>NC_042628.1:61625718-62225718 GCF_901001135.1 Rhinatrema bivittatum | reverse complement strand
GTCCTGAGGCTTCCACTGCACATTTAAAGTGGCAGAAAAAAAAATACCTGCAAACAGGATAAATGAACTGGCTAACTAGCTGAGCAGCTGAATATATAGGCTAAGTTAGACAGATACGTTTATCTGACTAACTAGCAAGCTGCATATGGATCTTAAGTATTGTTATACCTTTAATATGTGATCAGGTTTCTCATTAGAAAAGGAAGCACCAGTAATGTTGCAAATATCTCTAGAGATTATTATCTTATAAACCCAGAGCACTTATAAATCAGAACTTATTGGGATATGATAAGAATTGTAGCCAAACTTTATTTACTAAAAATATGTCTCTCTGCTTACCATAAGCATGTGAACCCAGCACTGTGTTTATATGAGGAGAGAAAAGAAAAAACCCAAAACAATTAATACCCCAGCATGATTTTATCTCACTCAAGTTTCTGATTGAACCAGGAATTTCTCTGGTCTGAAAAAGTCTCCGATCCTGGTCGGAAGCCTCCCAGCATGGATTCCGGTGCTTGCCAAGGTCTCTCCCTCCTTCTTTCTCCTGGGCACTTCTAATCTCTGCTCAGGAAGTGTTGCAATCTTTTTGGTTGCAGTTCAGATGCTGATGCGCATCAAGCACCAGCTGCAAAGAGAGTCTCTCTATTCAGTTGATGCCTGTGGTAATTTTTTTGTCCACATCAGAGCGAGTTTTCCATGTGACATAATATGCAACATCAGACATGTTTATTTATATAAAGGTCCATGCACAGTCACTGTCTGCATAGCGAGGTTAGCCGGATAAAGTATGTTCATTAGTGCAACTGCACTATGGAATACAGCTGGCTATCATAAAGACTTCCAAAGAGTTGGAAAAGCTTTCATTCTGGCTTCCTATAAATGAAATTCAATAATAGAGAGAATAATAAACGGCCTCTGTGAGGACAAATGCAAAGAACGCTTAGGCACGTACCAGTCCAGTCTTTCAGCCAAGCAAAAAGAATCCGAATAAATGGCTTTATGAATTAAAACAAGCACCTTAAATCTGATTCTCTGAGATCTCGTTAATTACTGAAGATTCCTCATATATGGTGTGATACTTGTACCCCAATGCAAGCCAAATACAGATTGAACAGCCGCATTTTGAACCAGTTACAATACATGGTTTAATTATTTTGGCAAGCCCAACTATAAAGCGTTACAGTAATCTAAATTTCTGAGCACTATGGCTTGAACAACCAATCTAAATTCATGAACTGGCAATATGTTCCTTAATGGCTGGTTAGTCCAGACAGGATCCATGGCTCTTGATGTTGGTTCTCCAGTAGGCACATCCTGGCAAAACCCCCTCAAGGTTATCATTAGTTCATCAAAATGTCACTTATGCACAAGTGCCTCATTTCATTCTATTTATTTTATGTATTTCTATACCAGTGAAACTGTGTCCCTAGGTGGTTTACAATAAAGCATACATAATCAATGGTTAAAACAATAATTAAAACAAATGAGAACAAACCCTCTTTTGCTCTTCCACCATACTACAGCCTAAGAAAAAAGGAACTTTCATAGTTTGAAATGAGACCGTTCAGTGCCCTTAAACAGAAAAAAAAAAAAAACCAGTCTTCCAAAATTGAAACATTTACTCATATGCTAGTCTAAACAGATATGTTTTTAACATAGCTTTAAACATCTTTGTACAGGAAACAACTCTCATCTCATGCGGAATGGCATTCCAAAGCTCTGCTGCCACCACAGAGCTATTGCAAAGGTTGGGTTTCCTCGTTGTCTGCCCGGTTCTTCTTGCTGATTGGCTGGAGGGGTACGTTGGTGTGGCTTTGACCAGGCCAAGCAGTGACTTTCCAACCATTGACAATCTTATCTGTCACTAAGCTATTTACTACTCTGTTCTGACTTTTACTCCCACATCCTTCCTACATCTTGCTTGCTGCAAGGCCTCATTTCTTGCCTGCATGAGAAACAGGAAACCTTTCTCTCAGAAAAGCAGTAAAGAAAGAAGAAAAATACTCCTAAAAAGAGGGTTCCCCTGGTTCATCAGCCTCAGTTTGCAGCTCCCTTCACTCTTAGTCAGTGGTGGAGTCTGCCAAATCTTGAACCAAAATGATATACTTTTTGGGCACTCTCTCCCCAGAGGATCATCTTCTCAACCATCTTAAAGGAACCAGAGTCACTAGAACCCATCATTAACTTTTTCTAGAAACTTCCCCATTAAACAACATAGAAAGAGGGTTTACAACCATTTCTTATGCCAGAGCTTTCCAAACTGTGTGTCGGGACACGTTAGTGTGTCGCCTGCAGTGTGCAGGTGTGTCGCGCAAGCCCGGTCAACTCTGATGCGAGTTTGGGCTTTTTTTTTTCTAGAGATTCATTTTTTTTTTTCAGTTTATGGGTTGCTTATTATTGGGTGATTTTTGCTGTCAATCGTGTTTTTTGGGGGGGCTTGGTGGGTGGAACGAGCCCAACCATCCTTGCATTGGCTGCTGCTGCCGATGAGGCCTGGCCATGAGGAGTGCTGACTGCAAGCAGCAGTGTCTGGTGACCATGGAAGGGACGAACTTAAATGTTAATAATACATCTCTCATGGGAAAATCCAAAAACAATCAAAAAGACGAGGTACATGAGTGTGGGGGCTAGACATGTGCTGGGGGGAGAGAGATGAGTGAGTGGGGGGCAAACGTGCTGGGGGGACAGACATGTGCTTGAGGGGGAGAGATATGAGTGTGTGGGGGCCGAACATGTGCTGGGGGGAGGAGAGAGATGAGTGTGTGGGGGACAGACAATTTGTTTTATTATTGTTTCTCATAAATTATAACAATAACATGAATCTTGGAATATATATTTTTAATATAAATTTAAAGTTTTCATGAGATAGGTTGTGTCGTGAAACATTTTATTTATGTATATATTTAAGGAAACATACATAAATTGTCGAAATATGTTTCGTTCGTTTAACCTTTAACCTCTGGTTTACTAGTAGACTGAATTACCGTGTCGTGAAATTATGTTTGTCTAAAAAGTGTGTCACCAACATGAAAAGTTTGGAAAGCTCTGCCTTATGCCTTCAGGTGGGCAGTTCTCTGGTATTGCACATATAAAAACAATTTTTTTCAATTTTTCCATAAAGACATTTTGGGGACTCTTACCCACAAATATCTCCCAGGTCAATTTTGGGGGACCCTGTTATAAATATCAAATTATTCTTTTATGAATCCTCATTCCAAAAAATGCGGAGAATATCATAACTACAATAAAACAGCAATAACCTAATAATCATCATAAGAAAGATTTGCAATGGGTGTAGAATAGAATTAGGGCATGCAAAAAATATATATATTCAGATTCTAGTGTCACCTCAGTGATCACAAAACAAACTCTATCCAGTAACACAAACCCCTACACACACAAAAAAAAATGAAACCTAGAAACTTGCTATTCCATACCATAACAGCAGTAACTCCCAGGACTCAAACAGCAGCAAACCTATCTATGAAAAGGCAGCAGGGCAAACATTACACCATCTACTGGGAAAACAGATCAAGCTGGACTGCTACAAACCCTACAAAGAAACACTCTAGTCAAAATACTGCACATGCTCATCACAGACAGACCCTTACCTAATACAGATTAAGGACTACAAATTAGAAAAGGAAACGTAGCCAAAACTGAAATGGCAAGCCTTAGAAACCAGACTCTGTGAATTCTGGAATATTAAAGAAAAAGCAAAATACAAATATATAAGAAATGCAGATTCCCAAAGATGGCATATTCCAATCGCTGAAAGGCAAAATCATTTTTCTAATCAGTTGGTCCCAGTCTCTTTTTTCCCTTTGTCTTTTTCTTATTCCTTTTTCAGGATCTCTTCTTTCTGCTTCTTCTCTCTTCTCATGTCTGCTTTTCCTCCTCCCACATACACACACACAGGCTCTCTCTCGCATGTGCTTTTTCACACCCAAGCTTTCTCTCACACAGGATCCCACGCTTACATGCTTTCTCACACACAAACACGCAGGTTCTCACATACTCTCTCTCACATGCAGGCTCCCAATCCCACTTACCCATATACTCCCTCACACACACACACACACACACACACACACACACTCTCTCTCTCTCTCCCACATGCTCTCTCTTGCACACACACATATATACAGGCAGTCACATCCATACTCCTAGGCAGGCTCCCATTCACACACATACATACACACACACACGCACAGAGGCAGGCTACCATCCACACACACATATACCCACAGGCAGGCTACCATTCACTCACACACATCCAGGCAGGTTACCATTCACTCACACAAAAACCACAGGCAGGCTCCACATCGGGAGCAGAAAGGTAAGTCCATTATGCTGCTGCTCCTCATGTGCCTGCCCCGCAGTATTCAAAACTCTTGGGGGCTAGCATTTCCTCTATGCTGATCAGCATAGAGCACCTACTGGCTGCATGTGTTTTGGAAAACATAGGGTCAGCACACTTAGAGGAGTTGGAGAACAGGCTCCTTCTAGGTGAGGTTATTTTTTTCTTCAACCACTGGTGGGTTAGGGTCACCTGGCAGCCTCCCGGGCCTGTTCCTCTTCTCGGCTGCTGGTGGGTTGGGGTCCACCAGTGGCCTTGTGGGCCTCCTTCACTTCTCTGTCACTGCTCTCCTGAATGGGCATACCGGGTGAAAGCAGCCAATTTGCAAGCACCGACCATTCAACATTGCTTTTCTTATGGACACAGTTTTGACCAAATGAAGTGGACGATCTTGGAAACCATAGGCTGTCTCCTCAAGGGTGTGGTATGTTACCTTTTCTTAAAAAGCACAAGCAATATTGGCTTTACACCCTAAATAGAGTAACTACATGTGGACTAAATAAAAAATTGAATGGCATAGGCTATGAGCCCTTTTGTTCATTTCTCATGTTATGTATTTCTGTGCTTTTTTTTTTTTTTTACAGCGTATTGTTATTTTTGATCTTGTGAGAGCAAGTTGAGAGTTGTATCATCCATTCCACTGCCAATAATCCAGACTTGCATGCTTTTCATTCCCTCTTTAAAACGCCTAGCAATCAGTTCTTGTCGGCCCGATGGGGCCAAATTAGATTTTATCAAAAAAGTTGGAGCTTGGGTCACAGGCCCTTTTATATCTGAAAGGCACTTTCGGTTTCCCCTTACTAAAGGAGTGTACCAATTGACTAGAGAGGTTCTATGCAGAGATAATCGAGAGACGTTGCAGGTGGTATGTCCTAGCTGTTTATCATCTCATAGCACAGTCTTTCCTCATGATTTTCCTGATAGACTTTCAAGGAGGCAGAAGTGGTCTGCCTTGTGCTTTCTAATTTCTCCTTTTAATTTAAGCAAAAGGAATAAGAAAGTTCCTTTTAGGGGACAGCCTACAGTTGACTCGTCTGCCTGCTTTTAAAGATTGTTTTGGACTCTTTTATGCCAATGTTTGAACCTTGGAAACCCTTTGCAGTGGATTGGGGTGTCTGCTGTGTGAGGTTAGATCATGTGTAAGGCAAGATCCTGGCAGACTTTTGTCTCTCCTCCAGAGGATTTAAGCTGGCTGGTGACCCGATGCAGAGGAATTATATTATTGTATGAAATGTCTTTCTGCACTATCTCCTCTGTTTGGAAGCAAGGAAGTTTGATTCCACCCTTCCTCTTGATTTCAAAGGGGTGTGGGATAAACACTGTGGATCCATAAAGTCTTGAGGATGTGAATGAACAGAAGAGGAATGGGGATGGCTTGCGGAAATGACGGCTACTACCTGGTGATTAATACCCTTATTAACATACACATGGTTAATGCGACTCCAACATTGCTCTATGCTTCAACGGCAAGAGGAAATGTGGGACAAAGGATTTTGATTCACAAATAAGCGTGGGAGTAGCTTGCTTGTTGCGGCGGTTACTACCACGAACCAATTAAGCCTGATACTTCACGTTGAACACATAAACAGCGCAGCTCACTGCTTCAACGGCAGAGGGGAATAAAAATAAGAGGATTTACATTCAGACAACTACCAACTAGGATCGAATTGCATAGTCTGGGTAAACAAATAAGCATGGGAGTATCTTGCTTGTTGCGGCGGTTACTACCCTGAACCAATTAAGCCTGCTATTTCACTTTGAATACATATACAGCGCAGCTCACTGCTTCAACGGCAGGGGGGATGAATAAAAGAGGATTTATATTAAGACAACCAACAAGGACTAAAATGCACAAGCTGGGTAAACAAATAAGTGTGGGAGTAGCTTGTGGTGGTTACTACCCCTTACCAATTAGGCTTGATATTTATTTATTATATACTGACATTCAATCTGAGATATCACATTGGTTTATATTCAGGTACGGTAGGTATTTCCTTATCCCCAGATGGCTTATAATCTAAGTTTATACCTGAAGTAATGGAGGGTAAAGTGACTTGCCCAAGGTCACAAGGAGTGACAACAGGACTCAAACCCTGGTCTCCTGGTGCATAGCTCACTGCTCTAACCACTAGGCTATTCCTCCACCCTCACTTCACTTTTATGCAGCTCCTCCCTCACTTCACTTTTATGCAGCTCCAGCAATGTTCTTTACATCAATGGCAGGGGTGGAAGGAAAATTTGAACCAAAAAGTTACCAATAAGAGCCCTGACCTCAGCGGTCAGAGTAACAGATAAGTATGAGAAAAATAACTATGAAAGCTTGCTTGGCAGACTGGCTGGGCCGTTTGGTCTTCTTCTGCCATCACATCTGTTTCTTTGTTTCTTGCTTGATTTTTCCTCCTTTTTGGGCTCAGTCTAATATTTTTTCCAATTGAAACTAACAATGGTACCTGAGAGTCATCATACCAAACTTTTGGAGGAGGGACATCTTTCATCTAAAAAGATACAGAAGGTTACACATGCCATCTAAAGTAAGGGATCCCAGTAAAGTGCACTACCAGAAGAAACAAAGATGATAAGAACATTGTTCTTCTGAGGGAAGTCATACATAAAGGGGAGAAGTGCCCACCAGGCACTGCCTAAGGAGTTCGAATCAAGAGAGGTACCCTTCTGGGGCCATCTGAAGAGTTAAAGGATTTCATAGAAGATACTTAATCCGGGACTCAGTACTGATTAAATATTAGAGATGTGCATTCGTTTATTACGAATTAGGCAATTTCAACGAAATTGCCTAATTCATTGTGGTTCGGAGGGACCTGAACTACGAAACAGATTTTCCCCGAGCTTCAGG
The DNA here is from genome assembly GCF_901001135.1 of Rhinatrema bivittatum. Taxonomy (NCBI): domain Eukaryota; kingdom Metazoa; phylum Chordata; class Amphibia; order Gymnophiona; family Rhinatrematidae; genus Rhinatrema; species Rhinatrema bivittatum. Next base: position 62,218,507 of record NC_042628.1, on the reverse strand, counting down.
GAAAATTCATTTTTTGGGTTAGTGCGGGGGGAGAGCCACATTTATTAAAAAAAAACAAAAAAACCCACCCTAACCCTTAAATTTTACTTTCTTACACCCCCCCCCCCCCCCCCACCACCATCCCGATCCCTCCCCACGACTTACTAAAAGTCCCTGGTGGTCCAGCGGGGTCCCTCGAGCGATCTCTCTCTCCATGCTGTCGGGCCTGCTATGACTCAAAATGGCGCCAATAGCCTTACCCTTACGATGTCACAGGGGCTACCGGTGCCATTGGTCAGCCCTGTCACTTGGTAGGAGCACAAGTCCATTGCTCCTACCATGTGACAGGGGCTGACCAATGGCACCGGTAGCCCCTGTGACATCGTAAGGGCAAGGCTATCGGCGCCATTTTGAGTCATAGCAGGCCCGACAGCCCGACAGCATGGAGGGAGAGATCGCTCGCGGGACCCCGCTGGACCACCAGGGACTTTTAGTATGTCTTGGGGAGGGATTGGGATGGTGGGGGGGCGGGGTGTAAGAAAGTAAAATTTAAGGGTTGGGGTGGTTTTTTTTTCCCGATTCATGGTTTTTTTCCCCGATTTGTGTTTTTTTTTTAATTCGTTTTTCCGGTTTCGGGTTCGGGTTCCAGTTTCGTTTTTGGCAAAAAACGATCCATGGGAAAACGAGTTTTCCCACGAAGCGCCTGAACTGAAACCCGACCCGAGCCAGAAAAACGAAGCTCATCTCTATTAAATATTGGGACTCTATACTTTCTAGCCACTTTCAGTGGGAAGATTTAAGAATTAAATTTGGAGGTAATGGAGGATTGAATGAACATCAATCTATATACTGTGAGGAAATTGAGTAAGTGGGAGAAGAAGAAATTTCAGTGTAAATAAGGAGTGCTTCCAAAGTAATTAAGCAACTTTGCTAGAAGATGTGGATACAAGTTTATTCTATCTAACTGCTGTCTTATTATTTATTGCTGCTAATCAATCAAATAAGAGAAGTGTAAATATTATTCAATCATCTGATCAAACTATCAGTAAAGAAGTTGCAAACCACCGCTCTCCAGTGTGCTTATTGCATGCAAAGACAGTGTAAATTGGCAGGGCTGTGACCTAAAGGATGGAGACAGGGCTCGATTGCAAAGAAGCAGGGTACAAGATTTATTGTTCATCCCCACAAATGGGAGTTTGGCCTCGGAGACTAAAGCTATCTGTAGAGCAAGGGAGAGAGCTAGAGACTGTGGAGTTGTTTTAAGCAGAAAGGTTTTGTCTCTAATTCTTTCTGTGTGTCCCTGTGTGCCAGTTGGAGGATCCGTCCTGCTCAGGGGTTACATATATTTATTTATTTTTTTAAAACAACACTACTTAGCTGCAAAACTTCTAAATGTAGCTGGGTAAGTAGCGCACTACTTATCTGGGTATCTTTAGATGATATCCAGGTAAATAGCAAGTTATCTGCCCACACAAGACCGGATAATTTAAAAACATAAATGGCTATATTCAGACATAGCTGGTTAGGTTTTTAAGTTAGCCAGCTAAATGTAGCCAGATAAATTGAAGCAAGTATATTCAGCGGGATGTTTATTTCTCATGAAGAAATCCAGAGCCAGAATTGTAAGCATCAGACAGGCGAGAGTGTGTGAGGCAACCTGTTCCTTGTTTGCTAATACAAGCTCTTGTTACTGCCCAGGAATGTTGACTCGTTCCTGATGTTGCATTTGCAAAGGGAGGAATCAGGAAGGAAGAAGCAGTCTCACTCAGCACCAAGAAAACAAATAAGAAAAAGGAACTCAGAGCAATGTAGTCATCTTTATTGTACAATCAGATAAGCCCGCCCAGTGGCTCAGTGGGCGAGTGATGTGCACTGCACCTGGGCTTGATTTCTGGGCCTGGCTTCTGCTTCCTGGGCCAGCACCATCCACAGACCCTGAGGGAAGGGGGTCTCAGGCATCGTTCAACAGTGGCACCTAGAAGCCAGACAGAGGATCCACATTAGCTGAGTTCTATGGCAAGCTGTGGTTTTTGGCCTCTGGCCCTGGAACTGTTATTGCAACAGCTGGGCTGACATGGGAGGGAGGGGTATAGGGGACCCATGATGGTTCATGGTGGAGCTGTAATCCAGATTTGATTTAGCTGCAAGCCCAAAAGAGCAGAAGGAAACTGCCAAAACTGAAAAACATAGTTATACAGCTTGATGGCAGAAGCAGGATTACTTTTGAGGCACAAACTCATAGAGGAAGAGGAGGCAGAAGAACCGAGGGGCAGCACTCATGCCCGAACTCTGACTTGGACATCTGTTCTCTGACCACATGGCTCCTCCCTGCACATTTCCATAATTTTGACAGAGGCTGCTCCTGGAAACCCACATCATGGAAATGCAGGAAAGGCAGACACCACAACCAACCAGTCCTCCTCTGCTGCCGGGCCAAGGGGTAACACAAGCTTTTTATAAAACAAGCGTTGGCAGTGACTAACAGGACTTGCCCTCAGGCCACTGGGGAATGCAAGGCTTGGTCAGCAGCAGATTGCCACCCTAGAACACATAAATACAAGGGGGAAGAAAAAGGAGAGCAAAACTGCTGGAAACCAGAAGCTCATCTCCCTCCCTTCAGCATCTCTCATTATCCAGCTGTTTCCAGTTGTGTCATTATTGCATTAATATTTCCCAAGCAGCAGACACCTGTCGCAGAACATGCTGGCATGCAACTCAGGGTCTCCAGCCAAAAATGCTTAAACTGTGATGCCCAATGCCTGACCTGCTCCTCTGCCGATTAACTGTTATAGAAACTGACATAAAAACGCAGAGACAGAGAGGAACAGCCATGCACGGAGAGAGATACAGCTACACTCACAGACTGACACATAGAGAGAGGCAACTACCACACACAGAAATAGCTTCTTATCCACACACACAAACTGACACAAAGACACTGAGAGACAGCCATTCACACCAAGAAACAGTTACCTGGACAAAAAGACTTGACATAAAGACATAGAGACAGCAGCACACGCAGACACAAAGACGTAAAAAAACATCCACCCAGATAGATTGACACAGAGAAAGAGGCAGCCATACATAGACTGACACAGACAGCTTTCACGCGCACAAACTGATACAATAACACAGAGAGATAGCTAGCTACACAGCCACAGGCACTTACACAGACAGCTATGGAGTCACACACAGAGACTGATGCAAATACACTGAGACAGAGAGACAGCTACCCAGTCACAAACACACACACAAACATACAGATAGAAAGGGACAGCTACACACATGAACAAAGAGACAGCCATACAGACAGACCAAGAGAGAGACAGAGAGATATTGAGACAGGAAGAAAGTGGGGGAAAAACAGAGAAAGATGAAAAGAAAATGAATGAAAAATTTAAAAAGAACAAATGATCAGGAAAGGTCACTTCAGTAAGCAAGAAAAATGATTGTGACCTTACCTGCGTGTGCATGTGTTTGCAAAAGTGCATATGTTTGTGTATGTGCCTGTGCGTGTGTTTGTGTATGTACACTGGCATGTCAGTTTTCATTGGTCTTTCTGCACGAGATGGTTTCACAACTCATTTCTGCCAAGACACAAATGTCTGTCATTTATCTTATTGCCCTTAAAATAATGAGATGTTCTCGAGAGCAGAGAGCCAAGACTTTTCCCATCTGCGGAGAGACCATGCTAGACAAGGAGATATAGGGGAGGATAGAATTCACAATGCAGATACAATTTAAGATTATTGTGAAGGATAGGACATGATGGATAAAAACGTAAATAAATAAATAAATAAATAATAAAATAAAACCTAAAGCAGTAAAGTGGGGGTTTCACCTTTATTTAATTAACAAAAACTTCAAGGCTCAGGAAAGAGACCTTGGCGGGCCCTGTGGCTCTTCAAACATTCAGCAGGGGATCAGATGCACCCAATTACTTTGTTGGTTTTTCTATCCTTAAAACTCCACAGATTATTCTTCCCAGGCAATGAATCTACTGCACTGAGCCTGAGGAAGGATCTAGGCAGAATGGGAACAGAAGAGAGTTTATTAGGTACAAGGAGTCTTTAGCAGGTTGTGATAGTGAGCATTTCTCAGCCTTCTGGCTAAGATCCATCAGCTGAGGACGGTGTCAGCTGAGTTTGAGAACCTGTACCACGGGACTGGGAGGCACTAATGTTCTGCCATCACATCCCAGGAGAACGTGACTATGTGACCCTTCTCAGAAGGACTAAATCTCCTGCTTAGAGAACAAGAGGTGTTGCACAGGAGCTTTCCAATGGCCCTGCATAAGCCCCAGGCCCCTGCGATGACAGGCCTGTGATGAGGGCCTTGGTCTTGACACATCCTGTCTGTACTTCTTGGCACTATTTGACACTTTCTTGCCCCACCGTGAAGTTCGGTCTGAGCATAGAACCATTCAGGCGACTGGACAAATCCATGAACAAAGCACAGGACCCCTCCAGAGGCAGATATGAGCAGAAGTGCAGTAAAAGGGGACTGAAGGCTGTTTGTACTGGCAAGCCACATTGTATACTCTTGTTTGTTGCTTTTCCATGTACCACAGTCTGGCTTTGTGGTTTCTTGTTTATGTCTTAAGTTTCTTCATATATTTCTGGGAATTCAAGGGCTTCATCTCACTGACCTTGACTGGGTTTTCATTTTTGGTGAATCAGTTGAAATAGATGAGAGACCGTGGCGAGATCCAGCCTCAGTATGGGCAGGATTCAGTTTATTGGCATGTCAATTTTTTACACATGTTGCCAAAGTGATACATAAAGTGATTACAATAAAAAGGAAACATTTTTAAAAAATAATAATAACAGTAAGACAAAATTACAAGATACCAAAAAGACAATTCCCAAGTTCTGGTGCTGGTCTGTATTGTCCCTATTAGTTGTGCAAACTTCATATGTGCCTCAATCCTGCTTGGCAGTACTCCCTGCTATTCCAGTGCTGAGACACCACCCCCCCCCCTCCCCACACACACACAGCTCTTCCAATGCACCTTACTTCTGCCCTGCAGCACCCCCTTGATATTCTAATACTGACAACCCTGCCTCACACTTACATACACACTCTCACAGCTCTGCCACTGCACCTTAATCCTCCCTGGTGGCACCCCCTTGATATTCTAGTATTGACACCCTGCCTCACACACACACACACACACACACACACACACACTTCTGCCACCGCACCTTAATCCTGCCTGGTGACACCCCTTGATATTCTAGTACTGACAACCTGCCTCTCTTACACACACACACACACACACACACACACACACACACACACAGCTCTGCCACTGCACCTTAATCCTGCCGGGTGGCACCCCTTGATATTCTAGTACTGACAACCTGCCTCACACACACACACACACACACACACACACACAGCTCTGCCACTGCACCTTAATCCTGCCTGGTGGCATGCCTTGGTATTCTAGTACTGACAACCTGCCACACACACACACACACACACACACACAGACAGCTCTGCCACTGCACCTTAATCCTGTCTGGTGGCACCCCTTGATATTCTAGTACTGACAACCTGCCTCTCTTACACACACACACACATAGCTCTGCCACTGCACCTTAATCCTGCCTGGTGGCACTCCTTGATATTCTAGCATTGATACCCTGCCTCAAACACACACACACACAGCTCTGCCACTGCACCTTAATCCTGCTCAGTAGCACCCCTTGATATTCTAATATTGACACCCTGCCTTACACACACACATAGCTCTGACATTGCAGCTTAATCCTGCCTTGCAGCACCCTCTCCTATTCCAATACTGAAATCCACATGAACCTTTAGGGTACACTTAAGGCAACCATTAAATAGAGTTTGATGGATATATTTAAAGTCTGGTGTTGTCTTTTAAGCCACCTCAAGGTGGAGTGTCCTTGGATGTCCTGGGCTGAGGATGGGGGAGGAGGTAGGGACTTGCGATGTTCCCTTGAGGAGGCAACTCTACTCTAAAAAGCCAAATGTGGACCACCCAGTTTGTCTCCCAGAGCTAGGGAGGGAAAGCAGGGATAAAAATTAGGAAAATGTCTTATGAAGGCGGGGGGGGGGGGGGGGGGGTTATCAACAAATACCCTACAATAAACAATTCCTATAGTAAGTTTCACAGTTTTATTTTATTAAGAAAAATTTGTAAAAGTTTTTAATATAGTCTGGCAATAAACAATATAACAGATACTTGAACTCTCAACAAATATTTTCATTTTAAACAAGAAACCCAGAAAAGACTTTTTTATACACACTTGTATATTCTTAAATACAATCAGAAATTTCTATCAATTCAAACCGTTTTCTTTTAATATAAAATGCACTAAAACACCATTAAAGATTATGTTCTTTTTTTTATACAAACCTTATACCCTTTTCAAATAAGAGTCAGATAAGTATTGTCTTTAATATTTCTTTGCTTTACTCTAAGGGGCGGATTTTAAAAGGCGCGCGAATAGCCTACTTTTGTTTGCGCTCCAGGCGCAAACAAAAGTACGCTGGATTTTAGTAGATACGCGCGGAGCCGCGCGTATCCACTAAAATCCTGGATCGGCGCGCGCAAGGCTATGGATTTTGTATAGCCGGCGCGTGCCGAGCCGTGCAGCCTACCCCCGTTCCCTCCAAGGCCGCTCCGAAATCGGAGCGGCCTCGGAGGGAACTTTCCTTTGCCCTCCCCTCACCTTCCCCTCCCTTCCCCTACCTAACCCACCCGCCCGGCCCTGTCTAAACCCCCCCCCTTACCTTTGTCGGGGGATTTACGCCTCCCGGAGGGAGGCGTAAATCCCCGCGCGCCAGCGGGCCTCCTGCGCGCCGGGCCGCGACCTGGGGGCGGGTACGGAGGGTGCGGCCATGCCCCCGGGCCGTAGCCACGCCCCCGTACCCGCCCCCAAAACGCTGCCGACACACCCCCGAAACGCCGCGACGACCGGGCCCGCCCCCGACACGCCCCCGACACGCCCCCCTCGGAGAACCCCGGGACTTACGCGAGTCCCGGGGCTCTGCGCGCGCCGGGAGGCCTATGTAAAATAGGCTTCCCGGCGCGCAGGGCCCTGCTCGCGTAAATCCGCCCGGTTTTGGGCGGATTTACGCGAGCAGGGCTCTGAAAATCCGCCCCTAAGCATGTGGCTTGTATTTTAGAAAATGATTCTTTGTATTATGTTCTCTATTTACAGACTCTGCACATACTGAGTCCCTCTAGGTAAGTACCTTTGCATGTTTTTTTTTCTTTTGTGCTGCTTTTTATTAAGGGGTGCTAGTCTGGCCAGGTCTAGTGTGTATGTCCCGGGTAGGGGAGTGTGCACATTTAACTCTAGACCTGCATTCAGGTACACGCTCGGATGTGGTGGTCTCTGTGGCAGTGGCGGTGCAGTTGGAAGGTCATATGGCAGAAGGTGTTTGTTCTTTCTTCCACGACAACCTACTCCCTGGCTATACAAAATCAATTAAAAAAAAGCTAACTCAACGGCACCGGAAATCTTCCACAATTTAAATGAACTGGTTAAGTAGCTAGGCAAATAAATGGTGATCGAAAATTCCCTGTTTGTATTTTGTTAAAGGAGAACAGCACATATTCATTTTCACAAATCTCCACTCTTTCCTCTAATAAGGACATAAGAACCTAAGAACATGCCATACTGGATCAGACCAAGGGTCCATCAAGCTCAGTATCCTGTTTCCAACAGTGGCCAATCCAAGTCACAAGTACCTGGCAAATACCCAAACATTAGATAAATCACAGGCTACTATTGCTTATTAATTACCGTCATAGCTGTTTATGGATTTATCCTATAGGAACAACATATCCAAACCTTTTTAAACCCAGTTACACTAACTGCTGTAACCACATCCTCTGGCAATGAATTCCAGAGCTTAACTATTCGCTGACTGAAAAATAATTTTCTTCAGTTTGTTTAAATGAGCTACTTGCTAACTTCATGGAGTGCCCCTGGTCCTTCTATTATCTGAGAGAGTAAATAACCGAGTTACATTAACTTGTTCAAGTCTTTTCCTGATTTTGTAGACCTCTATCATATCCCTTCTTGGTCATCTCTTCTCCAAACTGAACAGCCCTAACTTCTTTAGCCTTTCCTCATAGAGCAGCCGTTCCATGCCTCTTATCACTTTGGTTGCCCTTCTCTGCACTTTCTCTACTGCAGATACATCCTTTTTGAGATGCGGTGACCAGAACTGAACACAGTATTCAAGGTGAAGTCTCACAATGGAGCGATACAGAGGCATTATGACACCTTACGTTTTATTTTCCATGCCCTTCTTGATCATTTCTAACATTCTATTTGCTTTTTTAATCTCCACAGCACACCGGGCTGACAATTTCAATGTATTATTAATATCCACTATGACGCCTAGATCTCTTTCCTGGGTGGTAACTCCTAAGATAGAAACTAAGATTGTGTAACTACAGTGTAACATACCTCTAGGAACTAGGGCAGAGAAATGTTGAATCATCATTGTGACATGAAAAGACTGACAATAGAGTGCTGTCTCTTTAAGAGCTGAGGGGGGGGAAAGGAGATTCAAAATTTGATTGTATTGAGCGTGTGCGAACAGATCACTGCTCAGCTTGAACAGAGTTCCTGCCCTGCTCTGAACTAATAAATATTATCTGTGCTGATTAAGGTGAGCAGCCCTCTATAATTGTATTCATGTGTAATGTATTTATGTTAGTTAACATTGTTTTGAGATGTATTGAAGTTGTTTTTTACTTTACCTAAAGAGATGTATAAAAATTTGATTGTATTGAGCGTGTGCGAACAGATCACTGCTCAGCTTGAACAGAGTTCCTGCCCTGCTCTGAACTAATAAATATTATCTGTGCTGATTAAGGTTCTCTTTTCTGGAACCCTGCTGTGGACGACTTGGGAGTAGTTGAACTGTGCCCTGTCAGGATTTGAAGCTCTTCTTTTGGATAGAGGCTGCTGTATTGTGGATTTGGCAGTTGAAGCAGCAGTACTGACGCCCTCTTCAGCTCTAAATTCAAATGGACACACAGTAGGATACAATCTGGGACTTTGCTTGTTCAGAGACTGCTTAAGGTCGGGTGCTATATCACATGCTGATTCTGGTTGAAATACTTAACATGAGTTTATGACAAAGTTGAGTTTCTCTTGTACTATATACATGTGTTTATATGATAAATGCAGATGCTTAGGAAGTGAACAGATTTATTTCAGTCATTCATTCCAGTAAAGATAAAACTGTTACTCACTAAAGAGCGTGTGGATTCATTTCTGATACTGGGTTGGGAATCAAAGTGCAGGTTTCAGACACAAGGAGTCATAAAGAAAATTGAACTTTAAGGGTTACAACAAATTTTGGCGCCCAACGTGGGGCAGTGTTTTTTTTTTTCTCTTCTCTCTGTCTGACCTGCTACTGAGCGACCCAGCATCATTAGTGAAGTGAGCACAGTATTCTCTTTGTTTCTTTCTCATACAAAATGGAGTATTGCAAGTACTATGATTGTATTCCTGATAGATCTGTTATTCTGAGTTCTGTAAATCCTGAAATATCTTTAGCAAGTGTAGAAGATGCCTTAAGCCCAGCGGGTGTAGTTACAAAATTGAAACGTTTAAGAACTGAGTCATCTGATCAAGTTTTGTGTGAGTTTGAAGAACCGCTTTCTATAATTATTTTAGAAAGAATGAGCTTAAAAGGGGAACTGGACAGTCAGTGGATAATTTTACCTGTCTTAGATGAGACAGTATCAGAACAGGATGTTGAGTCAATGTCCCCTGAAGCATGCACTGACCCACTAGTGAGTGACATACTTTTAGATATGACAGATCGACTTCAAGAAGAATTAGCATATATAGCTGACAGTCATAAAATCAATATTCAAGATCTGAGAAAAAGAACATCTGCTCTCATGATTGAGAGTTTGGGGTCACAAGAAAAAGAAACACGAGATATAGATCAATCACCCCAGAGTATATTGCAGACTCCAGTTAAAAGCCGAAAAAGAGTCCCCAAGTGCTTGGATGCTATGCTAACCCAAAATCCTGTGGCAGTCAATTCTTCTCAATATTCCATTCCACCAATTTCTATTCCTGCGGATGTTTCAAAGGTTATAGTGGAGCATGTGATCAAAACTCCTAAGGAAAAGGGCGCAGAGTTGAATCATACGTACTACAAAATTAAAGTCTTCTCTGGAAATGTCCCTAAACCTAGTAATGAAGGAGACTATGAAACTTGGCATATTCAAATTAAGCAATTACTGCAGGATCCAGATCTCACTGCAGGTGCAAAAAAAAGGAAATTAATTGAAAGTCTCCTTCCTCCAGCTTTAAATATTGTCTCTTACATAGATAAAAGCGCCACAGCAGAGCAGTGTTTAGAGGAACTGGAGAAGGCATATGGCAGTGTAACTAATGGAGAGGAATTATTTTTTCAATTTATTGAAACTTTCCAGAATGGCAAAGAAAAATCTTCAGACTATTTGAGAAGGCTTCAGGTCCTGTTACAGAAAGTCGTGGAGCGGGGAATTTTCTTTGGGCTCGCCCCAGACAGGCAGTTACTACAACAGTTTGTACGTGGGTGCTGGGAGGAGACCCTGATTACCAGACTGCAATTGAGGGACTTATTAGAGAGCCAGTCGAAGAAACTGCCACAGTACTCGGAGCTGCTATTTAAAATCAGAACGATTGAGGAAGAAAGAAACATGAAAGAATCTAGGAGGATACGTCAATTGGGAGTTACCCAGATTAAACCTGTAAGCAGGACTTACCTAGCAAATGACATAAGCATTGCTCAACATATGACACCAGAGGCAAGTGAGTTTAAGGTGGGATCTGAGTTGGGAACATTTTCAGGAGAAGATAATGTTTTGCTCGCCCCATTGATCACTCATTGTAGAGCTGCCAATTCAGAAATAGTAAATAGCCCTGTTGCAAACAGCATGATGCGAAGAAACTCTTGGGTAGAGAAGATGCCTCAAAAAGGGAGGCATCATCCCAAGATACTTTCATTTTGCTATAACTGTGGAGAGAATGGACACATGATGGGAGAATGCATCAATTCTGTAAATGCTGCTCTAGTCCAACAGAAATTGCGGGAAAAATTTGAAAAAAAAAAAATACCCAGCATTAGGCAGGTTTCAAATACTCCTTTAAACTAAAAAGGTGCTTTTGCGAGGGGCAGACAAAGGCACCAAATACAATTCAGATAAGTCCCAAAAGAAAAATATCCAGTGATCATATCCCACCATGTCCTCTACCAGATGATGTTTTGAAACGCCTCGTGGGAAAGGTTTGTTCTGCAACCACTTATTTGGATGGTGTGCAGTGCCCTTGCTTAGTGGACACTGGCTCTCAAGTGACGTGCATAACACAAACCTTCTATGAAGACTATTTATCACATCGGAAGCTATACCCGCTAGAAGACTTACTTTGTGTTACGGGTGCAGGAGGTCAACCTGTTCCTTATCTGGGGTATATTGAAGTTGAAGTACAGTTTCCCAAGGAGGCCTGTGGAAGTGGGAACAAATATTCTGTCCTTGCTCTAGTCTGTCCCGATCAAAAGAACAAACCCCTGCCTTTAATAGTGGGAACAAATATTCTCAGACATCTAATACATGACTGTAAAGAACTGGCTGGCCCAAATTACCTTAAGGAGTTAGCCATGGACAAAAATTGGGTAACTACATATCAGACCTATGTTTCTCATCAAAGTTCCAATCAAAGAGTTACTAGGCCAATGATGGCTAGATTGACCAGCACCAGACCAATAGTGTTCGAAAGGGATGAAGCGAAGGAAGTGGAATGCATTCTGAGAATGCCCAGACATGGTCAGAGTTTGTCCATATTGCTTGAGGCTTCAGAAAATTATCCTCTACCCGGAGGCTTACTAGTACAACCTCAACTCATCCGAACTGGCAGTAAGTCGCACACAAAGGCTAGGGTGCTATTGAAGAATATATCGGATTGTAGCATCAGTTTGCCTCCTAGAAGGACATTGGGTGTAGGTGAGCCAGTCGATATAGTGAGGACCATGAACGTTACAGGCTCGACCTATAAGGATGGTGCTAAACTAGAATCTATTGGAGAGAGTAACATGGAGTCTGAGAAGGTGTCGCTAGACTTCGGAGATTCTCCAATATCTGAAGAGTTTAAACAGCATATAGAAAAGAGAATTAATCAAGAGGCAAAAGGAGCATTTTCCTGTCATGACCTTGATATTGGATGTATTCCAGGAATAATGCATAAAATCACCCTGTTGGATCCAACTCCATTTAAAGAGCGCACACGTCATGTATCCCCAGCTGACTTTGAGGATCTCAGGCAGCACCTGAAGGAGCTATTAGCCACAGGAGTGATTGAGGAGTCTGATAGCCCTTATGCTTCACCTGTGGTATTGGTTAGAAAGAAGAATGGTACCTTGAGGATGGTTGTTGATTATCGTAAATTGAACAACATAACCAGAAAAGACTCCTATCCGTTGCCTCGAATTCACTCTCCTATCAGGTAGCAAGTGGTTCTCAGTACTAGATCTCAAGAGTGGGTACTATCAGATTGAGGTAGAAGAAATGGATAGGCCTAAAACTGCATTCACCACGCCCTTTGGAAACTGGCAGTTTAAGAGAATGGCTCAAGGACTGACAAATGCTCCAGCAAGTTTTCAAAGAATGATAGAGAAAGTAATGACTGATATTAATCTACATGAAGTTGTGGCCTTCTTGGATGATCTTATAATATTCTCGGACACACTGGAAGAGCATGAGGACCGATTGATGAGGGTGTTACAACGACTGTTGAAATGTGGATTGAAGCTCTCTCCATCTAAATGTAAATTCTTTCAGAAGTCAGTGAAATATTTGGGTCATCATATTTCAGAAAAGGGGGTGCTCCCCGATGAAGAGAAAATTTCAGCCATTACTAAGTGGCCACAACCTAAAAACATTAGAGAGCTGCGATCTTTTCTAGGATTTGCGGGCTATTACCGAAGATTCGTGAATCAATACTCACGCTTGGTGAAGCCGCTCAGTAATCTGTTGGTGGGACTAACAAACAGTCGAAAGGATAGGAAAGAAGCCCGGATTCAAAGTCAGCAGCTATTGGGTACGCGGTGGACCTCAGAATGTCAGAAAGCATTCGAAATTATAAAGGAAAAACTCACGGTTGCCCCTGTGTTGGCTTTCGCAAATTGGAAGCTACCTTATGTATTACACACTGATGCCAGCACTACAGGGCTAGGCGCTGCACTTTACCAAATTCAAGAAGGAAAACTGCGAGTGATTTCATATGCCAGTCGTGGGCTCACTAAAAGTGAACGGAATTACCCTATCCACAAATTGGAATTTTTAGCCCTTAAATGGGCAGTTTGTGAAAAATTTCATGATTATCTATATGGTGCAGAGTTTAAAGTAGTGACAGATAATAACCCTCTGACGTACGTCCTGACGACTGCTAAACTGGATGCCACAGGTCATCGATGGTTAGCATCCCTCTCCCTGTACAACTTTGACATCGGATACAAATCTGGTAAAGCCAATATAGATGCTGACGGGTTGTCTAGGAGACCACATGATCCTGAAGAAGATGATGAAGAATTTTTGAAATATGAGGAGAGGGTTGCCAAGATGCTATCTCGTGTGAAGACAGATCTAGAAGGAATGGACACTCTATCTAAGGTAATATGTAAGGCGGCATTCCAGAAGCATGATGTCTCTATTTTGACACATATTTCAGAAGATTCGGGAGACTACGACACTCCCATTACACCTCATTCTACTTCCAAGTTTGAGTGCAGCCCTGGTGCCTTGGTGGAAATCTTACCTGCAGGAGGAGATGCTGTTCCAGATGATTTTGATGACCCGGACCTGTGGCCTGGACAACCCACCCTACCTGGGTTTACCTTGGGTGACTGGAGAGTGTTCCAGAGGGAAGATCCATGTTTATCCCGAGTCATAATGATGCTGGAGAGAGGTGAGAAATTTGAAGATCGAGACAGGAATCGGGAGCATCCAGAATTGCGATTATTCTTCAGAGAATGGCAAAAACTATGTCTTCAAGAGGGAGTACTTTTCAGAAAAGTGATGAGGAGTGGAGGACCACACCAACAACTTGTGATTCCAAGAAAATATCGTCAGAGAGCTCTGGAGGGGGTACATGATGAAACTGGCCATCTGGGTTGTGAACGGACCTTGGACTTAGCACGTGCACGTTTTTATTGGCCGAGAATGGCACATGGGGTAGAGCAATGGGTGAAGACATGCGAAAGATGTGTGCGGAGAAAAGCTAGAGCAGAAAAAGCAGCCCCCTTGGTAAATATAAAAGCTTACGCCCCCATGGAGCTAGTTTGCATTGACTTCCTTACCTTAGAGCCTGACGACAAGGATACACGAAATGTTTTGGTAGTCACGGATCACTTTACTAAGTATGCTCAGGCATATCCCACTAGAGATCAGACTGCAAGAACTGTTGCTGTTACCCTGTGGGAGAATTTCATCTGCCACTATGGATTTCCAAAACGAATCCATAGTGACCAAGGAGCCAATTTTGAATCTGAACTCATTTCAGAGCTATGTAGAATAGCAGGCACTAAATCCAGAACCACTCCATATCACCCTCGAGGAAATCCAGTAGAACGCTTCAATAGAACCTTAATAGAAATGTTGGGTACATTAGAGGATAAGCGTAAGGAACATTGGAGAAAATATGTTCGGCCACTAGTACATGCCTATAATTGTACTCGGAATGACAGTACTGGAATTTCTCCGTTTTTTCTCATGTTTGGAAGAGAACCTCGACTTCCAATAGACTTATGCTTCGGCATCAGTCCAGTGGGTCATAACGCTAAAACTCATCACCAATATGTACGAGAGTTACGTCAGAGGTTGAAGTATGCATACGAGCTGGCTACTCAGGAAGCTGAGAAACATCAACTAGCCAACAAACGCAGATGGGATGCGAAAGTAATGCCATCCTCAGTGGAAGAGGGTGATAGAGTATTGGTCAAGAATGTGAAGTTGAGGGGCAAGCACAAATTGGCTGATTGGTGGGAGTCTTCAGTGTATATTGTGGTAAAACAAATTGAAGGTATACCAGTCTATGTGGTGAAGCCAGAAACAGGGGATGGACCCGAAAGGACGTTACACAGGGATCTACTGCGCCCCTGTGGATTTATTTCTGGAAGAGAAGAGGCTGATATTCACTGTGAACCATTCAATAGTACCAAGCAATTGATGAAAAAGCAGAAGGAGGATGCTGAGGATAGTATGGATGGCTCTATCATGGAGAGCGGAAGTTCAGATCCAGCTGAACTGGAAGAGAGTCCAATTACTGGTGAAATTCAGTCAAATGGAACATTAAATCCTAATGCGGAGGAGTTTCATCCAGAGTCATGGGAAGAGGATCCTGTGGAAGTTAGTATACCAGTAAATCATAACAATTCATGCGATTTGAACAGCTCAGTCAATGAAGAACAGCGTGCATCCTCCTTGGGGAAGAGGAAAACTCTTGATGAATCAATGACCAAAATAGGACTTCTACCGTTACCTCAAAGATCGCAGAGACCAAGGAGACTGCCTAGTAGATTCGATGACTTTGAAGTGCAATTGCCCAAGGGGTTGCACAGCCACAACATATTGAGACAGTCATATTCAAGGAATCCATTGGAGACGTGTATATCCATGCAGCAACTAAGTAGTATGATGCAAGAGATATTGAGCAAACAAACAGAGTTAATATATAAGCTGTGGACATAAATACCTGCCGGGGACGTCAGGTTTTAGGAGGGGACCATGTAACATACCTCTAGGAACTAGGGCAGAGAAATGTTGAATCATCATTGTGACATGAAAAGACTGACAATAGAGTGCTGTCTCTTTAAGAGCTGAGGGGGGGGAAAGGAGATTCAAAATTTGATTGTATGAGCGTGTGCGAACAGATCACTGCTCAGCTTGAACAGAGTTCCTGCCCCTGCTCTGAACTAATAAATATTATCTGTGCTGATTAAGGTGAGCAGCCCTCTATAATTGTATTCATGTGTAATGTATTTATGTTAGTTAACATTGTTTTGAGATGTATTGAAGTTGTTTTTTACTTTACCTAAAGAGATGTATAAAAATTTGATTGTATTGAGCGTGTGCGAACAGATCACTGCTCAGCTTGAACAGAGTTCCTGCCCTGCTCTGAACTAATAAATATTATCTGTGCTGATTAAGGTTCTCTTTTCTGGAACCCTGCTGTGGACGACTTGGGAGTAGTTGAACTGTGCCCTGTCAGGATTTGAAGCTCTTCTTTTGGATAGAGGCTGCTGTATTGTGGATTTGGCAGTTGAAGCAGCAGTACTGACGCCCTCTTCAGCTCTAAATTCAAATGGACACACAGTAGGATACAATCTGGGACTTTGCTTGTTCAGAGACTGCTTAAGGTCGGGTGCTATATCACATGCTGATTCTGGTTGAAATACTTAACATGAGTTTATGACAAAGTTGAGTTTCTCTTGTACTATATACATGTGTTTATATGATAAATGCAGATGCTTAGGAAGTGAACAGATTTATTTCAGTCATTCATTCCAGTAAAGATAAAACTGTTACTCACTAAAGAGCGTGTGGATTCATTTCTGATACTGGGTTGGGAATCAAAGTGCAGGTTTCAGACACAAGGAGTCATAAAGAAAATTGAACTTTAAGGGTTACAACAGCAAGGGTTATTTTTCCCTATATGCATCAGTTTGCACTTGACCTTGTTAAATTTCATCTGCCATTTGGAAGCCCAATCTTCTAGTCTTGCAAGATCCTCCTGCAATTCATCACAATCCGCTTGAGATTTAACTACTCTGCATAATTGTGTCATCCACAAATTTGATCACCTCATTCGTTGTACCCCTTTCCAGATCATTTATAAATATATTAAAAAGCACTGGTCCAAGTATAGATCCTTGAGCACTGTTTACCTTTTTCCACTGTGAAAACTGACCATTTAATCCTACTCTGTTTCCTGTCTTTTAACCAACTTGCAATCCAGAAAACGACATCGCCTCCTATCCCATTACTTTTTAGTTTCCTTAGAAGCCTCTCATGTGGGACTTTGTCGAACACCTTCTGAAAATCCAAATACACCACATATACCGGTTCACCTTTGTCCACATGTTTATTCACCCCTTCAAAAAAATGTAGGAGATTTGTGAGGCAAGATTTCACTTGGGTAAATCCATGCTGGCTGTGCCCATCAAACCATGTCCATCTAAATGTTTTGTGATTTTATTCTTTATAACACTTTCCATGATTTTTCCCGGCACTGAAGTCACGCTCACCGGTCTATAGGTTCCCAGATTACCCTGGATCCCTTTTTTAAATACTGGGGTTACATTGGCCATCTTCTAGTCCTCAGGTACATCAGATGATTTTAATGATAGATTACAAATTTTTACTAAAAGGTCTGAAATTTCATATTTTAGTTCTTTCAGAACACTGGGGTGTATACCATCCAGGTGACTTACAACTGGTCAGTTTATCAATCAGGCCTACCCTTCTTCCAGGTTCACCGTGATTTGATTCAGTTGATCTGAATCATCACCCATGAAACCTTCTCCGGAAAAGGTATCTCTCCAATATCCTCTTCAGTAAACACTGAAGCAAATAAATTGTTTAATCTTTCCATGATGGCCTTATTTTCTCTAAGGTCCCCTTTAACCCCTTGATCATCCAATGGTCCAAATTTGTATTCCAGTCCCAAATCCTTTTAATTTACTTTCATGTCCCTTTATCTTGACTCAGGGAACCAGGATTACCTTCCAGTAAATAAAAAAACTCTTGTGTCTTTTTAAATCTCCTAAAACTGATATTGCAGTACTTTTTCTAGCTGTCCCCTTTAACTGGTAGCTGAATTCTTTAAGTTTTCTCAAAGCAGAATATAAAAATGTAAAATAAATATTTTTTTTCCTCTTGGAGTATGACAGTACAGCACGTCTGCGTTTCTCCAGCCCAACCCATCTTATTTCCATGAGCCCACGAGGCTATCCCATCAGGGTACTGTGATTGATAGGATGAACTCTTCCTGCAGTCAAAGTGCTGGGAGAAGGGGGATGAGTAGAACAATGGGCTGCAGGTAAAGTAGTGAGCTGCAGGAGAAAAGAAACAACTTTATTTTCTTTTTTTTTTTAAAAATCAGGCTCTCAGCACTGCTCCTGGTTGAGCTTCTTCGCTAGGGTTAGAACAGCCCATGCTCCACCCAACCCTAAACCATGTCAGCAAATGTGTGCCAGACAGCCTGTAAGCATGCCAGTGGGGCACCTTCAAGAAGGTATCTTAAGGGCTTAGTACAGTCCTTTCTAATATCATTTTCTGCAGGAAATGGGCATATTCTAAAGTCATTCCTGAGTACCATTTTGGTTCCTCCATCTTGTGCCTTTATTTGGTAAGTATACCCTTCTGTACTTGTACAACAGTATAAGGAGTCACTTCCCAGGTGTCCTGTACCTTATGCCATCCTCTGTGTCTGTGATTTCTCAGCAGTACCCTGTCCCTCCCCCATACCCTTCACCCTTTGATCAAAATCTCTCTTCCCTCTCTGGAACCATTTCTGAGAATGCTGAGATGCAATTTTGCAAGCAGTTTGTAGATGTTGTTTATTCTATTTATTTATTTATTTATTTATTTATTTATTTATTTATTTAAACTTTTATATTCTGTGAGTTCTCAGCAATACTGTCTGAGGCGTAGCACAATGTATAAAATCACAAAACAAAAATATAAAACAAAATATAAAACAATACTATAAATACAAAAAATAACTTTACAAAAAACATTTTCTGCATATGCAAGTAAAACTGAAACTTAAGAGTTATCTGCTAGTGTTGCGTACAGGCGGAGCTGTGGACCCTTGGGCTGGCCTGGAGGTTGTAAAAAGGAGGCCGGGAGGCGGAGCTGGGAAGGAGTAGCAGAAGACTTCACCCACGCGGTGCGGTACCCCCCAGGAGGCACCCATAGGGACCGACCGCGGGGACTAAGGCGTGAGAAGTTCGGGAGTGGCTGGTACCAACTGGAACAAGAGCAAAGGACAACCAGCAACTGGAGTTCAGAGTCTATGGTAATCCACGAGCAGGACCAGGGGCCGGATGGAGAATCGGGCCCAGGCTGGCAACGGAGGCAGGCGAGCGTGCCAAGCCTAGAACTCAAGCTCCAGCAGGGCCAAGGTAGGGGCCGACGGCCAGCAGGGAAGTCAGGAGCAATCCGGGGTCAAAACCCAGGAATCAGCAGCAAGACTGGAGTCCAAAGTCAGTAGCCAGACCGAGGTCGGGGCAGGTAGCAAGCAGGAGCATCAGGAACAAGCCGGAGTCGAAAACCAAGAATCAGCAGCAGAACTGGAGTATCAAGCAAGCAGGAGCGTCAGGAACAAGCCGGAGTCGAAAACCAAGAATCAGCAGCAGGACTGGAGTATCAAGCAAGCAGGAGCATCAGGAACAAGCCGGAGTTGAAAACAAGAATCAGCAGCAGAACTGGAGTATCAGCAGCAACTCAAGGCACAGAGGAACTGTGTGAGCCTTGTTGCAAGGCAAAGTGAGGAAGTCTGATGTCTGCTTAAATACTCTTGCCGAAGAGTGATATCACCTCGGGGGCGGAGCAGCACTTCCGGGTACTGAGGCTTAAGTACCCAGCCCTCGCGCGCGCGTTTTCGTGAGGCAAGGCCGGAGCCATGTGGCTGGGCCCGGGCAAGCTATGGCGTCCCTCTCCATGGACAGGAGGAAGGCAAGAGATCCCGGGCTTGAGTGAAGCGAGACCAGAGCCAAGTGGGGAGTCCTCACGAGGAAGTACAGGGGCCATGTGGTCCAGTAGTCCAGAAGCAGGGCGTCCCTCTCCGTGGCCCCCGGGAAGGTAAGAGGCCCTGAGCCCAACGGGGGTGGAGGCGGTCGGGACCGCAACAGCTAGTGATTCAGTTTGAGAAAGCCTCATGAATAAGGATGGTTTTTACTCCCTTACAAAATTGCTTTATATCAACCTCCGTTCTAAGATCCCCAGGTAAACTGTTCCATAGGATAGGTCCCAGAGCAATAAAGACTCTTTTCTGAGTACTTGCTAGACGACACAATTTTAGGGAAAGCATTGTTAATAAATCTTGGTCTGTTGATTGCAAAACTCTACCTGTTTGAAAGGAACAAGCAAATCACTTAAGTAGGTTTGCCCCGTCCCTTGACAAGCTTTGAACTCCAGAATAAGACATTTGAACTTTACCATATGTAAGATGGGCAACCAGTGTAACTTCATCAATACAGGCATAATATAAGCTCTATCAATCTAGCAACTGCATTTTGAATTATTTATTACACTTGCAATGCTTTCAAGGACAGTCCATTATATAATGTAACAATAATCTAATGTCGAAAGTACTAAACTTTGGATAACTGTCCTAAAATCGAGCTCACTCAAAATATACAGTAAACGCCGTACAACCCTCAATTTAAAAAAGGCTGCTTTAACAAAATTTACCTGTGGTTTGAGGGATAAATTTGTGACCAATAATATGGCTAAGTCCTTCATTTCTGGCTGCATAGGAAAAACCCTTTCATCAAATGTGATGGGAGTGCATTTTCCAGCAGAATTGTCTTACTAACCCAGAGCATTTCTGTTTTGGCCAGGTTCAACACTATCTTGTTGGGAATCATCCATTCTCTAATTTTGTTCAAACAGAGTGTTACTTGATCATTTATATCTACTACTGCACTATTTACTGGGAAAATAAGCTGAATATCTTTAGTGTAGAATTTAAACTTTATTCCCAGTGTCCTAATCAATTTTGCTAGCAGGGCCAAGAAAACATTAAATAAAAGGGCTGACAAAGCCAATCCTTTAGGGACCCCAATCTGTAAGGATCTTTCCTGGGAGATCTTATTTTTCCAATGAACATGGAAAGTATGCTCAGTAAGAAAGGATGAAAACTAGTTGTACCCAGTCCCATGGACCTCAGAGGCATAAAGTCTAGCCAGTAAGATCTGATGAGAAACTATCAAACACTAAAGCAAGATCTAAAAATATAACAGCAGGACCTCTCTTATCCATCAAAAGAGAATCAATTACAGATGTCAAAAATGTTTCAGACTCATGACATGTCTGAAACCCACATTGTTTGGGATCTATTACTGCATTATCATCTAGAAAAACAGTTAGTTGGCCCAAGACACATTTTTCAATACGTTTTGATAAACTAGGCAAATTTGATATTGATCTATAATTCTGAACATTTTCAAAACTCAAATGATGGGGGTTTTTTAATACTAGTTTTACTCTTGCTACCTTCAAATCATTAGGCAGCACCTCTGTTTCGGCCTGTAACAAATTACCTGGTCTTTGGTGGCACAAGTGTTGCGGTCCCGGTGCTAGACTCGCGACCGGGTCCTTACCGTCCTCTCCATGCGGCAGTCTCCGACAGGGTCTGGCGTTCCGCGGGCCTACCAGGCCTCTCCGTGGCGGCGCCTCCACGAGGGAGACGCCGCCGAGCTCCGATCTTGACTCCACCCCCCCCATGGGTATGCGCGCGCTCAAGGGAGGGCCTTTTAAAGGCCCAGCTACAGGAAGCACTGGCCAGCCCCCTAGATGACGTCAGACACTGGCAGGGTACTTAAACCCGGTGTCTGACTAGGGAAATTGCCTTGCAATGAGGTTCACTCTCAGGAGTCACTAGTTGCTGCATTCCTGGTTCTGATCTTGCTGTGCCTGTTCCTGATCCTGATCCTGATCCTGATCCTGCTCATCCTGATCCTGCTCTTGGTCCTGCTGCTCCTGATCCTGATCCGGTTCCAGATTCCCCTTGGCTTGTCTTCCTGGTTCCTAACTCCGGTTCCGCTTCTGACTCTTCATGTCTGCCGCCTGCCTCGACTTCTGGTCTGTCTTCTCTTCAGGTCTCGCTGCCGTCACCTAGTCCCAGCGGTCCGGGTCCTCATGGGCTCGACCCGGGGAGATCTCAGGCTTCCAGGGTGAAGATTCCATCTTCTCTTCAGGTCTCGCTTCCATTGCCTAAGTCCCAGCGGTCCGGGTTCTCACGGGCTCCTCCCGAGGGTATCTCGGATCTCCAGGGTGAAGACTTCTTCTCTACGCCAGTCTTGGAACCACCTCCCGGCCTGCCCCTTCTCTGCGGAGCTCTCTTCCAATCATCACTCTCCGCCAAGCCGGCTCAAGGGTCCACCGTTCAGTCTGCAACAACAAGATCTGGGATATAGTCTACAATTTCCCACTCAGTGTTTTTTTCTCAGGTGCTTATTGAGGGTGAGGCTTGCTCATGGGAATGATTTAAACAAAAATTTGACTTACTGGAAATTCCTTTCTTTGGTGACCTTCAGTGAAGGACCTTTGTCTTCACTAAGGATCATAAACAGTTACTACTGAAGCCTCTTTTCATGTTGGAGAAAGCAGTTTTTGGGGGAAGTCCAATGAAGGGGGAAGGTATGTCACATTTATACAGCTCTCTGCTGGTCCGAGGAAAGAAAGGGTCCCCTTGAAAGCATCACATGGTAAAGAAAGACTTGCTCTATGGCACATCTAACTTATCTGGTTAACTTAACCAGATGACTGAATTTCTCTACTTATCCATCTATATTAACTAATAAGTAGTGCCGCCCCGATCTGCCCACTGCCTGCCCATTAAATATCTGGCTGTCTACTTAGCGGGATAAGTGACTTATCTAGCTAAGTGGCAGCCACTGAATTTAGCTGGATATTCAGCAGCCGCCACTTAGCCAGATAAATTGCTACTTATCTGGCTAAGTAGTGCTGAATATCGGGTCCTTAGAGTTCCACATGATAAAGATCCTGCAGGAGATTAAATGTACAGTAGAATCTTTATGGGTGGAAATCCAATGTGTGATGGAGAAGAGTATAGCATCAAAATGAACAGAAGAAAATAGGAAAATAGAAAAAAGCATAAGCACAAGCATTGGCAAGTTAAATGTAAAGCATTGATAAGACAGGCTAAAAGAGAGTTTAAAAAGAATTTGGCCATAGAGGCAAAAACTCATAATAACATTTTTAAAAAATATATCCAAATCAGGAAGCCTGCAAGATAGTCAGTTGGACTGTTAGATGACTGAGGGTGTCCAAGTACAGATCCCTGAAGCACTCCACTGTTTATCTTTTTCCAGTGTGAAAACTGACCATTTAATCCTACTCTGTCTTTTAACCAACTTGCAATCCACAAAAGGACATCGCCTACTATCCCATGACTTTTTAGTTTTCTTAGAAGCCTCTCATGCGGGACTTTGTTGAACGCCTTCTGAAAATCCAAATACACTATATCTACTTGTTCATCTTTGTCCACATATTTATTAATCCTTTCAAAAAAAATTAGATTTGTGAGGCAAGACTTCCCTTGGGTAAATGCATGTGTCCCATCAAACCACGTCTATCAAAATGTTTTGTGATTTTATTCTTTACAATAGTTTCCATGATTTTTCCTGGCACTGAATTCAGGTTCACCCATCTATAGTTTCCCAGATCACCCCTGGATCCCTTTTTAAATATAGGGGTTATATTGGCCATCTTTCACTCTTCAGGTACATCACATAATTCTAATGATAGGTTACAAATTAACTGAAATAGGTCTGAAATTTCAATTTTTAGTTCTTTTAGAATGCTGGGGTGTATATCATCCGGTCAGGTGATTTACTACCCTTCAGTTTGTCAATCAGACCTACCATATCTTCCAGGTTCACCATGATTCACTTGAGTTGATCTGAATCATCACCCATGAAAACCTTCTCCGGAACTGGTATCTCTCAAACATACTTTTCAGTAAACACTGAAGCAAAGAAATCATTTAATCTTTCCAGGATGGCCTTATCTTCTCTAAGCGCCCCTTTAGCCCCATAAACATCCAATGGTCCAACCAACTCCCTTGCCTGCTTTCTGCTTCAGATATATTTTAAAAAGTTTTTATTGTGAGTTTTTACCTCTATGGCCAACTTCTTTTCAATTCTCTCGTAGCCTGCCTATCATTGTCTTACATTTAATTTGCCAATGCTATTGCTTATGCTTATCCTATTTTCTTCTGATGGATCCTTCTTCCAATTTTTGAATGAAGATCTTTTTGGCTAAAATAGCTTCTTTCACCTCACCTTTTAACCATGCCGGTAATCGTTTTGCCTTCTTTCCACCTTTCTTAATGTGTAGAATACATCTGGATTGTGCTTCTAGGATGGTATTTTTTAACAATGTTGTACACTTTTTACATTTGTAGCACACTTTTTACATTTGTAGCTGCACCTTTCAGTGTTTTTCTAACTACTTTTCTCATTTTATTCAAATTTTCTCTTGTTAAAAGTTTAGCACTAGAACCGTGGATTTATTTACTGCCCCCCTTCCAGCCATTAGTTCAAATTTGATCATATTATGATCACTATTGCCATTCCACTAAGAATTAGATCTAAAATTGCTTTTGCTCTGTCTCGTTGGTTACTGTAGCAATTACTCCATAAAACTGTCTTTTATTCAGTCCAGGAACTTTATCTCTCTAGCATGCCCTGATGTTTCACTTACCCAGTCAATATTGGGATAATTGAAATCTCCCATTATTTATTTATTTTAGATTTTTATATTCCGCTTTTCACACTTTTTCAGCACCTTCAAAGCGGATTACATTCAGATTCTGTAGGTATTTTACATTATTATTGTTATGTAATGGGAGGCCTTGAGAGGCCTTCGCAATCTGTTGCGCTAGCGGACGGCCTTGAGAGGCCTTCGCAATCTGTTGCACTCTGGTGGCTGGGAGTGCTAAGGATGAGATGGTGCCCCCTTGCGGTAAGACGGACCTCGTCTAGGGTTGGAGGTGACCAGGCCCCTGCCGACCTGCATGCCTGAATGAGGCCAACCCACGCAAGGTTGGTCTCTGAGTGGTCCTCTGTCTACTCCCAGGCCTTTCGGACCTGCTGCAGGGAGCAGCACAGGCGGGCAGGCCGACAAGAGGACGAGGGTGGACAAGGGCTGAAGCTTGAAAGCTGAGACGAAGGCTTCAGGACTCAGGAGATGAACACAAGGCATCGATATCCAGAAAGGTGAGCAGATGGAAGCTCCAGTCATAGAAGGCATCTGAGACTAGAGTAGGTGGAGTCTCAATGCAACAGAAATGTCCGAGGCAAGGATGACTCTTACGGACCTTAGGAAATCCAGATGAGACGAAAAGGACTTGGAAGACTTAGACGAAGACAAGTTGGGCACTGTTCCTCAGGGTGCCCTACACACAGCCCACTACTCAGGGCAGACCCAATGGGCTGGTCACAGACACCCTGTCCTCTATGTGCCCTACACAAGCCTAAGGAGGCTGGTCATGGACCACGCGGGAATGGGGCAGGCTCAGGAAAGGAATCCAACTGACAGAGGCTCCAGTGACCGGAAACAGGAACCGACGGGATTTACCCTCGGGGTGACCATCTGGAGGACTCGGGGAGCTGGAACATAAGCAGGAACAGTCATCAGGAAGATCAGGTATAAAGGGACCTCTAGCCATCAAGGAGCATCAGGCTTTTCTGGAACATCAGGAGGGCCAGAGACGGAGGATGTCAGGAACCATCAGGAGGGCAGAGACGGAGGACGACAGGAACATCAGGACATCAGAGACTGGGATCAGGAAACAGCAGAGACGAAACGAAAAGGGATCCCTTAGAAATACTGGAACACCAAGCAAGAGCAGGAACAGTGGAGTCCAAGGGAAGGAAAAAGCTCCTCAGACGACTGGCTCATTGCAAAGGCAAAGCTGAGTGGAAAGTGTGTAAGTCCTTTTATAGGGCTGAAGACAGGCAAACTCCCTGGGAGGAGTTTGGATGGGCCACACCTAGCTGGCCCTATGAGGAGAAGTGCTGCGGCCCGGCCCCTAGGGAGAAGGGCGTGGCCCAAACCAGGAAGTCCATGCAGACCCAAGCAAGCCTCAGGCAGGCCCCAAGGACATCAAAGGCCGCCAAGGCTCTGGAGCAAATCCTGGATAGTTTATAGCCGAGACCCCGGCTTCGGAGCGGCCTCCAGGAAAGAGGTGAGAAGCCTCCCGTAGCACAGCTACAGGAGGGTTCATAACAATTTTTACTGCACTACCAGTTTGGTTAGCTTCCTTAATTTCTCTTAGCATTTCACTCTCCGTCTCACCATCTTGGTTAGGTGGATGGTAGTATACTCCCATCACTATATTCTTCCTCAACACACAAGGGATTTCTACCCATAAAGATTTGATTGTGCATTTAGTCTCATGCAGGATCTTTATCCTGTTGGACTCTATGCCATCCTGGTCATAAAGCATCACCATGCCACAAAGAAGCTCCTCTCTGTCATTGTGATATAATTTGTACCCTGGTATAGCACTATCCCATTGGTAATCTTCTTTCCACTTAAGTCTATGTCATCATTCACTGCTATACACTCTAATTCTCCCATCTTACTTCTTAGACTTCTAGCATTAGCATTCAAACATTTGAAAGTGTGATTTTTGTTTGTATTTACATTCTGCTTTTCAGTTGACAGGGATAAATTGGAATATTTTAGCTCAGGTGAGTTTTTAATTATAGGCACTTGGACTTCTTTTATTATTGGTAACTCTCTGTTGGTATGCCCTACCTCTAATGCTTCATTAGTATCCTTTGACGATACCTCCCTCTGAACTATGTGCTGCTGAGCAACTGTCGGCTTTCCCCTTTGTTCTAGTTTAAATGCTGCTCTATCTCCTTTTTAAAGGTTAGCGCCAGCAGCCTGCTTCTACCCTGGTTAAGGTGGAGCCCATCCCTTTGGAAAAGACTCCCCCTTCCCCAAAAGGTTCCCCAGTTCCTTACAAAACTGAATCTCTCCTCTTTGCGCCATCGTCTCATCCACACATTGAGATTCCGGAGCTTTACCTTCCTCTGGGGATCTGCACATGGAATAGGGAGCATTTCAGAGAATGCTACCCTGGAGGTTCTGGATTTCAGCTTTGTACTTAAGAGCCTAAATTTGGCTTCCAGAACCTCCCTCCCATATTTTCCTATGTCATTGGTGCCCACATGCACTGCGACAGCTGGCTTCTCCCCAGC
The DNA here is from genome assembly GCF_901001135.1 of Rhinatrema bivittatum. NCBI lineage: Eukaryota > Metazoa > Chordata > Amphibia > Gymnophiona > Rhinatrematidae > Rhinatrema > Rhinatrema bivittatum. Next base: position 62,191,507 of record NC_042628.1, on the reverse strand, counting down.
AATGTCTAAAATCCTATCTAGGTGATGCATGAGGTCCGCTACCTTCGCACCAGGTAGGCATGTTACCAGTCGATCCTCACACTCACCAGCCACCCAGCTGTCTACATTCCTAATAAATGAATCACCAAATATGATGGCCGTCCTAACCCTTCCTTCCTTGGCAGTAGCTCTGGGAGATACATCCTCGATGTGAGAGGACAATGCACCACCTGGAGAGCAGGTCTTTGCTACAGGATCATTTCCTGCTGTACCAGGTTGATGTTCTCTGACCACGAGATCTTCCTCCTCCAAGACAGCACCAGGGCTGCCAGACTTGAGTTTGAACTTGGCTACTATGTCCCTGAAGGTCTCATCTAAATACCACTCTGTCTGCCTCAGCTCCTCCATGTCTCCCACTCTAGCCTCCAGAGATCAGACTCTTTAGCTGAGAGAGAGGAATCTTTAGCTGAGAGTCTTTAGCTGAGAGTCTTTAGCTTTAGCTGAGAGTCTTTAGCTGAGAGAGAGCAGTCTTTGCAAAAGACTGGGAGGCCCCCTCTTGCTGCTGGACTGCTGCCTTCATCTTAAATTTGTTCAGTTCCTAGTTAAGTTTTAGGTTGCTATGAGTGTAGGATTGTGTACAATTAGGGTCCTTTATATGCATTAGTGTATTCACTATATATCTGGTAGTGACCTGCAAGGGAATGATCAACTCTTGATAAGGTGTGGAGAATTTCTGAGTTTAATTTAAAAGGTTGATTTCATTTTTTTTTAGTGGGAAAGTGATACCTGCCTATAAATTAAAGGATGAGCCGGGGTGGGTGCGAGAGGGGTAGGGGTGCAGGTGGGGAGAATACAAACACAAAAACTTTTTTTGTTGCCCTCCTTTCTGACTACCTATTTAAAACAAAAACACACAAACTTCTGTTTGTTGTCTGCCTTTCTGACTACTTATTTAAAACAAAACACATGAATACTCTAAATCAATGGGTCTCAACCTTTTTCCCATCGTGACACACCTGATAGACTACGCTCACATCTATGACACACTGCCAGCACTTTTTTTTTTTTAAAGAGTTGTTCCTCCTACTTAATATCCCAACGATATTAAGTAGGAGGCAGTACAGAAAAGCAGTTTTTTCTGCTTTTCTGTACTGGTTTTAGGAGTGCTCAGCAATTAAGTCCTGCTCCGACCAGGTGTTAATTTCTGGGTGCTAAATTTGCGACTGAGATGCACAAATTTTTTTTTTTGCATTGGGAGTGAATATCTAATAGCCTCATTCACGTGCATTTGCATGTGATGAGCGCTATTAGTTTCACTCCGCGTTGGACGTGTGTTGTAGAGGCTGAGCACACTGTATTGCATCGGCCCCTATATCTGGCATTACTATGCATAGAGGAAGTGATTGTTATACTTCTATTATATCGTAATAATAAATGCACACTTTGTAGTCTCCCATAAGAAAAGTGTAAAATACATGAAAGAAAATAGGACAAAAGGAAATAAAGAAAACCCAGTAATAAGACCATAAAGATACAACAGAACCCAGAAACAGGCCTGTTGATAACTGTTGCTTTTATTGTATAATAACCTATAGCATTACAATTTTGTAACAAAACATCGCTTTGGAGGAAACAAATTTTTCAGCTTTATTAAATAAACATATATCCATGGTTAACTACTGATGACATTTTGAAAACCAGGAACAAACTACAATCACACTAAGAGAAGTATAGAACAATTACGTCTTAGCATGTAGAGAGGCTCCATGCTTTCTGAGCCTTTTACTGTATTTCTTTTTAAGAAACCCCAAAATCTCAGAACAAATATCATTTCATTCTTAAACTAGACTTCCTCCTTAAACCTGGGGAAGGTTCAACCAAATGGGGTGTCCATGACACTGGTTTTTGAGATCTGATGATCCCATTGCTAATAAGGATGTATGAGTAGTAAAAATCTTGCACGGCAAAAATACTTCACAAGAAATACTAGGGATGCTTTTATTAAAATACCCATCAAGGTTAAAGAAAATCTTTCAATGTGGCAAAAGATTTTTTATAAAAAAAACCCAACAATAGTAGGATGTCTGGGGAGAAATGAGGGATATGAGAATTATGGTGTATTCTTGCAAAATCTGAAAAACAACTCAAAACCTATTGGCCATGTTTTTTGCCCCCTAAATATAATTGCAAAAAGGTGTATTATTTAGGTGAATTATTCATAAGGGGCACATAGTTTGGCTCTTACACGTATTGCTTTTGGCAGGAAAATACTTGCCCATCTCGAGGCTGTCTAGCAGATGGAAATTACAGAGGCTGAGCTGGAATATTACACAAATGTTGAATTGGGAATGTACAACCCATAGATACTTCCCTTTTCCACTGTTTCATAGTGCTCCTGGGATTTTGTGTTATCATTGTTGTTGGACACATGATAGGTCTTTGATTTCTTACGGCATAATTTCCTGACCCAAACCCAGTAGAGTAAAACCATGAAAACCCAGTAGAAAATGTAGGCTAAGGAGCCATAAAGGAGATAAAATTTCTCCTTTTGCTGTTGCAGAGCATCCCAGTCTTTTGCAAGGTCCTTGGAGATAGTATAGGCCAGTCCTCCTAGAAGGGCCATCCACCATATTGACAATGGGACCATAGCAATATAGTTCCCCACCTTCTTCTTCCGACCAGATGTTCCCCAGCTGGTCTTGTTCATAGTAAGAATGGCAAAGTATTTGGTTGGAAGCAGCCCTGTCATGTAAAGTGCAGAGTAGAGGGACATGAAGACCATAATGAGGTTTCCACGGAACCATGATGCATAGAGGGCCTTGGCCAAGCCCATGATCTGGATGCAGAGCAAAACCCAAAGAATATGCCAGAGGCCACCAGTGTAGAAGATCTTGACCATGGTCACAGTGACAAAGAAGGGGAAAATTCCAGCCACAATGGATTCATAGGTCATCCAAAGATGATGCTTGTGCCACCAGAGAGCATTGTAAAGCCACTCCCTAAAGAAAGACTTGGTCCAACGAGTCTGTTGGTTTAGCCACCGCAGGTACTGAGCTGGGGTCTCCGAGTAACACATGGATTTCACAGTGTACCTGATGATGAGAATAAAATGGAAGGAAGCCATTACAAAGCAAAGCTGAAAACACACAACAGTATACCATTAAACTAAACCACATTAAAATAAGGTATTAATGCCCAATTGTAATGGGGCTATTTTAGTTATTTCAAAACCCAGTTTACTTAAAGAGTGTTAAATGTTTAGTAAATCCAAAGTTAAAACTGGATTTAATACAAATGCGTTACCAAGTCTGCTTCAAAGGCCCCTCTGAGCTAAAGACTGCCACATGCCACCCCTCACTTTGGTTAACAGGTCCCCAGGAATCAAAGATTCCTTCATCACCAGAAAGGACCCTGATGTTGCCAGCCTGACCTCTTGAGTCAAGATTAAAGGCTCTTATTGGGCTGATAAACCTCTCCAGCCCCCTTCCATCCCATTGCCGGTTAACCCCACCTTCTACTCCATTGGAAGCTGTCCACTGGACTATAGGAGCAGAAAGCACCACTGCCTCCAGCCCAGTGACTTCAAATTAAAAGGTGGAACCAGTTTGGATCAAAAAGCTAATTGAGGTCACCTGGAACCAATTTTTAATTTGGAATCACCAGGAACAGAGGGAGTGATGATCTGTGCTCCCATCCTCAAGTGGACAATTTCCAATGTGGGTAGGTTACCTGGCTGAGGGAAAAGAGGGACGTATGTGGGGGCGGGGGTGGAGGCGGTGGGGATTGTCAATGACGCTGATGAGGGCCTTTGAACTTGACTCTGAAGCCAGCTCTATGGGGGCTGTTTGGCCACCAGTGGCCATTTCTGTATAAATCAGGTGAAAAGGGTTTATTCAGCCAGAAGGCCATTTGATGTTGACCTAGAGGAAGACAGGGAAGAATCTTGAACCTAGAGAGCAGGGCAGAATTTAAGATTTTGGTCTCATAAGTATGACTGTTGGAGTGGTAAGAGGGAAGGTGAGAAAAGAATGCTACAACCCTAAAGCAAGTGGAAGCAGTGTCCTCTTTGGTCCAGATATTTGGAGTCTTCAATATTTTTCACTCTAAGTAGTTGCCTATGCCTAAATCCAAGCCTGCAGCCCATATGGGCCACCTTACTTGACCACCCCTGGGACGTCCTCGGACCAGGCCGCACCTCTCTCCACAAGAGGATGGCTCACTTAGTGACATCATCTCCCTGGCGACCTACCAGAGCCATTTAAGTAAGGCTGAGATCCCAGATGCCTCCTCTTCATGCTGGCTCCTCCGTCCGTCCGACTTGGCCCCGCTCCCTGCGATCGGCGAGAGACCCATCAGGGTCAGGAGTACGCTGCGGCCACCTTACTCGACCACCCCCGGGACATACTTGGACCAGGCCGCACCTCTCTCCATGAGAGAATGGCCCACCTAGTGACATCATCTCCCAGGCAACCTACCGGAGCCATTTAAGTAAGGCCGAGATCCTAGATGCCTCCTCTTCATGCTGGCTCCTCCGTCCGTCCAACTTGGCCCTGCTCCCCGCGATCGGCGAGAGACCCATTGGAGTCAGGAGTGTGCGGCGGCCACCTTACTCGACCACCCCAGGGACGTCCTAGGAACAGGACACACCTCTCTCCACGAGAGGACAGACCACCTAGTGACACCATCTCCCCGGCGAACTACCGGAGCCATTTAAGTAAGGCCACGATCCCGGATGCCTCCTCTTCCTGCTGGCTCCTCCATCCGTCCGACTCGGCCCCGCTCCCCCTGATCAGCGATAGACCCATCGGGATCAGGAGCATGCTGCGGCCGCCTTACTCGACCACCCCCGGGACATCCTCGGACCAGGCCGCACCTCTCTCCACGAGAGGACGGACCACCTAGTGACATCATCTCCCTGGCGACATACCAGAGCCATTTAAGTAAGGCCACGATCCCAGACGCATCCTCTTCCTGCCGGCTCCTTCATCTGTCTGATTTGGCCCCGCTCCCCGCGAGCGGTGAGAGACCCATTGGGGGTCAGGAGCATGCCGCGGCCGTATTTTCTGACCACCCCCGGGACATCCTTGGACCAGGCCACGCCTCTCTCCACGAGAGGACGGACCACCTAGTGACATCATTTCCCTGGCGACCTACTGGAGCCATTTAAGTAAGGCCGCGATCCTGGATGCCTCCTCTTCCTTCCGGCTCCTCCATCCGTCCAACTCGGCCCCGCTCCCCGCGATCAGCGAGAGACCCATCGGGGTCAGGAGCACGCCACGACCACCTTTCTTGACCACCCCCGGGACATCCTCAGACCAGGCCGCACCTCTCTCCTCGAGACGATGGCCCACCTAGTGACATCATCATCTCCACGGCAACCTACCAGAGCCATTTAAGTAACGCTGCAAGCCTAGGCATCGTGCGCCGGGCGTTGCGCGCCTAAGGAGCATGACCAAGGAGCAAGCCCCTTGGCGCGCCCCTTAGTGTCGACCCTCAGCGCCTCCCATTAAACCCCCTGGCCCCCTCCTCCTCCCCCCATCCTAAATATTTTATTATTATTTATCAACCCTCCTCCACTTACCACATCCCACGGGCCCCTCGCCCTGTCAGACCTACCTACCTCCACCCAACTAGCTGCACATTTCACTTCCCACTCCCTCCCTCCTTTGCCTCCCCCGCTAATTTTCCTCAGTAGCAGTATCCCCTACTATCAACACCACCCATATAATCACACCTCCTAAACATGTTGGGACATCCAATACCCACACTCAAACACTACCACTCCAAGCGCAACACACCCTTCCCCACCCACCCCATTGAACAACCCAGATCTCTGCTACCAATCATGCTTACTCCTCTCACACAACTCATTGGCCTCACTGCCTTTACCCTCATTCTTTTCAACTCACAATCCATCGTTAAAAAGACCCCCATTCTCAATGACATCCTCCTAGATGACAAACCTGACATTTGTGCCATAACCAAGACTTGGCTCAAGCAAACAGACACAGTACTAATCAATCAACTCCCTAATCACACCTATGACTTCTTCTCCATACCAAGACCCAAAAAAAGAGGTGGAGGACTCCTACTTGCAGCAAAAAAAGACCTCAAACTGATATCCCATACTGTGTGCACTGCTCCCAAATTTGAAACTGGTCTCTTTAAATCATTGCAACTACAAATTTGCTTAGTCTACACCCCCCCTGGTCTCCTTGACAAAAATGCATCCCCCCTCATCGACTACATAGCTGAGAACATAGCAATTGACATTCCTGCTATCATACTCTGAGATTTCAATATCCACGTCGACTCAGTACCACTTTCTCCCACATGTGATGCTCTCCTGACCTCACTCAATGCTATGGGCTTCAAGCAAATCATAACAAGCCCTAGGCACAAAGCAGGTCACTCCCTGGACCTAATCTTTATAAACTCTCTCATAATACCTGACACTCCCTCCTACACCCCAGTACCCTGGTGGGACCACTACCTCATTAGAGCAAACAATGCAATAAAAAACACAGCCACCCCCCCACACACAAAAAATAATAAGTCCTCTCAATACTGCAGAAAGCAATCTACAAAGCAGATTACACTGCTCTTGATGACGTCATACATATCCACCACTCCCTACGCAATACAAGAACAACTAGTAAAATACAACTTGTGATTCCATCTATCCCTCTCGCCAAACTCTCTTCCACCAGAAATAGAGCCATTTCCATCATCGGCCCAAAATTATGGAACTCACTACCTCAGCACCTCGCTGGTCAAGAAAACCCTAAATCTTTTAAAAAAGAATTAAAATCTTGGCTACTAAGCCAATCTCTCACTGACAACTCAGACTTTTGATCTCATAATCTATCAGTTCACTGATTGGACAATTTATCCTGCTTCTAACTACAGACATCTCCTATTATCTATGAACCCTGTTTTTCAGTATACCTAACTTTAGTATATCTTGTTTCTGTTTAGACTAATTTTATATGTCAGTTTCTCAGTCGGTTTAATGTAATTTATCAAATTTCAATGTAACAGGTTGTTATAATGTAAACCGGAGTGAAGGCAACTCTGCTATACCTCGGTATATAAAAAATGCTAAATAAATAAATAAAAAAATCCAGTTCAGAAAACCTTGCTTTAGAGATGACCTCATCACAGCCCTCACCAACGATCTTCACAAACTCAGTCTAACTGACACCGATTCTTCACTCTCATCCTGGAACCACCTCACTAGCAACATTGCCAATAAAATCTTCCCCCTTCAATCTAAAGAACTAAACCCCATACTCACCTCAAAAATCCCATGGTACACTCCAGAATTTAAAAAGATGACGCGCAACCTTAGAAGCCAGGAAAAGAACTGGCGTAAAGACCCCTCTCCCACACAACTTGCAAAACACAAATCCTCCCTATACATTTACCGTGAGACTATCCTTAAAACCAAGTGAGTCTTCCACGCTAAGAGAATCCATAACCTACAATTCAATGCCAATGCCCCATTTGCATACGTCTCAGATCTAACCAAAACTGCCCCCTCACCTATACCCGATGAGGATGCCAAAACAAAATGTGAAGAAATAGCACAATTTTTCTACGACAAAATATCTAAAATCATGACATGATTTCCAACAACTCCACTTCCCACTAAAGCCCTTCCAAAAAACCCACTTGCCTCCCTAAAACCTTTGAGACCACTGCATCCACCAAAATAGAATCACTCTTAAAAAAAAATGAAACCCTCATCACACCCATCAGATTCGATTCCCGCTAAATCACTCCTGACCATCCCTAACATAATATCACAACCCCTAACCAACATCATCAACCGCTCAATCACACTCGATGTCCCAACTTCACTAGAACAAGCTATAGTCAAACCTATTCTAAAGAAACCAAAACTCAACCCCACTGAACTAACCAACTATCGCCCAGTCTCAAACCTACCCTTCTTAGCAAAAATTCTGGTAAAAGTAGTAAACACCCAACTAACTGACTTTCTAGAAAAACACAATATTCTTTTCCCATCACAATTCGGCTTCCGTAAACATTTCAGCACGGAAACCTTACTGATCTCGCTCACAGATTCCCTTCTCAAAGGATTGGACAAAGGCCACTCATACATCCTTGCACTCCTAGATATCTCCTCTGCATTCGACACCATAAGCCACAACATCCTACTCAGCCGGCTCAAGGAAATTGGCATCTCAGGTATCCCACTTCACTGGTTTGAATCCTACCTAAACAGACAATACAAAGTCATAATAGGCAACACCGAATCCCAAACAATCGATCTATCACAAGGCATTCCCCAGGGCTCTTCCTTATCCTCTACCCTTTTTAACATCTACTTACTACCACTCTGCTACCTTCTTTCTGAACAGAGTCTTTCACACTTCATATATGCGGATGGCATACAAATCCTCATCCCTATAACTGACTCCTTACCCAATGCCATCAAAACTTGGGAAATTGCTCTCGCCGCAATCAACACACTCCTCACTAACCTCAACCTCGCTCTCAACACCTCCAAACAGAAATCATGATCATATCACCCCAATACAACAACATCATCTGCTCCCAATCCATCACCCTCCCCTCCACAATCTCCACTTCACAACACGTACCGGACCTAGGCGTGATCATTGACAATCAACTAAACCTAAAAAAATTTATCAATGCCACTTCAGGGGACTTCCACAAGCTGATGGCAGACAAGAGAAATTAATATAGGAGTTTTAGACTCTTTATTATGTCTTAACTTTTTATTCTTACTGTTTTATTTTTTTATCTTTTGGTAATTTTATGAGTTTTAAAAAATCTAGATCTTTATGTATATTATAATATATAATTGTTATTTTTACTTTTCCTTCTATTTTTACTATGATTAATTGTGAACTGTTGAGATGGACCTGGCAATGTAATGGTATATAAAACTGTTTAAATAAATAAAATAAATAAATACTCCTTTCCATGATCTTTTCAAAATTGACTACTGCAATACCCTCCTACTAGGCCTACCCAAAAATACAATCTCCCCACTCCAAATGTTGCAAAATGACGACGCCCGCATCCTCACAAACACTCGCAAAACTGAACATATCATCCCCATCCTCAAAGAACTACACTGGCTCCCTATTGCATCTCGCATCCGCTATAAGGCCCTATCCATCATACTCCAACCTTACACACCCATAAAATGCATTGGTTCAATGACTCACTACACTTCCGCACCCCCAATAGACCCACTAGATCACACTATAAGGCTACCTTACATCTCCCCCCCCCCCCCCCCCCCACTAAGCTTACACATCTTACCACTACAAAAGAGCGTGTCCTATCCATTGCAGGGCCTGTAATCTAGAATTCTATGCCCACTGACCTACGACAAGAGCTCTGCCCAAAAAATTTCAAACAAAAACTGAAAACTTGGCTATTCAACAAGCTTTCACCTGATCTTATTCTCCCTCCCTCTTCCACCCTGCAATTACCTCATCTCTCTTCCTTCCTGCCATCTATGCTCAGCTCGATGCCATGACTAACTGCCCCCAGTCTGTTTCCTCCTCTCCTCATATAATGCTTAATCTATTAAACCTGTTCTGTAATCCTTGCCATTGGTTAATTGTCTGATCTCCATTTAAGCAATTTTTATCTTTGTGATACCTCTATACCTTTTTAAGTACATATCTCATCCCTTTTATTTAACCCCCATTATGTCAGTATTTTATGTACATAGTTCACCTTCCATTAGCTAAGCAACCTGCCCTATGTTATGTATCGATGTTAACTGTTCCTTGTAAAGCATTTTCGCTGCAGTACATGTTCCATGTAAACCAATGTGATGTTCCCAACGAATGTTGGTCTAGAAAATCTTTAAATAAATAAAAATAAATAATAATTAAATAAAACCTCACAGAATGTAGTTAAGATTTTGTGTTAGCATGTGGGTTAACACAAATCGTGTGGTAGTCCATGTGAATATTTCTGAGTTGCTTTGCATGTAGTTGCATGTGATGTAGCGCATTTAAATATTCTCATGTTAACTCAATACAATTTGCATTAATGTTAACAATGACTTAACGTATGTATTAACACCCTTTAATAAACAGGTTCTGTGTTCCAGTTGTAGCTACAAGATGTATATATATATAAAGAGAATCTCAATTCTGTCCCTTGCCAGCAGATTTTTCCTTAACTTTAATGGCCACCATGGTTTCAAAAGACCTGGTGCACCAGTAATTTAGTCAATGTTCTCAACAGACCCTCCATGTTTTGTGAGGTCAGTGTGAGGAGGTGCATTAAGTTTTTGAGAGTCCATGTCTGGAGAGATAAGCACCAGGATTCCAGGAGTTGGAGTCTACAGTACCTATCACTCCACAGAGGACTGCCAGAAGGTTTCTAGGAGAGAGGAGATACAGAGCTCTTACTGGCTCAGAAAGGTGATTGGGGGCCTAGAGACAGCATAGGTATGCCTTTCAGGGAGAAAAGAGCATACTTGGGAACTTTTAATTCTTGTCACCCTGAATTGTCACAGATTAGCGGGGGGGGGGGGGGGGGAGGGAGAGGTGCAGCAGCATGTGCACAGATTTCCTTACATACATACACACAGACGCGTTCATGCTCATACTTTTTCACAAAAACAGCTCACTCTCACTCCTCCCATACAAACACCGGATCATTCACCTGCTTCTCTCGTTTCACAGCATATCCATGCTCACTGCACTCTCATATCTCTCTCCCACATTCCACTCTCACTCACTCTCCTTATTTTCCTCACCCCAAACAGCAGCAGCTCCTCTTACAGAGTGGACAGATCTACACTTTACTAATGCAATGTCTACTTTTTGTGGTTTATGTTACTAAATGTCCATATGAGAAAATCTGTATAGGGAAAACCAAAAGATCGTTACGGTTGTGATTGAGTGAGCATAAGAACTGTTTGCGAAATGTCAGGGAAAAGGCACCTATTGTTCAACATTGCATATTAAAACAAGATAAGATCAAGGATCTGAGATGGTTTGCTTTAGATCATATGATGAAGAATGTAAGAGTGGGTGACAGAGAGCATGCATCATATCATAGAGAACAGAAGTGGATCTGCATATTGAAGGCTGAAGAACCACAAGGATTAAATAGTAAAATCGACTGGAATACTTTGATTTGATAGCTAATAATTTAAGATTCAAATAGGATTTGATTATCAATGGTAGAAAACAATTATAATTTATTAAAAATTGTATTTAATAATAAAAGAGAGATGACAAGAAACTGATTGGTATGATAAATTAATGAAGAAGCAGAGGACAACAGTGATTAATAATGCAGGTCAAGTTGTTTCGGAAGTTTAATTAAAATCAGCCATTAATGTATTAATGGCGTTTCAAATGCCAAAGGGCAGTATGAAGCATTGGTGTCACTAAGTAGTCGTGGGTTTTTATTGGTCATTTAGGAATTATCTGGTGAGTTTTAAAAAGTAAGGTTGCATCCATGTTTAAGAACCCGGGTAATTAATTATATAAGTACGGATGGCGTGACCGACTGAAAAAGTGAATTTTAACATTACTAACCTACAAGAAGTCATTGACATTTGGAGAATAATTTGAACATTTTGTTTTTATTAGATTTTTGTGAAAGCCCTGAAGCAGCGATATCTGTGAAACATTGGCCATGTTGGTGTTTTCCAGACAAGCTTCAGCATTCCATGGAACCCATATTTGCAAACAGCATTGGGACTTCTAAGATAAGTGAACGCAGAAATAACAGAGTTTTGTGAAAATGTATTCCCATTGGGCATGCTTCTGCTATATGAAAATTGTACAAAAGTTGAAGTTTCAATAAAATTTAAAATGTAAAGAAAAAGAGATGGACTTTTAGATTCAAATTTTAAATAAAAAGAGAGGTTTTTAGACCAGTGATTGTACTGACTGGTTTTGGATTCAGTGCTACAAGTTTCCCTTTCACAAAATAAGGATGATATTATATTTTTTTAAAAATGTTATACAGCAGAAGTTTAAAAGTATGTACACCAGAGGGGTGATTTTTATTCATTGTGAATGATACAGGTGTTTCCCATAAGTTATTACAGTCCATCTTCATTCCATCATGGGCCTACACTCCTCCTCCTTGTATTAGTGGCTCAACTGGTCTTTTCTATCTGGCATGGGATCTACACCACTCCTCCTTCTGGCTGTGCTCTCCTGACAGAACTCCTCCCAGCTGTGCACCCAGTGACTTTTTCTTCTTGAGATCTGCTTCTACAGCAGCACTCAGAGTTTTCTGATGTTGGCTCGGAGACCCAGAAATTCCTTTAGAATTCCAGACTCTCGTCCAAATCTGGAGAGTTCCCAGGTATGGAAGAGTCTCAAAGTCTAGGAAAAGTGAAAGCCTGGCACACAAGTGTAAACAGACCAGAAGAAGTCTTAGGAGGAGAAGGGAAGGAGAAAACCTCACTCATTCCTGAAGACATTCTTGGAGAAGTGGTTATAGAGAGGGCAGGTCCAAAATAGGAGTGTTTTTTGGAGAAGAGGAAGCAACTCAAAGGAGTATTTGTCATGTGGATTTCCTGTCTGACATGGGAGGTCAGCCAAGTGATAGAAGCTGTTGAAAGAGAGGAGGAAGCTGCAGTGAGGAAGGGTCCCTATGGGAGCATACCTGTGTGAGAGAGAGTGGTGTTGCTGAGAGAGACAATTTGATTTTTGTACCATTTGTGGACTTGTTTGCAGTGTGGTGCATTATTCGCTAGTGTACCAGTATATTTTTGGACTTTGTATTGCCCATCTTCCATTTCAGTAAATGAACTTTTATTCTTAAATAACAAATCTAGGAGCCTGTTTGGCGGTTAAGTGTCAGCTGAACTGATGAGTGGAGGAGTCCTAGTAAGAAGAAACCCTTGGAAAGATCTGTTCTTTTCTGAGCCAGAATATCTGGGAGGTTATGGGACCAGGCCTGGTCCATGAGCCTCCCCGTGAATCCCTGTGCCTGGGTTCAGAGTGGGGCAGAGGCTATATAAATACTAGAAATATTCTGATACTAGAAGTGCAATCAGCATGGAGTATTTAATTGCTTCAGAGTTGCTGGTCTGAAACTAATGACAGAACGTCTGCTATGTCTGTTGGATTCATGGACCCTTGAGCTGGCTGGGACAGATGAAGACTCACCGTGGGAAGGCCCACAGTGGATGTCGAAGCCGGGAGGCGGCACTGAACAGGAGACCAGATGGATCTTCACCACTGGAAGCCCGAGGTCCCCCCAGGAGGAGCCCGTGAGGACCCTAGACCGCTTGGACTTACGTGCGGTCCTCCTGTGGGCCGGTGTCTGAAAAGGAGTTCCAGAGGATCGAGAAGAGTAGAGCTGAAGCCAGGAGGCCAACTGGAACTTCACCACTTGAGAGGAGCTCATGAGGACCCAAGCCGCTTGGACTTAGGAGAGGCCTCCTGGGAGAAAGCCGGAGTCAGAAGCCAGTAGTCGGAAGCCAAGGTCAGAAGCCAGTAGTCAGAAGCCGGGGTCGGAAGCCAGAAGATGAAAGCAGCAACTAGTAGCTCTCAACAGAGAGTGAACCTTGTTGCAAGGCAAAGTATAGGCCTTGCTGCAGGGTTTAAATACCCCTGCAGCATCTGACGTCATCCAAGGGCTGTCTCGCTTCTTCCCGCACTGGCCCCTTTAAAACTCGAGCCCCCGTGCATGCGCCTAGGGGGCGGGGCCAAGTGTGTCGGATCGGCGGTTGTCTCGCTCACAGAGGGAGCGCCGTGGCAGAGGCCAGGATCGAGCCTAGTCGAGAGGGGTGGCGCTTCAGTGACCCGGGCCGGCCCGAGGTGAGTGGAGGTACCGGGGCACGGCCTGGGACCTTAACAGTACCCCCTCTCCTACGCCCTCTTCCCAGGGGCCTGGGCTTTGCAGAATGATCCAAGTGGAACTGATGGAGAAGACCCTTGTCCAGGATGTTAGAGGATGGTTCCCACATATTCTCCTCAGGACTGTAACCCCCCCAGGAAAGGAGGTACTCCCATCTGCGATGGTGAAACCGGACATCCAAGACGTCCTTTTACTTGGTAAAACCTTATCCTCCTGAGCGCAGGAGCGGCAGGTTCTGGCATCTTTTTATGGAAGACGGACAAGACCAACGGCTTGAGCAATGAAACGTGAAAAACGTTATGAACCCAGAGCGTAGAGGGAAGGGGACCGCACCCACTCGTTCTGTGACTGGAAACGGGCCAAGCGTACTTCGGAGCCAAGCGCATAGAAGGAACCCACAGACAAAGGTGTTTGGTACATAACCATACCTTGTCCCCGGGATGGAACGTTGGAGCTGGACGTCGCAGATGGTCCGCATACCTCTTTGCCGTGACTGCTGTGCATTGAAGTTTTCTCCCAGGTAGAGCCCCAGAGGCTGCGTAGCTGTTGAGCTGTGAGTTGCACAGCTGGGGACGGAACAGCCAATGCAAGGCAAAGGAGGATGGAGACACGACCATAGACAACCTGGGAAGGGTTGTAGGAGAATTCTGCCCACTGGGAATTCTGCCACGGGAGAAAAAAAGCCACCCAATCATCTTGTATGTCTCCCACGAAGGCTTGGAGAAGGCTTTCAAGGCTCCAGTTTGTGCGCTCCGCTTGGCCATTGCCTTGGGGATGAAAGGCGGTTTTGTGACGTCCAACTGGACCCCAACTTTTTTGCAGAGTGCTCTCCAATTATTTAGCCGTGAACTGTGAGCCCCAGTTGGAGGCAATATGGAGAGGAAGTCCGTGTAGGCGAAAGATGTGCTTGGAGAAAAGGCTAGCGAGCTCAGGTGGTGTTGGTAACTTAGTGAGGGGGCCATCTTCGAAAACTGTCGATCATGACCCATATTTACTGTTTTCCCTTCTGAAGGTGGCAAGTCACGATGAAGTTGGTGGACAAATGGGTCCAAGGCTCGGTGGGGGATAGGTAATGGTTGAAGGAGCCCCCACGGGCGAACCAGTCAGTGTCTTTTGTCGAGCACAGGTTGGGCAGGAGCTGACGTAGAGACGAACATCTCTCCTTATCTGAGGCACCAGTTTATATTCGGTCAGCAGGTCCAAAGTCCGAGCGACCCCCGAATGCCCTGCGGTCAAGGAGTCATGAGCCCAAGACAATACCTTCTTGCGCAGGTGAACGGGTACGACTGTCTTGCCCATAGGAACCACCTCCGAAGTTGCAAGAAGGACTTTGGCTGGATCGAGGATATAACGAGGCAGTTCCGGGTTATCCTCTGTTTCAGCCGGGTGTGAGAGGGGGTCCGCTCTAATGTTCTTGGAGGCTGGCCTATATCGGAGAAGGAAATTGAACCGGCTAAAGAAGAGCGACCATCGGGCTTGTCAAGAATTAAGGCGTTGGGCTCGGCACAAGGATTCCAGGTTCTTGTGATCCATATAGACAATCACGGGGTATTGGGGCCCCCTCCAGCCATTGTCGCCACTCCTCCAGTGCGAGCTTGATGGCCAGGAGCTCCTTATCACCGATACTATAATTTCTCTCCACCAGAGAGAATTTTCGGGAATAATAGGAACATGGTATGGATTTGCCTTTCGTGGATAAGTGGCTCAGGAGAGCCCCTACTGCCACATCAGATGCGTCTACCTCCACGATGAACTGACGCTGCGGATTCAGATGGTGGAGACAGACATCAAGGAGAAAGGCTTCCTTCAGATTCTGGAAAGCATCTATTGCCGTCTGGGACCAATTTTTCGCAGCCTTCCTAGTAAGGGCCTTAAGTGGTGCTACCATCCGGGAGTAATGGGGTATGAACTGGCGATAGAAATTGGCAAAGCCCAGGAAGCATTGTAGGACCTTGACCCCTACTGGCTATGGCCAATCCCGGATGGCCGACACTTTATCAGGGTCCATATAGAAGCCCGTGGATGAAACTATATATCCAAGGAATGGCAAGGATTCCTGCTCAAACTGGCACTTCTCTAACTTGGCAAAGAGACGATTGTCCCGAAGTTTCTGTAGTACTTGCCGCACTTGTACTCTGTGCATGGGCAAATCCTTAGAGTATATCAACATGTCGTTGAGGTACACTATAACCGAGCCATGCAACATATCCCTCAAGACCTCACTCATGAGGTTTTGAAAGACTGCAGGGGCATTGCACAAGCCAAAGGGCATGACTAAATATTCGTACTGCCCATCTCTAGTATTGAAGGCGGTCTTCCATTCGTCGCCGGCTCGTATCCATACCAAATTGTAGACACCCTGTAGGTCCAACTTGGTAAAGACCTTCGCTCCTTGCAGCCGGTCTAGTAACTCTGGAATCAGAGGCAAAGGCTACTTGCCAGGTTCTTATGGCCTGGATTGGCCACTATTGGAAACAGGATGCTGGGCTTGATGGACCCTTGGTCTGACCCAGTATGGCATTTTCTTATGTTCTTATGTTCTTACCTGTCCCATCGTGTGATGGCGTTGAGGCCACGGTAATTGATGCAGGGTCAGAGTGACCCATCCTTCTTGGCCACAAATAAGAACCTGGCCCCGGCAGGGGAGTTAGAGGGCCGAATGAAACCTCTGTCCAAATTCTCTTGAATATATGAAGACATGGCCCAAGTTTCCGGAAGTGACAAGGGGTAAACCCGCCCCCTGGGAGGCGTAGTGCCTGGGACCAGGTTAATGGCACAGTCAAAGGGCCGTGTTCCAGGAGAAGTTCAGCCTTCTCCTTAGAGAAGACTTCTTCAAAGTCTTGGTACTTGGTACTGAGGCACACTAGGACGAGGAATATTCATCAGGCAGGAGTCAAAACAAGACAGGCCTCAAGCTGCGATCTGAAGGGTATCCCATTGTATGACTGGGGAATGTTTCTGTAGCCAGGGTAAGCCCAAGATGATGGGGTGCATGGATTTCTCCAGTATAAGGAAGAAAATCTCTTCCATGTGCAGGAGACCGGTACGAAGGATCAAGGGCTTGGTGCAGGTAGTAATGCTCCCCGGCAGGAGAGTACCATGAATAAAAGATACCCGGATTGGAGGAATTCGGGATTGGACCCCAATCTGCAACTGCTGGACGAGGTCTGCGAGAATGAAATTCCCTCCGGCTCCAGAGTCGACCAAAGCCAGTGTATCAAACGTACCCCCCAGGGTAGACGAGGGTAACCGGTACAGTACATGAGGAGGCAGAACATGTATTACCTAGGGTCAGCTCCCCATTGATCCCTAGGTTCTGGTGTTTCCCGGCCGCTCACCACATCGGGCTAGGAAGTGCCCCTTGCCACCGCAGTATACGCACAGACCTTGAGCGCGGCAGCGTCTCCTCTCTTCCTGCGAAATGGGACCTCGATCTATCTGCATAGGCTCTACGTCTTGGTTTCTGGGAGAAGCAGAGGAGGAGGGTACCAGTCAGGGAAATGTATGCCCAGAGTTACTGGGTTTACGACCGGACCTCCCTTCCCGAAAACAGCGTTGGATATAGAGGTCCACCCGTCCAGCCAGGTCAATCAGGCTGTTCAAGTCATCTGGGAGGTCTCTTGCCGCTAGCTCATCTTGGAGTCTTGAAGAGATACCTTCCAAGAATATGCCATGGAGGCTGTCATCCCCCCAGTCTAGCTCGGCCTGCAAGGGTACGGAATTCCACCACATACTCGGCAAGGGACCGGTTACCCTTGACATAGCTGAAGTAACTCGGTGGCAGCAGTGGGCCTGCAAGAGGGCTCATCGAAGATATGTCGGAAGGCAGAGACAAACTGTTCCAGATTCCTTAAAAGGGGATCCTATGCTCCCATAGCGGAGAAGCCCAGGCCAGGGGTTTCCCGTCCAACAAAGAAATGATATAACTGGTCTTAATCTGATCCGTAGAAAACTAGGAAGACAGCAAATTGAATTGGATGAAACACTGATTGAGGAATCCGCGGCAGTATTTCGCTTCCCCTGAGTACCATGAGGGTGCCGGCAACTGTGTGGGCGTCGTGGGTCAGGGTCGGCCACGGCAACTGGCACAGGATGTACCCTGTTCAGGTGAACCATCAATCCGATGGCCAATCTCCCTACGGTCTTCATCAGGGCATCCAGGCAGATTTGCTGTTGCTGCAGATGCTGAGCAATACCGGAGTGGCCTTTTAAGCCAGCCATATCTGCGGGGTCCATGGCCTTGCAAAACTGTTGGATTCGTGACCCTTGAGCCGGCTGGGACAGATGAAGACTCACCGTGGGAAGGCCACAGTGGATGTCGAAGCGGGAGGTGGCACTGAACAGGAGGCCAACTGGAACTTCACCACTGGAAGCCTGCAGTCCCCCCGAGAGGAGCTCGTGAGGACCCAAGCCGCTTGGACATAGGAGAGGCCTCCTGGGAGAAAGCCAGAGTCAGAAGACAGTATTTATTATTTATTTATTTAAAGTTTTTGTATACCAACATTCGTTAGGAGATACATCACATCGGTTTCCATGGAACAAAAATAGCCAACGGGGCTTACATTGAACTGATAAGAGAACTGGGGTAGGGGGAGAGGGGGGGGGGGGGGAACAAAGGTAATGCTGTACAACAAAAATAAATGCTATAAAATGGTTGTATAAATGCAATAAAAATAATTATATACAAGTGTATTATTTACAATAAAATGTTAAGGGGAGAGAGATAATGAGGGAGGGAAATCGGTCTTATGCTAGGGGGGGGGGGGGGCGAGTGGAGGGGCGGGAGGGGAGGGGTGTGGGAGAAAGTAGAGAGATGAAAGGAGGTTCATGTGTATGCTCGTGTAAACAGCCAGGTCTTGAGATTTTGTCTGAATTTTTTGGAGCAGGTCTCAAGGCGTAGGTAGGTGGGCATCGAGTTCCATAGAGAGGGTCCAGCAAGGGATAGCGCACGTTGTTTAGTGGTTGTTAGGTGGAAGAGTTTGGGAGAAGGAGTGTGAATGTTTGCTGTGTAGGGCGTTCTGGTAGGTCTGGTGGGGAAACGGATGTATAAACTGTCTGAGAACTAGAGCATGTCAGGATTGTGGACGGTTTTATGAATAAGGGTGAGTGTTTTAAATTGAATTCTGGCTGTGATAGGGAGCCAGTGAAGTTGTTTGAGAACAGGTGTAATGTGTTCTTTTCTACGGGAGCCTGTTAATACACGTGCAGCTGCATTTTGAAGCAGTCGAAGGGGGGCAAGGCTGTTTTTCGGGAAGTCCTAGGAGTAAAGCGTTTGAGTAGTCTATTTTGTATAATATTAGGGCTTGTAGTGCAGTTCTAAAGTCGTTGAAATGCAGGATGGGTTTAAGTTTTTTGAGAGTGTGTAGTTTGTAGTAACAGTCTTTGATGGTGGAAGATATAAATTTCTGTAGGCTGAATTGGGGGTCAAGGATGACACCCAGGTCTCTTACGGTTTGTGAGAGGACAGGGAGAGAGAGAGGTGAATTGGCTGAAGGTGTAGGTGGAGAAATGATGGATTGGGGTGAGATGATCATAAGTTCAGTTTTATTAGGATTGAGGGCCAGGTTGAGTTGAGTGAGAAGACAGTTGATGTATGAGAGGGCACTATCCCATCTTTTTAGGGCATGGGAGATGGAGTCAGTAATGGGTATAAGAACCTGCACGTCGTCTGCGTAGACAAAGTGTAGGAGACTGAGCCTTGAGAGAAGCTGGCAAAGGGGGAGGAGGTATATGTTAAAGAGGGTGGATGATAAGGCGGAGCCTTGGGGTACGCCCCTTGTGATATTGATTGGTTCGGATTCGTGGTTTTCAATTTTACCTTGAAGTGTCTGTCACTTATGTATGATTTGAACCAGCGAAGTGGAGTCCCAGAGATGCCAATGTCAGCTAGCCTGTCGAGCAAAATAGAATGGTTAATGATGTCGAAGGCAGCTGAGATGTCTAATAAAGCCAGGATGAATGTGTGACCTTTGTCAAAGCCTCTGATGACAAGGTCGGAGAGGGAGAGAAGTAGAGTTTCAGTACTGAAACGCTTTCTAAAACCGTGTTGTGATGGATATAGTATTTGGTGTTGATTTAAGTAGTTTGAGAGTTGGGTGTTGACAGTTTTTTCAAGGATTTTAGCAACGAAGGGGAGGTTGGAGATGGGACGGTAGTTGGACAAGTTGGAAGGGTCAAGTTTCGGTTTCTTAAGAATGGGTTTGACTATGGATGATTTGAGCTGTGTAGGAACATCCCCAGTGGAGGTGGAGGTGTTGATAATATCAGCTAGCGGTTGGGAAATGCTGTCAGGGATGGTCAAGAGCATTTTGGAGGGGATCAAGTCAAAAGGATGGGTGGAGGGGCGCATTTTCTTGAGTATAGTAGAAATTTCAGAAGGGGAGGTGATTTCGAATGTGTCCATTTTGAAGTCAATGACTTTTGGGGTAAATTTGGTCGGTGAGGGCAAATGGGGAAAGCGGGAGGCGATAGTGGCGATCTTGTCGTTGAAATAGTGGGCGAGTTGGTTGCATTTGGTGCTAGTGTCCTCGCATGGTGGTGTCAATGGGGATGTCTTGGTGAGGTTCGAGATAAGAGAGAACAGAGCTCTCGGGTTGAATTGAAAGTCGTGGATTTTGGCGGCGAAGTAGTCGCGTTTGGCTTTGAGAGTGTTAGTTCTATAGTCATGTAGTAAGGATTTGTACTTGGCAAGTTGCTTGGCAGAGGGGTCTTTGCGCCATATTTTTTCTTGAGTTCTGAGATTGTGTTTTTGTAGTTTTAGTTCAGGGGTGTACCAGGGTTGCTTAGTTTTCGTGGATGGCTGGATCTCTTTAGTTATTATAGGGCACAGTTTGTTGGCTGTGTTGTTAGTAATATGGTTCCATGTGGTTATGGCCTTATGGGGATCTGAGAGGTCTAGGTTTTTGAGGTTGTCCGTGAGGGTGTCAATAAGGTCATCTCTAGGACAGGCTCTCCTGTATTGTATTGTAGTTTTTGTATTAGGTTGGCTGGTGATGTTCTTGATTGTGCAGGAGGTTTTAATAAGAAAGTGGTCTGACCAGGGAACAGGAGTGTATGTAGTGGGTTGTGGGAGGAGGTGGGAGTTCATGAAGATGAGGTCGAGGGAGTGTCCGGCTTTGTGTGTGGGGCTGGTAATGATTTGATGGAGGTCCATCGCATTAAGGGATGAGAGGAGGGCTTCACAGCTGTGAGAGAGTGGGAGTGTGTCAATATGGAGGTTGAAGTCTCCAAGGACTATGGCAGGTATGTCTCTGGTGATATTTGCTGCAATGCATTCAATGATAGGTGAGATGTCGGAATCTAAGACGCCGGGAGGGGTGTATATAAGGCATATTTGTAAGATGGGGGATTTGAATAGGCCAACTTCGTATTTGGAAGGGAGGAATACTGGAATTTGTTTAAGCTTGAGGTATTTTTTTGCAGCTAGGAGTAATTCCCCACCTCTTTTTTTGGGTCTTGGAATGGAATGGATGTCATATTCAGTGTTGGGTAGTTGATTGATAAGTACAGAATCTGTATCCTTCAACCATGTCTCTGATGGCACAGATATCAGGTTTTTCATCAAGGAGCAGATCATTCAGGATAAGGGTTTTTTTTTGGTTAGTGATTGTGAGTTGATCAATAGCATAGCGATGGTTGAGATGCCTAGTAGTTGTGTGAAAGGAGTGAGCATAATAGGGAGGAGGGAGTTGTGTTGCCGGTGTGATTGAGTGTGGAAGTGTGCTGTGTGTCTGTGGAAATTATATCTGAGTTTGGAAATGGGAAAGGTAGTCATTGTGGGAGGATTGCGGGGGCAGGGCACAATAGGGGAAACGCTATACTCTGTCTAACTTGGCCTTGATTGCTAGAAAGCACTACAAGAAAGCTTCAGATTGTAATAGGGTCTGGGCTTATAATGGAGTAGGCTTACAAGGGGGGAGGGTGTGCTGAGGAGATCCTAGGTTTGGAACCAAAGGTGCAGAGAGCCAGATGTGAGTACGAGGGGGGGAGGGCGGGTCTGGAGCAAGTTTGGACAATCTGATAAGGCAGATGGCAAGAAATCAAGTAGGCAAAAAGAATGGAAGGCTTAAACAATTGAGACTTTGTAGAGAGCTTCCTGGTTAAGCCCTTCGGGTCTGCACGAAGGGGCGCACAAAGGGACGGGCCCCTTTGTCACGCTCCTTCGGCGTGCGACGCTCGGCGTGCGGCGCCGGACGTGTCTGTGTTTTTAAGCCCGGTGGGGGAATCCCAGGTGGCTGCTGGGAGCTTTCCCCGAGTTGGTCGGCATGACTGAAGAGGGTGCAGCGCTGCTGCGAGGAGGAAGAAGCGGCTTTGGGCACGCACCGGAGGGAGCCTCATGGACGGCAGAGTGGACCCGCTGGGGTAAGTGTGCAAGTTTTAGGCCTTACCCCGGTGGGTTCCTCACGCCGATCGCGCAGGCCTGCACTCCCTCAGGGTCCGCAGGCGATGAAAAGGAAGCGGCGCCGGACGTGTCTGTGCTTTTAAGCCCGGTGGGGGAATCCCAGGTGGCTGCTGGGAGCTTTCCCCGGGTTGGTCGGCACGACTGAAGAGGGCGGAGCGCTGCTGCGAGGAGGAAGAAGCGGCTTCGGGCACGCACCGGAGGGAGCTTTGTGGACGGCAGAGTGGACCCGCTGGGGTAAGTGTACAAGTTTTAGGCCTTACCCCGGTGGGTTCCTCGCGCCGATCGCGCAGGCCTGCACTCCCTCAGGGTCCGCGGGCGATGAAAAGGAAGCGGTGCCGGACGTGTCTGTGCTTTTAAGCCCGGTGAAGAAGAAGAACAGTAGTTGGAAGCCGAAGTCAAAAGCCAGTAGTCGGAAGCTGGAGTCAGAAGCCAGTAGTCGGAAGCCGAAGTCAGACGCCAGTAGTCAGAAGCTAAGGTCAGAAGCCAGTAGTCAGAAGCCAGGGGTCGTAAGCCAATAGTCAGAAGCCGGGGTCGGAATACAGAAGTCAGAAGCCGGGTTCGGAAGCCAGAAGACGAAAGCAGCAACTAGTAGCTCTCAGCAGAGAGTGAACCTTTTGCAAGGCAAAGTATAGGCCTTGCTGCAGGGTTTAAATACCCCTGATGTCATCCAAGGGCTGTCCTGCTTCTTCCCGCGCTAGCCCCTTTAAAACTCGAGCCCCCCCCCCCGTGCGCGCACGCGCCTAGGGGGCGGGGCCAAGCGTGTCGGCGTTTCCCTCACGGAGGGAGCACCACAGCAGAGGCCAGGATCGGGCCTAGTCGAGCGGGGAGGCACTTCAGCGGCCCGGGCCGGCCTGAGGTGAGTGGAGGTACCGGAGCACGGCCCAGGACTGTAACAGTGTGCTGATGTGTTTTATGGAATTCAGGTAAAAATCAATAAACAGGATCTCCAATGCATACATTTAAAAAATCCAACAATTTTTATCATTTCTAAAAAAAATAAATGAAGTCCCTACCCTTTTGTTAATTAAACACATATAGAAAATGAAAGCTCTTATAGGAAATGGAAAATTGGAAAATAAGTTTACATCTTCTAGCTGGGTATATATCTTCTCAGCTACAGTAGGGCCAACTAAACCATGGGACTAAGTTTAGCAGGTGCTCAGCTTGGTGACAGTGAATGCTGGACCCATCAGGTTGTAGTACTGGGGAGAGCTCAGCTTTGGGCCTCATGAGACTTTAGCACGGGACCCATGAGGCTTTATATTGGAAAGTCCTATTTTTCCTTGCCCATATAAACATGAGAGGCAGGTCAGCTGTATAACTTGACTTACTTGGTGGCATAGCCAATGCTGAGCATACGGTTGGTCAGATGTCTATCATCTCCAAAGGTACAGTGGGTGCCTAGGAAGGTCTGATGGTACCAGGGTTCCAAGAACTCCTGCAGAAGGTCATTTCGGTATAAGCCTGTGATGCAAGATGTAGCCATGAGTGGATTGAGATGACCACCAATTAGTCATCAAAGGCTTCTGGCTACAACTGATTTGTGGTAAGTTTAAACTTCCCTATTAATGAAAGTTCAATCTCTGTGGTCCTCATACCTGGACAACATCAAACGTTTACGCCTAATGTGTCCTGTACTCAATCTCACCTGTCTTTCAGACCATCAACTCACCCAGGGGTCCGCTGATGCAGGAGACACAGTTGAAGTAAGACTGGCAGGCTCTCTCCACATTGAAGGCCATCCAATACCTGAGGCTGCTCATGAAGCTGATGAAGGAATCAGAGAGGTTCAGGATTTTCACATCTCCTCCCACCGCTCCATATCTCTCATTAGACTCCAAGACCTTCACCAATTCCACAGTAGCCAAATGATCCAGCTTCGTGTCAGAATCACAGACCTAGCATTCAAATCAAGAACATTGATACCCAGATTTGGAATATCTAATCCTGTAGAGAGAGTCCTAGGCATTACAGAATGTGACTATGGCTGCTAAAGAGCAGGCTGCCAAGGAGAACACTTACTAGGTCAACTTGATTTGCTAGAAAACAGGGCCTCAGCTACTTATAAATGTACCTATTTCCTTAGAGAATCATAGAAAGATGCAGTTGGAAGAAACCTTGATATTATTTAGCATCAATGAAAGAGCATGCTGGAAGGGCCCCTTCTTCCAGAAAAGATCTAACATATCTAAACCTTTCTAGGCAAATGTATATCTTTGCTGCTTTGAAAAACTTTCAGTGATGGAGATTCCACCTCTTTCTTAGGTAGCCCTTTACTCGGTTGTTCAGAATTTTCAAGGTTGCCTCTCCTATTTTATAATAACAATCAACATTTTTTTAAATACAATAATCTGCTCTGGATAGGGCTATTATTAGCAGTTAATGACTGTCCATATCCTCCCTCCTTTGTATGGGCATAAACTACCAGTAAATTGAATTTCTTGGAGAAGTGTCTCCAAATGGGTTGGTTTTGCACATACCTCAACAGGAATGATCCTCATTCATAAGTATGGTATGATGCAAATAATCTCAATACCTCAAATTTACTGCTAGTAAATGTTGTGTGGAAGGTTTTACTGCTTTAGTGTAAAAGGAACCCAAAGCTAACATTCACATCATCAGATTATGCAGGAATTCCTGGTCTGAGCATTCTAAGCTTTGTAATCTATTGATAGTGTGCACTAAATGACAATGTTACAAAATTATTTTTAAACAGCAAACTGAACAGATTTGAAGTAGATGTCACAAAAATGTCATCTGCAGATATCATCCAACAGTTTCATTTTCACCCTGTCATCATCTGATTGTACCTGAATATAATCCACCGAGTCTCCAAGGGCCTTGAATGCGGTGTACATCACTTCCCTTTTTCCTCCCCATTTCTGCATGATGCAAACGCAACGCTTGGTCTTGATGAGCTCTTCTACCCTCTCCCTGCCAGTGTCTCTCAAGGAGTGGTGGAGGGTCCCTATGCTGTTGTTCTGGTTTAACTCAGCGATATTTCCTTTCTTTTCTTTCTCGGTTTCAGTCCACCAGGAGTGGTAGTTCTCCTGCCAAATATAGGTCCCCACCTCTTCTTCCTCCCTGAAGACCTCTAGGAACATGTCCATCATGTACAAGTCTTCCTGGCTGTTTCCATCAATGATCATGATGACCTTCAGCTTGTCTGGTGGGTACTCGGTGTCTTTGGCTGAGACCAAGCACTGCCTGAGATATGTGGGATCCTCCTGGAATGCTGAAATGGTCAGGGCCACTTTCTTTTGGTAACTGCAAACTAGACTGTCTCTTCTCATCTGACGGTGCTCCAGGTAGGCGAAGAAGCTCTGCATGAGCAAGTGGAAAACCAAGATAACACCATAGAGACCAAAAGAGGTGAGTTTGAAGGGGTCATGAGTGATCTGAAACTCAGTTATGTAGGCTGCCAGGACGCAACTGAAGACTATCACAGCAAAGACAATGGTAATAATGCGTCTAGCCAGGGATGATGGGTTTTCTTGCAGCTTGGTGTACCCCATAGCTAAAAGAAAGGGAGGGAGAAAAGAAAGGAAAATAGATTTATTATTGCTAAAGGTAGGGCTGATTTTGGTTCATGATTTCATATAGATATTATACAAAAATGGCATGTAAAGTATTTCAGACATTGAAGGAAACTATTGCCTGAGGTGAGGCTTAAGGCTAATACTTCTCTTGAGGAATGATACATCACAACAGTATTTAGACCCAAAGTTGATGTATGTGTTGGAATGAAGTCGAGGTCTAAAGGATGAAGAACCTAGGAACAAGTCCTAGAGACCTCCCAATCCTGCCACTGACATTTTTGTGTGTACCTCAGTTCTAATCCCAGCTTTGCCACTGAATCTGTATGTGTAACCTTAGGGAGGGTCACTTTACCTCCCTTTGCCTCATGTTACTCAGCTGGAATTTGGTAATAACAATTTATAATACACTTTTTCTTCCTGTCATCCTTTAAGAGGCTTTCATGTAGCCCAGGTACCTAAAATTTGCAGCCAGGGGTCACTGCATATATTTTCCTAAAGTATTAAAAAATTTGGGGATCCTGTTTGGCTGAAAGGATTTGTTTTATTGTATGTATTGTTAGCAACTGTTCAAGCTAATGTACCATGCTATCACACGCTTTCTGCAGGAATGCAATGCTATGGACAGAAAGGGAAATTCAATATTTCCTGCAGTACAACACCACCAGACTGTGTAACAATGCAGCAAATGTCTTCATGGGGAAAACAAGATAAAGTTAACAAAAACAGGAAATATAGCAATCAACGTAAGACAAAACCCAGACAATCAACTCAATAAAATTTCAGGTATATAAAATAAAAGGATAGAGAACTCGTCAGTCTTCGCTAATTTCTCCTGCATAGACATTTTATTGGTACTGTAGATGTTTTTCTTTCTTTAAGTGTCCGGGCTTGCCTTGCAGGTGGCTAAAGGTTTTTCCAGATGTTCCGGTTGAAAAACTATGGCCCTTAGCTCTTTATGCACTGCAGGGCACGTAGTGGGAAATCACAAAGAAAAAGCAGCACTCAGATTTCTCACATCCAAGCGCTTTGCAAAAAATGTTTCTTTCTGGCTTGCATCGCCAGGATATTTGGTAACATCTAAATCTAGAGAGTAAGACATGTGCTCTGTGTCTGTATAAAATATGATATAGGGACCAATCTATCCCTGCGGAAAACCATGCGGTGATTATTCCCTCCTCCCCCTTGGTGTGGGTAAAAGCAGGTGCCCATAATTTTACCGCCATAAAAAAGGGGACGGGTTGGGGGAGTCAGTGTACATGCAGAAATTGCACATTCAGATCTCCACTTGGAGATGGTACCTGCTCCCATTCCCGTGTTTTGCTCGCTGGCCCTCATTTTCAAATAGAAGCGCCATGAAGAGCTTCCCCGTGAAAGACAGCTTTGCAGGCTCCGCAGCTCAGCCTTTTATCAGATTGGAATGCAAATTCCACCACTAAGGTAGATTTGGAAGGTGGCACAATGCAGAAAGTCTGAGACAAATTTAAAGAGTCAAAAAATTTTATATACCACCTTTCCACAGAAAAGCAGTGTGAAATGGTTTACATCAGAATTACACAACAGTTAAAAAAAATTATATATATATATATATATATATATATATATATATATAATCACATCAAACATCTACCATATTCACAGATTGGACTATGTTCTCCAGTTCCTCAGAGCTAATGTTTTATCCATAACATAAAAATGATTTAACAGTAGGAGGTTACGAGCCCTCTGGTATTTTTAACACTTCAATCATATCTCCGGAAAGTCACTCTCATGATCAAACCATCTATATTTTAGGAAAATTAATAAGTCAAACATGCCTGTTTGTAATTTGATTAGGTGAGCTCTCATTTGATTGTAGGCTTCAGCCCCACGGATGTCTGAAAAGTGTATATGGATCTTATTTATGTATCTGGTGGGAGTGCTTTGTGGGTCCATTCTTGCACAAGAATATTTGGATTTGAATTTCTGCAAACCGCTCATCTCTGGGCCATGAAGCGAGTTTATCATAGCCACCTGCTAATAGGACTGGGTTTAACAAACAGCGATTGGTGAAGGAACAGCTCATCAGATGACAATGCTTCTTCATGACATCATTCAATAAATTATGTGCATGACATGTCTGAAGATATTTTCCTGTTATTTATAGCATTCATTCTACTTTCTCTGGCACTGACACATTAATGTGCACTCTGGGGGCAATTTTGCAATGGACATGGGTACATTTAGCCTATTTTTCAAAGGGAAACAATGCAACGTGTGTGTGTGCTAAAAGCTGTTTCTTATTGTGCATCTGCTCTATCTGAGCATTGTCATGAGAGGGTAGAATAGTGCACAGGCTTTTGAAAATGTCAAGTACATAAAAACATATAACACAATGGGAAATAAAGACCATACGGCTTATCCAGTCTGCCTATCCACAACTCCTGCTCAACTTCATAGCCCCAACATCATTCTCAGAGATTCTCTGTGCTTCTCCCACCTTCTCATGAATTCAGATACTGTCCTTACCGCCACCAGCTCCACTGGGAGGCTGCACCATGTATTCACCACCCTCTCTGTCTAACCCCTTTCATTCTCATCTCATGACCCCCTCATTCTAGAAGCTCCTTTCTGTTGAAAGAGGTTCACCTCCTATGCATTTATTCCTTAGAGCTATCCAAACATCATATCTCTCTTATCCTGTTTTTCCCCTAGGCCATACATATTTAGAGCTTTAACTTTGTCTCCGTGTGCTTTATAACAAAGACCATTGATCATTTTAGTATCTGGACCAATTTAATCCGGTTTATTTTCTTTTGAAGGTGTGCTCTCTGGAATTGTATGTGCGCTGCTTTTTTTTATTTTTTTTTTTGAGGGTGTAAATAAACATGTGGATAAAAGTAGCCAGTTGATATAGTGTATCTGGATTTCCAGAAAGCATTTGACAAAGTCCCTCATGAGAGACTTCTTAGGAAATTAGAAAGTCATGGGATAGGGGGCAGTGTCCTATTGTGGATTGCCAACTGGTTAAAAGATAGATGAGAGTAGGGCTAAATGGTGACTTTTCCCAGTGGAAAATGTGCCCCAGGGATCTGTTCTAAGACCAATACTTTTAAATATATTTATAAATATATATATATATATATATATTTATATTTATAAATATATTTTCTCCTCATCCCAGTTTGGTTTCCATAAACACCATAGCACAGAAACTCTACTTATCTCCCTCTCGGAAACCATACTTAGAGCTCTGGACAAAGGACAATCCCACATACTCGCACTACTAGATATATCGGCAGCATTCGACACAGTCAATCACAACACACTCATCAAACGCCTCAAGGAAATTGGCATCTCTGGCACTGCCCTTCTCTGGTTCCAGTCTTACCTACACGACAGGAGCTATAGTGTAAAAATTGGTTGCAACGAATCCAAACCTGTTAGGCTATCACAAGGAGTACCACAAGGCTCCTCCCTCTCCTCAACCCTTTTTAATATCTACCTCCTCCCCCTCTGCCTACTTCTTTCCAAACTGGGTTTCCAGCATTTCATATATGCAGATGACGTGCAGATACTCATACCAATAACTGACTCTATCCCAAACGCAATGAAGATTTGGAACTCTGCTCTGTCTGAAATAAACAAATTACTCACTGACAACTTTCTGGCACTCAATACCAACAAAACAGAGCTACTCATCCTTTCTCCTCCTAACAATCCCGCACTCAGCCTCTCTCCCCCCTTGCCACCCTGCTGCCCTTCCACTCAACTGGTCCGCAGCCTAGGCATATAGATAGACAACCACTTTAACCTCAAAAAATTCATTTCTGCTACTATAAAGAGCGGATTCTTCAAACTCCACACCTTGAAGAGAATCAAACCACTATTACACACTTCCGACTTCCGAACAGTGCTGCAGGCCATGATCCTGTCCAAACTTGACTACTGTAACGCTATCCTCCTAGGCTTACCAAAAAATACCATTCAACCGTTACAGCTCCTACAAAACGCCGCTGCCCGCATTCTTACCAATACTCACCGTCATGACCACATCACCCCAGTTCTTCAATCCCTACACTGGGTCCCAGTAACCTCTAGGATAATATATAAATCCCTCACTCTCATTCACAAAGCCATCCACAACCAAAACATGCACTGGTTCCCTGAATATCTCTATCTTTGCAATCCAACCAGACCAACTAGAAAGCAGCACCAAGCCAAACTCCTGACACCCTCCCCCAAAATCATCAAGCATGTCACGATTAGAGAACGATCATTCATCATAGCAGGAACTTCCCACTGGAATAAAATGCCCCCCCACCTACGCCAGGAACCATGCCATAAAAAATTCAAACAGAATCTTAAAACCTGGCTCTTCAAACTAGTATACCCCGACTGACTGACTACCTCCAAAGGTATATACCCGAAATCATACGCCCTACCTGACTGACACACCTTAATATATCTACCTCAGACTCCCCCCCCCCCCCCCTTTCTCATCCTCGCCTCCTCCTACATCCCTGTTCCCCTGCCTCCCACCCCCCACCTGTCATTCACCCTCTCTGATATCCTTATCCCAAGCTTTCACCCCTTATATCCTTTTTCTCATGTTGATAGTTAGACTTCTTCTTCTTTTTCTCATTTTAAGAGTTAATATTTAGTCTTCTTTGTTTAATTGATTTTTCCAAAACAACACGATTTTCTCCCACACAATATCTCTGCCTACTCTCTAGATTACTTACTGTTTGCTTGACATTAAACTATTGTAAAGCTTGTTGCTATGTTATGTTACACTGTGAACCGAGGTGATGTTTCTAACGTGCCCCGGTATATAAAAATGCTTTAAATAAATAAATAAATAAATAAATAAATGTTCTGGAAATGGGAACAACAAGTGAGGTGATCAAATTTGCTGATGGCATAAAATTGTTCAAAGTTGTCAAATCACAGAAGGATTGTGAGAAATTGCAAGAGGACATTGCAAAACTGGGAGACTGGGCATGCAAATAGCAAATGAAATTTAATGTAGACAAATAAAAAGTGATGCACTTAGGCAGGGCCGATGCAAGGGGATTAGGTGCCATAGGGACCTTCTGCTTGCACTTGCCCCCCCCTCTGGTCGCACCCCCCCCTGCTGCGCCACCCCGTCGTGCCACCACCCAGATCTCGGCCCTGATCTTGCTGGGCCACAAGCAGCTGAAACTCTACTCTTCCTCCTTGCCACCACAAGGTTTACGCCCCCTAATGGTCAGTGCCCTAAGTCCAGGCCTAGTTTGCCTAGTGGTTCCCCTGACCCTGCACTTAGGGAAAAATAATCCAAATTATAGCTATAAAATGCAAGGTTCCACATTAATAATCACCATTCAGGAAAAGGATCTAGCTGTCATAGTTGAAAATACGTTAAAATCTTCTGCTCAGTGTGCAGCAGCAACCAAGAATGCAAATAGAATGCTAGAGATTATTAGGAAAGGAATGGAGAATAAAACAGAGAATATCATAATGCCTCTGTATCGCTTCATGGTGCGACCTCATCTTGAGTATTTTGTGCAGTTCTGGTCACCACATCTCAAGAAAGATATAGCAGAATTAGAAGTGGTACAGAGAAGGGTGACCAAAATGATAAAGGGGATGGAACAATTCCCCTATGAAGAAAGGCTAAAGAGGTTAGGACTCTTCAGCTTGGAGAAGAGAGAGCTGAGGAGAAATATGATAGAGGTCTATAAAATAATGAGTGGAATGGAATGAGTAAACATTAATCAGTTTACTCTTTCAAAATGTACAAAGACCAGGGGACACACAATGAAGTTACTGGGTAATACATTTAAAACTAATAAGAGGAAATTTTTTTTTTCTCAATGCATAATTAAGCTCTGGAATTGGTTGCCAGAGGATGTGGTGAAAACTATTAATATAGCTCCATTTAAAAAAGGTTTGAACAAGTTCCTGGAGGAATTGTCCATAAAACAATTGTTAAGGAGGAGTTGCAGAAATGCACTGCTTATTCTTGGGATAAGCAGCTTGGAATCTGTTTTCCCCTTGGGATCCTGCCAAGTACCTGTGACCTGGATTGGTCACTGTTGGAAACAGGATACTGGGCTTAATGGACCCTTGGTCTGACCCAATATGGCAAGCCTTATGTTCTTAAGCTTTGCACTCTCAGGAATACTAAAAGTACAACTGCTGGGATAGCCCTCATGTATTCTTAGCTGGGTAGAAAGTAATTTTCAGCCAAGCTATTCTCTGGTAAATAACAATGGGGTTGATGCAATATTTGAGCGCAGAAAATGGGCACTCAGTGTTGAGCTCCCATTTTCCCAACACGCACCCAAGCACCTCTCCTGGGCACGCAATCCAATATTTAAATTAGGGGTCCTGCAAAAAAGCAGGCGCTAGGGAAAATGTGTGCATCCCTAGCGCCTCCTCGGCATCGAGCGTACAGGAGAGGTGGCTGTCAAGCTGGTTGGGAAAACAGATGCTCAATCTATGAGGGTCCGTTTTCTCCCGCTACCGGAATTGACACACACAAGATGTACAGCCTGGGACGTGTATCTTGTGTATGTCTATGGGTCGTCCAGAATTTGTTTTTTCAAACATTTTTTTGTTAACTAAATCTGCTTTATTTGATTTCTCCAACTTAGCATTGCTATGATACTATTAGCAGGATTTTTTCTTTTTTTTCAACGCACCCTTGAGTGTGGCATACCTTTCTGCCAGCCCCGGGCTGGCGTAAAATTTGCCACATTGCAATGGACACATTGACTGCACAGGACATTTTTTGCGTTGTGGGGATTAGCTAATAGCCTCATCTACATGAAATTTACATGTGATGAGTGCTATTAGCTTTGCAGTTATTTGGATACGCGTTTTGGATGTGTTAATCCCCGTATTGCATTGGGGTTTATGGATGCGCATCCAAAACGTGCCTTAAACAGTGCGCTAGCTGCTATGCTTGGTATTGCATCAGCCCCTACATATCTGCCTTTGAAAACATCCCCATGGATAGCAGATGTGATCAATTTAGCTCCTGACCAATGTTTATATTCAATTCACTCAACTGGGGCAACTGACAAGTGAATGATTAAATGCACCTATGAATGAGGCAAGTATTTATTTCTGATATTCTGCTTTAGTGATTGGTCTGGATGAGGGTTATTCCTTGTTATGACAATCTATTTATTTATTTAGTTTTAAATTTATATTCCTCCTTTCAAGCATTTCAGAGTGGATTATATTCAGGTACTGTAGATATCAGGATAAAAAACTAGAAAAGAGTCCAGTCTATATCCACAATCAGTCCCGAGGGGTCATTTTATCAAGCTTATAAATCCAGTGAGGTTTAGAAAGGAGTAAAATCCCATCCCTGTCACCTCCATGGAGAGATGAAGGAACACAATCTACAATAACCCATCACACAGTGACCCCCTCAGGGCTTCAACATGGACATAGACTGGAACATTTTCTAGATTTTTATCCTGATTTTTTTCTAAAGAGGCAACCTGGTATTAAGTATCTTGGAAGTGTGGGTTCTTTAACATTTTGTAAAAGAAATCGTTTTGGTGGTCATTTATTTACATTTATTAAAATTTGTTAATTGCTTAACACAAATGCTATAAGCGATGTACATAAAAACATTCATAGCCAAAATGTTACATAGAACAAAAACAAATTATAACATAAAATTTATCTTAAACAAGATCCTCACTCTCAATAAATGTCTGTAGGTCAATCTCAGTTCGCAAACAAAAACTATGAATCATTTGAATTCAATAGTGCCTGAAGGATGGACTCTAGTTTATTACAGCACGCATTGGTCTTACAGGTAAGCCTGCCTAAAATGAAATGACTTAAGGAGGCCTCTAAATGTCTTTAATGTCACTTAATTGCAGTTCCATAAAAAAGGTGTTCTATAATACAGGAGCCGCCATGGAAAAAGAGCACTCTCTGCTTACGAGTCAAGAGAGGGGATGTTGAGTAGGTCTCTCTGCGATGACCTTAACAAGCGTGACGGTTGGTACAATTTACGTAGAGAATTGGAGCATGAGCAGGACTCAGAATTAATCAGTTTAGGAGAGAGATCCAAGATGGCGCCCTGAGAGGGTGTGCTGTCGCTAGCTCCGGTTCCAGTTTCTTGTTATCTTCTTTGGAGTTCTTGATTTTTACCAATGCCTCATAAAAGGAAAGGTAAAGTTCAGGTCTTTCCACCGGACCCGAACTCTGCTGCCGGACAGCGACTGATTACCGACTTCGCCCCCCAACCACCACAACTAAGGGCGTCAGACTCCACTGGAGAGCAGGCGAGAGGAGAGCTTTACTCTCCTGGGGAACTTTCACTGAGCCCTCCCGAATTTAGAACGCCGCTGAGAGCTTTGCCTCGAACAGCTGACCGAGGAGACAAGTCTCAACCCGATGACATCATCGGACAGAGCCCGTTGGGTGGCCCAGACGCTGGCCAAACGAGTGGAGTGGAGGGAGTCTTTCTGGACCCCCGAGAATTTGAAACGCCGGGAGAAGAGGCAGGAAGGAGAGTGGTGACTCCCAGAACATCGGGCGAAACCGACGAAATCGTCGGACTTGGGGTAAGGAACCCTCCCCAGCAATTGAATAAACCAGCGGTAATAACCCTAGATAATATCTGGGAACTCATGGCAGGAATGTCCCTTAAACTAGATGTTCAAACTCAAAAACTGGACGAAATAGTAGCTAAGGTTGGAGTTCTCGAAACGGACACAAGAATTAAATTTAATGAGCAAGATAACTCCATAAAGAAAATTAATGAAGATATAAAAAGTCTCCAGGTTGCTAACGCTGCAATGGTCTTAGAAAAACTATCATCCCTGAGAAGACTAGAGTCTATTGAAAACTATATGAGACATCGTAATCTAAGACTATTAAATTTTCTAGTTATTAATGGGGAAATACCCCTATTGTCCTTCAAGAAGTATGCAATGGAGGTATTAAAAATTTCATCTGAAGAGATACCACCTATAAAAAAAACTTTTCTTTCTACCTAAGAGAAGCAGCACACCGTTAACAATTCCTCTACGATCAGATTTCCAAAACCTGACAGATTACTTGGAAAATTCTAATGATGATATAATGGACCGTGCGGTGCTTTTTGTTACTTTTTTTGATGAAATGGCAGTATCTCTGATAATGAAGAGTTATTTTAAGAATATAAATGTTTCTTTTCATGGGGGCCTAGTACGAGTGTACCCAGACCTAGCCAGGTCTACGCAGTTGCGTAGAAAAGAATTCCTATCTTTGAAAGCTGAGACCTTAGCATTGGGGGGCAGCTTTAAGTTGCGCTACCCCTGTAAATGCATAATCCAACTGGCCAGAAATACTTACGTTTTCTTTTTACCGGAACAGTTGAGGGCTTTTATTTCTAGTAGGAGACTTCCTGATGAGGAATAATGGGTGTAAATTAATACTGTGGTGGTAAGGGCTCCTAATTTTTGAAAATGTTTATGTTATACACTCCTCGTAAGAGTTTCTGTTCTCTCCAGTTTTTCCTATGAAACAAGAGATTGAGATTGAGAATTTGGTGTTTAAAATTTATAGGTTTTTTGCCTTAGATTATATGTAATAATATATCTCTGTATTCCCAATACAAATGTTTATTTGTATATTTGTTAAAAGATTATAGATAAAAAATTAAAAAAAAAAAAAAAGAATTAATCAGTTTAAAAACAGTCATTCCTATTTTGTATTTGGGCTGAAGGTGTGATTGGTTAGGATACTCTAAGATGGCAAATATAAAGAAGCTCAATACACTCATCTATTGTCAGTCTTTTCCAGATCCCCTGAAGAAACAAAATTGGAGAAACACTGATATCATCAATGTTGCAATGCCCGAGAAGATTCTTATGCCATCTGAAGCAGCTAAGTAATTTTTGTCACTATTTCTACATGCATGTATCTAAATAAAACCTTTGAAAACAAGGACTATATGGCAAATAATGAGCATCAGGGTGTTGAACTAAGCTTTTAAAATGTCCTAGCAGCCCGTTTGATGCCGTACCTTTTTTTATCCCATTGAGTTCTTGATTCACTAACAAGTAAATTTTAAATGGCTACGTGCAAAAATTTCGGGGTTTACGTGCATGGTTGGGCTTTGCCCGCACCGTGCACATTTTACAACGTGCCCAGCCACCCGCATAAACCCCATAGCTTCTACAAAGGGGTGGGCCGGGGTCTGGGCGAGCTGAGACAGCGCCATTTAATGCTGACCCGGGAAGCGCACACTGGCCGGTTGACTGCATGTGGAGACTACTTTTGCTCCACAGGAGCAGTAAGTACCAAAATAAAAAATTTGGGGGATAGTTAGGTTAGGTTTTGGGGGGGGGGGGGGGGGGGGAGGAGAGGGAAAGAGGGAAGAAGGTTAGGTAGGGGGGGTAGGAAAGTTCCCTCCCAGTCCACTCCTTAATTGGAATGGACTGGGAGGGAACTGGGAAAAAGGCAGATCGCGTTGCCGTGCATAATTAAGAAGACATTTCCTATTATGTTGCATAATGTAGGAACAATTGCAACATAAACAACATAACAATTGCAACATTCATGGCGTCTGTTTGCGTTACACTGTGAACCGATGTGATATCCTGGATGAATGTCGGTATATAAAAATTTTAAATAAATAAATAAATAAATAAATAAATAAAGGTTTTTTGGACACTTGTGCGTATAGCAGGGGTAATTTTATAACAGCCCACCTAGTAGTATGCCGTATCACGTGTGCTGGATTGGAAAGTATCCGGCCATAGTATTCAGCTGATTCTGCTGTTGTTGAAGTTGGTGTGCTAGCCTGGCGATAGCAGAGGTGTGAGGTGAGTCCACCGAGCTCATGCTCTAAGCAAACTGTAGGTGTGAGCCCTTGTTGCTGTGGCATAGTTGACGCAGCCTTGTAGGCAAACCTACGAGGCCTACACCAACAACTGACGAATGCACCCTGTACCGGGATAGGCTTGAGTTTCACCTATCCCAACTGTCTCCCCAACAGGTTGAGCCTTTAGGTTCTGGCAGTTGGCAGGGCTTAGGTGGGGCCCTAGGGCAGTCTGTTAAGCAAGAGTCCGAGGGCATGCTGGGGTCAGGACAGGCAGCAGACTGAAGGAGTCAGAGACAGGCCAAAGTCAGGGCAGGCTGTGGACAAATGTGGTCAGGTCCAGAGAAGAAGTCAAGATACAGAAAGTCAGGCCAAGGGTAGACAAAGACACACTGGATGAAATGAACAATGTCTCCTCCCAGGACTGCAATGAGTCTTTCTCTCTCTCTCTCTCTTTCTCTGCGTTAGGTTTCAGCAGCTCTCAGTTCACAGCCCTACTCTTCCCAAGCCTGTGCACTCTGGAAAGCAGAAGAAAGAAGGATGCAGTGCTAGGAAAAAGCAGGTTGGGGTATGGGGGAGGCGAGTTGCTTTAGATCCTGCTGCCGACCAGAGATGGAAGGTCTGCAGCTTGCAGGGGTGTGTTTTGGGGACATGATCCAAGAGGGGCACTTGGTGGTCCTAAAGAGAGAAGATGTGTTTAAAGCTGTGCAGATACAGAGGAGGAAAATAATTATTTTTGAAAAACACTGGAGAGAGAGAGAGAGAGAGAGACTGGCCATAATGCCATCTCCCTAGATAGGTATTTGTAACCCTATATTAGGCCCACCTAGTAACTCGAGGTGAGGTTTAGGTATCAGTGTAGGGGGTTAGGGGCCCCTTTGACATTCAATGTTAGACGTATGAACAGAACAGTGGTCTCTTGTGAACATTTGATGACCCTCGGAGTTAATACAAAGAGCCGTTATTAGAATGCTACACAAAGTTGTGAGAAACAGGTGGTGTTATCAATCTCAGGCTCTCTGAAACCTGGCTAAGGAATTATCAGGATTTTGCTGGACTGTAAAATTGTTGATGAGTGGCAGTGGATGCTACTTTCTTTCTGGCATTATTTGTCCAGAGAAAATGCCAAATTTGATACTAGGAGCTTAGATGAACAGAAGTCTGAAGAGCCAGCACCTAAGAAACTAAAAGTTGAAGAGTTTCAAAGTTAACATTTTTGATTAATTTTTTTAGCTTGCAGGCATTTCAAAATCAATAATACCCTAGAATGTTCACATATGTAAGCTGATTTCTCCTGAAAGCACTAAAACAAGTATAGCTGAATGTTTGCTTAGATACCCATTAACCACTGCGCAGGAATGCACATGAGGAGATTGGGTGTATGCTTTTGCTGACTGTCGGGCCAATTCAGTAAAGTCCGCGGGAGAGCGGATGAACGCCCGCTCTCCTGGCGCGCACACAGTTCAGTCGCCTGTGCGCGCGATACAGTATTTAAATTAGGTGGTGCGGTAGAAACGGGCAAAAGGAGGCGCTAGGGACACTA
The DNA here is from genome assembly GCF_901001135.1 of Rhinatrema bivittatum. Taxonomy (NCBI): domain Eukaryota; kingdom Metazoa; phylum Chordata; class Amphibia; order Gymnophiona; family Rhinatrematidae; genus Rhinatrema; species Rhinatrema bivittatum. The sequence continues at coordinate 62,153,393 of NC_042628.1, read as the reverse complement.
GCACGTCCCTAGCACCTCCTTTTAGCCCGGAGCGGCAGCTGTCAGCGGGTTTGACAGCAGACGCTCAATTTTGCCTGCATCGGTTCTCGAGCCCGCTGACATCCATGGGCTCGGAAACCGGACGCCGGCAAAATTGAGCGTCCGGTTTTCGGCCCGATAGCCGCCAGCCCATTAAAAATGTTTTTTTTCTTTTTTTTAAACTTTTTTTACTCTTCGGGACCTCCAACTTAATATCGCCAGTTTTTACTGCTTTTCTGTGCACTTTCCCGGTGCCAGCAGAAACTAGCGCCTACCCAAAGGTAGGCGCTAATTTCTTAAAGTAAAATGTGCGGCTTGGCTGCACATTTTACATACTGTATCGCGCGGGCATACCTAATAGGGCCATCAACATGCATTTGCATGTTGAGGGCGCTATTAGGTGCCGCAGTTTGGACGCGTAAGGGAAGGGAAAACGCGCGTCCAAGGGCAGGTTAACAGTGCGTCCAAGGGAGCGTCCAAGGGCAGGTTAACAGTGCACTCCGTCGGAGCGCACTGTACTGTATCGGCCTGTAAGTGAAGAAAGACTTGGAATCGGCTTCTCTGAGTTCAAATTCTGGAATGGTTGTCAATATTGGTGAATTCTCCTGAGAACTGTAGATCACAAGTGAAGCAATTCAGCTATATATGAGAACTCTTCTTAAAAGGATATCTAGCAACCGTCATAAATTGCCACAAAATGCTTTTTGGCTTATGTAGTGAAGCCTGTGTAGCACCGGGCTTATCTAATCATAGGTTGTATAGATATTGAGATATTCTCTCTCCAGAGCTATATCACAAGAGCAGGCATTGTATGTGAAACAAAACTAATGCGTGCACTTATCTCAGTCCACATATGAATTTAATGGCATGTACAGTCCTGAAGGGCTTCTTCTGACACGGCAGGGTTTCGGAGTGTAATACTCCTTCTTCAGGGAGCTCCAGGAAACAACATACTGTCGATGCACATTAAATGGTTGTAATATGATCAGTCCATAAACGGATGACAGCGTATACTTCAGCGGTGCACTACCAGAGTGCAGCCTGCCAGCAACCTGCTCCGAGACTGACCAAAAAGCATTTTGTGGCAATTTATGACGGTTGCTAGATATCCTTTTAAGAAGAGTTCTCATATATAGCTGAATTGATTCACTTGTGGTTATTCCTATTTTTCAAGCTATTCTTTTGGGTCATCTGGAGAACTGTAGATCAGCAGAATACACGGCCATTAAATAAATACACTGCTGGTCAAAAACAACAGAACGTGGCAAGGCTGGGCAACAAAGGCTGGATGAGGCAAGGCTGGACAGGAAGAATGGACAGGAACACAGAAACACCAAGACAATTAGAGATGTGAATCGTGTGATCGATCGTCTTAACGATCGATTTTGGCTGGCGGGGGGGAGGGAATCTGATCGTCGTGGTTTTGTTTTTTTTAAAATCGTTTAAATCGTAAATCGGGGGAGGGCGGGAAAACCGGCACACTAAAACAACCCTAAAACCCACCCCGACCCTTTAAAATAAATCCCCCACCCTCCCGAACCCCCCCCCCCCAAATGTTTTAAATTACCTGGGGTCCAGTGGGGGGGTCCCGGTGTGATCTTCCACTCTCGGGCCATGGCTGCGTTAATAGAAATGGCACCAGCGCTACCTTTGCCATTTTGGTTCCTGTCCCCCGACGTCACGAGTGCAGGAGATTGCTCCCGGACCCCCGCTGGACCCCCAGGGACTTTTGGCCAGCTTGGAGGGGCCTCCTGACCCCCACAAGACTTGCCAAAAGTCCAGCGGGGGTTCGGGAGCGATCTCCTGCACTCGGGCCTTATTGCCGTATTGCAAAATGGCGCCGGCCGTACGGCCAGCATCATTTTGCAATACGGCAATACGGCCATACGGCCGGCGCCATTTTGCAATACGGCCCGAGTGCAGGAGGTCGCTCCCGGACTCCCGCTGGACTTTTGGCAAGTCTTGTGGGGGTCAGGAGGCCCCCCCAAGCTGGCCAAAAGTCCCTGGGGGTCCAGCGGGGGTCCGGGAGCGATCTCCTGTGCTCGTGACGTCGGGGGACAGGAACCAAAATGGCACCGGCGCCATTTCTATTAATGCAGCCGTGGCCCGAGAGTGGAAGATCACACCGGGACCCCCCCCACTGGACCCCAGGTAATTTAAAACATTTTGGGGGGGTTCAGGAGGGTGGGGGATTTATTTTAAAGGGTCGGGGTGGGTTTTAGGGTTGTTTTAGTGTGCCGGTTTTCCCTCCCTCCCCCTTCCCCTCCCCCCTCCCCCGATTTACGATTTTTGACGATAAATCGGGGGAATTCCTATTGTATCGCGCCTCTAATGATTTTTGACGATTTAAAATATATCGGACGATTTTTTAAATCGTCAAAAAATGATTCACATCCCTAAAGACAATCAAGAACCAGGGGCAAATGCAAAGGGAGGAGGAATAGCCTAGTGGTTAGAGTAGTGGCTATGAACTGGGAGACCAGGGTTTGAGTCCTGCTGTCCCACGTTGGGTAAGTCACTCTACCCTCCATTGCCTCAGGTACAAACTTAGATTGTAAGTCCTCTGGGGATAGGGCAATACCTACAGTACCTGAATATAAACTGATGTGATATCTCAGATCAAATGTTGGTATATAAAAATAAATAAATAACTACTGCAAAGCAGGAGACCCATTGCTGAGGCAGCACTGATTTTCCAAGGCTGTGTTAAGTAGTATGAGCAGGTGATGTCATTGGAAAGTGCTGGGTTTGGGATTCCTATGCTGGGCACTTTAAGTATAGGTGCACACCTAGATAGGTCCAAGAAGAGCAGGAATGTGGTGGGAACTGGATAGCCCTGGCAGATTGGAGTGGTTTTCCCACAATGTGCAACTTGAAGTGATGTTTGGGGTTAAGTGAGATGGCTTGTGGGGGCCTTCTGCAAGCTGTACATTGTAATAGTTCCCCCCCCCCCCCGCCCCTCCAAAGTCCTATCCCCAGTCTGGGCTTGTGTTGACTGTGGAACTCCTATACTATTTGGGGAGGTTAGAGGCCAGCTCTCATGAATTTTCTTCAGGCCCATAGATTTTCCAGGAAATTAGGTATTGAACCTGATTCTGGACCTTTTGAGAATCCAAGATTTCCTGTACTTCATATTAAGTATCTTCTTCCACAGAGACTTCAGTGGGCTGGAGAGCAAGTCTGCCCAACTATGAGAGAATTGTGGGTTTCAGCAAAGATACATGAAAGAGGTTGTGGACCCATAGATGAGGGTAACTTCAGTTTGTAAGCCACTGATCCCAGTTGCTGCAAGATAGGGAATGGGCCCACAAATGAGGAGCAAAGTTCAGTGAGGGCATTCTGAAGCATAGGTTCTTTGTGCTGATCCATACCAAGTAACCCAGTCACGGTTGGGGTGCGGGTGATGTTTTTTATCCACCTGCTTCTTGAACTGCTCTGCTGCTTGCTCCAGGAGGTGATGCGTCTTCTGCCAGAGGTCCTGGAGTTCACCCTCCATCAAGTTGGCTGCAAGGCAAGTCATAGGGGCTGGTATATGAGGATGATGTCTGAATATTATGTAGAAGGGCAATGACCCAGTGGAACTGCTCACATGGTTATTATGGCAGAATTTGGTCCATGGAAGGAGGGATGCACAGTTATCCTGCCGCTGGTTCACAAAAGGCCTTGAGACTCTGATTTACTCATTCAGGCCTGGATTTATCAAAATGCAATAAGTATTGCATGTTTTATGCTAATGGGGGAGGGGGGAGAGGGAGAGGGAGAAAGAGAGAGCAGCTGTAATGGCTGCTCCCTAGATAGGTATTTATATCTCTATGGGAGGCCCACCTAGTAACTCGAGGTGAGGTTTAGATATTAGTTTAGGGGCCACTTTGACATTCAAAGTGAGACGTACGAACAGAACAATGGTCTCTTGTGACGATTTGATGACTTTCGGAGTGAGGAAACTCACTCAAAGATGAGATTTGTACAATGTTCTCTCCGCCTAGCTTGATGGAACAGTCTCCTTCTCAGCAGACTGGTACTGCAGACTGGTACTGCAACTCAAAGTCAAACCGATTGAAAAATAAATGTGGGGCAGGACTCTACGTAGCACTGAACATCGGTCTTCATCTCAAACTACTAGTAGTGTTGAAAGATTAATTCAAATTTTGGGTGATACCTGGGTGACCTGCCAAGCAGGAGTCATGGGCCCACTGCAGAACCTTCTGTCATTGATGCTGGGGCACAACAGTCTTCCCTGGAATGACTGTTTATGCAACAGCAACTACAGTCTTCGCAAAGTTGATGATATGCCACGGAGATTCCAGAGATCCCTCAGTATCAAAGGAGCATGAGAGGGCTCCTTCTCAGCAGACTGGTACTGCAACTCAAAGTCAAACCGATTGAAAAATAAAGAACAGCAGGCTTGCCAGGGTTTCACTCTCTGTGCTTGAGCCAAGTGTTCCAGATTTTTATGATCCGTATAAATGGTCACAGGATGCCTGGCCCCTTCCAACCGGTGTCATCATTCCTCCAAGGCTAGCTTGACTGGAAGTAGCTCACGATCTTCAATGGTGTAGTTAATCTCTGCAGGAGATCATTTTTTTCAAGCAGTAGGAGCAGGTCACAGGGTACCATTATGGTTGTGCTGCAGGAGAACAGTGCCTGCCCTGAGAGTGGACACATCTACTTCCAGAATAAATGGTTTGGAAGAGTCTGGGTGGGTAAACTTATCTTTGAGGCATTGGAAGGCTTGAATGGTCCAATTCTTGGTGTCTGAGCTTTTCCTAGTAAGGGCTGTGAGTGGGGCCACCAAAATGGAATTATCTTGAATAAATTGCCTGCAGTAATTTGTGAACCCCAGCAAGTGCTGCAATGCCTTGAGGCCCGCAGGCCAGGGCAAGAGAATATATCCTAGGAAAGGTCTCTGGAGGACCTGTTTCATGTGACATTGATGTTCTGTCAAGGATTTAGAAAAAACTAGGATATCATCCAAATAAACCACTACATGGAAGCAGAGCAGGTCCTGAAAGATCTTGCTGACCAGACACAACCCAAATGGCATCACTAGGTATTCAGTGTCCATTGAGGGTATTAAACGCTTCCATTCATTGCCTTCTTGGAACCTGATGAGGTTGTATGCCCCCCAAAGATCCAGCTTGGTAAATATCTGTGAGCCCTAAAGGCAGTCATAGAGCTCAGAGATAAAAGGAAGAGGATAGCCATTTTTCTTGGCACTAGAGTTAAGACCACAATAGTTAATAGAGGGAAATAGTGACCCATCCTTCTTCCTTACAAAAAGGAATCCAGCCCAGGAAGTTGACAAAGGTGAATGAAACCTCTGCCCAAAGTCTACTTAATAAATTTGGTCATAGCCTCTGTTTCTGGGGTAGAGAGTGGGTATACCCTGCTGCTGGGCAGAACCTTGCCAGGAACCAAGTCAATTGCACAATTGTAGGAGCAATGTGGTGGCAGGACCTCCACTTGCTGTTGGCTGAACACATCAGCAAACTCTGTATATTGGGATGGCAGACTCAGGAGCTCTGAGGTAAATATCTGTGCCAAGGGCACCACAGGCAAAACTTTGGTAAGGCATTGTTCATGACAGCGAGAGCTCCATTTGGCAATCTGTAATGTGACCCAATCAATATGAAGTTGGTGTAGCATGAACCATAGCAGACCCAAGATTGCTGCGTTGACTATGTTAGGCAAGACATAAAGACTGATCTGTTCCCCATGCAGGATGCCAGTGTACATGGTAAGGGGACTGGTGGCTCTCATAACATGCCCAAGCAGAGGGTCTCCATATACAGATGAAATTGAGAGTGGAGTATCCAGAAAGACTGCCAGTATCCGGTAGTGATGGACCAAGGCCTCATGGAAAAAGCTGCCCCCAGTGCCAGTATCCTGGAAGGCAAGAATATCAAGACGAATGTCCCCAAGAGAAAGACATATCAGTACCAGTAGTTGTGGAGAGGTGCTGGGACAACCTATGGTGGCCTCTCCCACCAGTCCTAGGACCTGAAGCTCCCCAGTTTAATTGGGCAGCAATCTGAGAAGTGCCTAGATGTGGCACAATATAAGCATAAATTAAGGTTATGGCACCTCTGCTTCTCCTCTGCTGACAGTTGAAGGCAGTCAACTTGCATGGCCTCTACTGGTGCTGATCCCAGCTCAAGAGGAGAGCACAAGGTTACTGGTCACTGGAGGTTCAGGGTGAAGCACACAGAGCAGTGAGCTGAGCCTCTCTCTCTGGCCCTTTCCTGGAACCTCAGGTATAGTCGAATGGCTAGGCTAATTAAGCCCTCCAACATATCTGGCAGATCCTGGGTAGCCAATTCATATTTAATGCACTCTGAGTGCTTGCCTGAAAACTGCAATCAGCTGTCACTGCCCCTCTGAAGTTTGGAGGCCAGAGTGTGGAAGTACAGCGCGTACTCCCCCCCCCCCCAGAGTGAGAGCCTTGTCTGCAGGAGTTCAGATGCATTGGAAGCTCTGTGACCGGGCTCATCAAACATTTGCCAGAATTCTTGCATCAGGTCCTGAAGAGCGGATCATCCTTTTCCCAGAGGGGTGGGCCCCAAGCCAAATATGTCACCTTGACTCAGTCCATTGGAAACAAGGGTTCCTCTAATCAGAACTGCACCCAATATTGGTTTAGGAAGTCTCTACATTTCATTGGATCTCCATTGTACCTCGGGAGACAGAGACAGGTGAAGCGTGAGAGTAGTAGGCCATATCATGGGTACCGGAACAGACTGGGAAGCCATGCCCTGGAAAAAGTATTTGGCTGATCCTGCTGCTGCTGAAGTTGGTGTGCCAGCCCGGTGATAGCGGAGGCCTGAGGCGAGTCCATAGAGCTCATGGTCTCAGCAAACTATGATGACTGGTGTGGGTGTAAGCCCTTGTTGATGTGGCGTAGTTGACACATCCTCGTAGGTGAACCTATGAAGCCTATGCCAACAGTTGGCAATTGTGCCCAGAAGTGGGACAGGCAGGAGATTCATCTATACCAGCCACCTTCTCCACAGGTTGAGCCCTTGGATTCTGGCATCCAGCAGGGCTTAGGTGGGTCCCTAGGTTGGTCTGGTAAGCAAGAGTCCGAGGGCATGCTGGGATTAGGACAGGCAGCATATTTAAGGAGTTAGAGACAGGCCAATGCTGGGGCAGGCTGCAGACAAACCTGGCCACATCCTGGCAAGATGTCAGGTCCAGGCGTCAGGCAATCATGGTCAAGTCCAGACAATAGCTCCGGTCTAGGCAAAAAGCCAAGATCTGGAGTCAGGGCTAAGGTAGATAAAGATATACAGTGAACACTGGATGAGATGAAGAGGATAAGACACCACTGGACAAGAACAAATGCTCTGTTTTCACAGTGGAAAAAGGTAAACAGTGGAGTGCCTCAGGGATCTGTACTAGGACCGGTGCTTTTTAATATATTTATAAATGATCTGGAAAGGGGCACAATGAGTGAGGTGCTTAAATTTGCAGATCTCACAAAATTATGCAGAGTAGTTAAATCTTAAGCAGATTGTGATAAATTGCAGGAGCACCTTGTGAGACTGGAAGATTGGGTGTCCAAATGGCAGATGAAATTTAATATATAATAGAGATGTGAATCGTGTGATCGATCGTCTTAACGATCGATTTCGGCTGGGGGGGGGAGGGAATCGGATCGTCACGGTTTTGTTTTTTTAAATATCGTGTAAATCGTAAATCGGGGGAGGGCGGGAAAACCGGCACACTAAAACATCCCTAAAACCCACCCCGACCCTTTAAAATAAATCCCCCACCCTCCCAAACCCCCCCAAAATGCCTTAAATTACCTGGGGTCCAGAGGGGCTGTCCCGGTGTGATCTTTTACTCTCGGGCCTCCGGTGCGTTGTAGAAATGGCGCCGACGCTACCTTTGCCCTGTCATATGACAGGGCAAAGGTAGCGCCGGCGCCATTTTGTTTTTTGTCTCCCGACGTCAGGAGCATAGGAGATCGCTCCCGGACCCCCGCTGGACCCCCAGAGACTTTTGGCCAGCTTGGGGGGGCCTCCTGACCCCCACAAGACTTGCCAAAAGTCCAGCGGGGGTCCGGGAGCGACCTCCTGCACTCGAATCATTTTGCCGTACAAAATGGCACCGGCCATACGGCCATACGGCCGGCGCCATATGACAGGGCAAAGGTAGCACCGGCGCCATTTCTACAACGCACCGGAGGCCCGAGAGTAAAAGATCACACCGGGACCCCCCCCCACTGGACCCCAGGTAATTTAAGGCATTTGGGGGGGTTCGGGAGGGTGGGGGATTTATTTTAAAGGGTCGGGGTGGGTTTTAGGATTGTTTTAGTGTGCCGGTTTTCCCGCCCTCCCCCTTCCCCTCCCCCGATTTACGATTTTTGACGATAAATCAGGGGAATTCCTATTAAATATGGCCTCTAACGATTTTTGACGATTTAAAATATATCGGACGATATTTTAAATCATCAAAAAACGATTCACATCCCTAATATAAGGTGATGCATATAGGGAAAAATAACCCTTGCTGTGGTTACACAAAGTTATGTTCCACATTAGGAGTTACCACCCAGGAAAGAGATCTAGGCTAGGCTCAATGTGCTGTGGCAGTCAAAAAAGCAAACAGAATGTTGGGAATTATTAGGAAAAGAATGGCGAATAAAATGAAGGATGTCATAATGCCTCTGTATCACTTCATGGTGAGACCGCACCTTGAATACTGTCTACAGTTCTGGATGCCGATTCTCAAAAAATATGTAGTTGCACTGGAGAAAGTACAGAGAAGGGTGACCAAAATGATAAAGGGGATGGAACGGCTCCCCTATGAGGAAAGGCTAAAGAGGGTTAGGGCTCTTCAGCTTGGAGAAGAGAGACAGCTGAGGGGGGATATGATAGAGGTCTACAAAATCATGAAAGGACTTGAATGGGTAAATGTGAATCGTTTTTTTATTCTTTCAGATAATAGAAGGACAAGGGGGCACTCTATGAAGTTAGCAAGTAACTTATTTAAAACAAATCAGAGAAAATTCTTTTTCAATCAATGCATAATTAAGCTCTGGAATTCATTGCCATAGGATGTGGTTACGGCAGTTAATGTAACTAGGTTTAAAAAAGGTTTGGATAAGTTCCTAGAACAGAAGTCTATAAACTGCTATTAATCAATAAGGATTAGTAGTTTGGGATCTATTAATTTAATGTTTGGGTACTTGCTAGGTACTTGCGACTTGTTTGGCCACTGTTGGACATAAGAAACTGGGCTTGATGAACCCTTGGTCTGACCCAGTATGTCATATCTTATTTTCTTATCTAACAGGACATGGCAAGGCTGGACAGGAAAGCTGAATGAGGCAAGCCTGGACAAGAACTAGGAATGCAAGAACACCAAGACGATCAAGAACCAGGAACAAGAGCAAAACATACTGCAAAGCAGGAGACCCATTGTTCAAACACCGCTGATTGTCTGAGGCCGCCTTAAATAGTAGGAGCTGTGATGTCATTGGAAGGCACCGGGTTCAAGTTTCCCATGCTGGGCCTTTAAGTACAGGTGAGTGCAGCACACACATGCCTAGAGAGGCCCAGGAGGAGCAGGAATGTTGCGGGGCCTAGACACTGTGTTGGTGTGTGAGCCACACGGTGCAGCCCTGGCAGACTGGAGCGGCATTCCCACCTCGTGTGGCTTGAAGAAGTGTCAGGGGTAAGTGAGATGGCTCGCGGGGATTTCCCGTGAGCCACACATCATAACAAGTATGCTCAGAACAAGTCATAATAGTTCACATAAAAAAGCATCACTAGGATTAGCAGGTGAGAAATCTTCCAAATAAATAAACAAGCAATATAAAGAAAACATTCATAAATAGCATAAACAGCTATAGTTACACAAATCGTAAAAACATTAATTAAAATCAATAAAGGGAAATGAAAACAATGAGTAAAGAACTAAAAACAGATTCTAATTCACCCTACAAATCCTAAGATCAGCAGCCAAAATTCTATGGAGGCTACTAAGTAAAAGCAGAATAGTTTGGTAGATAAACACTTCCTGATGTATTTATGAAAGTCCCTTTCAATTAATCTGTTAATGAATCTGTTCTGTCGCTCTCTCTCTTCTTATACATGTTCTATCTTTTGCCACTTTTTTGGATTTGATTTAGTAATGTCAGAAGCTGCATAGAAGCTATTGTGCATCTCCCAGGACACAATGTAACCCTGCAACTGGGATTACAATGCAGCCATTCTAATGGCCCAAATGTAACAAACCTTCAGCCCCGCTGACCTCCAAAGGAGGCGAATGGCAGAAAGAGCAAGACTGACTCATCTTAGTCAGACAGGAACCAGGAAATATTTAGGGCCGGCGCTGGGAGTCTCATGATTTTCCAGCGAGTTCATGCTGAGGTGTGATTGCTTGGTGATGTCATAGCTAGGCAAAAGCACCAGTATGATGTAATACAATCCATAAATATGTTTGACTTGCATTCAACTATCTTCCATCATTTTTCCAGCAGGGAAAGAGGGAGTTAACATGTGTGCACTAAATTGTACACGTAACTTTCTCAAGTGAATGGTGGGTGTATCCCGTATGCCACTTACTGCTCTGGCAACCAGGGACCCAAGTTCTGCCTTTCTCTCTTCTAGCTCCTCCCTAGCTTTTCTCACATCTTTCAGCTCTTTCACCTCCATTTTATTGTCTTCTACTATTTCCTTTTGTTTCCCATTCCCATTCCCATCCCCCATTATCCCTCATCCATATCATATATTTATTTATTTATTTATTTAATGCCGCCTTTCCCATTCTTACCCCTAGATTCAGCAATCCCATTTCTCTCTCCTGCTTCTTTCCCCAGTATCTGCCTCCACCTGATGTCCTCTGCTTCAGAATTTGCTCCACCTCTTACACTCTGCCCTAACATCCACTCTCCTGCCACTTAGCCCCCTTTTTCAGTTTCCTCCCCATTGCCGTTTCTCCTCTTGTCCCCAGCATCTTGCCCACTTATCCCTTTCTCAGGATTTCTCCTCTTCCCCTTCCCCTCTTCTCCAGCATCCCTCCTTTATGCCTTTTCTCTTCTTCCAAGAATCCAATACCTCCATCTCTTACTCTCCCCCCTCCTTCCCCCCAGCATCTGCCCCCTGCCTCTTTCCCAGATGCCCAATTTCCTCTGCATCTACTAACTTACATAAGAACATAAAGATATGCCATACTGGGTCATACCAAGTTGAATAGTCCTAACCTCTTAGTCTTTCTTCATAGGGGAGCTGTTTCCATCCCCTTTATCATAATTGGTCATCCTTCTCTGTACCTTCTCCATTGCAACTATATCTTTTTTGAGATGTAGCGACCAGAATTGTACAAAGTATTCAAGGTGCGGTCTCACCATGGAGCGATACAGAGGCATTATGACATTTTCCGTTTTATTCACCATTCCCTTCCTAATAATTTCAAACATTCTGTTTGCTTTTTTGACTGCTGCAGCACACTAAGCCAACGATTTCAATGTATTATCCACTATGATGCCTAGATCTCTTTCCTGGGAGGTAGCTCCTAATATAAAACCAAACATCATGTAACTCCTAATATGGAACCTAACATCATGTAACTATAGCATGGTTTATTTTTCCCTATATGCATCACCTTGCACTTATCCACATTAACTTTCACCTGCCATTTTGTTGCCCAGTTTTCCAGTCTCACAAGGTCCTCCTGCAATTTATCACAATCTGCTAGTGATTTAACTACTCTGAATAATTTTGTACCAGCTGCAAATCTGATTACCTCACTCGTCGTATTCCTTTCCAGATCATTTATAAATATATTGAAAAGCACGTGTCCTATTACAGATCCCTGAGGCACTCCACTGCCCACCCCCCTCTACTGAGAAAATTGTCCATTTAATCCTACTCTCTGTTTCCTGTCTTTTAGCCAGTTTTGTAATCCACAAAAGGACAATACCACCTATCCCATGACTTTTTACTTTTCCTAGAAGCCTCTCATGAGGAACTTTGTCAAATGCCTTCTGAAAATCCAAATACACTACATCTACCGGTTTACCTTTATCTACATGTTTATTAACCTCCTTCAAAAAAGTGAAGCAGATTTGTGAGGCAAGATTTGCCTTGGGTAAAGCCATGCTGACTTTGTTCCATTAAACCATGCCTTTCTATATGTTTGGTGATTTTGATCTTTAGAACACTTTCTACTAGGGATGTGAATCATTTTTGAACGATTAAAATTATCGTCAGATAATTTTAAAATCGTCCTAAATCATTAGAGTGCACGATACAATACAAATGCCCCTGATTTATCGTCAGGGGAATTTGTATTGTATCATTAAAAAGGGCACGGGAATTATTTGGGGGAAGGTGGGAAAACCGGCACACCAAAACAACCCCTAAACCCACCCCGACCCTTTAAAACCAATTCCTTACCCTCCCCCCCCCTCCCGAACCCCCCCAAAATGTTAAATTACCTGGTGGTCCAGTGGGGGGGTCCCGGCGTGATCTCCTGCTCTCGGGCCATCGGTGCCATTTTGGCTGCCACTAATTAAAATGGCGCCGATGGCCCGATAAAAAAAAAAACCCACCCAACCCTTTAAATCGACCCCCCTTAGCCTCCCCCACCCCCCCGACCCTTTTTTTTTTAGGGAGGCCCGCGCTGCTAAAAAAAAAACCCCACCCGACCCTTTAAATCGACCCCACCCTCCCCACCCACCCCCAAAACCTTTTAAAATTACCTGGTGGTCCAGGGGGGCCTCGGGGGGAGGAGAGATCCAGGGGGGCCTCGGAGAGAGATTTCCCGTTCCCAGGCATCAGCTGTTCTAAAAAAAAAATGGCGTTGATGCCCCTTTGCCCTTACCATGTGACAGGGTATCCGTGCCATTGGTCGGCCCGTGTCACATGGTAGGAGCACTGGATGGCCGGCACCATCTTTACTCATCAGCCCCCCCCCCCCCCCCCAGCCGAATCTGATCGTTAAGACGATCTGGCACACGATTCACATCTCTACTTTCCACTATTTTTCCTGGCACTGAAGTCAGGCTAACTGGTCTGTAGTTTCCCAGATTACCCCTGGAGCCCTTTTTAAATATTAGGGTTATATTAGTCACCCTCCAGTCTTCAGGTACAATGGATGATTTTAATGATAGGTTACAAATTTTTACTAATAGACCTGAAATTTCATATTTTGTAGTTCCTTCAGTTCCCTGGGGTGTATACCATCTGGTCCAGGTGATTTACCACTCTTCAATCAGGCCTACCACATCTTCTAGGTTTACCGTGCTTTGGTTCAGTCCATCTGAATCATTACCCATGAAAACCTTCTCCAGAACGGGTAGCTCCCCAACTTCTTCTTCAATAAACACCAAAGCAAAGAATTGTTTAATCTTTCCGCAATGGCCTTATCTTCTCTAAGTGCCCCATTAAACCATTGATCATCTAACGGTCCAACTGACTCCCTCACAGGCTTTCTGCTTCGGATATATTTTTAAAAGTTTTTACTGTGAGTTTTTTCCTCTGCAGCCAACTTCTTTTCAAATTCTTTCTTAGCCTGTCTTATCAATGTCTATCATTTAACTTGCCAACGCTTATGCTTTATCCTTTTTTCTTCTGTTGGATCCTTCTTCCAATTTTTGAATGAAGATCTTTTGGCTAAAATAGCCTCTTTTACCTCACCTTTTAACCATGCTGGTAATCATTTTGCCTTCCTTCCACCTTTCTTAATGTGAGGAATACATCTGGACTGTGCTTCTAGGATGGTATTTTTTAACAAAGTCCATGCCTCTTGCATACTTTTTACCTTTGTAGCTGCTCCTTTCAGTTTTTTTCTAACTATTTTTCTCATTTTATCAAAGTTTCCCTTTTGAAAGTTTAGCACTAGAGCCATGGATTTGCTTACTGTCCCCCTTCCAGTCATTAATTCAAATTTGATCATACTATGATCACTATTTCCAAGCGGCCCCAGCACTGTTACCTCTTTTACCAAATTCTGTGCTCCACTGAGAATTAGATCTAAAATTGCTCCCTCTCTTGTCAGTTCCTGAATCAATTGCTCCATAAAACTGTCATTTATTTATCCAGGAACTTTATCTCTGTAGCATGTCCCGATGTTACATTTACCCAGTCAATATTGGGGTAATTGAAATCTCCCATTATTACTGCACTACCAATTTGGTTAGCTTCCCTAATTTCTCTTAGCGCATTTCACTGTCTGTCTCACCATCTTGGCCAGGTGGCTGGTAGCATACTCCTATCACTACACTCTTCCCCAACACACAAGAGATTTCAACCCATAAAGATTTGATTGTGCATTTAGTGTCTTCCAGGATCTTTATCCTATTGGACTCTATGCCATCTTGAACATAAAGTGCCACCCCGCCTCCCAGATGCTTCCATCTGTCATTGCGATATAGGGGTAGATTTTCAAAGGGGTACGCGCGTACGATACGTGCGTACCCCCCGAAAACCTACCCCAAACCTCCTCTGCACACGCCGAGCCTATTTTGCATAGGCTCGGTGGCGCGCACAAGCCCCGGGATGCACGTAAGTCCCGGGGCTTGCATGGAGGGGCGTGTCGGGGCGTGCCGCGAGTGACGTGGCGTTTTGGGGGCGGGCCGCGAGTGACGCGGCGTTTCGGGGGCGGGGCGCTGGCCTGGGGGCATGGTCGAGGCCTCCGGACCAGCCCCCGGGTCGGGTGATGGCACGCCAGCAGCCCGCTGGCGCACGCAGATTTACGCCTGCTTTCCACAGGCGTAAATCTGCCAACAAAGGTAGGGGGTGGTTTAGATAGGGCCGGGGGGGGGGGGGGGGGTTAGGTAGGGGAAGGGAGGGGAAGGTGAGGGGAGGCGGAAGGAAAGTTCCCTCAGAGGCCGCTCTGATTTCGGAGCGGCCTCGGAGGGAACAGGCAGCGCGCACTGGGCTCGGGCGCGCAGGTTGCACAAATGTGCACCCCCTTGCACGTGCCGACCCCGGATTTTATAAGATACGCACGGCTACGCGCGTATCTTATAAAATCCAGCGTACTTTTGTTCACGCCTGGTGCATGAACAAAAGTACGCCCGCGCGTACATTTATAAAATCTACCCCAATATTTGTACCCCGGTATAGCACTGTCCCCATGTTTCTGAGATGCCAATTAAGTCTGTCATCATTCACTGCTATACATTCTAATTCTCCCGTCTTACATCTTAGACTTCTGGTCTAAGATGTAAGACGGGAGTTTTACATCTTAGACCAGTGTGTTTTTTGTTTGTATTTTCATTCTGCTTTTTAATTAATAGGAATAAATTGGAAATTTTTTAGCTCAGGTGAGGTTTTTAATTACAGGCACTTGGACTACTTTTCTTATTATTGGAACCTCACTGTTGGGATGCCCTAATTCTAATGCATCATTAATATCCTCTGAAGATACCTCCCTCCAAACCATGTGCTGCTGAGCGACTGTCGGCTTTTCCCCTTATTCTAGTTTAAAAGCTGCTCTATCTCCTTTTTAAAGGTTAGCACCAGCAGTCTGATTCCACCCTGGTTAAGGTGGAGCCCATCCCTTCGGAAAAGACTCCCCCTTCCCCAAAAGGTTCCCCAGTTCCTTACAAAACTGAATCCTTCTTCCTTGCACCATCGTCTCATCAACGCATTGAGACTATGGAGCTCTACCTGCCTCTGGGGACCTGCGCGTGGAACAGGGAGCATTTCAGAGAATGCTACCCTGGAGGTTCTGGATTTCAGCTTTCTACCCTAGAGCCTAAATTTGGCTTCCAGAACCTCGCTCCCACATTTCCAGAACCTCCCTCCCACATTTTCCTATATCATTGGTACCCACATGTACCACAACAGCCAGCTCTTCCCCAGCACTGTCTAAAATCCTATCTAGGTGATGCATGAGGTCCGCCACTTTTGCACCAGGTAGGCATGTTACTAGGTGATCCTCATGCCCACCAGCCACCCAGCTGTCTACATTCCTAATAATCGAATCACCAACTGTGAGGATTGACCTAACCCTTCCCTCCTGGGCAGTAGCCCTGGGAGACACATCCTTGGTGCGAAAGGGCAATGGATCATCTGGAGAGCAGGTCCTTGCTACAGGATAATTTCCTGCTGCACCAGGTTGATGCTCTCTGATCATGAGACCTTCTTCCTCCAAGGCAGCACCAGGGCTGCCAGTCTGAAGTTGGGACTTGGTACTAGGGATGTGAATCATTTTTTGACGATTTAAAATATCGTCCGATATATTTTAAATCGTCAAAAATCGTTAGAGGCGCGATACAATAGGAATTCCCCTGATTTATCGTCAAAAATCGTAAATCGGGGGAAGGGGGAGGGCGGGAAAACCGGCACACTAAAACAACCCTAAAACCCACCCCGACCCTTTAAAATAAATCCCCCACCCTCCCGAACCCCCCCAAAATGTCTTAAATTACCTGGGGTCCAGTGGGGAGGTCCCGGTGTGATCTTCCACTCTCGGGCCACGGGTGCGTTAATAGAAATGGCGCCGGCACTACCTTTGCCCTGTCATATGACAGGGCAAAGGTAGCGCCGGCGCCATTTTGGTTCCTGTCCCCCGACGTCACGAGCGCAGGAGATCGCTCCCGGACCCCCGCTGGACCCCCAGGGACTTTTGGCCAGCTTGGGGGGGCCTCCTGACCCCCACAAGACTTGCCAAAAGTCCAGCGGGGGTCCGGGAGCGACCTCCTGCACTCGAATCGTATTGCCGTATTGCAAAATGGCCGGTGCCATTTTGCAATACGGCAATACGATTCGAGTGCAGGAGGTCGCTCCCGGACCCCCGCTGGACTTTTGGCAAGTCTTGTGGGGGTCAGGAGGCCCCCCCAAGCTGGCCAAAAGTCCCTGGGGTCCAGCGGGGGTCCGGGAGTGATCTCCTGCGCTCGTGACGTCGGGGGACAGGAACCAAAATGGCGCCTGTGCCGGTTTTCCCGCCCTCCCCCGATTTACGATTTACACGATTTAAAAAAAAACAAAACCCCGACGATCCGATTCCCTACCCCCCAGCCAAAATCGATCGTTAAGACGATCGATCACACGATTCACATCTCTACTTGGTACTATGTCCCTGAAGGTCTCATCTATATACCTCTCTGTGTGCCTCAGCGCTTCCAGGTCTACCACTCTAGCCTGCAGATATTGGACTCTTTGCATCGGATGCACACATACAAATTCTCACTGGCAGGTAAAAAATCATACATGTGACGCTCGATGGAAAAGACTGGGAGGCCCCCCTCTTGCTGCTGGACTGCTGCCTTCATCTCAAAGTTGTTCAGTTCCTAGTTAAGCTTTAGGTTGCTATGGGAGTAGGAATGTATCTAATTAGTGTCCTTTAAATATATTAGTGTATTCACTATATGTCTGGTAGTGACCACTATATGTCTGGAGGTGACCATATTGAGATCAAACTCTCAATAAGGTGTGGGGAATTCGTGAAGTGAAGTTAAAAGGCTACTTTTTTTTTTTCTGTGTGAAAGTGGCACAAGTGGCACTTGCCTATAAATTAAAGGATTAGCTAGGGGTGGGAGGGAGGGAAATAAAAACACACTAACTGACTATTTAAAAATAAACACACAAACCTCTGGTTTTTGCCTGCCCTCTCACTAGCTATTTAATGCAGACACACAAACACACTAAATAATAGGGATGTGAATCGTTTTTCAACGATTAAAATTATCGTCCGATAATGTTTATATCGTCTTAAATCGTTATAGAACACGATACAATAGAAATTCTAACGATTTATCGTTAAAAATCGTTAAATCGTGTTAGTGCGCACTAACTCGAGTTAGTGCGCACTAACTCCCCGTTAGTGCGCACTAACTCGATTTAGTGCGCACTAACTGAAAATGATACAAATAAACACTTTCCAGGTCACTGAAGGTCAGTTAGGAATGAATATGTGTTCCTATTGGCTGGCTGCCCTCTTATCTATTGATGTTACCAAGGTTACCACTGAGGTGATGGTTGGGGGGATGGGAAATGGAACTGGAAACTAACGAACACCAACAGAAAATGAACTGAAGTGTTCACACTTCCCAGGTCAGTAAAGGTCACTTAGGAATGAATATGTATGTATGTATTCCTATTGGCTGGCTGTGCTCTTATCTATTGATGTTACCAAGGCTAATACTGAGGTAATGGTTGGGGGGATGTGAAATGGAAACAGTTGGAAGCTTGACAAAAAAAGTAATGTAATGATCAGCACTCACGTGACTAGAACTTGTTTGTTTATTATTTTTGTTAGCAGGCACCTGAAATGCTAGTGCATGTTGAATTTGCCAATCACTGTGCATTTTAGAAAGGTGGTCCTGGCTGGAACTGTACACAGTTCAAATATATGTAATTGATTGTTGGTAAGTGTATTTTTTAAGTAGCCACACTGGCACAAGTATGTTTACTTTTCCTCCTACTTAACTCACTAGCTCAGCTTTGTAAGAAGGGCTTCTCTGCTTGTGTGTTGTTTTTGTTTGGTGTGAGGAGAGCAGAAACATCAGATCTTTATTCAATCTACTACAGTCATCTCTTACAGTGCCCTATCCCTATTAATACCAGGAGTGTTGTGATCTTCCTGCACACAGTGCCCTAACCCTGATACCAGTCTGAGACAGCTCCCTCCCTGCATTACTAGTGAGAGGCTGGCTTCACAGACAGGGGGGAGCTGCCTGACCCTCACTCCTGACTTCCCCCATGTCCCAGCTAGTGAATGGTGTGTGGGTGAGGGGGGGGGGAGGATGGTGAAGTCTGAGACAGCTCCCTCCCTGCATTACTAGTGAGAGGCTGGCTTCACAGACAGGGGGGAGCTGCCTGACCCTCACTCCTGACTTCCCCCATGTCCCAGCTAGTGAATGGTGTGTGGGTGAGGGGGGGGGGGGAGGATGGTGAAGTCTGAGACAGCTCCCTCCCTGCATTACTAGTGAGAGGCTGGCTTCACAGACAGGGGGGAGCTGCCTGACCCTCACTCCTGACTTCCCCCATGTCCCAGCTAGTGAATGGTGTGTGGGTGAGGGGGGGGGGGAGGATGGTGAAGTCTGAGACAGCTCCCTCCCTGCATTACTAGTGAGAGGCTGGCTTCACAGACAGGGGGGAGCTGCCTGACCCTCACTCCTGACTTCCCCCATGTCCCAGCTAGTGAATGGTGTGTGGGTGAGGGGGGGGGGGAGGATGGTGAAGTCTGAGACAGCTCCCTCCCTGCATTACTAGTGAGAGGCTGGCTTCACAGACAGGGGGGAGCTGCCTGACCCTCACTCCTGACTTCCCCCATGTCCCAGCTAGTGAATGGTGTGTGGGTGAGGGGGGGCGGAGGATGGTGAAGTCTGAGACAGCTCCCTCCCTGCATTACTAGTGAGAGGCTGGCTTCACAGACAGGGGGGAGCTGCCTGACCCTCACTCCTGACTTCCCCCATGTCCCAGCTAGTGAATGGTGTGTGGGTGAGGGGGGGGGAGGATGGTGAAGTCTGAGACAGCTCCCTCCCTGCATTACTAGTGAGAGGCTGGCTTCACAGACAGGGGGGAGCTGCCTGACCCTCACTCCTGACTTCCCCCATGTCCCAGCTAGTGAATGGTGTGTGGGTGAGGGGGGGGGGGGGGAGGATGGTGAAGTCTGAGACAGCTCCCTCCCTGCATTACTAGTGAGAGGCTGGCTTCACAGACAGGGGGGAGCTGCCTGACCCTCACTCCTGACTTCCCCCATGTCCCAGCTAGTGAATGGTGTGTGGGTGAGGGGGGGGGGGGAGGATGGTGAAGTCTGAGACAGCTCCCTCCCTGCATTACTAGTGAGAGGCTGGCTTCACAGACAGGGGGGAGCTGCCTGACCCTCACTCCTGACTTCCCCCATGTCCCAGCTAGTGAATGGTGTGTGGGTGAGGGGGGGGGAGGATGGTGAAGTCTGAGACAGCTCCCTCCCTGCATTACTAGTGAGAGGCTGGCTTCACAGACAGGGGGGAGCTGCCTGACCCTCACTCCTGACTTCCCCCATGTCCCAGCTAGTGAATGGTGTGTGGGTGAGGGGGGGGGGGGGGAGGATGGTGAAGTCTGAGACAGCTCCCTCCCTGCATTACTAGTGAGAGGCTGGCTTCACAGACAGGGGGGAGCTGCCTGACCCTCACTCCTGACTTCCCCCATGTCCCAGCTAGTGAATGGTGTGTGGGTGAGGGGGGGGGGATGATGGTGAAGTCTGAGACAGCTCCCTCCCTGCATTACTAGTGAGAGGCTGGCTTCACAGACAGGGGGGAGCTGCCTGACCCTCACTCCTGACTTCCCCCATGTCCCAGCTAGTGAATGGTGTGTGGGTGAGGGGGGGGGGGGAGGATGGTGAAGTCTGAGACAGCTCCCTCCCTACATTACTAGTGAGAGGCTGGCTTCACAGACAGGGGGGAGCTGCCTGACCCTCACTCCTGACTTCCCCCATGTCCCAGCTAGTGAATGGTGTGTGGGTGAGGGGGGGGGGAGGATGGTGAAGTCTGAGACAGCTCCCTCCCTGCATTACTAGTGAGAGGCTGGCTTCACAGACAGGGGGGAGCTGCCTGACCCTCACTCCTCCGGGGTGTTGTGATCTTCCTGCATGCAGTGCCCTATCCCTATTAATACCAGGAGTGTTGTGATCTTCCTGCATGCAGTGCCCTATCCCTATTAATACCAGGAGTGTTGTGATCTTCCTGCACGCAGTGCCCTATCCCTGATACCGGGATGTGTGCAAGAAGATCACAACACCCCCGGTATCAGGAATAGGGCACTGTGTGCAGGAAGATCACAACACCCCCAGTATCAGGAATAGGGCACTGTGTTCAGGAAGATCACAACACCCCTGGTATTAGGGATAGGGCACTGTGTGCAGGAAGATCACAACACTCCTGGTATTAATAGGGATAGGGCACTGTGTGCAGGAAGATCACAATACCCCTGGTATCAGGGTTAGGGCACAAGTTCTAGTCACATTGACTGATCACATTACTTGTTTTGTCAAGCTACCAACTGTTTCCATTTCCCATCCCCCATATACTGTCAGTAGGAAACTTGGTAACATGAATAAATAAGAGGGCAGCCAATAGGAATACATATTCATTCCTAAACTGACCTTAACTGACCTGAAAAGTGTCAAATTGTATCATTTTCAGTTAGTGCGCACTAACTCCCAGTTAGTGCGCACTAACTCCCGTTAGTGCGCACTAATCGGAAAAAACGATTTTTAACGATTTTTTAACTAAAAAATCGTGCCTAAGACGATTTTCTTGCCCTGCCACACGATTTCTATCGTTAAGACGATATGGAAAACGATTCACATCCCTACTAAATAATACACCCCAATAGTTTACTTCTCCCTAAAACTTTTAAGTTCTAAAATTTTCCCCAAGCAGTACTTGCCAATTTTCAGCCACCAGCAAGGTGATCCTCTCCTCTTAGTTCTCCCACTGCAGGAACCCTTTCAGCAACTATCAACCACTCTACATGTTCAAAACTCATAGACTGGCTCTTCCTGCCTGTTGATCTTGTGTATTGCAAGATTAGCAGGCAGGAAGTGCCAGTTCAGGCCGCACCTTGAGTACTGGAGAAAGTACAGAGAAGGACAACCTGTTGGGGGAGCGCTAGGGAGCGGTCCCAATTCCAGTGAGATTAGTGTGCCCTTGGACCAGGGCGCGACTGCAGAGGAGCTCTGCGGAAGCACCGAGGCAGGCAAGATATGTCCAGCACGGGTGGACAGACTGAAGACCAGGAGCCCTGACCTCTGCCGAACCTGAACATACCAGAAGAGACCCAACAATGCAATGCTAATCTCTGGGATAACCTTCCGGCCACTCGATAGCCCTTTCGGACCTGCCGCCTGGGATCGGCAGATGCAACAGGATGGACAGAGGTCAAGGACAGGCGATGGTACTGGAACAAGACAAAGACATTTGGAGACATGGTTGGGACAAAGGTACTTGGAGACTTGGACGAAGCGAAGACCCTAGGCGAGTGGACAAGGCTAAGGCAAGGCTGAGGCTCAGGATGAAGAGAGGATCCGGGGGGCTCATGACATAAGGTCCAGCTGGAAGAAGCTTCAGTGACCCGGTATGACCAATGCCCTGGCAGGTCCACTGGAGGCAGAGTCCACTGGAGAGGCTAAGTGTGACCCCCAGAACCTGGAACATCCAAACAGAGGACAGGCAAAGAGAACTAGGTGGACGAAGACTCTTGGTGAGTGGAAAGACGACAGCAAGGTTAAAACTCAGGATGAGGTGGAATCCGGGCAACACTCATAGCAGGTTCCAGCTGGAGTGGAGGCTTCAGTGACCAGGTGTGAACAACACCCTGGCAGGCCATTTGGAAGCGGTATCTGCCAGGGGGAGGCTAGGGCTGAACCTGGAACCAGGAACATCCGAGGATAAGGCTTCCAAAGAGAGTAGCCGGAAAAAGTGGACATCTGGGGGCAGAAAATCTGAAGATGAGGACATCAAGGACACCTGAAGACGAGGACATCAGGAACTTCTGAAGACAAGGACGTGTGGAACATCTGAAGACAAGGACGTGGGATCCGAAGAGAGACCAGGAACCACAGATGAAGATGATGAGGGAATTCCCATGAAGAACGGCGTGCCTTGAAGAAGCTGGAGACGAAGAGAAGTCCAGGAGCAGACTGGCTTCTTGCAAAGGTGCTGGAGAACTGGCGAAGGGCCCTTTTATAGGGCAGAAGTGGAGGCACCTGGATGACATCATAAGACAGGGCCGCGGGGCCTTTCCCGCCATGGGCCCTTTAAATAGGCAGGAGGGGCATGGCTGAGCACCTAGGAGGCAGGACCATGTAGAGCGGCATCCATGTTGCGAAGAGAAAGCAGGAGTGGCACCAGGCCATGAGGCAGGTCCCGGCGTCGGCGGCTCCAGGCCACTGGAGGAATGACGATGGCAGCCACCGGGCCGTGAAGAGGAGGCTAGAGGCAGCAGCCCTGTCCGCGCAGGGAAGAGGATGACAACGGTGGCCTCCAGGCCACGTGGAAGCATGGCGGCCAGTCCATTGTGCAGGAGGATGGCATGGGCAGCCTCCGGGCCACAGAGGCTGAACGGTGGCGGCTCCAACCACCGCGAAGACAGGCGGTGGCCTCCAGGCCGCAAGAAATGGTGTCGGGGCAGACTGGTGGTGGAGGTAAGAGGCTGCTGGCAGCTAAGCCTGCGAGCAGCATCGCAACACAACCAAAATGAAAGGGGATGGAATGGCTCCCCTATCAGGAAAGGCTAAAGAGGTTAGGGTTGTTCAGCTTGGAGAAGAAATGTCTAAGGGGGGATATGATGGAGGTCTACAAAATCATGAGAGGACTAGTACAGGTAAATGTAAATCGGTTGTTTACTCTTTCAGATAATACAAGGGCTAGGGGCATTCTGTGAAGTTATCAAGTAGCATAATTAAAATAAATTGGAGAAAATTCTTTTTCATTCAACGCTCAATTAAGCTCTGGAATTCATTGCCAGAGGAAGTGATTAAGGCAGTTAGCATAGCTGAGTTTAAAAAAGGTTTGGACAAGCTCCTGGAGGAGAAGTCCATAAACTGCTATTAGTCAAGTTAACTTAGGGAATAGCCACTTCTTATTACCAGCATTAGTAGCATGGGATCTATTTAATGTTTGGGTACTTGCCAGGTACTTGTATCCTGGATTGGCTACTACTGGACTTGATGCTGGAATTGATGGACCCTCGGTCTGACCCAGTATGGCAACTTCTTATATTCTTATGTTCCTGGCTTGTTCTGCTTTCCTAATAGGAGGTGAATTGGTGTTTTAGTACCTGATGTAATATTTGCAATGTTGCTTTTCATGGGTAGGGTTGATACTGTTTGAGCTCTGGCAGTTAGTGCTGTTTTGCTATAAGTGGTTTACTGAATGGTAATTTGTAATTCAGTTTATTCATAACTTTCTAAGGGCCAAGCTCACACCTAACACACTTTACAATAGGCCTAATACCAAATGGGTTTTATTTATTTATTTGTAAGCTTTTATATACCGAAGTTTAGCGAAAGGCCCTCACTCCGGTTTACAGGTATAACAACATATTACAGGCGTAACACAATTGGTATAACATCAGATACAACTAGGTTATAGCATCAGATACAGCTAGGTTATAACATCAGATACAAATAGGTTATATATCACCGCTTATATAGCAACAGATTAGGTATAGCATCAGTTACAAAAAGATTAACTACCGCAAACATAACTGTGGGAAGTGACGTGGGTTTTCCTTCCAGAGAAACATTACAGAAACATTACTGAGAACATATGTTTAAAGGGGTAGAAATGAGGAAAGGTAGGAGACTGTGGGGTGTGCTAAAGCTTTTTTTCCTGAATTTTATTGGAATATCTCTAGCACTCTATCTGCCTCTCCTCTGGGAACCCTAATCCTCATATCCACACTTCCCCAGCATTTCAAATCACCAAGATGGCTAGACTGCAAGTGGGATAACCCCCTCCCCCTGCTCTCTCTGTGATTTGACCTGTACCATGTCTTTGGGGGGGGGGGGTGTTTTCAGGGCCGGTAGAAGCACTAGGCGAACTAGGCATGGGCCTAGGGCGCCGAGCATTAGGGGGCGCCGAGCTGCTGATAGCCAACATGAAAGCTCATGCGGCCGCCGGTGGACCTCATCCCACTGGCGGCTGAGCAGTGAACTACCGCTGTGCTGTGTGCCAGGTACACACAGCAAAAAGATCAGCAGGGCCGTGGTGAAGCTCATGTCACCACGGCCTGAAGAAAAAGGTCACGACTAAATGTGCAGGTGCTCCTCCTCCTTCCTACCTATGCGGCCCGGGAAGAAAAATGTTGCCGGAGCCACACGGGCAGGAAGGAGGAGGAGCATCAGCCGCATGCAGAAGAGGAGCAGCGCTTACGGGCCGCCGCGAATCCCAAGTCGCGGCGGCCTGAGAAGAGGAAGAGGCCCAGTAGCAGGGCCACCGCTGTGGATCCCACATTGCGGGCGGCCTGAAAAGATCAGGGCTGCAGCAGAGCCCATCCTGCGGCGACCCGTGAAGAGGAGGCCCAGAGGTGAGAGAGAGGCTGAGGGCCTGTAGAGTTTGTGTGTGTGCGTGTATGAGATGAGTTGAGAGATTGTGTATGAGAGTGAGGACCTGAATGTTTGCAGAGACAGCATGTGAGAGCCTCTGTGTGTGTAAGAGAGAGACAGCATGTGACAGTGAGAGCCTGTGCTTGAGCAAGACAGCATGTGGGAGTGAGAGAGAGCCTATGTGTGTGAGAGTCAGACAGCATGTGCCAGTGAGAGACTGTGTGTATGAATGATTGTATGAGAGAGAGCATGTGAGAGTGAGAGCCTCTGTGTGTTGTGTGTGTGTGTGAGAGAGAGAGAGAGAGAGAGAGAGAGAGAAAGCATGTGAGAATGAGAACCTGACTGTGTGTTTGAGGGAAGAAGACAGATGGAGAGGAAAGAAATAGAAAAAAAGACAATATAAAAGGAATTGGCAAAAAAAATAAGAAAGGGAAGGTGGAAAAAAAAAGCCTGTGACCAACCGATTAGAAAACTAAGATCAGACAGCAAATGTAAAAAAAAAAAATACTTTTTATTGATTGCCACATGTAATCTTTGGGAATGTGCAAGAGTAGCACTTTATGTGGACCTCACAATGTATGAGATCAGCATGGAGGAAGTGGAAGCCCACGGGGCCTGCACAGAGGAGGCAGCAGAATGGGCTTCAGTGCCAGTAGCAGCAATCAGCACCTCACCAATAGTCACGCGGCAGCAGTGACAGTGGCAGCAGAGGAATGAGAGAGGCTCTGAGGTCGCTGGCAAAAGAAAGAGAGGGGGTCTGCCTTTAGTGTGCGCATGTATATTTATTTTATTTTATTTAAAGCTTTTCTATACCGGCATTCATGATATATGTATATGAATGGGTATATGAATGGGTGCCTGCCTGAGGGTGTGTCTGTGTATGAGAATGAATGGGTGTCTTCCTTGGGTTTATATGTGTGAGAATAGGTACCTGTCTGTGTGTGGTGTATGTGTGTGTGAAAATGAATTGGTGCCTGCCTGGGGGTCTGTGTGTGTGAGAATGAATGTGTGCATACCTGGTGGGGAGGGAGTGGTGTGAGAATGATTGGGAGCTTGCCTGGGTGTGTATGTTTATGTTTATGTGAGGGAGCCAGTGAGAGTGAGAGCATGAGTGTGTATGAGAAAATCCAGGGGAGCAAGAATGTCTGTGTGTGTGTGGGAGGGGGGGGTATGTGGAGGGGGAGAGAGTGTCTTACAGCCTGCGAGTGTGTCAGTGAGAGCGAGAGGTTATGGTGGGTATAAGAGCATAAATGTGTATGTATGTGACAGTGTATGTGTGAGAGAGAATGGACATGTGAGTATGTGTGTGAGAGAGAGGATAACCTCATAATCCTCAACAATATCAGGATCACTGGAAATCAAGAGCTCCCATGTATGGACAGTAGGGGCTTTTTAAAATCCTTATTAGTTTTAATTAGTTCTTCAGCGATTTAATTAGTTCTTCAGCGATTTCTTCAGCGGGACGGGACCGTGCGAGGCCTGCGCAGCCGGCGCCGAGACCCACCGGGGTAAGGCCCTCAATCGCACCCTCACCCCGGCAGACCCCCGCGCCGACCACGAGGCGCCGTCCCCGGACCACGGGCTCCTCCTTCAGCCCTCCCCCCGGCCGGCAGCCACTAAAAAGCAGCGCAGCACCGCCAATGAGAGCAGGGCCAGGAGGCCTTTAAATTACCCGCGGCGACGAAAACTCACCTCTTCAGCGATTTCTTCAGCGGGACGGGACCGTGCGAGGCCTGCGCAGCCGGCGCCGAGACCCCACCGGGGTAAGGCCCTCAATCGCACCCTCACCCCGGCAGACCCCCGCGCCGACCACGAGGCGCCGTCCCCGGACCACGGGCTCCTCCTTCAGCCCTCCCCCCGGCCGGCAGCCACTAAAAAGCAGCGCAGCACCGCCAATGAGAGCAGGGCCAGGAGGCCTTTAAATTACACGCGGCGACGAAAACTCACCTCTTCAGCGATTTCTTCAGCGGGACGGGACCGTGCGAGGCCTGCGCAGCCGGCGCCGAGACCCCACCGGGGTAAGGCCCTCAATCGCACCCTCACCCCGGCAGACCCCCGCGCCGACCACGAGGCGCCGTCCCCGGACCACGGGCTCCTCCTTCAGCCCTCCCCCCGGCCGGCAGCCACTAAAAAGCAGCGCAGCACCGCCAATGAGAGCAGGGCCAGGAGGCCTTTAAATTACCCGCGGCGACGAAAACTCACCTCTTCAGCGATTTCTTCAGCGGGACGGGACCGTGCGAGGCCTGCGCAGCCGGCGCCGAGACCCACCGGGGTAAGGCCCTCAATCGCACCCTCACCCCGGCAGACCCCCGCGCCGACCACGAGGCGCCGTCCCCGGACCACGGGCTCCTCCTTCAGCCCTCCCCCCGGCCGGCAGCCACTAAAAAGCAGCGCAGCACCGCCAATGAGAGCAGGGCCAGGAGGACTTTAAATTACCCGCGACATCTTGGCATCGCACGCCGGGCGTCGCACGCCAAAGGAGCACGACAAAGGGGCCTGCCCCTTTGTCTCGCCCCTTCGTCTCGGCCCCGAGAAAGCCACGAACCTTATCCACAGACGAAACTACAGCACAAACAAATGCCAATCAGCCATGGACAAACGGATGTTTCTGACCGGATAAAGCCATAACGCACCGACCACTTTCAAACACCTAAACCAATCCTTTCCAGCTACAATACAACACACCCTTCACAATCTCGCCAGCGTCCATCAACTAAAATCAAATGTCTAACTAGCCTTCACAGAATCCACTCCAGCAGTTCCAGCATCCATCCTAGCAGATTCCGCACGTATCCGGTCACCTCTAGCAAACCAGCATATAATGACACACAGCCATTCCATCCCCATACTCAAGAGAAAACTCAGAAATAACTCTCCACCAGACCCCATTCAGACACCCAGACAACAAAGACTCATCAACATCATGACATCTCCCATTACACAACTCCTCGGCCTTTCATTATTCACTTTAACCTTATTCAATGCACAGTCACTGTCCAAAAAAATGCACCTTCTAAATGATTACCTAATTGACAACAACCCTGACATATGTGCAATAACTGAAACATGGCTAAAACCCACGGACATATCATTAACAAACCAACTACCGACACAATCCTTCGACCTCTTCTCAATACCTAGACCGAAAAAGAAAGGAGGAGGAATTCTACTTGCCGCAAAAAAACAATTGGGTATAACACTACAACAATCATACTCCACCTCAAAACTTGAATGCTCCATATTCAAATCGCAACATCTACAAATATTCCTCATCTACGCCACACCAGGAACGCTAGAGGCTAACCCCTCCCCTCTAATAGAGATGATAGCCAAACATCTAAATTCAGACAAACCAACCATCATACTGGGAGACTTCAACATTCACGTAGACTCCACCCCTCAATCCACTAACTGCGAAACCTTCCTTACCTCCCTCAGTCACCTTGGATTCACACAAATAATCAGCGGGCCCACTCACAAAGCAGGTCATACATTACACCTCATATTTATCAACGAGAGCTGGTCCATCCATACAAATCCCACCTGCACGCCTATCCCATGGTCAGACCACCAGCTTATAGACACAACCCTCAAAATGAAAAACACACCTCCTCCAAACATCTCCAAAACCACCATTCATTTCAGGAAACCATGCGCACTGGAGTTACTCAACAA
Source organism: Rhinatrema bivittatum (assembly GCF_901001135.1). NCBI lineage: Eukaryota > Metazoa > Chordata > Amphibia > Gymnophiona > Rhinatrematidae > Rhinatrema > Rhinatrema bivittatum. The sequence goes on along the minus strand of NC_042628.1, from coordinate 62,124,707 downwards.
ACAATGCTCCAAAGACCTCAAACAAATTGACTTCTCAGACGCCAACACAGCCACCACTTCATGGATCAAACTCACGAACAAAATAGCGGATCAACTCTGCCCAACCTCCTCAAAAGAAATCCAACCGACACGAGACAACAGAAAACCATGGTTCACCCCAGAACTCAAAACCCTGAAACAGAAATTACGAAACAAAGAACAAAGCTGGAGAAACAACCCTTCTCCCACATCCAGACTTGACTACAAAGCCACCCTCAACACCTACAGAAACGCCATACACAAAACAAAAAAGGACTTCTATGCAAAAAGAATTCATAACTTCATCTTCGACTCAAAGGCTTTATTCTCCTACGTCTCATCACTCACCAAACCAACACCACCATCCATTCCAGACCACCTAGCGCTCAGTAAGGCCAACGAACTAGCCACCTACTTCAAAACAAAAATCTCAAACCTCACCCTCTCCCTTACAACCCACCAAACGCTTCCAACACCTCATAGCACATACCAACTCACTCTGAATTCTAGACTAGAGTCATTCGAGCCCACATCAGCCATGGAGATTGAAAACTTACTTAAAAAAATTAAACCATCGGCACATCCCTCGGACCCACTCCCTACTAATTTGCTCACTGCCATCTCTAGCACCGTCGCAAAACCTATTGCAGAAATCATCAATACCTCCTTAGCCATGGGCACAGTTCCTAATCAGCTAAAACTTGCAATCCTCAAACCCCTACTGAAAAAACCAACTGCATCACCCATGGACCCAGCCAACTACAGACCCATTGCAAACCTGCCCCTGATCTCCAAACTGATGGAAAAAGCGGTAAATAAACAACTTTCCGAATACCTCGAGGAGCACAACATTCTTTCCCCGGCACAATATGGTTTTCGCAAATCTCGAAGCACAGAGTCCCTTCTGCTTTCCCTCACTGATAATTTACTTTTGAACCTGGAGAAAAAACAGTCATTCTTACTGGTCCTACTAGACCTATCTTCAGCGTTCGACACGGTAAATCACTCACAACTCCTAGAACAACTATCAAACATAGGAATCAAAGGCACAGCCCTCTGTTGGTTCAAATCGTTCCTATCCAACAGGTTTTACAAGGTCAGAATCAACAACAAGGAATCTGACCCCATCCTATCAGACCAAGGCGTACCACAAGGTTCATCCCTCTCCCCTACCCTGTTCAACATTTACCTCCTCCCCCTCTGCCATTTGCTATCTCAACTCAAGCTTACTCATTACCTCTATGCAGACGACATCCAGATCCTAATCCCCATCACAGAATCAATTCAAAAAACCTTCGTCTACTGGGAGAATTGTCTTAAACCAATTAAACAACTACTCTCCAGCCTAAACCTGATTCTAAACTCCAGCAAAACAGAGCTGCTACTAATCTCACACAACCTGAACAACCACCCACCTAGTCTGGCACAAACCACATCTTTAAACATGGAGCTCTCTGCAGACGTCAGGAATTTAGGTACTTGGCTTGACAATCAACTTAACCTTAAAAAATTCATAAACACAACCACCAAGGACTGCTTCTTTAAACTACAGGTCCTAAAGAAACTAAAGCCACTCCTTCACTTCAATGACTTTCGCCTCGTTCTTCAATCCATTATTTTTTCGAAACTTGATTACTGCAACTCAATCTTACTGGGCCTCCCCTCCAACAGCATCAAACCCCTACAGATGGTACAAAACGCCGCAGCCAGAATCCTAACTAACACTAATAGAAGAGACCATATTACCCCCATCTTGAGCTACCTCCACTGGCTACCCATCAAACAGAGAATCATATATAAAACCTTAACCATTATCCATAAAACAATTCATAACGTCGCACCTATATCTCTACAAACCCAACTTCGCCTACAATCATCGGCCAGACCCATCAGAAGTGCCTACAAAGGCACATTAGTCGCAGTTCCCGCCAAATCAACGTTAAGAAAAAGAGCACTATCCACTGCGGGACCACATCAATGGAATGCGCTCCCACCAGACATAAGACTCGAACCCAATCTACCAGAGTTCAAAAAAAGGTTAAAAACCTGGCTCTTCAGGCAAGCATTCCAATTCCCAGAGTGAAACTAGGCACCTCCTCCTGTCTTTCAGATCCAACCATTGCAAGGTGTCACAAACACATTGACACTCAATTTCATACACGGACTTGATTATTCACAATATCTATTTATTTAAGTCATCCTTTTCATATTATATTATTTAACCGATTACTTGCAGACTATTTACGCTACCAAAGTTCCTTGTAAAACGTGAACACGAATAATGTTATAATAATATTATAGGTTTGTTAAATACTATTGTTACTTTCACTGTTCCTTGTAATAATGTTCAATAGTTGATTGTTGTCATTCTATGTTCTATGTAAAAAACCCCAGTCTAATCTACCAGACCAGGGCAACCTTTTCGTTACTTGTAAACCGGACTGATTTGTATTGCATACAGGAATTCCGGTATATAAAAATTAAAATAAATAAATAAATAAATAAATAAATTATTGGGTGTTATTTGATATATGTGCTGTTTTGAAATATTTTATTGGTGTTTGGGAAATTGTAAAAAATGTATATGATTTTAATTAATAGAAATTCTATTTATCAGTAGTTTTAAAATATTCTTTTATTAGTATGGTTTTACTATTATAACTGATGCTTTATGTTTCTTGATTTTATTGTTTTATGAGGAATGGTGTTTCTGTTTTACCATTGTTAATAAAATGAAACCGTCATCTCATCCCTTAGACACAATTCCTACTAACCTTCTCATCGCAATAAGAAACTCCATATCAAAACCAATTGCAGACATCATTAACTGCTCTCTCTCCCAGGGTCTAGTTCCTGACCAACTTAAATTAGCCATTCTCAAACCTTTACTTAAAAAACCTAACCTTCCAACCACAGATCCAGCTAACTTCCGCCCAATAGCTAATCTGCCATTGATCGCCAAAATTATGGAAAAGATAGTCAATAAACAACTATCTGAATATTTGGAAGAAAACAACATTCTTGTATCTTCCCAGTATGGCTTTCGGAAATCGTTAAGCACTGAATCTCTCCTATCTCTCTTACCGATTCTATTCTATCTAATATGGACAAAAAACAACCACATCTTTTGATACTACTAGATCTCTCTGCAGCCTTTGACACTGTCAACCATTCATCTCTATTAAAATGTCTGGCAGATATAGGCATTAAAGGAACAGTCTTCAGCTGGTTCAAATCCTTCCTAGCAAATAGACAATTCAAAGTAAAGATTAACAACAAAGAATCACAACCGATCCCTTCCAACCGGGGGGTCCCTCAGGGTTCCTCCCTTTCCCCTACCCTCTTCAACATTTACCTCTTACCTCTATGTCATCTACTTACTAAACTAAACCTAACTCACTATCTCTACGCGGATGACATCCAGATACTCATCCCAATCTCAGAATCCTTACAAAAAACCTTGGCTCACTGGAACAATTGTTTGCAACAGATCAATCATCTTCTCTCCAGCCTTTGCCTCATTCTTAACAACAACAAAACTGAGATCCTAATCATCAATCAAGACATCAACATCAAACTTCTAAACCCAGCTGACCTACTCAACTCATCCACTCCCATATTAAATCACTCACCACATGTTCGAGATCTAGGTATCATGCTAGACAATCAGCTCAATTTTAAAAAATTCATAAGCACAACCACCAAAGACTGTTTTTATAAGTTACAAGTCTTAAAAAAATTGAAGCCTCTTCTTTATTTCAACGATTTTCGGATGGTCCTACAAGCCATTATTCTATCAAAAGTCGACTATTGCAATTCGCTTCTCTTTGGCCTTCCATATTCATCCATCAAACCCCTCCAAATGCTACAGAACTCTGCAGCCAGAATCCTTACCAATACGAATAAAAGAGATCACATCACCCCCATTCTCAAGCTCCTCCACTGGCTGCCTATAAAGCAAAGGATCCTATATAAAGTACTCACCGGAATTCATAAATCCATTCACAATATCTCTCCTCTTCAATTATGTAACCAACTACGCCCTCACTCCTCCTCTAGACCCATCAGAGGAGCATATAAAGGCACACTCTATGTACCTTCAACAAAATCCTCGCATCATAAACGTGCCATATCTACAGCAGGCCCCATTCAATGGAATGCGCTCCCACCAGACATTCGGCTTGAGTTCTGCCACTCTTCATTCAAAAAAAAACTTAAAACCTGGCTCTTTAGCCAAGCTTTTCCAGGACCATGATCATCATTTTTTCCCCTCCAACCAGCAAGAACATATCTTCTTCACAAACCCCCATTTTCCATACCACTACCTACTTCGGTATCTAATCTCTTGCTGCAGGACACTTGAGACTTTCTCACTTATACGTTATAATGTTTATGCTCAATAAGACCTGTCAACTTAATTGTTTAAGTCTTTTTTTTTTTTTTCTCCTTTATCTTTTGGTCATCAATGTTACAACGTTATCATTAAATTTTGAACTTATGTACACTGTTCCAAGTTTCATAACCTTGTTCTATGTAATGCCTTTTGGCAATTTTCATGTTCTGTTTCAATGTAAACCGATGTGATCTTTATTTCATATAGGAACACCGGTATATAAAAATCTAAAAATAAATAAATAAATATGATTTTAATTAATAGAAATTCTATTTATCAGTAGTTTTAAAATATTCTTTTATTAGTATGGTTTTACTATTATAACTGATGCTTTATGTTTCTTGATTTTATTGTTTTATGAGGAATGGTGTTTCTGTTTTACCATTGTTAATACACAGTCTGGCTTCTTGGGGTTTCCATTTCAGTTTTTTCTAATTTGTGCCCTTTATTTTGTATTCTGTATTCGGTGAGGATTTGTCTCTGCTCTGTGTGTGTGACCATGATGAGAGATTCTGCTAGCATGTAGTGTCTGTATAGGGATCTATAGCAATCGGGTTTGTTTTGTTTCCTCAGTAAGTGGTGTATTGGTATTCTAGGACCCAGTGTAATATTTTCCCTTGCTTATTCACAGGTAGGGTTATTGTTGTTTGAGTCCTTGGTGTTATTACTGTTATGTTATGATGGGATTGCAGTATAGATTTGGAATGTCTTTTTTGTGGGATTTTGTGTTAGTTCACAATGTGTCTGGCAGTGAAAGGTGTTTGTGCTGCTGTTACTGTGAGGTGACACCAGAATTTGAAAATATCTTTTAGTATAATGAGCTGTAAGGGAAACATCCAAGTTCCATTGTTTGGGGGAATTTCAGTGGATTACAGAGTTACAGAACTAGAGGTGCAAGATTTGTATTGACATTCTGTCCCTTCCTATATATTCCAGAATTCCAGCCATATAGAATTAGTTGAATGAGGCTATCAAATAATTTTATAGTAGTTTTACTATAATGTGAAACTGGCCAGCTTTTTAAAATTACGCAAAGACCCTTTGGACTTTTTTGTTAACACTTTTTTTATAACCATTTTTAAAGCAGGATCCATGCTATAGAGGTGGGTGTGATGAAGAAATGTCATTTTGGCTCCCCCCCAAAAAAAATTCTTCTGTCTAGAGATGTCACTGATTTTCTGCATTAGTACAAGAAGCATTACGGGGAGGATGCTGGAGAGGCACACAAATGCTTTGGCCCTCGGGCGCCGGAGACCCTTGGTGCGCCACTGGGTGTGAGCCATGGTAAAGAGGAGTGGAGATTTGGCAGGCCGCGAGCAGTGCCCAACCTGCTCATGACCCAGAAAACCACACAGTCAACAGGCATGATCGAGAATGAGGTAGGGGTGGGGGCTGAGATCGGGCGGTGGCGGCGCAATGAGGGGGGAGGAAGGCTCGCCTAGGGCGCCTAATTCCCTTGCACTGGCCCTGGGTGTTTTTTTCCTCGCCTCAGGCAGCAGATTGCCTTGAGCCACCCCTGCCCAACCAGTTGATATAGTGTATCTGGATTTCCATAAAGCATTTGACAAAGTCCCTCCTGAAAGACTACTTAGGAAATTAAGAAGTCATGGGATAGGGGACAGTGTCCTATTGTGGATTGCCAACTGGTTAAAAGATAGACAACTGAGAGTAGGGCTAAATATTAAATTTTCCCAATGGAAAAAGGTGACTAGTAGAGTGCCCCAGGGATTTGTATTGGGACCACTGCTTTTTAACATATTTATAAATGACCTAGAGATGAGAGCATTGAGTGAGGTGATGAAATTTGCAAATGACACAAAATTATTGGAAGTTGTTAATTCACAAGAGGACTGTGAGAAATTGCAAGAGGACCTTGAAAAAATGAGAGACGGGGCATGCAAATGAAATTTAATGTGGAAGTAATGCACTTAAGGATGGCTACATAATGCACATTAAGGGTCGCCATTCAGGAAAAGGATCTGGGCATCACCATTGATAATAAGTTGAAATGTCAGCAGCCAAGAAAGCAAATAGAATGCTAGGGATTATTAGGAAGGGAATGGAGAATAAAACAGAGAATATAATGCCTCTGTATCGCTCCATGGTGCAACCTCATCTTGAGTATTATGTGCAGTTCTGGTCCCCACATCTCAAAAAGGATATAGCAGAATTAGAAAAGGTACAGAGAAGGGTGACCAAAATGATAAAGGGAATGGAACGAGTCCCTTAGGAGGAAAGGCTAAAGAAGTTAGGATTCTTTAGCTTGGAGAAGAGACGGCTGAGGGGGAGATAGGATAGAGGTCTGTAAAATAATGAGTGGAATGGAATGAGTAAATGTTAAACAGTTGTTTACTCTTTCAAATTACAAAGAACAGGGAATACACAATGAATTTACTAAGGGATACATTTAAAATTAATAAGAGAAAATATTTTTTTACTCAACATATAATTAAGGTTTGGAATTTGTTGCCAGAGGATGTGGTGAAAGCTATTAATGTAGCTGCAGTTTAAAACGGTCTAGTCAAGTTCTCGGAGGAAAAGTCCATAAACCATTCTTAAGGTTGAGTTGCAGATATCCACTGCTTATTCTTGGGATCCTGCCACGTATTTGTGACTTGGATTGGCCACTGTTGGAAACAGGATACTGAACTTGATAGACCTTTGGGCTGACCCAGTATGGCAAGTCTTATGTTCTTATCTTATACACAATCAGACTGCTTCTCACTCTTACTTCACTCATAGCTCACGGTCCCTCTGCTCCCCTCACTCACTCTCTCCCCCATATACAACCCACAGCCCCACCAATACCCTTACTCACTTGCCCTCCCTTCCCTCCAGTCTCCTCACTCACTCGTGCCCCCTTCGTCTCCTCCCTCACTGTTTTGTCCTTCTTCCACCCTCATTCTGCTTTTCTCTAATCCCTTCTCTCTACCCTCTGCTCCCCCCTGACACTATCCCTCATTCACTTCCCCTTCCCTCTCCTAATGTGGTCACTAGCAGCATTGGCAGTAGGGCCCGGCAAGTCATCAGAGTAAGCAGCAATCTATCCAGGAAGATGACACACCCAGTAGCAGCAAAAGCAGGGGTCTGACACCCAGGGCCAGCGGAAGCAGTAGAACTAGGCCTGGGCCTAGGACGCCGACCATTAGGGGACAGGAGCCATGTGGGGTCACGAGCAGTGGCAACAAAGAGGAGTGGAGATTCGGCAATCTCCACTCCTCTTTGCCTCCATGGCGCTGACACTCAAGGCCCCACATGACTTGCAGCCACTAATGAGAGTGGTGACATGACCAGGGGGGGTGGGTGGCATGACTGGGTGGGGACAGCGAGATAAGCAGGGTGGGCACAAGGCAGAAGGTGCCTAGGGCGCCTAGTCCCCTTGCACTGGCCCTGCATTCATCTCGTCTTTTTGACCTTGGTCATTATCTCTCAGAGTCTCCTCAATTGTGCTAGGAAATTGCACAAAAAATAAAGGCCATTTGGTTGTCCCATTTCAGGGTAAGCAGCTCCAACACTCTGCTTTGCTTCCTCTGGGGCCCTAGGGGGGCCAGAAATGATATAAAGCACTAAAAGCAGTACACTTCTGCAGGGGTGTTGGAAGTGATTTACAGTGCTAGCTCTGCTCCATTTCTGTGGGAGAACCAGAACTGACTTACACCTTGGATTCCATAAAAAAGGTGACAGTACACCATTCTGGGTTGCTCCACCATAAATTAAGCCCTGGATAACAGACACAAAAAGGGGATGAATTAGGAGAAGTTTGAAATTTGTGAGCTGTAGTGACAATCATCAAGGCCAGAGTTAAGCCTGTTTGACAGGCACTACTGATCATATTTTGAACGTCTGCTAATTCAAACATTTTCTGAGTCTATTCTTTGCTCTACAGTACCTGCTTCAGTAACACCCCTTCCCCTCCTGTCCCTGTAGAAAAGGAGAGGAGGGGCTAAATTAGAAAGCAAAGCCTCAGTGCTCCCCTCTTCCTTGCAGGTGGCCTGAAGGGGAGGGGCTGGAGCAGAACATTCCTCTTTCTCTGCTTCTCAAGTCTGAAAAGAAGTGCGTTCCAAGCCATTCCCCCACAGGCCATGCTAACAAATATGCATGAAATAGATTTGTATGCATCTCAGGCAGCGAGCATTCAAATTTCTCATTAGGAATATCCTGAAAACCTGACCAGTTTTTGGCCTTCGAGAACCGGAATTGCCTGCCCCTGGGGCCTGTGCGTTATGAAAGCATTACAAAGTCACAAGGCCACTGGGCTGTACCCCTAGGACCAGCAGAAGCATTAGGTGGGGTAGGCGGTGGCCTAGGGTGCCGGAAGTGGGCACGGTGACAGAGTAGCCAGTAAGGGTGCCAGTTTTGAAAAGACAGACGTGATAAGAAGTGGCAAGGGTGAGGCATGGAGCTAGAGGGTTGGGATATGTATTTCTTTGAGGAGCTGGGTTGGGTTATTGTATGCAATTTGAGAGAGAGAGAGAGAGAGAGATCACGTGTTGACATCACCGCCTAGGGCAGCTAGACACCCTTCCCACCGGCACTGTGTACCCCCTCATTCCCAATTAACAGGCTTCACGAGCAATGAGTCAACAGCAGTGCATGTTGGGGCCATTAAAAACACTTTCAGAACCGATCTTTATCATGTCCTTAGTAAGGATGGCATCATTGCCAACAAACAATAAACAGCAGTGTTAATGTTAATGCTGCAGCTACACGAGCAACGCACAATCAGAGGAGGTTACTGGCTGGAGACATGGCCAGCAGCAAGAGGCATCACTAGGACACCTTAAATAATATAGAATCGAAAAAGAGTGTAAAGCAGGGGGATCTCCAAATTTGGTCCTTAAAGGTCGCAATCCAGTTGGGATTTCAGGATTTCCACAATGAATATGCATGAGGTATATCTGCATACAGTGCAGGTAGTATATGTAAATATGTAAATACATCTCATGGTTTGGGGAACCCTGGCATAAAGAGAACTGAACAGGAAGAGATGGCAAGAAAAAATATTCGGAGAAGGGGCCGTCACTTAGAAGTCAGAGCACAGGTGCAAGAAAACTGGCTACAGACTCATAGCAAAGGCAATTTTCAAAGCTCCGATGAAAAAAATAGAAATTGTAACTCCCACCCACCCATATAGTGGTCATGCAAACAATATGAAAGACATGAAGGAAAAACCTGAGAAGTCTTGATTTATCTTTCACATCAAGTGAGGAGAAACCCAGACAAGAGGTGTCAGCATGAAATCTAAGTATTCCCTATGATGCAGGTAGTGCAGGGAGTCAGCACGTCTGGGGGGAGGGTGGTTCTGATTTTGTATCTGGCATTCTTGTTTTGAATGGCACAGAGATTTGGTCTTCAGCTAGTGTTTCTAGGGCTGCAGAACTAATCCTTTCACTATTTCTTCAGGGCACCTGGAGGAGCCATGGGGCCACGGCAACAGATGTCCACGGAGAGTCTCAGATATCAGCCATTGTCTGCTCTCCTTCACAAGGCACACTATGAATTGCATAGCCTAGTGTGGAGTGTCTGCACACCTCAGAGGCAGAGAGCTTCTGTCTCAGTGATACGCCATTCCCAGTATGAGAACCCAGCAAAGGCATCTGCACATCCCAAAGCAAGAAGCATCCCTCTCACTAAAAGACCCATAGCTGCTCTTCTGGATTGTGCTGAGAAAGCAGGGGGGTCACTCTCAGTCCCAGGGCTAAGTCCTTGCACATTTCAACTTCCCCAGTGTGTAGATTCTCCAATAGTGGGGAGATAAAATATCTCCAGGGCCCAAGGTATAGGGTTTAAATTTCAACAAATCTAGTGTAGATTGATGAATGTGCCAAAATAACCAGTATGAACATGCTGGAGGGCTCTTCTAATTTAAAATTTTACTGCTGCAAATCTGAACATTATAATGCAAATCATAGAAACCACGAGGTCAAACCCCTTCCCCGAACCATTCCTAGCATCAGACTCTGGGACAATGTGTCTGCATACCTCAAAGGCAGGGAGCTTCTCTCTCACTAATACACCATTCCCAATATCAGTCTAGTGTGGTGTGTATACACACTTCAGAGGCAGGGAGCTTCTCTTTCACTAACTCACCATTCCCAGAGTCAGAGCCCAGTGTGGTGTGACTGCACACCTCAGAGGCAGGGAGCTTTTCTTTCACTAACTCACCATTCCCAGAATCAGAGCCCAGTGTGATCTGTCTGCACATTTCAGTGCAGGGAGCACCTTGGCTGATGGCAAATCTTTGACTTCTATTAGCCACCCTGTACTGTGTAGAAAATTCTAACTCTCTCTCTCTCTCTCTCTGTCAGTCTCTTTTCATTTGTTAAAGGGGAAATACCTGCTACAATGCAAGTCTGAAGGCCGTACAATGTACTAGCGTGGGAGAGATGAGGTGAAAGTGTCCCGTAACAAAAAAAAAAGAAATGCTCTTTTCAACAGGGTCTGAAACTGAGAAACCCTGAGAATGAATGTTAGGGAGAGGAGGTCTCCGTGCCTCACAAGGCAAGATGCTCTGTTCCTGGCTGCAACAGTGTAACGGAGCCAGGAAATGAGAGCAAGAGCTGCAGTGCAGCAAAGCACGGATAAGGTTGCATGCAAGGCTGAACTTCCATCCTCTTGATTCTTTGTCCCTTATCAACAGAAAGAGAGCCCAATCCAGCTTTGGAAACTATGGGAGAGGTGGGAGAAAGAGGGAGACGAACGTGACAGAGAAGGGAGAGAAAGACTCTTGCCATATATTTAACTGATTTGATTCTAGGAGAACCCTGAGCACTACTTTACTTTTTAAAACTTGATATTCTGCTTTATACAGGCATCTCAAAGTGGATAGGATATGTGCACCATTAATATATTGCCTTGATCAAAAGTGCTTGGCCATTTTTTAAATTCACCCATACTTTTTCATGTATAATATTTGACTTTTTTTTTTTTTTACAGAGAATCTCCAGTTCCTAGACAAGCTTGCTTCAGTGTGAAAACAAAGCTTAATTATTCCATCGTTGCAGAATGCATTACAAGAAGACATACATATGTTTGCAATAGTATTTCTTTTAATGAAATAGAATAATCCATTAAGCTAAGTATGAGCACAGGAAAGTTAAATTACTGACTTACATAGTAAGTTGGTGGCAGTAGTGGGATCAGAAGCTGTGTCTGTATGCAACACAGCTTGAATGGATTTGATAATGAAAATCACTGGTAGCAGTGATTGGAAGCTGGACATGCAAGTGTCGCAGCTCTGAAGGCTGCACAGTGAAAGTTAGTGACAGCACTGGGACTAGAAGTTGAGGTTTCAGGTCTCACCACTCAAGCTTCAAACGCAGACCCAAGGCCATCTGCCAAGGGAAAGAATCGGGAGTTGCTAAATTATTTCCATAAAGAAGACCTTTTTTTTTTTATGGCTGTGCCTGAAGAACCTGCTCCTACCTGGTGGAATGATCCTGAAAACAATGAAGTACCTTCAGCAGAAATCATTACTGGGGCTCTGCTGCAGCTGCGCTGGTCTCGTGCCTCATTCTCCTCCTCTCTGCTTTTCATGTTCACTGCCACAGTCTTACCAGGGCGTCCTCCTCCTCCTCCTATGCTCAGCTCCCACTAAGGGAGGAAGGCGGAGCCATGGACCCAGGTGGGATTCGGTCTCTCTTGACCCTCTGGCTGCAAGTTCTTAAATACAAAGCATAATGGACACTTCAGAAAGCATGCAGAGGAGAGAGTTTCCAGACACAGAAGTTCTGAATCTGTTTTTCTTCTGTTTCTCCACATTACAAAGCAATAAGGATTTGGAGGATAATTTTCAATGGCCCATACAGGACTAAAGTCTTCCAGGTAGATTTTACCCACAGACTTTAGCCCAAATTTCCAACGTGGATTTATGCGTGTGCATCTGCTTTGAAAATCCACAGGTGCGTGCAGGCCCTGGCGCAGCAGCCATAGCGATGTGCATGTAGATTTACATGCAGACTTTTTGAAAGTAGATGCATAAATCCTCCCCCCCCCCCCCCTCCCACACGCTGCCCCTCTTTGAACAGCTACATACGATTGTACAAAATCCTGCTGTGTTTGTCCTTTTACACACAGAGATCCTGATTCAATTTTCAAACGTAGATTTTCATGCAGGAACCAGGCTGCGGCCTCTGGGCCTTTTGAAAATTTGGTCCTTAATGTGCCCTCCCTGTCAGGTAAGGCAAGCACTTCTGGGGAAGGAGAGGCTTAACCCCTCTGAGAAATGCCATGCAACAACCAGCTGGGGCAAGGTGTGTAGTGCTGCTTTATAGTGCTCTATACCCACAAAATAAAAATAAAAGCACTGTGAAGAAAAAAAAGATGAATGTTTTTTTTTCAATATTTTGGGGACTTGTTTCCTATTACTCCCTTGTTGCCATTCAACCATATAACAAAAGCAAAAAGAGGGAACAGCAGCTCTCCTGATTTGTTGATTTATTCCATCCCATTTTCCCAAAGCTGGAGTCTCCAGATTTGATCCTCGAGGGCTGCAAACCCAGTCAGATTTTCCATAATGAATCTGCATGAGATCTGTTTGCATACAGTGGAGGCAGTGCACACACACAAATCTCATACATGTCCATTGGGACAATCCTTAAAACCTTCGAGGATTGAGTTTGGGGACCCCTGCCTCAGAGGGTCTTGCAATGCAGTGATTCTCAACCCAATGAATATGTATGAAATAGATTTGCATAAATGAGAGTTTTGCAATGCAGTGCTTCTCAACCCAATGAATATGTATGAGATAGATTTGCATACAATAGAGGCAATGCATACCATTTTACCTCATGCATATTCATTGTGGATATCCTGAAACCTTGATTGGCTGAGTGTGTCCTGAGAACCCCTGCTGTAATGGAATACTTGTTAGCTAGTTGCCTAGTTCTTTTACAGTGGATCTCAAACCAGTCCTCAGGCCTCACCATAGACAATCAAGTTTTCAGAATATCCCTCGTCCATTTGCATGAGATAGGTTTGCATGCACTGCCTCCAATGTATGCAAATATATCTCATATATATGCACAAGGGTTATCCTGAAAGCTTGACAAGGATTAAACCGAATTGATTTGTAACTCTGCTACATGAATTTCGGTATATAAAAATGCTAAATAAAGGATGTCTGAGCTTCACTGTTCTATTGTGCTGCCAGTCAGGGGCAGACTGAATAGTCATTTGTCCCTAACCAGCCATCCAAGGCTAGGGGTGGGTACTGCGGGCCCTTGGGCACTGTCCTATTGTGCAAATGGTCAGTCCACCCCTACTGCAGGCTGTGTTTTATTAGTAGCTGCCTCCTCTCCCAATTGAGATTGTATGCCTGCAAATGTATCTCATGCATACTCATTGCAGATATCTTTAAAACCTCAGCAGTTTGCGGCCCTATTTTGGACAGGGATCATGTCCAGGTTTGCGAGTTTACACTGGAGCAGTATAGCTCAAGCCTGTTCAGGAGAACTGGAGCCAAAAAAAAAAATCTGAAACACCATACGTTCTGGTACTTTCTTGCCAACCTAATGAGATAAGTGGTTATTTATCTCTGCTGCGGGTGCAGTGCCTCTCCAGCAGTGGAGGGGTATGACCCCAGGTACTGATTGCCTTTCTGTGTCTGCTTGTGATATCATTGAAGAGAAAGCTCAGGGGTAGGCAACTCCAGTCCCCAAATGCCACAAACACCCATGATAAATATGTATGAGATTGCATGCAAATATAACTCATGCATGTTCATAGTGGAGAGCCTGAAAATTTTGTTGAATTCCACGAGCAGAATTGTCTACCCTGAAAAGGCTGCTGCTTGCAGTATGAAGGAAGGATCCACTTCAAGAGTCTTAGGAATAATTAGGGACCTTTGTTTTAGATTTTTATTGTATTTTACCCAGGAAATAATCTGTGTTTGTTACAGCAAGCATAAAAGCAGGAGAAATCAGTGGAAAGAAATGACTCATCATTTTTCAAGGTAAATATCTTTTTTGTTCTTGTTGTAATGTACTAGGAAATGTACTTGTTGTAATGCCCTAGGAAAAAGAAAATGAAAACTGAAAACGAAGGTCCCTAGGAATAATACAATTTCATTTTTGTACTATAGGAAAAATTAATTTTTACCTGCTAATTTTCTTTCCCTTACTTCTGCTACACCAGTCCAGAATGTTTGGGTTTGACTCTCTTCCAATTCATGGAGGCAGAGCACTCGGTTGTTTATGACATCACTACAATACTTGCACTAAGTGTGGAACCTGTTAAACCAGTATTTCTCTAACAAAGCTAATTTAAAAAAAATTTGAAGACCAAAAATAGAAATTAACTCTTAAATATGTGCCAGAGAAAAAGCTAGGTCTTGATCATTTCATCTGAACAAACTCCCTTTGAATATCTTTTTTTTTAAATGTCTGGGATGGATTTCTGGACTGGTGTATCCGAAATAAAGGAAAGAAAATGTAAGGGTAAGAATGATTTTTTTCTTCCTTGTCTTTCGGATACACCAGTCCAGAACATTTAGAAATTACCCAAGACCAACTATTCTGTGTGGAAGGATATTAACCCTGCTCTACGGTCACTGGCTCAGTACACTGTCATCTTTTGCATAAACATCCAATCTGCAATGTTTTTATAAGTGTATGTAAGAATGACCAAGTAGCTACTTTAGAAATCTTTGCTGGATTTATGGCGCTTAATTCTCCCCATGAAGTTGAATGTGCTCTTTTTGAGCGTGCTGCTATTATTAATTCTGGAACTTGTCTACCTTTCAACAAATATGCTGATTTCGGAGCGGCTTGTGAGGGGAACGGAGGAAGACAGCACGGCTCGGCATGTATGTTATAAAATCGGGCGTACATGTGTGCATGCTAGGGATGTGCAGAAGAGACGATTCGTCCGATTCAGTATTCGTATTCGTCGGGGGGCCAAATACGTTGCATTTGTTCAATAGCGCCCCCGATCCGTTGATACGTTTCATTCGTTTTCCGATTCCCATTAAAGTCAATGGGGAAGTATTTGCTGTTGTGAGGCCCGATCGCGACCGCACGCGATCGGGTCCCCCTACCTCCTCCGGCGGGCTCGTCTCGGCTCTCCCTTCAGGCGGTCCGCGGCGCACGGGCCGCGGCACAGCAATGGCTTCCCCCCGAGGAGCCCCCTTAAGGGGTCGGGACGCGGAGTAGGGGCCGTCCCCGGAAGATGACGTCAGCCAAAGAGGGAGATTTAAACGCTGCTCAGTGAGGGACGGATTGCCTTCACAACAGGTCCCGTGCTTTGCTGTGTTCGTGCTGTGGCGTTCCTGTTTTGACTCCTGCTTTGCCTTGACCCTGCTTTGCCTGCTGCCTGCCTGGACCCGGATTGGACTCTGACCTCGCTTTGCCTGCCGCCTGCCTAGACCCGGATTGGACTCTGACCTTGTTTGCCTGCCGCCTGCCTGGACCCGGATTGGACTCTGACCTTGCTTGGTCTGCTACCTGCCTGGACCCGAATCGGACTCTGACCCCTGCCTGAAACCGGAACTGCGTGTCAGGTTCCTTGGCCTGTATCTCTATTGCTGTGGACCTTTGCGAAGGGTCCTGAGGGGTTGGCTATTCCAGGATTTCCACCTTCCGGAAGCAAAGGGCACCAAGTTTCCTCAGGTGGGTGACCTCTCGCTCCGGGTTAAGGGTCCACTATATAACATTTGCATCCTATTTTTGGCTGCAGTATTAGGGTTTTCTTATCAATTTTGATTAAACCTCTGGGGAGCAATCATCAGAACAAGAAAAAAAGCTCCAAGGTAGACTGTGGCAAAGTGGCACCAAAGTGGCATGAATAGCCTAAGGTACTTTAAAGAGGCAAAGGGGTACCAGGAGTGTCAAGAGTGCTTTAATAGAGGTTCAAAGCAGCAGCAGCAGTGTCAAAAACACACCACAGCTTCAAAAGAGAGCACCGATAACAGATGCATGAACCCTCAAAGGCAGCACAACAGGCAAAGTGGCAAGACAAGTGGCATCAACATCCTAAAGCACAATGAAGGGGGAACATAGCAAGCAGAAAGGCTAGCACCAACACAATGAGGAACCATGATAGTGGCAAGAACACCACAAGGAGTTGAGTGAGTCATCTGGTGTATGGCAGCAAGGCAGAGTGGCAGAGGGTAGATACAGGCTGGCTACACCTGGGGAGAGTTCCCTTTCCTTTGAGCAGGAAAGAGCTCCCCGGAATGGGTTGGCCCCTAGAGTGGAGCTCAAGCCTTCAAAGTGTGGCGACGTGGAGCATGGTCTCACTGTGAGCATGGTCTCACTGTGTTTGCCACAGTCTAAGTATCTTGGAGCTCTTTTCTAGTTCTGAACATGGGCCAATAGGTGCTAAGAGATAGGCTGCTATACCCAGGGAGAGTTCCCTTTCCTTTGAGCAGGAAAGGGCTCCCTAGAATGGGTTGGCCCCTAGAGTATATAATGGTACAAATTGTTGGGATTTAAGCATTTGCAAACAGATCATGACTTCCTGAGCAAGACGGAGGAAGTTCTCTTCTCTGCCCTGAAACTAAAGAAAATTGTTTGTTTTATTTAAGGATCCATGCTGTCAAAGATTAGTAGTTTGAATTGCCAGAGACTGAGGTTTCCCTTTGCAACGAGGGTTCAGCTGTTAGGACCAAAAGAAGCGCTGACGTTATTTCAAGCCCAAATCTACAATATCAACCTATGTTGACTTTGTACCCTAAAGTGCCTGTGAAAACTATGGGAACACAGAGGATGAACTAGAGTCCCACTATCACTAGTTTTCAATAGTACTAGAAGAAACATTAATGTTGACACCTAGGAAAGATTGAGGGAACATGGCCCATATTGTGAAGGTCATGAAAACTATTCAGCATATGAAATATGCAAGCTCTAAACATCTTAAGTCAGCTTTTTATGTTCGTACATTCCAAATGTGGACGGACAGGCACAGTGTTTGAGGTCAAGCCCTCGTAGGTTCATAAGGCCTGGACGAACAGGCACAGCATTCGAGGATAGAGGTCAAACCCTTGTAGGGACATAAGACCTGGATGGACAGACACAGCATTCGAGGACAGAGGTCAAGCCCACATAGGGACATAAGGCCTGGACAGACAGGCACAGCATTCGAAGACAGAGGTCAAGTCCTTGTAGGGACTTAAGGCTTGGATGAACAGGCAGGCACAGCATTCGAGGACAGAGGTGAAGTCCACGTAGGGATATAAGGCCTGGACAGACAGGCATAGCATTCAAGGAAAGAGGTCAAGCCCATGTAGGGACATAAGGCCTGGATGGACAGGCACAGCATTCGAGGTGAAGCCCAAGTAGGAACATAAGGCCTGGACGAACAGGCATAGCATTCGAGGACAGAGGTCAAACCTTTAAGAACATAAGAACATGACATACTGGATCAGACCAAGGGTCCATCAAGCCCAGCATCCTGTTTCCAACAGTGGCCAATCCAGGCCATAAGAACCTGGCAAGTACCTTGTAGGGACATAAGGCCTAGAAGGACAGGCACAGCATTCGAGGACAGAAGTGAAGCCCACGTAGGGACATAAGACCTTGACAGACAGGCACAGCATTCAAGGACAGAGGTGAAGCCCAGGTAGGGACATAAGGCCTGGACAAACAGGCAAGCACATCATTCAAGGACAGAGGTCAAACCCTTCTAGGGACATAAGGCCTAGATGGAAAGGCACAGCATTCGAGGATTTCCTTGTGCAGGTATGTTGTGGTTTGACCTGTCACTTCTTCCTGAACTGGTTCACTGTCAGAAGAAAATGGCATCTTTTTCATTTCTGAAAGATAATTCTACAGATGATGCTTTTAGAGCAATAGAGACTGCCATTTGTGAAGCAAGAACTGAGCTGGAGATTATTTTTGAATACCCAGTGGACAGTGGACAGACAGGCCCAGCATTTCAGGTAGGTACATGTGCTGCAATGCTTATATTATCTGGAGCATAGGAGGCAGTTGGAGCTGCTGCAAGGCTTTCAATTGCTTTTATTCATCTTGCCATTCACAGGGAAAATTTGGAAACCCAAGCAAAGGCAGGTTTACTTTCAAAAACACTAGCATTTCCATCAACTCTGGTGCCAGCCTTGAACGGCGAGGGCTCATGATATCCCCTGTCATTGAAAAGACACGTTCACTGGGAACACTGGTTGGTGGACATGACAGATATCGCTGAGTCACTTTGGCTAGGTGTGGCCAGATGGAGGACTTGTGTGCCCAATATGCTAGCAGATCTGTCTGCATGTTCTCTGTGGGCTCTGCGAGATACCGTGTCACTGTCAGCTGTGCTAGTGTCTCCTTGCTTGGGTGGGCTGAGAGTCATTCATGCCAGCTGCTTTCTCTCTAGCCCTTGGAACAAAAGACAAATCTTTATGGGCAACATGCCTTTTGGCGTTCTGAAGTGGAGGAGGAGGAGGAGGGACTATCTGTCGCTGACAGAGTGCTGCTCTGCTTGGGCTAGCACAACTCTCTGAAGTGCCCGCTGTTCCTCCTCTGCTTCATGCCTAATCTGTCTCTGCCTATATAGCGCTCCTGTTCACGGACTTTTGCTAACAGCAGGTCCTTCACCAATAGGAGACAATCGTACTGTAGTGCAAGTTTCCCTTTCACATGGGGATCACACACTGTGGTGAGCATGTATGTGTTCTCTTCTGTTAAAGGCCTTAATCTCTCTTCCACCTGCTGCTGCAAAATGTCCAGATAATGCAGCACCTCAACTGTCATTCCCTCTTCCTGTTTAAAGGCCTCCAAATTTTCATCCATGAAATTAACTATAGGGATGATGTCAGCCAAGGTGGCCATTGGAACTCAGCTCCTCCGTGACATCCTTGAAGGGCTGCAGATTTTTACCAGCTGACTCATGACTAACCAATCATGATGCCCTAGGGGATTCTGCACAACTATGTCCATTGAACCAGAAAGTTCATGAAGGGGTGTCTGCAGCTCCACTAACCTCTGCAGCATCATAAAGGTGGAATTCCACCGTGTTATAATTAGTGAGGTTTGGGTGGACCCTTGGACACTGTGGCAGCTGACCACACCACGGGGGGAAGTCCCGTGAGGGGCCACAGGTCAGGCCTCAGCTTAGGACACACAAATACAGATTGATCTTTTATTAGACAATGTGATGAAGCCACCAGAGGTGGCAGTAGTGAGCAGCAGAAGTAGCCCAGCTGGGCTAGTATCCCTCAGGTGCTGGAACAGCGACTTCTCCGGTAGCAGTGCTGTAGTGGAAAGAACTGAGAATAATGAGTATAGTGCACAAGCTCCAGTATGGAGAACCCCAGGATAGGGAAAGCAGGCCCTCGAGGGGCGAGTACCTGATCCCTGAGAGCTGAGAGGCTTGAAGGTAATGTACTCACACAGCGGTTCCACGTAGGTGATGACACTAGGGCTGGAACAGAGGCAGGCCCTCGAGGAGCGAGTACCTGGTTCCAGGTAACAGCTCTGAGGTGAAGATGGTATTTTAGCCAAAAAACATCCTTCAAAAATTGGAAGAAGGAATCCATCTGAAGAAAATAGGATAAAACATAAGCATTGTCAAGGTAAGTGTAAAACATTGATAAGACAGGCGAAGAGAGAATTTGAAATGAAGTTGGCAGTAGAGGCAAAAACTCATAATAAAAACTTTTTAAAATATATCCAAAGCAAGAAACCTGTGAGGGAGTCGGTTGGACCATTAGATGACAGAGGGTTTAAAGGGGCTCTTAGGGAAGATAAGGCCATTGCAGAAAGACTAAATTAATTCTTTGCCTCCGTGTTTACTAATGAGGATGTTGGGGAGATACCAGTTCCGGAGATGGTTTTCAGGGGTGATGACTCAGAAGAACTGAACGAAATCACTGTGAACCTGGAAGATGTAGTAGGCCAGATTGACAAACTAAAGAGTAGCAAATCACCTGGACCGGATGGTATGCATCCTAGGGTTCTGAAGGAACTCAAAAATGAAATTTCTGATCTATTAGTTAAAATTTGTAACCTATCATTAAAATCATCTATTGTACCTGAAGACTGGAGGGTGGCCAATGTAACCCCAATATTTAAAAAAGGCTCCAGGGGCAATCCGGGTAATTATAGACCAGTGAGCCTGACTTCAGTGCCGGGAAAAATAGTGGAAACTATTCTCAGGTCAAAATTGTAGAGCATATAGAAAGACATGATTTAATGGGACACAGTCAACATGGATTTACCCAAGGGAAGTCTTGCCTAACAAATCTGCTTCATTTTTTTGAAGGGGTTAATAAAACATGTGGATAAAGGTGAACCGGTAGATGTAGTGTATTTGGATTTTCAGAAGGCGTTGACAAAGTCCCTCATGAGAGGCTTCTATGAAAACTAAAAAGTCATGGGATAGGAGGCGATGTCCTTTCGTGGATTACAAAACTGGGTAAAAGACAGGAAACAGAGAGTAGTATTAAATGGTCAATATTCTCAGTGGAAAAGGGTAAACAGTGGAGTACCTCAGGGATCTGTATTGGGACCGGTGCTTTTCAATATATATATAAATGATCTGGAAAGGAATACGACGAGTGAGGTTATCAAATTTGCGGATGATACAAAATTATTCAGAGTAGTTAAATCACAGGCAGACTGTGATACATTACAGGAGGACCTTGCAAGACTGGAAGATTGGGCATCCAAATGGCAGATGAAATTTAATGTGGACAAGTGCAAGGTGATGCACATAGGGAAAAATAACCCTTGCTGTAGTTACACGATGTTAGGTTCCATGTTAGGAGCTACCACCCAGGAAAAAGATCTAGGCATCATAGTGGATAATACTTTAAAATCGTCGGCTCAGTGTGCTGCAGCAGTCAAAAAAGCAAATAGAATGTTAGGAATTATTAGGAAGGGAATGGTTAACAGAACGGAAAATGTAATAATGCCTCTGTATCGCTGCATGGTGAGACCGCACTTTGAATACTGTGTACAATTCTGGTCGCCGCATCTCAAAAAAGATATAGTTGCGATGGAGAAGGTACAGAGAAGGGCAACCAAAATGATAAAGGGGATGGAACAGCTCCCCTATGAGGAAAGGCTGAAGAGGTTAGGGCTGTTCAGCTTGGAGAAGAGACGGGCTGAGGGGGGATATGATAGAGGTCTTTAAGATCATGAGAGGTCTTGAACGAGTAGATGTGACTCGGTTATTTACACTTTCGAATAATAGAAGGACTAGGGGGCATTCCATGAAGTTAGCAAGTAACACATTTAAGACTAATCGGAGAAAATTCTTTTTCACTCAACGCACAATAAAGCTCTGGAATTTGTTGCCAGAGAAGGTAGTTAGTGCAGTTAGTGTAGCTGGGTTCAAAAAAGGTTTGGATAAGTTCTTGGAGGAGAAGTCCATTAATGGCTATTAATCAATTATACTTAGGGAATAGCCACTGCTATTAATTGCATCAGTAGCATGGGTTCTTCTTAGTGTTTGGGTAATTGCCAGGTTCTTGTGGCCTGGTTTTGGCCTCTGTTGGAAAACAGGATGCTGGACTTGATGGACCCTTGGTCTGTCCCAGCATGGCAATTTCTTATGTTCTTATGTTCTTACTCACTGATGTTGAAGATAGCGAATCCTTCCAGGCAGAAGAGAAGGTAGGAGCAGGCAGTGAGTCAGGGAACATGGGCCCTCGAGGAGCGAGTACCGGTTTCCTGATAGCGACCTGAAAAGCAAGTGATGCCCCTGAGGAGCAGGTACCCGTTAGGGTTAAGAGTCCAATGGAAAATTGGAGAGGCAGAGTAGCTGGGTATGGAGAGCGAATCCCATCCATAAGATACCCTTGCTAACTCAAAGGCTAGCAAACATCGTAGGATTTAAATATCCGGGCAGTGTGACGTCATCACAGGGGGAAGCCCTGATGTTTCGCGCCAAGTAGGAAATAAGAGTGAGGGCCATGCGCACAGATGTCCTAAGGTACCAGCGGAGCATGGCGGGAGGCAGCGCCCAAGCCGGTCCGGGGACACCAGAGAGGATGGCAGGCAGCCAGGCGTCCATCGACAGCAAGAGGAGATGAAAATAAAGAAAGGTAGGTGGAGTGAAGCCGTTGGGAAGGGACGGTTAAAACACACTGGGTGGCAATGTCTTGAATTAGACGCTTGTGAGGCATCTCCATATAAGTGTGCTTTTGTCGGAGAATGTGCCCCGCCTTCACACTTCTGTGGAAGTGCGCTACTATGTTCCTGCACTTGTGTATTAAGTCCTGCAGGTATCCATTCTCTTGGTGCTTGGACTCCAACCCCAGAGGTGAATTCACTACCAGGTGCAGAGTGTGTTGCAAAACATCGGATGTTCTTAAAGCACCCCCTCGGTTATTGCCTTAACCATGTTTGCTCCATTGTCTGTGACAAAGAACCCTGCCTGAGGATTCCTGTCTCGCTGGAGTAATTGCCAGCCATCCAGCATCTGTCTGATGCATGCTAGAATATTGGCTGTGGTATGGACCTGGTCCGTCAGGTGGGTGTGCAGTAAAGCCCTCCTCCACCCTGATACTTGTTCAGTAATAGAGCTGCTGCCTGCCCCTGCCTCAGCCAGGTCCCACCAGTGTGCTGTCAGGGAGAGGTAAGAGTGTGCAGCATTCATGGTGGTCCAGATATCGCAGGTGAAATGCACACTCCCCTCTGCCTTAGCTAGCAGCGCTTGGATGTGACTGCGACACTGCTGGTACAGGCTGGGGATGACCTTTCTGCTAAATCTGGTTCTGGAGGGGACTTTGTAATTTGGAACTACGACCTTCAGAAAATGCTTGAAACCCACATTCTCCACTATCTGCCGCGGTCCCCTACCTCACCCGCGGCAGCGACCCGCGGCGGCAGCTTCATGGGAAGCTGCTGAGTCCATGCCCTTCGCTCTGGCGTGGGCCCCCAGGATGGCCGCAGGTTGGAGAGCCGTCTCTGCTCCTCCCTCGCTGCGTCAGGCAGCCTTTCCTCTGCGGAGGAAATCCAAAATGGCCGCCAACATCTTAGGCGTGAGGCCGCGCCTCCTTGCTAGATTTAAAGGGACCTCATTCTTTTAACTACCTACAGCTGTTTCCAATGAGCCAGAGCAGAGGAAGTATTTAAAGAGGCTTCCTCTACTCATTCCTTGACTTGGCAATGTCCTTCCAACGTTGTTTGAGTCTGCTTGCTTCGGTGAGTGTTCTTGTGTTTTTCGACCCTTGCTTCTTTGTTCCTGTCTCGTCTTAGTGATTCCTGGTTCCTAATTTTGAATTGGCAAGCAGTCATTCCTGGTGTGTGACTTCGGACTGGCAAGCGGCGATCCCTTGGTGTGTGACCTCGGGCTGGTAAGCAACAACCTCTGGCACTTGACCTTGGACTTCTTCTGGACCATCATCTCCAAGAGCCCACCTAAGTCCCAGCGGCCCGGGTCCCTATGGGCTCCTCCCGGGGGGACCGTGGGCTTCCAGGGGTGAAGCTCCAGTTAGCCCTTGCACCGATCTCTCGACTCCTTGACCTCTCAAAGGTCCACCTAAGCCCCAGCGTCCAGATCCCAAAGGAAGATCTGTCTTCCCTGGGGGGAAGACAGAGTTCCTCTCCTTGATGTCACGACTCTTCGTCCGCCTCCACAGTCGCCTCAGTCTCCAGTGCAGAGGGTCAGCTGTCGCATTTTCTGCTCTGCCTCGCCACCCGACAGGAGAACCTAAGGACCCACCTCCTCAGGTATACCATCCTCCCATTGGTCCAAGGGTTCACAAGCCTGAACATAACAGATTGCCAAGTCCATGGACCCGGTGGAGGCATCTGCCCGCCAGGCCATTCCTGAAATGGCCCAGCGCCTGAAGGATCAGCAAAAGATCCTGGATGCCCTTGTCTCTGCAGTGGAGGGCCTGAACCAACGCTTTGAGGCGTTGGGGCCCATGAACCCCACTCTGCCGTCCCCGCCTGTGGCTCCGGGGGGCCACTCTACTCATCAGGGCCCTATGCAGGCCACTGTGGGTGATCTTGGGCAGGTAATTCCCACGCAACTCTCGGCGCCGTCTCGATACGCCAGAGACGTGAAGTTGTGTCGGGGATTCCTTAGCCAGTGCCAGGTCCGCTTTTCCTTGTTGCCCGCGCAGTTTCCTAATGACCTGGTCAAAACTGGTTACATTATGTCCCTGCTCGACGGGAAGCCTTTGATCTGGGCCTCTCACCTATGGGAGAGAAGAGACCCAGTGTTTGGAAATCTGGACTAGTTTCTGTCCGCTTTTCGACAGATTTTTGATGAGCCTGTCCGTAAACCTACTGCTGTCTCAGAACTACTCCGGTTGCGACAGGGTACTTGGACAGTGGCCGAGTATGCGACAGAGTTCCGCACCCTGACCGCAGAGCTAAACTGGAGAGAGGATTGCCTCCACGGGAGGGCTACCAAAATGATAAGGGGAATGGAACAATTCCCCTATGAGGAAAGACTAAAGAGGTTAGGGACTTTTCAGCTTGGAGAAGAGACCACTGAGGGGGGGATATGATAGAGGTGTTTAAAATCATGAGAGGTCTAGAACGGGTAGATGTGAATTGGTTATTTACTCTTTCGGATAGTAGAAAGACTAGGGGGCACTCCATGAAGTTAGCATGGGGCACATAAAAACTTATCGGAGAAAGTTCTTTTTTACTCAACGCACAATTAAACTCTGGAATTTGTTGCCAGAGGATGTGGTTAGTGCAGTTAGTATAGCTGTGTTTAAAAAAGGATTGGATAAGTTCTTGGAGGAGAAGTCCATTACCTGCTATTAAGTTCACTTAGAGAATAGCCACTGCCATTAGCAATGGTTACATGGAATAGACTTAGTTTTTGGGTACTTGCCAGGTTCTTATGGCCTGGATTGGCCACTGTTGGAAACAGGATGCTGGGCTTGATGGACCCTTGGTCTGACCCAGTATGGCATTTTCTTATGTTCTTATGTTCTTATGTTCTTGGAGGGGCTAGCTCCGCGAGTTCAGAATGAACTAGCAGCGAGGGAACTCCCGGACGATCTTAATGGCATGGTAGATTTGGCTAACCAAGTGGATCGTCGCATGCTGTTTCGCCTTCCGGAAGTAAAGGCAGGAAGGAGGTCCTCGCCTTCTCCCAAGGGCGCATCGGGAGCCCTTTGAACACCAGCCGAAGAGCTCATGGAATTGGGCCGTGGGAAAATTTCTCCACAAGAACGTCGGTGGCAAATTAAAGAAAGACTTTGTTTCTATTGCGGCGCAACGGGCCATCAAATAGCCGCATGCCCGGCACGGCCGGAAAACTCCCGGGCCTAGGACCTGAAGGAGGTCTCTTCCTGGGCCTAACCTCACCTGCACCTCCATTAACGCTACCGGTGGCGCTAACATCTGTGAACAGTGAGTTCCACACGTTAGCTCTGGTAGACTCTGGCGCCGGCGGCAATTTCATTATGAAGAGTCTGGTGGAGCATCTGAAGATTCCACAGACCTGTGTTCCAGCTCCGTTGGTCATCATCATCGATCCAAGGTAACCCCTTCCAGAACGGTGTGACACACATCATGGTTCCCGTCCAGTTGAGGGTTGGAATCCTTCATCGAGAGCGGATGCCATTCCATATCTTGGAGTATTCCATACATCCTATCGTCCTGGGCCTCCCCTGGCTCCAGGAACACGATCCCTAGTTCAACTGGAAATCCTTGCAACTATCCCACTGGGGGCTGAATTGTCATGACAATTGCCTCCAATCGGTGACTCCAGTCCCATGCTCCACCACTCTCACCAGTCTCCAAGGCCTGCCAGCTTCCTATGCCTCATACGCAGATGTCTTATCCAAACAAAAGGCCGAGATCCTTCCACCTCATCGGTCATTCGATTGCGCCATCAACCTCCTTCCGGGCACTGAGCCTCCTCGAGGGCGCACCTATGCCCTTTCGCCTGCGGAGGCACAATCCATGACGCAGTACATCCAAGAGAATCTCGAGAGGGGCTTCATTCATAAGTCAACGTCCCCAGCGGGGGCTGGGTTCTTCTTCGTTGGGAAGAAGGACGGAACCCTTCATCCTTGCATCGATTATCGGGGCCTGAATGCGATAATGGTCAAGGACTGGTACCCCTTGCCCCTCATCTCAGAGCTCTTCGACCGCTTGCAAGGTGCGAAGGTCTACACCAAGTTGGATCTCAGAGGGGCCTATAATCTGATTCGCATCAAGGAGGGTGACGAATGGAAAATGGCCTTCAACACCCGAAATGGCCACTATGAGTATTTGGTGATGCCGTTCAGGCTCTGTAATGCTCCAGCAGTGTTCCAGAACACCATGAACGAGATTCTCCGCGATCTCCTGTATCAGTATGTGGTCGTGTATCTGGATGATATTCTGATATTCTCGGACTGTCTGACCACTCACCGCCAGCACGTCGTCCAAGTATTGCAACGCCTGAGAGAAAACTTGAAAAGTGCCTTTTTGAGCGGGAGTACCTTCACTTCCTGGGGTATATCGTCTCTAGTGAGGGATTCCATATGGACTCCCAGAAGCTAAAAGCCATTCAGGAATGGCCGCAACCATCCGGATTGAAGGCACTCCAACGGTTTTTAGGTTTCGCCAATTATTACCGGACCTTTATTCCCCACTATGGGTCCATCGTTGCCTCGATGACAGCCTTGACCCGGAAGGGCGGCGGACCCCAAGAACTGGCCTTCCGGGAGCGGAGGCCCGCCTTCCTTCGACTCAAAGAGGCGTTTTACAGCAGCCGTGCTTACGCCACGCAGACCCGCAACAGCCGTTCATCATCAAAGTGGACTCATCCTCAGAAGGCGTAGGCGCCATTCTGAGCCAGACGTCAAAGAACCACAAGCTGCACCCGTGTGCCTTCCTCTCCTCATCATTCTCTCTCTCCGGCAGAACGGAACAACGCCATTGGTGACAAGGAGCTCCTAGCCCATCAAAGTGGCTCTAGAAGAATAGTGTCCTTGGCATAGAGGGGGTATAGCAGCAGTTTACGGTCTACATGGACCATAAAAACCTTGAGTACCTGCATCGGACACAGCGACTCAACCCTCGACAGGCACATTGGGGCGTTATTCTTCACCCACTTCAACTTTCTCCTAAGTTATAGACCAGCCGGGAAGAATTTCAAGGCCGACGCCTTGTCACGTGTCTTCGAGACTACAGAGACTTCGGATGACCCTCAGTTCAATCATCAAGCCATCACGTGTTCTACTGTCTGCCACCACGACCATCCCTCCCGGGAAACTCTGGTTCCACCGCACCTGCGGAAATAAGTCCTGGCATGGCTCATGACTCCCGTTGCTCCGGTCATCAGGGACAATATCAGACTTTTCAGACCCTTCGCCGATTGGCCTAAGGTCAATAAAGATGTCTGGGGCATTTGTAGAGTCCTGTCAGTCAGTGTGCTCGTCATAAGAGGATTCCAGGTGTGAACCCCAGGCTTGCTTCAGCCTTTACCAGCTCCCTCGGAACCATGAACCCAATCTTGCGACGGATTTCGTGGTTGATCTACCGTCATCCTCTGGAAACACTGTAATATGGGTGGTCATGACCGGTTTAGTAAGATGGCACACTTTGTGCCCCTCCCTGGGTTGCACCACAGTTGGCCCAGCTGTTCATCCAGCACATTTTTAGGCTGCATGGTCTACCAAGGAGCATTCTCTCGGACCGAGGTCCTCAATTTACTGCCAGATTCTGGAGGGCCCTCTGCCAGAAGTTTGACGTCATCTCTGGACTATACGTTCGCTACCACACCCTCACACCAATGGTCTAGCAGAGAGAGCAAACCAAACCTTAAAGGAGTTTCTCCGTATCTACGTGAATGAGAACAGGACGACTGGGCAAGTTTGCTTCCATGGGCAGAATTTGCACTCAATTCCCACCTTTCTACAGCTACCGGATCCTCTCCATTCCAGATAGTCTATGGGAAGCAGCCACGCCCGCAGCTGCCAGTTCCCATTTCTGTCACGTCTCCGGTAGCCCAACTCTCAGAAAACAAACTGCACCGCCTGTGGGTCTCCACACGGCGCGCATTGATTAAAGTCAGTTAGGTGGTGAAAAGGTATGCCGACCAGCGAAGGAGGCCGTACCCTCCTCTGAGACCGGGTCAAAAGGTCTGGCTGAGCACCCATTTTATCCGCCTGAAGCTGCCATCAGCGCGATTGGCCCCTCTATTTATTGGGCCGCTCCCCATCATTCGACGAATCGGTGCAGTATCGTACCAGTTGCAGTTGCCACCTTCGCTCAAAATACACAACATGTTCCATGCCTCCCTCTTGAAGCCTCTGGAACTATCTTGGCCTTCCAGTATGCCTCTGACTCCCCAACCTATTGCCTCCGAAGACGACCTCACCTCTCAAGTCCGAAAGGTGTTGGACGTGAGAAAACATAGAAAGAAATGGGAGTACCTGTTAGCTTGGGAAGGGTTTGGCCCCGAAGAAAACACCTGGGAGCTGTTGACCAACATCTTAGACCGGGGCTTGCTTGAGCAATTCCACAGAGACCATCCGTCTAAGCCCAGGCCTCCAGGGAGGCGCCCTAAAGAGGGGGGTGCTGTTGTGTTTCACCACGACCGCGGTCCCCTACTTCACCCGTGGCAGCGACCCACCGCAGCAGCTTCAAGGGAAGTTGCTGAGTCCATGCCCATCGCTCCGGCGTGGGCCCCTGGGATGGCCGCCAGGTGGGGAGCCATCCCTACTCCTCCCTCGCGGCGTCAGGCAGCCTTTCCTCCGCGGAGGAAATCCAAGATGGCCGCCACCATCTTGGATGTGAGGCCGTGACTCCTTGCTAGATTTAAAGGGACCTCGTCCCTTTCACTACCTACAGCTGTTTCCAATGAGCCAGAGCAGAGGAAGTATTTAAGGAGGCTTCCTCTGCTCATTCCTTGACTTGGCAACGTCCTTCAGCGTTGTTGGAGTCTGCTTGCTTTGGTGAGTTTTCTTGTTTTTCGGACCCTTGCTTCTTGGTTCCTGTCTCGTCTTAGTGATTCCTGGTTCCTGACTTCGGATTGGCAAGCGGTGATTCCTGGTGTGTGACTTCGGACTGGCAAGCAGTGATTCCTAGTGTGTGACCTCGGACTGGTAAGTGACGACCCTCTGGCACTTGACCTTGGACTTCTTCTGGACCATCGTCTCCAAGGGCCCACCTAAGTCCCAGCGGCCCGGGTCCCTATGGGCTCCTCCCGGGGGGACCACGGGCTTCCAGGGGTGAAGCTCCAGTTCACCCTTGCACCAATCTATCGACTCCTTGACCTCTCAAAGGTCCACCTAAGTCCCAGCGGTCTGGGTCCCTACGGGTTCCTCCTGGGGGGACCGTGGGCTTCCAGTGGCGAAGACACAGTTCCTCTCCTTGATGTCACAATTCTTCGTCCGCCTCCACAGTCGCCTCAGTCTCCAGTGCCGAGGGTCAGCTGGTCGCATCTTCTGCTCTGCCTCGCCACCTGACCGGAGAACCTAGGGATCCACCTCCTCAGGTATACCATCCTCCCGTCGGTCCAAGGGTTCACAAGCCTGAGCATAACAGATTGCCAAGTCCATGGACCCGGTGGAGGCATCTGCCCGCCAGGCCATTCTGAAATGGCCCAGCACCTGAGGATTAGCAAAAGACCCTGGATACCCTTGTCTCGCCGTGGAGGGCCTGAACCAATGCTTTGAGGTGTTGGGGCCCATGAACCCCACTCTGCCCATCCCCGCCTGTGGCTCCGGGGGGCCGCTCTAATCAGGGCCCTGTGCAGGCCACTGTGGGTGATCTTGGGCAGGTAATTCCAACGCAACTCTCGGCACCCTCTCGATACACCAGAGTGGTCGCAACCATCTGCAACCAACGGACACAACAGTACCCCCTTCAAGGGGCCCTCTCCAGGACCTCTTCCTGGTGGTCTGGGTTTTCGAGGATGTGCGAGATGAAATTGACATACCATGTCTTTATCCATGATGTTGGCCAGAGGTTCCCATGAGTTTTCTTCTGGTCCATAGCCCTCCCAGGAGATGAGGTATTCCCATGTCTTGCCTCTCTTACGGGCATTCAAGATGTCATCTACGGCATATTCAATGTCATCCTCAGTGTCCAGATTTGTGGGTTCTGGGGTCTTCTTGGAGAACTCTGAGAGCATCAAGGGTTTTAACAGAGAGAAATGTAAAGCGTTGTGTAATCTCATAGATGGAGGTAGTTTTAGACTGTATGTCAGATTTCCCAAGCGCCGAAGGATAGCAAAAGGTCCTACATAGCGAGGCACAAAGCGTGCTGAAGGTAGTTTAAGATGGAGGAACTTGGTACTCAGCCAGACTTTGTCTCCAGGCTGAAACTGAGGTGCCTCTCGATGGTGAACATCGTAGATCTTTTTTGCTTTCTGTCCTGACAGATAAAGGAATTGGCTGAGGAGGAAGCGGTTGTCGTCCATAGATGA
The DNA here is from genome assembly GCF_901001135.1 of Rhinatrema bivittatum. Lineage (NCBI taxonomy): Eukaryota > Metazoa > Chordata > Amphibia > Gymnophiona > Rhinatrematidae > Rhinatrema > Rhinatrema bivittatum. The sequence continues at coordinate 62,094,019 of NC_042628.1, read as the reverse complement.
GTTGGAAGGGAGAAGACCCTGTAGATGAGGCAGGATGCGAATTGATAGCAAATTCTGCCCAAGGCAGCAGTTCTGTTCTGTTCATTCTTTTAGTCTGACCATTAGACTGAGGGTGGTAAGCGGAGGTCAAGTCCAAGGAGATATCAAATTTTTTACGTAAGGCTCTCCAGAATTTGGCTGTGAATTGTACTCCTCTGTCGGACAAAATATTTTTAGGCATTCCATGAAGGTGAAAGATATGTTTGATGAAGAGTTTCACTAACTCCACAGCAGAAGGTAATCCTGGTAAGGCTACGGAATGTGCCATCTTGGAGAAGTGGTCAATGGTGACTCAAATGATATTGTTCCCGTTGGAGAGTGGTAAGTCTACCACAAAATCGGTTGTTATATGTGCTAGGGTTCATCTGGTGCTGGCAGGGGTTGTAGCAGACCCCACAGACATCCGGCTGGTGGCTTTTGCTTGGCACAGACAGCGCAGGAATCCAAATAAGCTTGTACATCCTTTTTCATGGTTGGCAACCAGTAATACCGCTGTAACATAGCCAAAGTGCAACTCTGTCCAGGATGGCCGGCTAGGCGAGAATCGTGTGCCCACTTCAACAGTTTCTTCCTTTGATTTCTAGCCACAACCATCTTCTCGGCAGGTACAACATGAGTGGCTGCAAGAACCACTCTCTCGAGGTCAATGATATGACGGGGTTCATCAGGCACATCCCGAGGTGAGAAGGATCGTGACAGGGCATCAGCCCGAGTGTTTTTCTCTCCCGGACATTATTTCAAGAGGAAACTGAATCTGTTAAAGAAGAGTGACCATCTTGCTTGACGGTGATTGAGTCATTGAGCGTGTCTAAGATACTCCAAGTTCTTGTGATCTGTGTATACTACTATCTGGTATTGTGCGCCTTCCAGTCAAGGACGCCATTCCTCAAAGCCCATCTTGATTGCGAGTAACTCTTTGTCTCCGATTTCGTAATTTCTTTCGGCAGGCGAGAATTGCCTTGAGAAGAAGGAGCAGAGATGGAGCACATTGGATTCATTGTACTGGCTTAAAACCGCTCCCACGCCGATGTCCGATGTGTTGACCTTGACAATGAATGGGCGATGCGGATCTGGATGATGGAGGCATGGCTTCTTTTGAAAAGCCTCTTTGAGAGTCAAAAAGGCTGATATGGCTTCAGGAGACCAGTTGGCGGAATTGGCTCCCTTTCTGGTCATAGCAGTGAGAGGAACTGTCAGTGATGAGTAATTCTTAATAAAGGAACGGTAGTAATTCGTGAAGTCCAAGAAGTGGCGCAGTGCCTTCAGGCCTCTAGGTTGGGGCCAATCCCGGATACTTTCTAATTTCTTAGGGTCCATCTGAAACCTGTTTTTAGAAACAATGTAGCCCAGGAAGGGTACAGACTTTTCGTGGAACTCGCACTTCTCTAGTTTTGCATATAAGTGGTATTCCCGCAGGCATCTTAGAACCTTCTTGATGTCCTCTTGATGTATTTGCAGATCTTGTGAGAAGATCAGAATATCAACAAGATATACTACTACATATTGATATAGTAAGTCCCGTAAGATGTCGTTCATCATATTTTGAAAGACTGCAAGTGTGTTACTTAATCTGACAGGCATGACGAGATATTCGAAGTGTCTATCGCCGGAGTTTGAAAGCTGTCTTCCATTTGTCTCCTTCACGAATGCGCACCAAATTGTAAGCTCCTTTGAGATCCAGTTTAGAAAATATTTTGGCTCCCTGAAGTCTGTCAAATAGTTCAGAAATGAAGGGCAGGGGATACCGGTCCTTGATGGTAATTTCATTCAGACCCCTGTAGTCGATGCAGGGATGTAAGGTGCCATCCTTTTTCCCTACAAAAAAGAATTCTGCACCAGCCAGGGATTTGGAGGGTCTGATGAATCCTTTTTGAAGGTTCTCTTGTATATAGGTGGACACAGCCTTAGTCTCAGTTGCAGAAAGAGGGTAAACTCTTCCTTTTGGAGGCTTTGCATTAGGTTTCAGTTTTATAGAGCAGTCAAAAACCCTGTGCGGAGGGAGTACATCTGCTGCTTGTTTAGAGAAGACATCCTGGAAGGAGGCGTATTGTGGAGGTAAGCCAGGTAACGATGGTGTAGTGGGCATGCACATTAGCGGCGAGTCTTCCGCGAGACACCGACCATGACAGCCAGGTCCCCACTGGGATAATTCCAGCGTGGCCCAATCAAACTGTGGCATATGATCTTGTAGCTAAGGCAGTCCAAGTACCACCAGGTGCATGGCCTTTTCCAATAGAGGAAGGAAATGGATTCAGAGTGTAAAGCTCCAGTGCACAGGCCAATGGCCTGGGTAATCAATGAAACTTCTCCAGGAAGTGGTTCCCCATGGATTGAAGACAATAGCAATTGCTTAGCTATTTATTTATTTTATTTTTATTTATTTGTAGCTTTTTTATACTGACATTCGTTAGTAACATCACATCGATTTCCATTTAACATAATGGATAGCAACGGCACTTTACAATTGAACAGTTGAGATAGAATAATAAACAAGCTGGTTAAATCTAAAGAACAATTGGCATACTTATACAATCAAAACACATAATAAAAATTGCGAGATAAAATACAAGTTGAAAACATGAACAAAAAATTGAAGATATGTAAAATAGGAGGGAGATTATCAAGAAGATTGAAAATAAGTGGAGAGCTGAGGGGGCAATCAGGGAGGTAGTCGCCTACAGTTATTATATGAGTGAAGGTGAGTTAGTTAAATGCTTGTAAGAAAATCCATGTTTTAAGTTTTTGTTTAAACTTTTGGTGTGGTTTAAACTATTGGTGTGGTAGGGATCCATAGATGTTCTACTAAGCGTTTTAAGATGAAATTTCCTCCAGCTCCAGAGTCTATGAGAACGAGGGTCTGAAATTCAAGGCTTCCGCAGAGTAGTGAGACTGGTAAAGATAATTGAGGAGTTGGAGAGGTGAGGTCTAGGAGAAGTCCTCCTGCAGATCCTAGGCCCGTCAGTTTCGTGGACAGATGGGACAGGTCTGGACGGCATGGCTAGATTGGCCACAGTACATGCATAACCCCATGCGTTTGCGAAAACGTCTTTCTTTAGAAATTAAATGACTTCGGCCTAGTTGCATAGGCTCATCTTCTTCTAAGGGAGCAGACAGTAGGCTTGAGGCAATAGGCACAGGTTTAGGATGGTTAGCTCCTGAGGGGGACTTTCGAGGACTCCTACCCTCTTGAGTTCGGTCTCGAAAACGGCGGTCAATTATCCCAGCCAGTTCCATAAGAGACTGAAGGGTATCAGGCAGATCACGAGCCACCAGTTCATCCTTCAAGCACGAAGACATCCAGTGTCCCAGTGTAGTTCAGATGCTAAAGTCTTGAATTCAATTACATAGTCTGTAAGTGGTTTATTACCTTGCTGGAGATTAAGCAGAGCAGATCCAGTGACGGTCTGGCGAGCCGGGTCATCGAAGACAGACTTAAAAAGTTTCAGAAATCCTGATAGATCATTCAGGATAGGATCTTCACGTTCCCATAAAGGTGAAGCCCAAGCCAAGGCTCTTCCTTCAAGTAGAGATAGGATAGAGGTGGTCTTGGAAGCTTCTGTGGAAAAGAGGGTAGGCTGGAAAGAAAAATGCATACTGCATTGGTTGACAAACCCTCTACACATCCGTGCTTCGCCCGTGAAGTGGGTAGGAGCGGATAACGGTACGGTGGTCTTGATAATCACCACCGGAGACAGCAATTCTTTCACTGGAGTTGCTGAAGTATTCAGTTGTGCATGTAACTGAAGGCAGTAGCTAGGCTTTCCAGAAACCTTTGTTGCTCGGTGATCCGCTGGGCTAGGCCAGGAATGGTCTGCAAGGCCGCGAGCTGAGCCGAGTCCATAGAGTTAGCAATCTGTTGTGTTTTGTGGCATATTGTGGACTCTTGGTCGAAGTGGCGATGACTTCTACCATGGGGAGGGACCCCGTGGGGAACCACAGCGATAGGCTAGACTCTAGCAAACAGACACTGATGTACTGCTGATGTAAGTTGAATCTTGATTCAAGGAAGGGATAGTACGGTAGGCCAGCGATATCACAGTAAGCTCAGACAGTCTCTATAGATGATGGTCTCACCCAGGTGTAACAAGGTTGGGTAATGTTCCGCAGCACGGGATAAGCCGAACCTGAAGGGTGGAATAACGAGAGCTGGAGCGTAGCTATACTCACAGAGTGGCAGTGCTGGTAACTTCCTTGGTAGAAGAATGGAGAATGGAGAGAGGGACCCGAGATTCGAGATACAGGATACCCTGAGCAGGCTAGGCCCTTGAGGAGCGAGTACCTAGGAGTGCCGAAGGATCCTGGAAGAAAGTAGATAGGACCCCTGAGGAGTGGGTGTCCTAGGTTAGGTAGTTGAACCCCGAAGGGCAGATAGAAGCGAGAGGCCCCCGAGGAGAGGGTACCCAGAGCTTCCGTAGGAGCAAGTTACCCCGGAGGGTAGCGAGGAATCCAAGTGGGCAGCTTAGAAGCGGTTAGAGTAGCAAAACCAAAGTCCTTACTAACTCGTTGGGCTAATTCGGAGTGGAGGTTTAAATACCCGGAGGTACTGACGTCATGCGGTGGGGATGCCCCCGAGGTTCCCGCCATGACATATTCAAAAGTGTAGGTGGCATGCGTGCATGCGGCTAGGAGGCCTCAGGAAGAAGCATGGCGGACGGGGACGCCCATGCTGTGTCGGAGACGCTGAGGGTTTCGGCAATCAGCACCGGAGGCAGCCATCATATCCTGGCCTCCGCACAATACGGTTTTTGAAAATCTCATAGCACTGAGACTCTTTTACTTTCCCTGACAGACCACATTATCAAAGGATTTGAGAAAGGGCAATCATACATTCTTGCCTTCCTTGACATCTCCTCAGCATTCGACACAGTTAGCCATCCCATTCTCCTTCAGCGGCTGACTGAAATCGGTATTACAGGTGTAGCCCACAACTGGTTCAACTCCTACCTCAGTAATAGAGATTACAAAATTCAGCTAGGAAATCACGTATCCAAGGCCTTTCCCCTCAACCGAGGTGTCCCTCAGGGATCCTCCCTATCCTCAACCCTATTCAATATTTACATTCTGCCCCTCTGTTACTTCCTTTCCAGTCTAAACCTCCCTCATTACATATACGCTGATGATGTTCAGCTGCTTATACCCATCACTGACTCTTTATCGAAAACCATGGATTTCTGGAATGAAACCCTCCATTCCATCAACAATCTTCTATCCTCCATCCACCTTGCTCTTAATACCACTAAAACGGAAATTATGCTCATCTCACCCCAAAACCAACCTATTCTCCCCCCTACTCTGCAGTTCCAATTTGCTCAACAAGTCCGTGATCTGGGTATCATTCTTGATGGTCACGTCATACTAAAGAAATTCATAAACAACATTCTAAAAGACGGCTTCTTTAAACTCCACACACTAAAAAAACTCAAACCCTTATTACATCCCCCCGATTTCCGTACAGTTCTCCAAACCACAATCTTCGCCAAAACTGACTACTGCAATTCCCTACTCCTCGGCCTACCTAACAACGCCATCCATCCCATTCAAATTTTACAAAACACCACAGCCCGGATCTTGACCAATTTACATAGACATGACCATATTACACCTGTTCTAAAAGACCTAAATTGGCTTCCAATAGCTTCCCGCATACAATATAAGGCTCTCTCTCTCATCCACAAAGCCTTATACAATCCCGAAATGAACTGGTTCAATGAATCCTTCCGTCTACACCAGTCTAACAAGCCCACAAGACTAGCACATCTCGCAACCATGCCTATCCCCTCTCCTAAACTCTATAAACTTACTTCCACACGAGCCCGTGCACTATCGATAGCCGGGCCGACCCTCTGGAACAAAATGCCTGTAGAACTACGACAAGAAGAATGCCTCAAATCTTTCAAGCGGAAGCTCAAGACCTGGCTCTTTGCTAAAGCATACACTTAACTTTTCACTCTACCTCCCCTCCCTCCCCACTGTCCCCACCCTCCACTCTCCTCCCCTTTTTCCCATTCTACTGCCCCTCTCTCCCCTCCCCTCCTCTCCCCCACCTTCTTTTTCTTCCGCACTGCCCCCTCCTCCTTCGCTTTCCTCTCTCCTCTGCCCCCTCTCACTTCCTAGCCTGATTAAAATTAACCTCATAGTTTTTTTCTTTTTTTCTTCTTTTTTCTTCTTTTTTCTTCATTTGTACATATGTATATAATTGCAAACTTTGTTTATAATTTTATAATTTTAGTGCAAAACTTCCCATGTTATTTCCCCCCCCCCCCCCCTCGTTAATGCCTTGTTATCATGTTTTTATTGTTCAATGTAAAGCACCATGCCGTGCGTTTGTTTTGCATTACAATGTGAACCGATATGATATCCTGGATGAATGTCGGTATATAAAAATTTTAAATAAATAAATAAATCCTTCCCAGGGAGGAGGGAAAGGGTAGAAGAGAGGTGAGGCAGAGCAGTCACAGCTGTCTGTGACCCACAGGATGCAACACTTTTTCACTGACAATGGGAGAGGAAGATGATCTTAATTGTGTTGCTGTGGTTTCCAACCTGAAACAAGAGAACATTAAAGGGGCACTGCATCTATGGTTGCTGACTTTGATCCCAACTATTGAAAATAGACCCATTGCTGCATTCAGTGATCTACAGGCTAACCCCGCTAACTGCTGTCCTTACCTCTCAAGCTGGGCTCCAGCCACAGCAAGGCACCCTCGCGGCAGGATGCCACTTCCCTCCTGCAGACCCTGCTCCTTTTTGTGGCAGTGTATCACCAATGACGTACAACTGGATGCCACCATCTCCTGGCCCCGCTCCTACTAGGGTGTGTGCATGGCCTATGTCACCTGTTTTAAAGGGCCCACGGCAGGAAAGAGTTGAAGGCACCTCTTGATGATATCACCACTCAGGTCTATAAAAGGCTCCTGCTGACACTCCAGCAATGCCTCAGCAACAGGTCTCCCTACTCCAGCAATAGTGCGTGTTGCTCCAGCGTCCTCTTTCTATCGTTCCTGTCTTTGGTTTCTGTGTCCTTGTCTTCAGTTCTTCAGCTCAGCATTCTTATCTTCAGTTCTTCAGTCCAGCATCCTTATCTTCAGTTCTCCAAGCCCAGTGTCCATGTCTTTAGTTCTTCAGTTCCTCATTGTCTCCCTCATTGCCCACCTGTTCTTCTTCTTGCCTTCCTGCCCTGCCAATCCATCCAGCCATTACTTTTAGATGTATACCAGGTATTGACCTTGGCTTGCCTCTGGATCCACATGACCTCTGTCTGCCACTGACCACTGCCTGTTTCTGGATACACTTGGCCTCCGCTTGTCACTGACCACTACCTGTTCCTGAATACGCTTGACTTACACCTGCCACAACCATTGCCTGTCCCTGGATATGCTAGACCGCTGCCTGTCTCTGACTCTTGCCTGCCACCAGATACGCCAACCATTGTCTACTCCAACCCAGCCATCTCAATGGATCTGTCTACCACTAGCAGAGGTTCCCACATAAGACTTGCCGGCCCCAGCACCCAAAGGCTGTACCCGAGGGGAACTTGGGCTGGTAAAGGCAAGGTTATTTAGGTCTGCCTGGTTGTATCATCCCTGCCTCAGCCTAAGGGTCCATGAATGTAATACCCATGCTCTCGGAACTTCTAAACCAATGAATTTCTTTACTTGCTTGATAATCTTTTCTGTTCTTTTATTGGTTAAATATACACTTCCTTCCATGGTGTTGAAGTGTGTTCTCAAAAATTCTATTGATTGAGATGGTTGAAGATTGCTTTTCATATAATTGACTACCCAACCTAATTATAAGACTTCTATCACCCTGGTCCTATCTCTGATTCCATCTTGAAGAGATTCACTCTGATTAACCAATCATCCAGGTATGAATAAACCATAATGCTTTCCTTTCTTAAGTGGGATGCTACAACCACCATCACCTTGATGAAAGTCTCTGGTGCAGTTGCTAGCCTGAAAAGGAGCACTCTGAATTGAAAATGTTTTTCTGTTTTGCAAAATCAAAGGAATCTCTGATGATCTTCCCTGTTTGGAATAAGGAAATATGCCTCTTTGATTTAGACAGGAACTCTTCTTTATCAACTGACAACATAACTGAACAGAGTTTCCACACGAAAATGTGGAACCTGTAAACTTCTGTTGACCCCCTTTTAGGTCTAGAATAGGCTGGTAAATTCGATCTTTCTTCAGTATGACAAAATATATTGAGTAACAACCTTGCCTTAAGGTACTGGACAGAGGACTTGAAGCTTTTTAACTTGTCTAGTGTTGCTTGTACCATGTTCTCTTTTGTGGGAGTCAAGCATGGAGACACTATAAACAGAGAGTTCAATTTAAAACACTATGCACAGTTCATAAGCTAATTAATGACGAAAATTCTGACTGGCTAAACACCGCATTACGATTACATGTCCCTCAAAGAAATCTCAGATCAGCCAATAAAGCTCTGCTAACCATACCCTCAGTCAAAACAGCAAAGTTGACCCAAGTTAGAGAGAGAGCACTATCTTTGGCAGGACCATTATTATGGAACACATTACCCCTGGAATTAAGACTAATGAAGGACTTAAAACTCTTTAAAAAAGGCTTAAAAACATGGCTCTTCAAAAAAGCATTTCACAGTGAGGTAGCGGAATAACAACAATACCCAAAGCAGGAAGTCAACAAGAAAAAAGCAGAATTTCTTATTTTTATTATTTTCTCACAATTAAATATTAAATTAGAAAGACAGCTAATCAGAAATGGTAACCACACCCTTCCCCATTTAGAGTACATTATTGAACTATGTAGCCGTATAATAATGGCACCCTATGGATAATTGAGAAACCACATATTTGTGCCTGACTGTAAACCGTTGTGATGGTGCTCTACTATACGACGGTATAGAAAAGTTTTAAATAAATAAATAAATAAGATAAGCTAATTCTAAAGAATAGTCATTTTGAATCATATCCAAGACCTGCTGGTTTGTAGTTATACAGGCCCATTCCTTGAAATAGTTCTATAGTCACCTTCCTATTTGCTGAATCAAAGAGTTGATCTGAAATCCCTCATTGTTGACTCTTAATTGTAAAATTAGTCTTGTAGAATCAGACCTTATCTTTCTCACTCCTTGAAATGTCTGTGTTCTTCCCCTGAATCTGACCAGTTGTGTTGCAAATTGTCTACCAGAGTGATACCTTTCAGCCATTCAAAGCCTCAAGCTTCTGTCTTCTGGCAGACGTTGTGGTCTAGTTTTCCCAGGCTCTTTAATAATCTCTCTTGTTCCTCTTCAAACAATAGTTGTCCTTGGAATGGTAGCTTGCAGAGATGGACCATGGATAATGAGTCAGCTGCCCAATGCATAAGCCATAGATGTCTTCTAGCACCTACATATAAAGCTAGAGACCTTGAGGAAAGCCTTATGAGATTGTATAATATATCTGCTAAATATGCAGCTGCATATTCTAGCCTTGCTGTCTCTTCTCCTCTGGTAGTTGTTGACTCTAGTGTAAGAGAGCTCTTGATACATAACTTAAACCAATTGCCCTCTGAATAGTAGCACTATTAGTTGAAAGGACATGCTTCAATATAAACTCTATTTTCTTAACTTGTGGATTTTTAAGAGATGCCTTTCTTCCACAAGAATTGTCATTTTCTGGTTACTGCAGAGACCAAAGTATCTACTCTGTGGATCTGAAATATGTGCTCTTGAACCTCCAATGGGAGAGGATATCATTTTGAGAAATGTTTAAACCGGCTTTAAACCGGTTTCTGGGGGTTCCCATTTTAATAAAACCATGCTCTCAATTTTGGAATGTCCAATATATTAGAATCTTACTATTACTGTAAGGGCATAAGCAAACCTTGTTGGTAAATTTTAGAGTGACCATCATATAGCACTTCAGGCTTATTTTAAATGAACCCTTTTATAGTGCTAGGGTTTCATAATCATCAGTCACTCTATAGTTTTATGGATTCTTGATTTATTTTTATTTATTTATTTATTTAACATTTTTCTATACCGAACTTCATGACAAGCTTCATATCAGGCCGGTTTACATCAAACTTAAGGATTAACTGAACATAACCATATAACAGGAAGGCCGAGGCGCAGATACAAATAACAGGGAGAAAGAACTTGGGGGCTAGAGTAGCCAGGAAATAAAGGACAGAAAAAACTGGAGATAAAGGACAGAAAAAACTGGAGAAATTTGATATAAAGTTACCCTTTACTTATCTTTCAATAATGTCCACTGAGGCTTAATCTTAGAGATTTATATTTCCCTGAAGAAGGAGTGCATTCTCCAAAACATAGTGTTTCAGTGTTTCGCCTCCTATCCCATGACTTTTTAGTTTTCTTAGAAGCCTCTCTTGAGGGACTTTGTCAAAAGCCTTCTGAAAATCCAAATACCAGTTCACCTTTATCCATATGTTTATTAACACCTTCAAAAAATGAAGCAGATTTGTTAGGCAAGACTTCCCTTGGGTAAATCCATATTGACTGTGTTCCTTTATTTATTTATTTATTTATTTATTTATTTAACTTTTTTCTATACCGAACTTCATGACAAGCTTCATATCAGGCCGGTTTACATCAAGCTTAGGGTTAACTTAACAAAACCATATAACAAGAAGGCTGAGGCGCAGATACAAATAACAAGGATATTAAACTTGGAGGCTAGAGTAACCAGGAAATTAAGGACAGAAAAAAACTGGAGAATGAACACGAATGAATGAACAATGGTTGGGTCTGACATTTAGTCTGTTGGGCTATATGAAAGAAAACTGTTGCACTGTTAGGCTTCAGGGAAGGCTTGGACGAAAAGCCAAGTCTTGAGTTTCTTTCTGAATGTTATCAGGCAAGGCTCCAGTCTTAGGTCAGTTGGCAGGTTGTTCCAGATGATGGGGCCAACTGTGGAGAATGCTCTTTCTTTCGTGGAGGTTAGACGGGTGGATTTATTTGGGGGAACTTGAAGGATTCCTTTCTGTGCCGCTCTGATGGGTCTTGTAGATGTGTATAGTTTGAGAGGGAACCGAAGGTCTAGAGGAAGTTGGTTGTGTATGGATTTGTGGATAATGGTGAGTGCCTTGTGCAAAATTCTGTATTTAATGGGTAACCAGTGTAAATTTCTAAGTATAGGGGTGATATGAGTTCTCCGGTTAGTGTTGGTTAATATCCTGGCTGCTGAATTCTGGAGCATCTGTAGTGGTCTAGTGGCAGAGATCGGGAGTCCTAAGAGGAGAGTATTGCAGTAGTCGGTTTTGGAAAATATGGTTGACTGGAGGACCGTTCTGAAGTCCTGGAGATGGAGGAGGGGTTTGAGTCTTTTCATAACTTGTAGTTTAAAGAAACAGTCCTTTGTAATATTGTTGATTGATTTTTTTAGGTTTAAATGATTGTCAATGGTGACTCCTAAGTCTCTAACATGAGTGGTCTGAGGAGTAGAGGTTGTCTGATCATGGCTGGTAGAATGGTCGGAGGAGATGTGAAGAATTTCCGTTTTGGCTGCATTGAGGACCAGGTTCAGGCTGGTGAGTAGGTGGTTGATGGACTTGAGGCAGTCCTCCCAGAAGGAGAGCGTCTTTGGAAGGGATTCTTTTATAGGGATCAGGATCTGAACATCATCCGCATATAAGTAGTGAATTAGGTTAAGGTTTGTGAGGAGCTGGCAGAGAGGCAGTAGATAGATATTAAAGAGTGTGGGGGAAAGAGAGGAGCCTTGAGGAACACCTAGAGTGGTTTTGAAGTTAGGAGATTCTTTATTGTTGATCGTGATCTTGGAACTTCTATTATCGAGGAATGAGCTGAACCATTGGAAGGCATATCCTTAAACCATGTCTTTCTATATGCTGTTCGATTTTGATCTTTAGAATAGTTTCCACTATTTTTCCAGGCACTGAAGTCAGACTCATTGGTCTATAGCTACCCGGATCGCCCCTGGAGCCCTTTTTAAATATTGGGGTTACATTGGCCATCCTCCAGTCTTCAATTACAATAGATGATTTTAATGATAGGTTACAAATTTTAACTAATAGATCAGAAATTTCTTTTTTTTAGTTCCTTCAGTACCCTAGGATGCATACCATCTGGTCCAGGTGACTTGCTACTCTTTAGTTTGTCAATCTGGCCTACTACATCTTCCAGGTTAACAGTGATTTGGTTCAGTTTGTTTCATCACCCTTGAAAACCATCTCTGGAACTGGTATCTCCCCAACATCCTCATTAGTAAACACAGAAGCAAAGAATTAATTTAGTATTTCTGCAATGGCCTTATCTTCCCTAAGAGCCCCTTTAACCCCTCAGTCATCTAATGGTCCAATTGACTCCCTCACAGCTTTCTTGAGTCGGATATATATTATAGAAACATAGAAACATAGAAATGACAGCAGAAAAAGACCAATCGGCCCATCCAGTCTGCCCAGCAAGCTCCCACACTTACTTTCCCATACTTATCTGTTTCACCATCCACCAAGTTCAGGGCCCTTGTTGGTAACTGTTTGATTCAAATTTCCTGCCATTCCCTGCCATTGATGCAGAGAGTAATGTTGGAGTTGCATCAAAGGTGAGCATAAGGCTTAATTGTTAAGGGTAGTAACCGCCGCATCAAGCAAGTTACCCCGATGCTTGTTTACCCAGACTGCACAGATCAAAGCCTTGTTGGATGTTTTCTGAATGTAAATCCTCTTTCCACATTTATCCCTGCTGTTGAAGCAGAGAGCAACGCTGTATATGCTTTCAAAGTGATGTATCAGGCTTAATTGATTTAGGGTAGTAATCACCGTAATAAGCAAGCTACCCCTACGCTTATTTGTTTACCCAGACTGTGAAGTTCGGTTCTTGTTGGTTGTTGTCTGAATGTAAATCCTCTTTTCCACATTTCCCCTTGCAGTTGAAGCAGAGAGCAATGTTGGAGTTGCATTAACCATGCCAAGGCTTATGGAGTAAGGGTAGTAATCACCAGGTAGTAGCCTCCATTCCAGCAAGCCACCCCCATGGCTCTTCTCTACATTCCCATCCTCTAGCTTTTATGGATCCACATTGTTTATCCCATGCCCCTTTGAAATCCTTCACATTTTAGTCTTCACCACTTCCTCTGGAAGGGCATTCCAGGCATCCACCACCCTCTCTGTGAAGAAATATTTCCTGACATTGGTTCTGAGTCTTCCTCCCTGGAGATTCGAATCGTGACCCCTAGTTCTAGGGGTTGTTGACCATGGATCATTAAAACCTTTCAAGTATCTGAAATTCTGTATCTTATCACCCCTGTTCCTCCTCTCCTCCAGGGTATACATATTTACCCATCCACCTTTTTGGTCGCCCTTCTCTGGACCACCTCCATCCTGTTTCTGTCCCTTCTGAGATACGGTCTCCAGAACCAAACACAGTACTCCAGGTGAGGCCTCACCAAGGCCCTGTACAAGGGGATCATCACTTCCTTTCTCTTACTAGATATTCCTCTCTCTATGCAGCCCAGCATTTTTCTGGCTTTAGCTATCGCCTTGTCACATTGTTTTGCTGACTTCAGATTGTTAGACACTATCACCCCAAGGTCTCTCTCCTGCTCCATGCACATCAGCCCTTCACCCCTCATCAAATACAATTCTTTCAGATTTCCACACCCCATATGCATGACTCTGCACTTCTTGGCATTGAATCTCAGCTGCCCATCTCATTCTCTCCACTCCTTCCGGCATGTCCACTTTGTTGCAGATCTTAGATCATCTGCAAAAAGACAAACCTTACCTTCTATCCCGTCCGCAATGTCGCTCACAAAGATATTGAGCAGGACCGGTCCCAACACCGATCCTTGCGGCACTCTACTTAACACCGCTATCTCTTCAGAGTAAGTTCCATTTGCCATCACACATTGTCTTCTGTCTGTCAACCAGTTTGCAATCCAGGCCACCACCTCGGCACTCACTCCTAAGCTTCTCATTTTATTCACAAGCCTCCTGTGCGGGACCGTATCTAAAGCTTTACTGAAGTCCAAATAGATGACATCAAGCGCTCTTCCTCTATCTAATTCCCTAGTCACCCAATCAAAAAAGTCAATCAGATTTGTCTGACAGGACCTTCCCCTGGTGAATCTATGCTACCTCTGGTCCAGCAATTCTGATTGTAGATAGTTCACTATTCTTTCCTTCAGCAGCAACTCCATTACTTTTCCCACAACCGAGGTGAGGCTAACCAGCCTGTAGTTTCCAGCCTCCTCTCTGCTCCCACTCTTGTGAAGTGGGATCATCACCGCTCTTCTCAAATCACTCGGCAGTCGGCACCACTCCCGTTTCTAGGGATCTATTGAACAGGTCACACAGCGGACCCGCCAGCACATCTCTGAGCTCCCTTAATATCCTGGGATGAATCTCATCAGGCCCCATGGCTTTGTCCACTTTCAGTTTTCTTAGCTCTTCCCATACATTCTCTTCTGTAAATGGAGTTACATCTACTCCAGTCCCCTCCAGTTTCTTGTTAAATAGCGACAGTCCTCCTCCAGAGTCCTCTTTAGTAAACACCGAGCTGAAGTTTTCGTGTAATATTTCTGCCATTTCTTTGTCTCTCTCCACACATTGATCCTTTCCACCTTTCAATTTCACTATAACACTTTGAACTTTTCTCCTTTGATGTATTTGAAAAATGTTTGTCACCTTGCTTTATTTCTTTGGCAATCCTTTCTTCCACTTGACGTTTTGCTGTCTTGATTACTTTCTTTGTCTCCCTCAGTTCCACCAGATATTCTTCCTTGTGCTCCTCCCTTTGGGATCCTTTATATTTCTTAAACGCTGTTCTTTTAGCTTTTATTTTGTCAGCCACCTCCTTTGAGAACCAGATATTTTTCATTTTCTCTTGCTTTTCTTTACTTTTCTAACATATAGATTAGTTGCCTTGATAATTGCTCCTTTTAGTTTGGTCCATTGTTGCTCCACATCTCTCTTGTTCTCCCAGCCTTCTAGTTCTTCCTGCAGGTATTTCTCCATTTCATCAAAGTCCGTGTTTTTGAACTGCAAAACTCGGGACTTCGTGCTTCTTCTCCATATCTTATTTGGGATATGAAACCATACCGTTTGATGATCACTGGTGCTGATGTGGGCACCCACCTGGACATTAGAGACATTATTTCCATTAGTGAGCACTAAATCGAGTAAAGCCCCCTCCCTCATGGGTTCCATTACCATTTGTTTGAATAGAGCCCCTTGCAGGGCATCCACTATCTCTCTACTATTGTTAGAAAAAAAAGTTTTATTATGAGTTTTTGCCTCTATGGCCAACTTCATTTCAAATTCTCTCTTCGCCTGTCTTATCAATGTTTTACACTTAACTTGACAATGCTTATGTTTTATCCTATTTTCTTCAGATGGATCCTTCTTCCAATTTTTGAAGGATGTTTGTTGCGATCCCGGGTCAGGCCCCGGGACCGCCACTCACCGCCGTCCCGGACCGGGCCGTTCCCAACTTCGCCGGGCCTGCACAGGCCTCAGACGCGGCACTCCCATTCCAGAGGAGACGCCGGCGTCCTCCTGCGGCTGGCCCTGCCCCCTAGGCGCGCGCGCGCGCTAGGGCTCCAGATTTAAAGGGGCCAGTGCGGGAGAGCTAGGGCCTTCCTCTGGATGACGTCAGACGCTGCAGGGCTATTTAAACCCTGCAGCTGGAGCCTTCCCTTGCCTTTCAATGAGGTTAGCTCCTTGGAGCAGCTAGTTGTCTTCCCTGGTTCCTGCTTCTCACTTCTTCCTGACGTCTGATTCCTGGATTCCTACCCTTGCTTCGTCCTCCGACTCCATCTTCTGCCTCCATTCCTGGTTCCGGTTTTGTCTTCTGATCCTTGGCTCCTGACCCGGCTTGTCCCTGACTTTGACTCCTGCTTCTGACCTCAACATTGGCATTGACTTCTGACTTCTGGATCCTGACCTTGGCTCGTCCCCGGACTCCGATTTCCTTCTCGTCTGCTGCAGCAAGTATCTGTTCACCGGACACCTAGGCCTCGCCTAAGTCCCAGCGGCTCGGGTCCTCATGGGCTCCTCCCGGGGGGACCGCGAGCTTCTCAGGGTGAAGCTCCTTCTGCGGTCGCCGTGTCGTCTCGAGGAACCTCTCCTCTGGTCCTTGGTCGCATAGGGCCCACCTAAGTCCAAGAGGTCCGGGTTCCTACGGGCTCCTCCTGGGGGAACCTCGGACTTCCAGCGGTGAAGACATCCTCAAGACTCTCCTCAGTGCCGCCTGCTGGCCTTTCCATTCCTGAGGGCATATTCTACCCTCGCCCGCAGGGTTTGGCCGGTCCAAGGGTCCACACCTGTAACAATGTTTTTTTTTGGCTAAAATAGCCTCTTTCACCTCACCTTTTAACCATGATGGTAATTGTTTTGCCTTCCTTCCACCTTTCTTAATGCATAGAATACATCTGGACTGCACCTCTAGGATTGTATTTTTAAACAATGTCCATGCCTGTTGAACACTTTTAACCTTTGCAGCTGCACCTTTCAGTTTTTTTCTATTTTCCTCATTTTATAAAAGTTTCCCTTTTGAAAGTTTAATGTTAGATCTGTAGATTTACTTATTGTCCCCCTTTCAGTTATGATCTCTATTGCCAAGTGGCCCCACCCCCCTTACCTCTCTCACCAAATCCTGCGTTCCACTAAGAATTAAATCTAAAATTGCTCCTTCTCTTGTTGATTCCTGAACCAATTGCTCCATGAAGCAGTCATTTATTACAACCAGGAACTTTGACTATAGCAAGTCCTGATGTTATTTTATTTATTTACTGACATTTCATCTGTAATATCACATTGGTTTACATTCAGATACTGGAGGTATTTCCCTATTCCCAGAGAGCTTACAACCTAAGTTTTGTACCTGAGACAATGGAAAGTAAAGTGACTTGTCCAATGTCACATGGAATAACAATGGGACTCAAACCCTGCTCTCCTGGTTTGTAGCCCACTGCTCTAACCACTAGGCTATTCCTCCTCCCTCTGTATTTACTCACTCAATATTGGGGTAATTGAAATTGATTTAATTTTTTGTGGTTAACCATCGACTCCCTTTGATCAAGCTGGTAATTGAAATCTCCCATTATTATTGCCTTGCCAAAGTGGTTAGCTTCCCTGATTTCTCTTAGCATTTCATCATCTGTCTGACCATTTTGCCATGTGGATGGTAGTATACTCCTTTCACTATACTCTTACCCAACACACATGGGATTTCTACCCATTTAGATTCTACTGAGCATTTAGTCTCTTGTATGATCTTTATTCTGTTGGACTCTATACCCTCCCGGACATAAAGTGCCACACCCCCACCAAGTGATCCTCCCTATCATTGCGATATAATTTGTATCCTGATATAGCACTGTCCCATTGGTTATCCTCCTTCCACCAAGTCTCTGTAATGCCAATTATGTCAATCTCATCATTTACTGCTATACACTCCCATCTTACTTCTTAGACTCCTGGCATTGGCATACAGAATTTCAAAGTGTGTTTTTTGCTTGTATTAACAACCTGCTTTTCAGTTAGGGATAATTTGGAAATCATTAGCTTTGATGATTTTTGACATATAGGCACATGGACTACGTTTGCTTTTATTGGAACCTTTCTGTTGGGATGCCTTAACTCTCCTGTTTCATTAGTATCCTTCAAGGATACATTTCTCTGAACCATGCACTGCTGAGCAACTGTCGACTTTCCCCCTTGTTTTAGTTTAAAAGCTGCTCTATCTCCTTTTTGAAAATTAGTGCCAGCAGCTTGGTTCCACTCTGGTTAAGGTGGAGCCCATCCTTTTGGAAAAGTCTCCCCCTTCCCCAAAGGTTTCCCCAGTTCCTTACAAAACTGAAACCCTCTTCCCTGCACCATCGTCTCATCCATGCATTGAAACTCTAGAGCTCTGCCTGCCTTTGGGGACCTACATGTGGAACAGGAAGCATTTCAGAGACTGCAACCCTGGAGGTTCTGGATTTCAGCTTTCTACCTAAAATCCTAAATTTGACTTCTAGAACCTCTCTCCCACATTTTCCTATGTCGTTGGTGCCCACATGTATCACGACAGCTGGATCCTCCCCAGCACTGTCTATAATCCTATCTAGGTAACGCATGAGGTCTGCCACCTTCGCACCAGGCAGGCAAGTTACCAGGCACAGTAGAAATTTGCTTTAAAATTAAAGTTTCCTTTAGCCACACTTGGAAATAAAAGTCCTTGTCCAGTTAGAGGACTTTATGGAAATCCAAATTGGCCTTCATTCAGTGTTGAATGAAGGCCAATTTGTATTTCGGAAAAATTATAATAGGGAATTATTATTATTGACCTTGATGGATAAGCTACACCAATTACTAGATCAGAATCATACAGGGATACTGTTGCACCTTGATGCTGCTTCAACATTTGATACTATTTCCTATCAAATACTTATCTCACAGTTGCGTGAGTGTGCTTTAGGTGGAGTGGTTTTGAGGTGATTTACCTCTTTTCTTCATAAGTGAAAAGAGGTAAATCTTTGATTTGTTGGCAGCTTTTGATACTGTCAATCATGACATATTGTTATTGAGGCTTAAGGAAATTAGAATAGCTAACACAGGGGGTTATTTTCTAACCCTATCACACGCGAAAAGGGATTTTTCGCGTGCCATAGCTAGATCGGGGCGGAGTCGGGGCGGCATCGGCACCGGAAGAGGTGGAGTTGGGGCGGCATCAGGGCAGACACTGTGGAAACTTCGCTGGCGGAGATAAGGTAAGACCCCTTATCACTGCCAGTAGCGCGCCCAATAGCACCACCTTTTTCGATGGCGCTAGTAGGTGCGAAAGCCGGCAGCGATAACACCGCGGTGGTGCGATCGCTGCTGGCTTTCGCAGGTTCACCCCCTCGCTTCCCTCCCCCGCCCCCCATTAACGCACGATTCAGGAAGGCATGCAAAGAAAGAAAATCCAGCCCACATTTTTTAATTGGTTTACTTCATTCTTAAAAGGATGCTACTAGAAAGTAGTTTACAAAAATGTTGAGTTTTCATTTTTTGATGTCGAAACTGGGGTGCTACAAGGATCAGTCTTGTCCACATCTTTATTTAATGTTTACATTAAAGTATTTTCTGGCCTTGACATAAATTACCGCAGTTTTGCGGATGACATTCAATTTTATCTACCCATTAAAGGTTTCTTTTCGATGGCCTTAGAGAAAGTAAAATTTACTATCATGGCTCTCAATCAATGGCTGATAGAAAATAAGTTAACTTTAAATATGAAAAAATTGAAATCTTATATCTAGCCAGGAATCAGGTTCAACAAGTTCCAACTAATGTTACTATTAATGGGAACATAATCTCCATTGTCAAACAAACCTGAAATTTAGGAATTCTGATGGATACCACTTTATCTTTACGTCCTCATATAAATCAGTTGGTTCGAATTCATTTTTCAAGCATCCATACCTTAAAGAACATGATTTAAAAACAATTATGCACTTGTTAATTACAATGCCCATTGATTACTGTAATATATGTGTGTGGCTGAGAAGTATGTGTCTGAGAGAGTGACTGTGTGTGTGTGTCTTTGTGTGTTTAAAGGTGTGTATGAGTCTTTGTGTCTTTGAAGGTTTGTGTGTATCTTTGTGTCTGAGTGGTTGTGTGTGGGTGACTTTTTGTCTGAGAAGGGGTGTGTGTGAGTCTTTGGGTCTGAGAGGATATATGCGCCTGTGAGTCTTTGGGTCTGGTGGGGAGAGATAGTAGCTTGGTCTTTTCTTTCAGGTATGGAGCATTCCCCCTTCCCCCTGTAAAAATAATGGTGGCTCCTTGCATCTGGTTTTGTGGCTTTCGAAGAGTAAAGGTTTGGCCATCCTAACTGCTTTCACCACTTCCTCTGGCAATGAATTCCACAGTCTAATTGTGTTCGGAGTGAAAATAAACTTTCTCTGATTTGTTTTAAATATGCTGCCTATTAGTTTCATGGAGTGTCCCCTAGTCCGAGCACTATTAGAAAGGGTAAACAACCATTCCCTGTTTTCCCGTTCCACCCCACTCATGATTTTATAGACCTCTATCATTTTTTCTCTCAGCTATCTCTACCCCATGCTGAAGAGCCCTAATCTGCTTAGCCTTTCCTCATAGGGGAGCCATTCCATCCCTTTTAAACTTGTGGTATGGACTAAATCTTTCTGAATGGTGTATGGACCAGTTTACCATCCTTGACATGTCTTCTGTCCTGTTGGTGAGGCATGTCCAGCTTTGTCTCGTGCCTCTGTGTGCTGGAACTTTGCTTCCATGGAATTCAGTCTCTGGCTTGGTTTGGACTTCAGGTGGGCTAGGACAGCACGCAGCTCACTCAAGGTGAGCTCTCCAGAATGATAGCTCATACCATAGCAGCACTTATCACTGGCTGCTGGGGGGAGGGGGGGGGAGAATTCACTCCATGTGCCCCAGAACTGTGGCCTCAATGGACCTGGGGTTACATAGTGAAAATATAGTCAAAAATTATTTTTTTAACATTTTGATGGACTTTGTGACCTATGATCAAAAGACCGTGTCACTATTGCTATAGAAAAGCTGGTCTCGCATTTATAAGGTCTTCACATTATAATTGAGTCACTTGTCATTTCATTCACATATGAAATGAGGTTTGCCAGTAGAAAGAGAGAGAAAAATCATAGGAGGAGTTGATTCTGGAATGTACATGAGACAAGTGAGATTCATTTATCTACTAATACTGTTCGGTCCCGGTCGCGACAGTCGCGACCCGGCCCTTACCTCCTTGGTCCCGGTCCGTCTCTGAGAGCCTGCGGCCTGTTTCGCAGCGTCCCCACGGGGGCACACTGCCGAGGAACCCTTCCTGGATGCCGTCTCCTAAGGCGTGCGCGCGCGCAGGAGCCGCACTTATGAACGCCCTTTCCCGCCACTGAAGGCTCCGCCTTACCCCTGACGTCAGACGCTGCAGCCTATGTAAGGCCACCGCGGAGCCCAGAACTTTGCCTTGCAACGGGGTTCCTTGCGGTTCCCAGTTGCTCCGAGCCCTGGATTGTGCTATTGTGTTAGCAGCTCCGTTCCTGCCTAAGACTTGCTACGCTTCTGTGTCAAGTCCTGTTATACCGCTGTGTGGTCGTGTACCTCGACGATATCTTAATCTTCTCCCATTCCCTCGAAGATCACCGTCAGCACATCATCCAGGTACTTCAACGGCTAAGAGAATATCAACTCTACGCCAAACTTGAAGAAATGCCTCTTCGAGCGAGAGGCTCTTCCATTCTGGGGTATATCGTCTCCAGCGAAGGATTCCACATGGACCCCCAGAAACTAAAGGCCATTCAAGAATGGCCCCAACCATCCGGGCTGAAACCGCTTCAGCGGTTTTTTTGGATTTCGCCAATTACTACCGTTCATTTATCTCTCATTACGTCTCCATTGTCGCACCCCTGACGGCCTTAACTCGGAAAGGTGCTGACCGCAAGAATTGGCCTCCTGGAGCTGTAGCGCCCCTTCTAGGGGTGTGCATCCATTTTCATGTATTTGTAATCCGCAACTTATTTTGTTCCTATCTGTTAATACGTGGGGAGGCGAAACGCATCGCGACTCCCCACGTATTTAACAGATTTTGTTTTATTCGGCCTCCTAAATACAAATTTAAACCCCCCCACCCTCCTGACCTCCCCAAGACTTACCAAAACTCCCTGGTGGTCCAGCGGGGAGTTCCAGAAGCCAACCCTGCATTCTCACACCCTCGTTGCCGGTTTCATCATGACGCCGATAGCCTGTGTCCAGGGGCTACCGGTGCCATTGGTCAGCCCCTGTCACATGGTCACCGGCGCCATCTGTGCTCCTACCATGTGACAGGGGCTGACAATGGCACCGGTAGCCCCTGTGGACATAGTATGGGCAAAGGCTATCGGCGCCATTTTTGAGTCCTGGCATCGGACGGCCGGCGTGCAGGAGGTCGCTCCGGGACCCCCGTTGGACCCACAGGGACTTTTGGTCAGCTTGGGGGGGCCTCCTGACCCCCACAAGACTTGCCAAAAGTCCAGCGGGGGTCTGGGAGCGACCTCCTGCACGCCGTCCGTCCGATGCCAATACTCAAAATGGCGCTGAGACGCAAAGGCGATAGTGAGGGCAAAGGCGATCGGCGCCATTTTGAGTCTCAGGGCAAAGGCGATCGGCGCCATTTTGAGTATTGGCATCGGACGGCCTGCGTGCAGGAGGTCGCTCCCGGTGGACTTTTGGCAAGTCTTGTGGGGGTCTTGTGGGAACCGCTAGCCAACATCCTAGCCAACATCCAACATCCTAGATCAGAACCCCGGCGCTACCTTTGCCCTCACTATGTCGACATAGTGAGGGCAAAGGTAGCGCCGGCGCCATTTTAATATTGGCAAATCGGCCCGAGTGCAGAAGGTCGCTCCCGGAACCCCGCTGGACTTTTGGCAAGTCTTGTGGGGGTCAGGAGGCCCCCCCCAAGCTGGCCAAAAGTCCCTGGGGGTCCAGCTGGGGTCCGGGAGCGATCTCCTGCATTCGTGACATCAGGGTCACAGGAACCAAAATGGCGCCGGCGCTACTTTTGCCCTTTCATATGATAAGGGCAAAGGGCCACCGGCACCATTTCTCTTAAAGCAGCCGTGGCCAGAGAGCGGGAGATCGTGCCGGGACCCCCCCCCCACTGGACCCCAGGTAATTTAAAACATTTTGGGGGGTTCGGGAGGGTGGAGGATTTATTTTAAAGGGTCGGGGTGGGTTTTAGCGTTGTTTTTGGTGTGCGGTTTTCCCGCCCTCCCCCGATTTAAAACGATTTTTTAACCTAAAAAACTAAGACGATCAGATTTCCCCCCCCCCCCCCCCAGCCAAAATTGATCGTTAAGACGATCGATCACACGATTCACATCCCTAGTGCCAATACCTGAAAACTCTGGGTTGTCCGCTGCAGAAGGCCGGAGAAAAAGGGTCTGGAGCAGTGTGGGGCATAGAAGAAGATGGAGTGTCAGCACCCGTGCTGCAGAAAGATGATGTGAATCACAGGGTGCGCGTCAAGAGAAAGATAAGCAGGAGCGTTTGCCCTCCCCCATGGTAAGCAAGAAACTGCAGACGCAGGAGGAGCAGCAGCAGCATTGGGCCACGCACCAAAAATGAAACAAGGGCAAAGCGGGCCGACTTTGCAAAAGGAGGAGAAGTGGAGCAACTAGTCTTGCGGCCTGGGGAAAGAGTAGGCTTCTGTAGCTAATGAGGATCAAGATGAGAAGAGAGAATGAGAGTGCATGTGTGTGTGAATGTATGGATGTGTATGGAAGAGGGAGAGAAGTAAGCGTGTGTGTGCAGAAAAAGGAGGAGTAAGTGTGCATCTGTGTGTGTGTGAGAGTGCATGATGTGTGTGAGATGTGAATGGAAGAGGGGAGAGAAGTATGTGTGTGTATGTAGAAAAAGGAGAGGAGTATGTATGTGTATGTGTGTGGAGGAGAGAGGAGGAGTGTGTGTGTGTGTGTGTGTGTGTGTGTGTGTGTGAAAAGGGAGATGAATGAGGTGCATGTGTGTATGAGTGCATGTATGTATGTGCAAGAAGGAGAGAAGTGAGTGCATGTATGTGTGAAAAAGGGAGAAGAAGTGAGTATACATATGTGAGTGAGAGTGCATGTATGTGTATGATAGTAAGAAGAGAAGTGAGTGTATGTATGTATGTGAGAAAGTGCTTGTATGTGTGGAAGAGGGAGAGAAGTGAGTGATTGTGTAAGAAACAAGCATGCATGTGTTTGAGGTGAACATGTGAGTGTGCTAATGGATGAGAAAGTTTGTGCACATGTTGCTATCGCCCGTCCCCTCCCACTGTGACAGGAAATAAAAAGTTCCTAGGTATGGGAATGGCCAGCAGAAAAGGGAGGTGAAATTGCCCCCTGTAGAGATCCCTGGTGAGATCTCACTTGGAATACTGTGTACAATTCTGGAGACCGCACCTTCAAAGGAATATAAACAGGATAGAGTCGGTGGGGTAGATCCAGAGGGCGGCTACTAAAATGGTCAGTGGTCTTTAATCCAAAGCATATGGGGATAGATTTAAACATATCGTATACCCTAGAGGAAAGGCAAGATAGGGGAGATATGAGAGAGTCATTTCAATGCATCCTTTCCCTGTTATAGCTGGAGGCTATCACTGGCTCCGATTCAGTATCTTTTAGAAAATTGCTACCTGCTCTTGAGTGATTAGGGGGCATCATTTGGCTGGTCTAAATCATCCAGGTGCCAACTCGCTGAACTGGTGTTAGATTTTTTATTGATGTCTTTCTGTGACAAATCCTGGCAAGCGCATTACCCCTGTGATGAAAAGTAGAGGGTATCCCATTTCTTTCTTCACACCTAACCCCCCCCCCCTCCCCCATTTTGCCTCTGTCTGGGCTTCTGGCATAAGCATAATGTAACGTGTCACATATTCGCCTGACCCTTCAGAGCCTCTAACCAGGTGAAATGACTACTATGGGAATTTGCAAGAAAGAGCAATATTTAGGTCAAACCCCACTTCTTTCACTCACAAATATAAACAATGCTGCTTTGCTAAGAACAGCTCATTCCCCTTCCCCCGTTAGCGATCTGTTCCCAGCCTGGGAGAGTTCATGCGACCTCTGCTATTCCTCCCACCTTTTTTTTCCTGCCACTCTATTGGTTGTAGCGGCTGCAGTTGCTTTTTTTTTTTTTTTTTTTTACTTTTCACCTTTACCATATGAAGGTTTTAAAAGATGTAAAACATTTGGTGAGAGGCTTTTGATGAGGTTATTTTGTCCATTATATCTAGCCAGCGAGGACAAACATTTATTTTAAAAGTTTTATATGCCCGCACTCTACAAAGGGATTTGATCGAGTCGGTTAAAAAAATCACCTCCTTGGTGCACCACAGAACACAATTTGGTGGCTGAAGAGAGAAACTGGAATCATGGATCTCAGGATGACATTAGGTGCTAGAAAAAACATAGCCTGTATTTTGTCTTGCTATTTTCCCCCATGCAGGCAAATGAAATTAAAATCTATGCAAACAATTTTAAACCTGGCTCTGCCATGGACCCTCGGTAAGCAACTTGGTCCCAGTGCTCCCACAAGCTCTGTATGTGAACTGGAGTGAGTCACTTATCTCCCAATGCCCTCCATTTGCTCATCCTTACTTGGATATTATATTCATTCTCCCTGCCCCACTCTGGAATCAGCCACATGGAACAGATTAGGCATTTAAACTAGGGATGTGAATCGTTTTTGAACGATTAAAATTATCGTCCGATAATTTTTAAATCATCCAAAATCGTTAGAGAGTGCACGATACAATACAAATGCCCACGATTTATCGTCAGGGGGCATTTGTATTGTATCGTTAAATAGGGGGTGGGAAAACCGGCACACCAAAAAAACCTAACACCCACCCCGAACCTTTAAAACAAACCCCCACCCTCCCGAACCCCCCCAAAATGTTTTAAATGACCTGGGGTCCCAGCGCGATGATCCCGGCGCGATGTCCCGCTCTCTGCCCACGGCTGCTGTGAAGAGAAATGGCGCCGGTGGCCCTTTGCCCCTTATCATGTGACAGGGCAAAAGGTAGCGCCGCGCCATTTTGATTCCTAGCTCCCGATGTCACGCGTCCAGGAGATGGCTCCCGGACCCCCGCTGGACCCCCAGGGACTTTTGGCCAGCTTGGGGGGGCCTCCTGACCCCCACAAGACTTGCCAAAAGTCCAGCAGGGGTCCGGGAATTACCTCCTAAACTCGAATCGTTTTGCCGTACAGCAAAATGGCGCCGACCATGCCGTACGGTCGGCGCCATTTTGCTGTTACGGCAAAACGATTCGAGTTTAGGAGGTCGTTTCCCGGACCCTCGCTGGACTTTTGGCAAGTCTTGTGGGGGTCAGGAGGCCCCCCCAAGCTGGCCAAAAGTCCCTGGGGGTCCAGCGGGGGTCCGGGAGCGATCTCCTACGCTCCTGACATCGGGGGACAAAAAACCAAAATGGCGCCGGCGCTACCTTTGCCCTGCTGTCATATGACAGGGCAAAGGTAGCGCCGGCGCCATTTCTACAACGCACCGGAGGTCCGAGAGTTAAAAGATCACACCGGGACCCTCCCTCTGGACCCCAGGTAATTTAAAGCATTTTGGGGGGGTTCGGGAGGGTGGGGGATTTATTTTAAAGGGTCGGGGTGGGTTTTAGGAATGTTTTAGTGTGCCGGTTTTCCCGCCCTCCCCCGATTTACGATTTACATGATATTTTAAAAAACAAAACCGCAACGATAAGATTCCCTCCCCCCCCAGCCGAAATCGATCGTTAAGACGATCGATCACACAATTCACATCTCTAATTTAAACTGGTAGCCAAATTTTCCACCACAAAAAATTGCTGCATGTTAGTTCCTGATGTTCTGATTAAAGCTCATTGGGCTGCTGATAGAATGAAAGACAAAAACATAAATGTATTTATGATCCTAATTGCAATGCAAGAAGGGAAGAAGGGTAGACTGAGAATTAATTACTTTCCCTTAAATCATTTCAAAGAGCAACTGTTGGAAAGTCTTTTAGCAATGCTGTGTTCTAGAGTTAAGCAGGCTTAGTCTGAAGTGTCTGTCTGGTGGCACATAACCCACAGAAAGATGGAGCAAGAAATGGGCATGAGCTGTCAGGAAAAGTCAAGGATGTGGTAAACCAGGGTCCTACAGTGCAGAGGAATTCTCCATCACTGACACAAGCAGGATATTGTCTACCGCATACCAAAACACACAAAACATTCTCCTAAATTATCCATTCACTCCCTTCTCCATCTCACCCCTTCAAAAACACATTCCTGTATCCAGTTCACCCCTCCTGATATCTCATACTGTATCACATCACTATATCCATTCACCCCTCCTATAATCTCATCCTGTAACACATCCCTGTATCCATTCACAACCCCTCCCCCCCCCCACTCCCGTATCTAATCCTGTAACACATCCCTGTATCCCTTAGGATGTGCAGAAGGACTGCATACGTTGCATTCGGTATTCGTCGTGAGGGCAAGTACGTTGAATTCGGAAAGGAGGCCCCTGATACATTAATGCGTTCATTCTTATTTGTTTCCTGGCTAAAATTTAATTAACTATAACCCCCCCTCCTGACACCCCCCCCCCTCCAAGACTTACCAAAACTCCCTGGTGGTCCAGCGAGGGGTCCGGGAGCCATCTACTGCACTCACGCCATCGGCTGCCGGTATTCAAATGGCACCGATAGCCTTTAACTTTACTATGTCACAGGGGCTACCGGTGCCATTGGTCGGCCCCTGTCACATGGTAGGAGCAATGGACGGGCCGGCGCCCATCTTGTGCTCCTACCATGTGACAGGGGCTGACCAATGGCACCGGTAGCCTCTGTGACATAGTGAGGGCAAAGGCTATCGGCCGCCACAGGGGCTACCGGTGCCGACAAATGGCACCGGTAGTCCCTGTGCACATAGTAAGGGAAAAGGCTATCGGCGCCATTTTGAATACTGGCAGCCGACGGCCCGAATGCAGGAGGTCGCTCCTGGACCCTCGCTGGACCACCAAGGACTTTTGGCAAGTCTTGTGGGGGTCAGGAGGGTCCCCCCAAGACTTGCCAAAAGTCCCTGATGGTCCAGTGGGGGTCCAGGAGCAATCTCATGCACTTAGGCTGTCGGCTGCCAGTAATAAAAATGGCGTCGATAGCCCTTGCCTTCACTATGTCACAGGGGCGACCAGTGCCATTGGTCAGTCCCTGTCACATCGTAGGAGCACAATATTGGCGTCGGCCATCCATTGCTCCTACCATGTGACAGGGCATCGGTAGCCCCTGTGACATAGTAAGGTCAAAGGCTATCGGTGCCATTTTGAATACCGGCAGCCGACGGTGGTGAGTGCAGTAGATGGCTCCTGGAACCCCCGTTGGACCACCAGGGAGTTTTGGTAAGTCTTGGGGAGGGTCAGGAGGGTGGGGGGTTTGTTTAAACTCGCTCTTTTAGACGGCCGAAACAATTCGGTGAAGATTCGTTGTATTCGTGAGGAATTGCGATATGTTTTCGCTTCCCCATGAATACAACGAATATGGCCCTATATGTTGTGGATTACCAATTACCAATAACACCAGTTCAGCGAGTTGGCACCTGGATGATTTAGACCAGCCAAATGATGCCCCCTAATCACTCAAGAGCAGTAGCAATTTCTAAAAGATACTGAATCGGAGCAAATGTGATTCACATCATCATTCCTTTTTACCCTTGCATTCCTTGTTCTTATTGTTACTTGTTCCATGTAAAGCCTGTTGCTAGTTTTGTTCTTTGTAAACCGACGAGATGTTCCCAACGTACGTCGGTATAGAAATGCCACTAAATAAATAAATAAATAAATAATTATGTTGCAAACAAATTGCACACCCCTAGTATCCATTCCCCCCCTCCTGTATCTCATCTTGTAACACATTCCTGTATGTATTCAACCCCACCCCCCATATCTCACCCTGTAACACATCCCTGTATCCATTCACCCCCTCCTGTATCTCATCCTGTAACACATCCCTCTATCCATTCACCCCCTCCTGTATCTCACCCTGTAACACATCCCTGTATCCATTCACCTCTTCTGTATCTCATCCTGTAACATAACATAAGAAATTGCCATGCTGGATTAAACCAAGGGTCCATCAAGCCCAGCATCCTGTTTCCAACAGAGGCCAAACACCAGAAGAACCTGGCAATTATCCAAACACCAAGAAGATCCCATGCTACTGAGTGCAATTAATAGCAGTGGCTATTTCCTAAGTCAACTTAATAGCAGTTAATGGACTTCTCCTCCAAGAACTTTTCCAAACCTTTTTTGAACCCAGCTATACTAACTGCACTACCACATCCTCTGGCAACAAATTCCAGAGCTTATTTGTGCGTTGGGTGAAAAGAATTTTTTCTCAGATTAGTCTTAAATGTGCTACTTGCTAACTTCATGGAATGCCCATAGTCCTTCTATTATCTGAAGTGTAAATACCAATTCATATCTACTCATTCAAGACCCTCTCATGATTTTGTAAGACCTCTATCATATCCCCCCCTCAGCTGTCTCTTCTTCCCAAGCTGAACAGCCCTAACCCTCTTCAGCCTTTCCTTATAGGGGAGCTGTTGCATCCCTTTATTTTTTTGGTTGCCCTTCTCTGTACCTTCTCCATTGCAACTATTTTTTTTTGAAATGCAGCGACCAGAATTGTTCACAGTATTTAAGGCGCGATCTCACCATGGAGCGATACAGAGGCATTATGACATTTTCCGTTTTATTAACCATTTCCTTCCTAATAATTCCTAACATTCTGTTTGCTTTTTTGACTGCTGCAGCACACTGAGCCGATGATTTTAAAGTATTATCCACTATGATGCCTAGATCTTTTTCCTGGGTGGTAGCTCTTAATATGGAACCTAACATCGTGTAACTACAGTGAGGGTTATTTTTCCCTATATGCAACATCTTGCACTTGTCCACATTAAATTTCATCTGCCATTTGGATGCCCAATCTTCCAGTCTTGCAAGGTCCTCCTGTAATGTATCATAGTCTGCTTGTGATTTAACTACTCTGAATAATTTTGTATCATCCGCAAATTTGATAACCTCACTCATCGTATTCTTTTCCAGATCATTTATATATATATTGAAAGCACAGGTCCAAGTACAGATCCCTGAGGCACTCCACTGTTTACCCTTTCCACTGAGAAATTGACCATTTAATCCTACTCTCTGTTTCCTGTCTTTTAACCAGTTTGTAATCCACGAAAGGACATCGGCTCCTATCCCATGACTTTTTAGTTTTCTTTGAAGCCTCTCAAGAGGGACTTTGTCAAACGCCTTCTGAAAATCCAAGTCATTACATCTACCGGTTCACCTTTATCCACATGTTTATTAACCCCTTCAAAAAAATGAAGCAGATTTGTTAGGCAAGACTTCCCTTGGGTAAATCCATGTTGATAGTGTTCCATTAAACCATGTCTTTCTATATGCTCTACGATTTAGATCTTGAGAAGTTTCCACTATTTTTCCCGGCATTGAAGTCAGGCTCACTGGTCTATAGTTACCCGGATCGCCCCTGGAGCCTTTTTTAAATATTGGGGTTACATTGGACACCCTCCAGGTACAATGGATGATTTTAATGATAGGTTACAAATTTTAAATAATAGATCAGAAATTTCATTTTTTAGTTCCTTCAGTACACTAGGATGCATACCATCCGGTCCAGGTGATTTGCTACTCTTTAGTTTGTTAATCTGGCCTTCTACATCTTCCAGGTTCACAGTGATTTCCGTTCTGGTCAGCCCTGGGGATTGCTACAACCGCTGCCAGTAATGGAGAGCCATGGACCCACATCGCTACAGACTTTGTAGTTGATCTGCCCCTTCTGGAGAAAATGAATACTATCTGGGTGATGGTTGATCGTTTCAGTAAGATGGCTCATTTCGTGGTGCTGCCTGGCTTACCCTCAGTCTTGGAGCTCACTAAGCTCTTCATTGTCCACATCTTTCGCCTACATGGCCTACCAAAGCACATTGTCTCGGATAGAGAATCGCAATTCATGGCAAAATTCTGGAAGGCTTTGTGCAAGCTATTTGACATCTCTCTGGATTATACCATCTGCCTATCATCCCCAATCAAATGGCCAAACTGAGAGGATTGAAGAGGACCCTAAAATAGTTCATTCGTGCCTATGTTAGTTGCCGTCAGAATAACTGGGCTGAACTGTTGCCATTAACTCACATCCAGCGTCATCCACTGGATCAACACCATTCAAAGTGGTTTATGGATGACTACCTTCACCATCACTTCCACTGACTCTCTCAGTGTCGTCCCCAAGCAGCTCAATCCACTGCTGATTGATATCCATCAATTATGGATTCAGACTAAAGACATGCTAACCCAAAGCGGCGTGAACGAGCAAAGAAATCATACGACGCTCATCATTCTAAAGCGACAGTATTTCTACCTGGTGACAACGTCTGGCTGTCAACTAAGCACTTGAGACTATATTTACCTTCTACTCGATTTGCTCCACGCTACGTTGGACTGTTTCCAATTCTCCTACATCTTGGCAAAATTACGTACAGTCTGAAGCTACTGCCTGGATTGAAAATCCATAACGCATTCCACATTTCAATTTTGAAACTACTTTTTCTCAGTAAGTTCTCACCCAAGTCTCCAGAACCAACTTCTATTACCACAGAAGAAGACCTTGAATATAAGGTTGAAGCTATTCTGGATGTAAGAAGACGTGGCAAAACTTGGGAATACCTTCTGTCTTGGGAAGGTTACGGCCCCGAAGAAAATTCTTGGGAGCCGATGGCAAATATCCTGGACAAAGAGATGCTTCTTCAATTTCATTCAGATGCATCCTCATAAACTTAACCCCTAGTAAAAGGACTGGAGGCTGTCCTTTGAAGGGGGGGTACTGTGCATCCATTGATCTTCGACAGCTTCGCCCCGCCTACCTCTCTCTCTACTTGCAGCTCCTCCCGCTTACCTTGGACCAGCGTCTGCTTGCCGACCTCTCCGGTGTCCCCAGACTGGCTATGGTGCTGCCTCCTGCCATTCTCCTTCAAGGTACCTCTAGGTCACGCGTGCACGCACGCCGCCCTCATATTTATTTTCACATTGGCGCGAACCTCAATGGCATCCCCCTGTTCTGACGTCACAACTCCAGAGTATATCTGCCTACTACATTTGCTAGCTCGTTGAGTTAGCAACAGAATTCTTACGGATGGGATTCGCTCTCCGTTCCTAAGCTACTCTGCCACGCCAGCTCTCTACTGGAACTCTGATTACCCTTCGGGGCACTAACAGGGTGCCCGCTCCTCGGGGGCCTCTCTGC
This sequence comes from Rhinatrema bivittatum, assembly GCF_901001135.1. Lineage (NCBI taxonomy): Eukaryota > Metazoa > Chordata > Amphibia > Gymnophiona > Rhinatrematidae > Rhinatrema > Rhinatrema bivittatum. The sequence goes on along the minus strand of NC_042628.1, from coordinate 62,062,208 downwards.
TTCTTTCAGGTGCTATCAGAAAACAGGTACTCGCTCCTCGAGGGCCCATGTTCCCTGTGTCGCTGCCTGCAACCTCTACCTTCTACTTGGAAGAACTAACTACAGTCACCATCTGTGAGTACAGAAAACATCTCTCTCTACAGTACTGCTTCGCCCGTCTCAGGTACTCGCTCCTCGAGGGCCTGCCCTCTGCTCCGGTGCCAGACCTCTCGTCTAGTGGAATCTCTGCTACTGCTAGTGAGTACAGCGCTACTGAGTCTCTCTGCTCTAAGGGATCAGGAACTCGCTCCTCGGGGGCCTGCTCTCCCTGTCTCAGAGCTCTCCTATTCTACTTGGGACTCTGAATGCTAATTCTATTGTGTGCTCATAACTCAGTCTCTTTTCCACTACAGCACTGACTACAGAGGATCCGCTGTTCCAGCGTCCTGTGAGAGACGCGCCCAGCCGGGCTCTACAACCACTACTCACTACTGCCACCTCTGGTGGTTCCATATACTGTTTAATAAAAGATTCAATTCTGTGTTTGTCTGTCCAGAGCGTTAGCCTGACACTGTGGTCCCTCATGGGACTGGCCCCCATGGGCGTGGTCAGCTGCCACAGTGTCCAAGGATCCACCCAAACACCAATAACCATAACAAATACAGCACAGTTAATAAGGTGCTCCTGCAAAGGCAGTATATAACTATCACTGGGGGAGGGTATTTTCTTTGGGTCAATGTGGGGATGGCTGACTACCAGCTGCTGAACGTGCTATAGCTGCAACACACTCCTGGCTTTCCACAATGTATGCAATGATATACTGCACTGTTGATGTAATGGACATGAGTACAGAAATAACACCAGGTTGGCCATGAAAGCTGTTGGTACTGTAACCAGCGCAGTATTGGGCTGTCCCCCTTGACAAAGACCTGTATGCTCACACCCCCTATCCCCTATTCTATCCCATCCCCCCATCCCCCCTTCCCCTATTCTAGCCCATCCCTCCTTCCCCATTAATCTCCTTCCCCTATTCTAGCCCACCCCCTCTTCCCCCACCTTACTTGCCCACTTTAAACCTCACAAGATTTCTAGCAGGTAGCACAAGTCATGTGTCCATGATGTCCTGAGCGATTTCTGTTGGGGATGGCTCCCCTTCTGGACTATTCCAAGGACAGGGCCTTCAGTTAGTAGATCTGGTGGAATATGTCCCTATTCTATGCAGCACACTGACAATGCCCGGTGTCCTCTGAAGGTCTTATTGGACAAGCACTCAGTGATGTCCCATAAGGCTCCCCTGTGCCATATGGAATACCCCCAGGACTCTACAGCTGGGTTATGGCCTACTTAGAATGCATGGTCCATCCATGACTCAATACCACACGGGTAGTACTGAGGTCATATAGTGAACCATGCACCCCATATGGTGGAATGTACATAGGACATCTATTGGCAGTGTGTTGATTTGTGGATGGTTTTTTTTAGGGGAGGCAGATGATGAGCAACCTGGACCTGCACCTAGATGACCCCAAAGGCTGTACCGTCATCTGCGGGTGATCCCTGACTCGTCGGAAGAGGGAGGCCGTGAACAGCCAGAACAGCCTGCGGAGGAAGAGGAGCAGCAGCGGCAGGGAGAGGAGTCGGAGGACACACTGGCTGATCTGCTTCGTGATCGCCCGCAAGACAGCAGTGCGTCGGACCAGGTGAACCTGAACTGGTTGCCAGTCAGGTTGAGAGACTGCTATTACAGCACAGCGCCGGGATCTTGGAAGCTATCTCCAGCCTGCCTGATGTGGTGCGGCAGAAAGCAGAGTCCCTCCATGATACCATCAGGGAGGAATCACAAGCCCTCCGTGATACCATCAGGGAGGAAAGACAAGGGCTTCAGCAGGCAATCCGGGACCTTTGCCAGGCTACTGATGAACAAACTGAGGTGTGGAGGGGGACGCTGCAGTGGTTGCTTCCTGTGCAGCCACAGCCACCAGCAACACCATGGGCTTTCATGGGGCCCTGGATGCATTACCCTCCACCTTATGTGCCACCCTTCCCATGGATGGCACCAGCTCGTGCAGAAGTGCCTGCCATGGGACAGCCACCTGCGCCTCAGCCTGGTCTAGGCTATCCATGGATGGCACCCCACTCCCGCCTGCGCCACCTGTCATGCTTCCACCACCACCACCAGAGCTGCAGCTGCCACTGGCTGTACCTTCCTGCAGCCATGAACTGCCCCAACCTCCTGTACCCTCTGAGGGTAGCGTCAGCAGTGGGAGGAGTCCACTGCACAGGAGCTCCAGGTTGGGGCAGCCGAAGCTTCCTGAGGGCCGAAAGAGAGGACGGCCAAGGAAGTGAACATTAAATATATTTATCTATATTATTTTATTTTACTTTTTTATTTCTGTGGACTTTTTGTGCATACATCCACTTTAAATACACACTTGCGAATACATGCACTATCACCTTATGAAATGGCTTTCTATGAGAGTGTTCCTTTGTTGTATAGCCTGCCTTTGACTCAAGCGATGGATTTCTGCCAATTCCTCCTGAGTTAGATGTTCTGCCTCCTCACTCTCTTCAGGGGCCTCCTCCTGCAAAATGATAAGGGGAATGGAACAACTCCCCTATGAGGAAAGACTAAAGAGGTTAGGACTTTTCAGCTTGGAGAAGAGACGACTGAGGGGGGATATGATAGAGGTGTTTAAAATCATGAGAGGTCTAGAACGGGTAGATGTGAATCGGTTATTTACTCTTTCGGATAGTAGAAAGACTAGGGGGGCACTCCATGAAGTTAGCATGGGGCACATTTAAAACTAATCAGAGAAAGTTCTTTTTTACTCAACGCACAATTAAACTCTGGAATTTGTTGCCAGAGGATGTGGTTAGTACAGTTAGTATAGCTGTGTTTAAAAAAGGATTGGATAAGTTCTTGGAGGAGAAGTCCATTACCTGCTATTAAGTTCACTTAGAGAATAGCCACTGCCATTAGCAATGGTTACATGGAATAGACTTAGTTTTTGGGTACTTGCCAGGTTCTTATGGCCTGGATTGGCCACTGTTGGAAACAGGATGCTGGGCTTGATGGACCCTTGATCTGACCCAGTATGGCATTTTCTTATGTTCTTATGTTCTTAAAGGGATGTGTCTGTTAAGTGCAAGGTTATGTAGCATACAGCAGGCTAGAAAGATCTCACACACTTTATGGGGGCTGTAGAGAAGGCATCCTCCAGATCTTTCGAGACAGCGGAAGCGGGATTTCAGGATGCCAAAGGTTCTCTCTATGACAGCCCTGGTCTTACGGTGTGCCCTGTTGTAGCGAGTCTCAGCGGCAGTTGCGGGGGAGGCAATGGGGATCATGAGCCAGCTTTTAAGTGGATAGCCTCTGTTACCTGTAGGAGAAGACAGCAAATCACGGTTAAATTCCTTCTGTGCTTCATTGTGGCACAGCTCAGAAGGCAAGCAAACACGAGGCATGCTGTGCCACCCTAAATAGAAGCTTACCAGACATATAGCTGGGAGGTATTAGGTTAGAAGTTTGTAAGCTTACCTAGGAGCCATCCCCCAGTGATGTGTCCTTGCTGGAAGTGGTCATGGATTCTGGATTGTGATAGAATGTAGGCGTTGTGACTGGATCCTGGAAAGCGGGGCACCACATTGGTAATGATGCCCTTGGTGTTGCACACCACTTGCATGTTTAGATAGTGGAAACCCTTGCAGTTGCAGTAGGTGGCCTCATCTCCTCCTGGTGCCCTTAGAGCCACGTGAGTGCAATCAATAGCTCCCAAGACTGAGGGGAAGCGTTCAATTTGGTAAAAGTCTGATTATTTCTTGCTGTTCCTCTCTTCTGAAGGGGAAGGAAATAAAGTGTTGTGTTGTTCTGAGCAAGGCAGTCAGGAACTGCTCCAGACACCTTGATGTGGCAGACTGAGTGATTCCGGAAGTCATGCCAAGCGGTGTTTGGAAGCTGCCAGTAGCCAAAAAAGACAGGGCGGTAGTCACCTTGATGTGTACAGGCAAGGCATGGCCCCTTTGGGTGATAGGTTGCAGGTCAGCCTCTAACAATTGGCAGAGGTACTGTATGGTCTCCTTATTAAATCTGAAATGGTGCATTACTTCTTCCTCAGACAGATTCAGAAATTGTGTGCGAGACCTGTAAACTCTATGTAAAGGGTACTGCCTCTGTCTCAGCATTCTTCTCCTCCTCCTGTCTCTCTTTCTCTTCTGAACTGTATAGAGCACAGGACCCATAATCGCTATTATAAGCATGTGTAGAAACAGGAATAACCAAAGAATAGCTGTTGAGTTATGAGCTCCTGCGGCAGTCTGCTAACATTTACACACATCAACAGTGCCTAGGGAAATCATTTGCAGTTTCCCAGTTATCACCAGTTAGCCCCCCACAACTTCTTCCTTCCACCTTCTGCTTTTCTCCAGAATGTAGGGTCCCTGAGTGATGAGAGGCAGCAGGCACGGACACTTCAGTAGTCGCTTGCGCACACAGGCAGGCAGTAGTAAATATACGCACGTGACAATGGCAGCGCGCGCCGGTGGATTTGTGTGTGTCACTTATAAAATATGTCTTATGCGTGTAAATTAGGTATACTCCCCGACACACCCCTTTCTTATTCGCGTAAATTTACGCGCACAGGGTCATTTGCGAGCATAAATACCCCTATGCAAAATTCGAGTTATTCGCACTCCTGTCACTTATGTGCATAAGTGCCGTTTTCTATGCGTGTAACCCTTTTTAAATCTACCCCATAGTGCCTTAGCCCTGGAGTTTTGAAAACCTTTTTGTTATTAGAGAGGGAAGTTTTTCCACCCTTCCTTTCTCTCATTTGGTTTTACCTTTTTTATTTTTCCAGCCAATTACCTGCTGGCCTGAGGCCCTTTAGAGGTACCTCCCGCTCCGGCGCTGCGCGCCGTTCGTCGCACGTCGAAGGAGCGCGACAAAGGGGCCCGCCCCTTTGTGCGCCCCTTCAGGCAGCCCCCTCTTGACGGCCACTGAGGCACCACCCGGACATCCTTATCAGCAATCACTTGTTCCGAGGCTCCGAAGTTTCGAAGGCTCCGAAGTTTCGCTGTCTACCCTCTAACCCTCAGCCAAGACCCACCTGGACCCAGGAACTTCAGAGTGAGTAGGCACCTTTACATAGAACACTCTCCTTCACCACACTGGACTTCGTTAGCCCCTCCAGATCTGGACCTATCCCCCCGGCCCTACTAGCCAACCTAACGCCCCAAATTGCGATACGTAAGCAGTATTGTACAACCTGCTCTCTATCCTTACAATATAACCAATATAATCCTAGCACTGCATAACCTACGTACTCCGTTTAATCTAAACCTGTATCTCTGTATCAATTTGCTCGGTTGTAACTGCATTTGTTTGTTAATCTGAACTGTTCAATCTGCATTATCCTGCTCTAAGTTGTACTAAACTGCAATATTCTTTCCGCATTTTGCTCCCCCCCCCCCATTGTGCTCCCCCCCCCCATTGTGCTCCCCCCCCTCCAAGACAGACACATCAAAAACTTCAACTTCCAACACCCTACACTCTCAACATGTATCAACACCATATCACCATTCTTAAATATAATAACCAAAGGCCCAACGTTCCTCCCTACCCACGTCTCCACTCACACCTTAAAACTCTCCTCCCCTCCATGATCTCCCCCCCTCTTACCCAAGTCATTGGTCTCACTGCCCTCTCTCTCATCCTCCTTAATGCACAATCATTAAACAAAAAAATCCCTCTTCTCTCTGACCTACTTACAGACCAAAACCCAGACATCTGTGCTATAACAGAGACCTGGCTTAAGGATTCCGATTCCGTGCTCATAAACCAGTTACCCTCCAAAACTTATGATATCTTCTCTATCCCTAGACCTAAAAAGAAAGGAGGAGGCTTACTCTTAGCCATAAAGAAAAAATTTAACATGATTCTCTACTCTATCCCCTCCCCCCAAAAAATTGAAATAGGCCTTTTCAAATCTCCCAATCTGCAAATATGTCTTGTCTATGCCCCCCCAGGAACCCTCCACATTAACCCTTCAACCCTCATAGAATACATTGCAAAGAACTTATCCATTGACACCCCAGCAATCATTCTAGGAGATTTTAACCTCCATGTCGACATTTCTCCCCGCTCCCCCACTTGTGACGCATTCCTAGACTCACTGAACGCATTAGGATACAGGCAGTCTATCTACTTCCCCACTCACAAGGCGGGTCACACCCTTGACCTCCTCTTCACCAATGCTCTCATCCAGGTTGACCCCCCCTCCCACACACCTATTCCCTGGTCAGACCACTACCTTATCGAAGCCTCTCTCTCCTACAAGACACCTCCCCGCCATATTAACACTAACAAAACTATTCATTACAGGAAAAACTGCACTAGAGATGACCTAATCTCAGCGATCTCTAACAATCTCGATCAACTAGATCTCACTAATGCAGACACAGCACTCGCTTCCTGGCAAGATATTACCAATAATATAGCCAACACTATCTGCCCCTTGCAATCAAAACTCATCTCTCCTCTACACAATGAAAAAAGGAAACCTTGGTATTCCCAAGAACTAAAGAACCTAAAACAATGCCTTCGTAAATCTGAAAAGATCTGGCGCAACGATCCCTCTCCTACACACCTTGCCCAATTCAAATCCTCCTTACACCTGTACAGCGAAAAACTCAACAAGACAAAACGCGACTTTTTCGCTACCAAAATACATCAATTCCAATTTAACCCTAGAGTACTTTTTGATTACGTAGCCTCACTCACCAAGTCAGCAGCTCCCGACATTCCAGATGAAATAGCTAAACCCAAATGTGAAGAACTTGCTACGTTCTTCCAAACCAAAATAAACAAATTGCTGTCCAACTTCAATACTACTTCTACCACTCCCTTCAGCCTCCCCAAACATAACTTCAACCACTCTATCACTAATGACAACACCAAACTTCTCTCCTCTCTAGACTGCACCTCAGTACTTGAAATAGAATCATTCATCAAGAAAGCCAAGCCCTCCTCCCATCCCTCGGACACAATCCCCACCAAACATCTAATTTCCATCCCTAACCTCATCGCTAAACCTTTAACAAACATCATTAATCTGTCCATCAACTCTGGCCAAGTACCTGTTCCCCTTAAACAGGCAATCGTCAAACCTATCTTAAAAAAACCTAAACTTGACCCCTCTGACCTCGCCAATTACCGCCCCATCTCTAATCTCCCCTTCCTCTCTAAACTCCTCGAAAAAACTGTTAACAAACAACTCTCAGAATACCTTGAAGATAACCGTATCCTAGCACCTGCTCAATACGGTTTCCGGAAATCCCACAGCACTGAGACACTTCTACTTTCCCTGTCAGACCATATTCTTAAAGGATTTGACAAAGGGCAATCATTTATTCTCGCCTTTCTCGACATCTCCTCCGCTTTTGATACCATCAGCCATTCCATTCTCCTACAACGCTTAACTGAAATTGGCGTCACAGGTATTGCCCATAACTGGTTCAATTCCTACCTCAGTAACAGAAACTTCAAAATCCAACTAGGAAATCACGAATCCAAAACCATCCCCCTCAATCAGGGTGTCCCACAAGGCTCATCTCTGTCCTCAACCCTCTTCAATATTTACATGCTACCCCTCTGTGACCTCCTTTCTAGTCTCAAGCTGCCTCACTTTGTCTACGCTGATGATGTCCAGTTGCTCATACCCATCACCGAATCCCTACCAAAAGCTATGGACATCTGGAAGGATACGCTCCAATCCATAAACAAGCTCTTAGCTTCCATCCATTTAGCTCTTAACACTACTAAAACTGAAATCATGTTCATCTCACCCCAAAATCATCCTAACCCCCCCCCTATCCATACACCATTTGCCCAGCAAGTCCGTGATCTGGGTGTCATCCTTGACGACCATCTCTCGCTTAAGAAATTCATCAGTAATATACTAAAAGATGAATTTTTTAAACTACACTCCCTAAAAAAACTAAAACCCCTACTACATCCCCCCGACTTCCGCACAGTTCTACAAACCACCATCTTTGCCAAAACCGACTATTGTAATGCTCTCCTCCTTGGTCTACCGAACAACGCCATCCAACCCATTCAAATATTACAAAACACAACAGCCCGGATCTTGACCAACTCACGCAGAAATGACCATATCACACCGGTATTAAAAAACTTACACTGGCTCCCAATTGCATCACGCATCCAATATAAGGCTCTCTCCCTTGTCCACAAGGCTTTATACAATCCTGAAATGAACTGGTTCAACGAATCCTTCCGCCTCCACCAATCCAACAGGCCCATCAGACACCAACATCTCGCCTTCATGCCTACACCCACTCCCAAACATTACAAACTTACCTCCACGAGAGCCCGAGCGCTCTCTATCGCCGGGCCTACCCTTTGGAACACTATGCCCGTCGAACTACGACAAGAAGAATGCACAAAAACATTCAAAAGGAAGCTGAAGACCTGGCTCTTTACCAAGGCATACACCTAATTTCCCCTCTTTCCCCTCTTTCCCCTCTCATCCCCACCTACCCTCCTCCCCTTTCCTCACCCCCACCTTTAGGTACTTCCTCGCCCCTTCTCTGTTCAGTTGTCCTACATGCCCCTTATCTCTCAGCTCGCTTACTCCTTTAACCCCCCTCCACCCCTCCTTCCCTCTTATCCGCCTCCACCCCCTCCCCATCCCCTCTCCTCTCTCTTCCAACTCTACACAATTGTCCTTCTAGGACATTGCTATTTTTATGAATACTTTGTATATATTGATACTCTATATATATTTGTAAATTTTGTAAATTTTGCTCATAACGTTTTGTTTGATTATCTCCCGCCCTTATCTCCCCCCCTCATTTGTTCATATGTTAATTCGTTATATCTGTTTGATGTAAATCGCATCCTCATTTGTTTATATGTTACTTCCTTATATCTGTTCGATGTAAAACACCTTCCCAGGCGCCAATTTCAGTTACACTGTAAACCGATGTGATATCCCTGATGAACATCGGTATATAAAAATTTTAAATAAATAAATAAATAAATAAGTACTGTCTAAGAGTTTTGGCTACTGACTTAGATGAGGAACATCTGGGGGAAAAGGTAATGCGGTGCCAACCAGGTACTGCCAATAGAGGAGTAGAGATAGAGAACAGGATAGACTTCAGGAGAAATATGAACAGTAGGACTTTCTATTCTGATAAGCAATTGGGATACGATTTTCTAACCATCACCTATGGAAAGAAGTGGAGGATTAAACTACAAACTGAGGAGAAGTAAGGAGTTAAATTATTCAAGGAATTGGCTTAATTATTCAGAAGACTTTTATTGGAAGAGTGAGGTCACAAATTTATTGCATTTCACCTTGTAAGAATAAATTGGGCTAGTATCATCAAGAATCAGAAATTCACTTACAATTTATCAGTAAAACTGAGTTGGAATCCAAACTGTTTCCAGTGTGATCATTGCTGCTATTTGTGTAACATATCATCAGTGCTGTTTACAAGGAGATGGAAGGATGACTTGGAAGGAAGCAACATAAAAGGGCCTTGAAGTTAAGCTTTCCCCCACAGAGTTGAATTAGCACCTTGCTGAGTCCAAACTGAAATGTGAGCCTTTGGGTCAACTATCCGGGTTTTCACACTCAGAGGTTACATGCGTAGAAAGATTAAAATATAAAATACTATATACACTGGGGTAGATTTTCAAAGGATTGCGTGCGTAACCCCCAAAATCCTACCCCTGCGTGTGCCCCAGGACGCGCGTATGTCCTGGGGTTTTCAAAAATGGGTGGTCCGGGGGCGGTCCCGAGTCCTCCAGCACAGCGGCTGTGCCGGAGGTTCGTGTGCCGCAAGTTACGCCTTGCCAGAGGCAGGCGTAACTCGGTGAAATAAGGTACGGGGGGATTTAGGTAGGGTGGAGCTTAGAAAAGGTTCCCTCCAAGGCCGCTCTGATTTCGGAGCGGCCTTGGAGGGAACGGGGAAAGCTATCGTGGCTCCCCTTGGGCTCGGCGCGCGCAAGGTGCACAAATGTGCACTCCCCTTGCGCGCGCCAACCCTGGGTAGCGCGCACAAATGTACTCCGCTCACTTAGGATTTAAAATCAGCCCCTTTGTTAATAACATTTTAGACATAAAAATACAAAAAGAAAAAATCTCTCAGAACAACAAGAAAATCTTTTCTTTACTCCCCCCCAAACTTATCTCTGAGATCTTTAAGGGCATCCATTAATTATTGATAGGGAAAGGTGGGTTGGAGGGGCAAACGATAATCGGGGGGAGGGGCAAGTGATAATCGTGGGGAGGGGACAGGAACAGGGGCTGGGCTGCAAATATCTTTTTTTTTAACTGTTACTTTTTATTTAGGTACACAAACTTACAATAAGCCCGAATTCATCACTAACACATTGAGGTACGTCGTACCACATTTGATAATCCGTAGTCAGAGAAGATTGTCTCATTCTTACCAAGCCAGGCAAGCAGGCTGCGTCCGTGAAATAAATCTGTAGAACAAGGTCGATCCAATCCTAGTCTCCTGCCTGTCCTGTCCAGGTGGGGTCCTGGGTCTGGATAGACAGAGCCAGCCCTCTCGCGAGAGAATGCAGAATTCTCCTAGTATGGCAATAAACCAAACCACAGCATCATCCAAAGTCCAGTTCTGAGCTGCTTTTCCAGAAGAAAATGTTTGTGTCCCTGGCTGCCTGAATGCATCACATTTCTTTCTTTTGGTAAATAGATGGGAAAGGGGCCCCTCCCCTCCCAAATTCCCCACTCCTACTCCCAATAAGGCAGCCCAGAAGAAGGGGGCAATAATATATACTCTGATACCACCAAACTGCAGAAGCTCTGCCCATGAGAATGTGGGACCCCCTACCCATGCTCCCCCCCCACCCCCAGTAATGAGGATTAGAGGGCTGACTAAATTCAGTGAAATATGGGGGAAATCATCAAGTTGTCCATTATTTATTTGTTTATATTTTTATATTCCACTTTTCACACTTTTTTTCAGCACTTCAAAACGGATTACATTGAGGTATTTCATAACATATTTAGACCGTCTGCACAGTTTCCCAGAGAAGCCTATGAGGCAAACCCAAGTGTTTACCTGCAATTCAATATTTGATTTCTGGATAAGTATGCAGGGTGAGGGAAGATGTCTCCGCTCCATGATCATCAGCCAAGATAAGAGAAACAAGTGCTTTTAAACTGGGTTGAGCATGCTACAGAATTTGCTAAATATGGGTACTCAGGTGGTCGGCACAGCCTGTCTCATCTGGAGTTATAAATATTGAGTATGGCTGGGCAGCTAGAGCTCAAAGATCAAATCTGAAAAACCTTTACAGAGGGGAATATGCCCTTTTTGAAACAGACATGCAAGTCTGCTGAGGTCCTGAGAGATACATCAAGGTACAAAGTTGGTACTGAAAGAGGAGGAGGAGCATACATTTTGGTATTTTTAAAAATGTGCAAAACAAAACCCAGCCCTGCAGGGTAAAAAACATCATGGGGCTATTTCTACAGGTCTGCCTCATTGTGGTGAACATAAGTCTGACAAGTTTCAAGCAACATCCAGAATGGAGATGAATCAGATAAACACATTTTTTTAAAATTAGCTAGGAAGTTAACTTAGGAACCATGGCTTCTCGCCTAGCCTCTATTCTTTCTCCCATCCAGTCTCCTTGTGCCAAATCAGCCCCTTTGAGCATATGCTACAAGGTGTCCAATACATGGTCAAATATTTTTCCTGAAGTGATATAATTCCCTTTCAGGATCTGTGGCTTTCATGAGTTGCATTAAATGATCAGCAGATGGCAGCAGGTTCCCATCAGAACAGCAACCTTCCTGAGAATCCAGGCAGTCTTCCAAAAACACACCTGCAGCTCGTCTTGACTTTTATCCACCCTCCGGCTCAGTGCATGCTGGGAGCTATGGTCTTCATTTGCAGTCGTGATAGATTAAAATGTTTACAGCCGTACTGGTCCTGGAAAACTTGTAGGTTGTGATGTCATTTACTGGACCCACCATCAAAAAAAAGAGTGTGAGGGGAGTTTTCAAAACTATTCTCATGGATAAAACAGTGCTTTACCTGCAGAAAAGAGCTACCACAAAATTGTTACAGGCCCATGCAATATTGGCACGCATAAAACAGTTGCTCACGGGCCTGGACCGTGTATATTGTAGGTGTATATTGGGCATCTAGAATTTATTTTTTTTTGCAAATTTTTTTTTTTTTTTACAGATTCCACTTTCTGTGGTCCCTCCTACTTAGTATTGCGATGATATTAGTAGAAGGGATCATAGAAAGCTGGAAATGTGGTTTTTTACAATGAGCCCTTGGGCGTTGCAAAGGCACATTGGCCACGCGGGAAATTGTTTGCATCACAGGGATTAGCTAACAGCCTCTTCTACATGTACTTTCATGTGATGAGCGCTATTAGCTGTGTGTTTGATTGGATGCACGTTTTGGATGTGCTAATCCCCATTTTTGCATTGGGGGGTTATGGATATGCGTCCAATCGCATGTTGAACCGTGCGCTGGCTGCAGCACACGGTATCACATTGGCCTGTTTGTGGGTAAACTTATGCACATAGGTCCGGATTTTAAGAGGTAAGCACAGATGTACAATAGTGCGTGCAACCCGGCGCGCACAAATGTACGCCCGATTTTATAACATGTGCCCCCCCGACACGCCCCCCCCAAGAAAGCCCCTTGGGGGGGACGTGTCGGGGGACGTGTCGGGGGACTTACGCGCATCCCGGGGCTTGCGCACGCTGCCAAGCCTACTCAACATAGGCGTACCCCTTTGAAAATCTGACCCTTAGTGTGTGTGGGAGCATGTATGTGAAGAAGAGAGAGAGGGTGAGTGTGTGTGTGTATTTATATGTGTGAGGGAGTGTATGAGAATGAATATATGTGTGTGTGTATGTGTGTATGAAAGAATGAATGTGTGTGTGTGTGAGAGAGAATAACATTTGTGTGGCTCCCCCCAATCCATAACAATCTGAGGGTGACTGGAAATCAAAAGATTCCAGGTATGTGGAGAGGGAGATTTTTAATCCTTATTAATCTTCATTTTTGGATGCTGTATTTGGGAAATATTAGAAGACATTTATTGAAGTTTTAATTATTGGATATTTTAATCAGCTGTTTTGACATTCTTTTTATTAGTATGATTTTAAAATTATGAATAATTGTTTATATCTCTTGATTTTATTTCTTGATGTTTTGTGAGGAATGATGGCTTCTGTTTTTCCATTGTTGCACTGCATAATATAGTTGGGCTTGTTGCAGTTTTCAGTTCAATTTTTGTTGACAAGTTTGGAGTATTTGGCGGGGAGAGCGTCAAATTACTAGCCTGCCCTGGGCACCAAAATATCTGTCTGGCCCTGCCTAAGCTCGACAGAAAAATTATACTCACCTGCCACTGACTGCCCCTGGTTCCTTTCCCCTCTCCCCCTCTCTGCTGGTCCTGCTGCCTGGTCATGTCGCTGTGACTGTCTCCGCTCTCTTCCCCAGGCCCTGTCCCCTGACTAAAGCATTGACTCCTGCTGCTCCTGGCCCACTGCTGCCTGCCTGTAACCCAGCTTGTCTCCCTAACATGCTTAGTCCTGACCTGCTCATGCTGATCTCCAGCTGCTCGATCGATCGCATTGCTGAGAATCAGGAATGGACACTAAGAAAGGTAAATAAATACTGTGGATTTATTGGTGGGATTGCTCCTCCTAACTGTTCAGTGTTGAAGTTCTTGGCCTTAACTTGGGGTATTGGGGTGGTGAGTGCCATACTGCTGGGCTTTAGTGGGTGAGGGGGGGAGGGGTAGGGGAGCATTGAAGAGAAGCGTGAACATTGCAATTCTGTTGGGCTTGGGCCTAGGGAAGAGGGGCATTGGGGAGAAGAAATGGGAGGCAAGGACGGGAATAATAGACATGTGTGGAAAGTGGAAGGACACCATCGGTGACAAATTTACTGGGCTCACCCAAGGGTTCGGAATTTTCATAGTAGAAAGTTGGCAACCCTCTCGTCTCAGGGATAACAGAGATGAACAGATGGAAACCTGTGGGTGGTGATGCAAGCAAAGAGCAGTGTGTCATAAAGTAATTAAGGCAAGGGAGGCAATTAGCACTCATTAGGGATAGCTGGAGGTCCCTGGAGAGGCCCTTGTGTAGCAAATTGGTGCTGTTAAAGGTCAGCAAACAAGTTGTAGGCGAGACCCTTTTACTGGACTAAGGTAATACATTTCTGAAGAGTTTTGCTGACCTCTGCTCCCTTCATGGGATTAATGCAAGGCAACCACACGATTTTATTCAAGTTGGAGATAGAAAAATCAGCAAAACAGAGAAGCTTTTTCTGGTAGTGGAGGTTAATTTCCTGTTACTGTGCTGCAAGGTGGGACTCTTAGACACATGGGACCTCTGCCCGCTGCCTTCCTCTCAGGCCCACTTTTACCCCTGAAGAAGTTCTGGGCAAGCTTTTGAAAATGGGCCCCCTTTCGTGTTTTTTCCAGATTTGGATTTTAGATTTAGTTACTCGTCTTTCAAAATCCACTCTCAACAGAAGTTACAATCAGGTACAGTAGGTTGTTCCCTGCCCCAGAGAGCTTAATCTATGTTTATACTTGAGGCAATGCAGAATTAAGTAACTTGCCCAAGGTCGCAAGAAATATCAGTGGGGTTTTATCCCTGGCTTCACTGGTTCTCAGCCCTCTGCTCTCACCACTAGACTTCTATTGACCATCACCCTCCCTTACCTCCCTGACCTTGCACTCTCCTCCTCCCCTGCCCCTCCCTCCTTTAGTCTGATCTGTCAGCCTGCTGCTAAAGCTTTCCTCCTCTGTGCTGTCTGATGGGAAGGAAACCGCACGCTGCCTGCTCCTTTTAGCTTGTGTGGCCCAACACATGCACACCTCTACCTTCTTCTGCCTGTGCAGGCCCCTGCCAGGGTGGCAGGAGTGTGAGGTTAAGGGCCTGGCACTGTGAACAGGGCTGGTGCGAGGCATACTAAGTCAGCGGTTCCCAGACCTGTTTTGGACCCCAACCCAGTCAAGTTTTCAGGATATGGACAATGAATGTGCATGAGATAAATGTATAAGCAATGGAGGCAGTGTATGCAAATCTATTGCATGCATAGTCATTACGGATATCTTGAAAATCTGACCGGCTGGGGGGTCCCCCAGGCCAAGTTTGGGAACCACTGCTTTAGGTGAATATTCAGCCTTGTGCTTCCCTCCCCTCCCCACCTCCTAGTTAATTTTCAGGCCTATAGGCTGTCCATCCCACCCTTGGGATACTGATAACAAAACTCAACAATCATTATGCCCCACCATCAGCCCTTCCAGAGCCATCCTGTAAAAGCACCTCACCAGATATCCTACATTTAAATATTCAACTTTGTTTCTTGTATGTTTCAGAATCATTTCGCTCCTCGAGGGCCTGCTCTCCCTGTCTCGGAGCTTCTCCTATTCTACCTGGGACTCTGTATGTTTCTCACTGTGTGGCCTCTGTGATTTTTAATGGATATCTAAATGAAAAAGAAATCCATACTAAATTGGATAAACGTAACATCTGGGATGAACGAGAATGTTTAACCTTACTATTCATAAGAAGAAAAAAAAGTTCAAATGCTATTGTCATCTCTTGTCAGTTACATAAACTCCTTCCATTACCAGATACTTTGTGAAGTAACCCAAAACCCTCGAAAAATGTCACTCTCAACACATATGGCATACCTGCCATACCAAAAGAGAACTAAATTCCAGCACTCAAACAATCACAACCATATTTGAAAAGGCAACACTGCAAATAATCCACTGGGCCTTACAATAGCCCTGCATCCTGCAGCAGAGTAGTGTTGCGACCGTTGGTCTGCGACAGCTTCGCCCCGCCTACCTCACTCTTCTTGCGGCTCCTCCCGCTCACCTCAGACTACTGGCAGCCGCAGCGTCTGTCTGCCGACCTCTCCGGCATCCCCGGACCGGCTTTGGTGCTGCTTCCCGCCATGCTCCTCCAAGGTACCATAGGGCGCACGCACGCATGCCGCCCTTATCTTTATTTCCTCGTTGGCGCGAACCTCAGGGGCAACCCCCTGAGATGACGTCACGCTGCCCGGATATTTAAGCCTACTGCTTTTGCTAGCTAATCGAGTTAGCAACCAGAATTCTACGGATGGGATTCGCTCTCCGTACCGAAGCTGCTCTGCCACTCCAGCGTTATCTGGAACTCTTATTGCTAACGGGGTACCTGCTCCTCAGGGGCCTCTTCTGCTTCTTTCAGGTGTTATCAGGAAACCGGTACTCGCTCCTCGAGGGCCCATGATCCCTGAGTCGCTGCCTGCATCTACAACCCTTTCTATTTGGAAGACTTCACTAACAGTTTCCATCTGTGAGTACAACTACCATCTATTCCTCAGTACTGCTTCCCTGGAACCAGGTACTCGCTCCTCGAGGGCCTGCCCTCTGTTCCAGTGCCAGGCCTCTCGTCCAGTGGAATCGCTGTGTGAGTACAATACCACTGCGTCTCTCTACTCTAAGGGATCAGGTACTCGCTCCTCGAGGGCCTGCTCTCCCTGTCTCGGAGCTTCTCCTATTCTACCTGGGACTCTGTATGTTTCTCACTGTGTACTCATAACTCTCAGCCTCTTTTCACTACAGCACAGCCAAGCAGAGGATTCGCTGTTCCAGCGTCCTGTGGGATACTCGCCCAGCTGGGCTCAATATCTACTACTCACTACTGCCACCTCTGGTGGTTTCCAAAACTGTTTAAATAAAGATTCAAATCTGTGTTTGTGTGTCCAGAGTCTAGATCTAGCCTGACACCGTGGTCCCTCACGGGACTGCCCCCGTCGGCATGGTCAGCTGCCACAGTTTCCAAGGATCCACCCAAACATCAATAACCATAACCTCTATCATGCATACCACTTAGTTAATTATTTCTTGTATATTCTACTCTGTTAATTGTATGTTTTTAATGTTCCTTATATAATTATATGATAATTGTAAAGCCTGTTGCTCAGTTCTGTTCTCTGTAAACCGACGAGATGTTCCCAACGTTCGTCGGTATATAACAGCTATTAAATAAATAAATACATAAATAAATAAATAACAAGTAGAAGTCCAACCTCTGACAGTGGCCTGGGGCTCAGGCTGCTAGTCAAAATATCTTCTGCACAGGTTATGCTGAGGAAGCCCACAAATCCCACACATACACATGGGTATCACTAAGGAGTGGCAAGGGACACCCCCCAAAAATGGCTTGTCACCCCACTTTCAAATACAGCTGTTTACCTTTGAGGTGCACGCATGCACAGCCGCCCATACTTCTTCATGCTGCCGTGCACGCTGAACCTCAGCCCGTGTGCCACCCATGTCAGAATTGACAGCCGTTCTGTTGCTCCTCCTCATTCACAGGCCCTGCGAGCATATTAAAAACTATTGGCGTTAACATGTCCTATATACTGATCTCAGGATGAACGAGAACAGCATAAAGGAAATGCCAGCCCCACAAATTTTGAATACACTCATGGGGGCTGGCAAATGTGGAGGAACAACAGAAGGAGCTCCTACCCATTTCCCCCAACACAGCAGTGGCAGAAAATGGAGAGGCCCCAGAGGAGTTGACGATGGATCCCATGCTGTCAGTGGCTAAAGAAAGAAGAGGGAGAGGCCTGGTTTGGATATCAGTGTGTGTGTGTGAGAGAGAGAGAGAGAAGGTCCTGCCTGCGTGCATGTGTGTTTTTTGTACGAGAGAGGGAGCTGCCTGCATGCCTGAATATGAGAGAGAGAGAAGGAGCCTGCCTGTGTGCCTGTTTGTGAATGAGGGAGAGAAGGAGCTTATTATGATTCTGCACTTACCTCCGCAGCGCAGGAGCCGTGGACTTTAATCTTCAGCGCGGCTTGGAGCCATGTCTATCGGGACCCTTTTGCGGCAGGGACTGCCACCAACGTTCTCTTCATCTTCACGGCCTGGAGGCTGCAGTCCCCAGGCTTTCCTCGGTTCTCCCAGCAGCAGCAGGAGCTGCTGCTGACATCGGGGCCTGTGTAGAGGCCCGGCTTCTCCCTGCACTGCACCTGCAGCATGGCTGCTGGCCATGGTTCTGCATAATTCCTGCTTCCTGTCTCCTAGGAGGCGGGCCGCGCCTCCTTCAGAGGTTTAAAGGGCCAGCCTCCTGGCCCCACCTGGACTCCTCCCAGGGTGTTTCCTGATCTTCAACCCTATATTAGGGCCCAGCTTCCAGTCCTTAGTTGCCTTAGCAAAGAGTTAGTTCATCTCAAGGACTTCTCATCTTCACTCCTACTGGTATTTCCTGTTCTTCGTGGGATCCCTCATCGTTCTTCATGTTCCTGGTCTCTTCCTGATGTTTCGTGGTTTTCCTGATGCCTTGTGATCTTCCTGTGATGTTCCAGCTCCTCGGGTCCTCCAGATGTCCATCCCGAGGGTAAATTTGTTTCGTTCGGTTCCTGTTCTCGGACATTGAAGCCTCGGTCAGATGGGTTCCTTCCTGATGCCTCATCTCTGCTTCTGCTTCCTGGACCCTTGGTTCCTCAAGGCTACCTTCTCTGGCATGTCATGTCATGTCTCATCCCCTTGTGGCATGGGCCAGCCTTCTTGTCTCGCAGCACTAGTCTCCAGAGAGTCATCTTCACTTCGAAGCCAAGTCTCAACTTGTCCCATGTTTCAATGCTTAAGCCAAGTCTCACCTTGGTCCCCTTCCTTTTGCTCGAAGCCAAGTCTCGTCTTGGTCCCTTACCCTGGAATTTGTCTCGGCCCTCGGATGTTCTGGTGGCTGCACCGTCCATGCCTAAGACTCTAATTGAACCTGTGCCATTCCAGCGTGGTCCGCGACCAGCCATGGGCAGCTGTGTAGGGCGTGCCTTGGTGCAGGCTTCTACTGAATCTTCACCATGTTCCGGCTTCAACTACCATGTATTCATCTGGAGTCTCCGACCAGTCCATGGACTGTGGGCTGTGTAGGGCGCGCTGCATTGCAGCCTCAAACCAGTACTTGTTCCTAAAAACTTGATCCTGAGTCTTCATGCTCAAGCTTCTCATCTGAGTCTTCACGCCCCAAGTCTCCTGTCTCAGCCTTCATGTTCCACAGCCTTCATCTGCCCTTGTCTCCTGTCCGGCCTGCTGCCATTGCCGTTCCCAGCGGCAGGTCTGAAAGGGCTTGGAGTAGTCGGAGGACCACTCAGAGACCAACCAAGGGTGATTGGTCTCACTGAGGTATGCAGGTCGGCAGGGGCCTGGGCTTGCTCTCGACCCAGACACGGATTTGTCTCACCAGCCTCGGTGTTTCTCTGGAGCTCCATTCTAGGTTCACCGAGGTCCAAGGGCACACATCTCCTATTCTCGCGCAGCAGCTGCTCATGGCATCTCTTGCTACATCTAGCCAAAGTCTGCGTGCGCATAACAGATGGTTAAGGCCTCTCAAGACCCCCCTTTCTGTAACTGTTACAGTTGTGGACCCTTGGGCCGGTTGGAACAGAAGATGGTGCGCTGTGGAGGACCACGGCAAGCGTCCCAACCGGGAGGCGGCTCGGAGGGCTCAGAGAAGGCTTCGACACTGAGACATGGTGGAGTCCTATGCGACCAAGGACTCGGCAAAGGCTGAAAGGACGGACGACGTTGGGCCCCGGTGACTGACGAGTCTTCACCCTGGAAGCCGGTACTCCCCCAGGAGGAGCCCGTAGGAGTCCAGCCGCTGGGACTTTTGGAGATTCGCCCTGGAAGCCGGAGCCCCCCCAGGAGGCGCTCGTAGGGCCGTAGGGCCAGCGAAGACCAGGAAGAAAGCTGAGTCGGAAGCTGGGAGTCGGAGGAGAAACCAAGCCAAGGATGAGGCAGAAGACAGAGTCATGGACGGAGCCGGGTCAGAGCCAGAGGTCAAGACAATACCAAGCCAGGAACAGCAGCCGAAGACGAAGTCGAGGACAGAGCCGGGTCAGAAGCCAGAAGTCGGACGTCGAAACCAGAACCAAGGGGTGGAAGCAGGAGACGGAGTCAGGAGCAAGCCGGGTCGAAGACAGAAGCAATCCAAGCGCAGACAGCAACTAGCAAGTCAGGAACTCCTGAGAACCTCGTTGCAAGGCGAGGATCCTATCCCAGCTGCAGGGTAATATACCCTGCAGTGTCTGACGTCATCCTGGAGCTGTCCTTTGGTTTCCCACGCTAGCCCCTTTAAGAGGGGCCAGCAACGGGGAATCTGCGGCGTCTCCCTCGCAGTGGAGACGCCGCGGCAGGCCGCGGAACGGGCCTGGGAGGCCGAAGATGGATTTGGATGGGCCGGGCCGGCCCCAAGGTGGGTGGAGGGACCGGGGTACGGCCCGGTCCCGCAACAGTAACAGAGCTTGCCTGTATGTGTGAGAGAGTGAACATGTATGAGTGTGTGTGAGAGAATGAACATGTGTAGATTGCGTATATGAGTCAGAGAGAGGATAACATTTGTGCACTCACCCCCTCCCCCACTAATCCAGGACAATCTCAGGGTGACTGGAAATCAAAAGCCCCCAGATATGGAAAGTGAAGTATTTTTTTTATACCTATTAGTTATAATTTTTGGATATTATTTGATGTGTCTGCTGTTTTGATATATTTTATTGTTCTTTGGTAAAATTTAAAAAATCTTAATATGAGTTTATAATTATTGCATGTTATTCTAATCATCAGTGATGTCCATAATAAGAAGCATTTAGCCAAATAACTCAGAAGTTATCTGGCTAAATGAATATTTGAGCACTTAGCCAGCTATATTTTAGACAGTTAATAAGTTAGTTATCTATAGACACGAAGTTGTGTTGTTTTTTTTGTGGGAGGGTCCCACTATCGTGGGGGAAGGGCTGTCGCAGTGATTTTGGAGCCCTCCCCTGAAAAAACATTGTGGGTCTATGGCTCTTGGTTTTGTCTCACAGCCAAACACAGCGGGACAAAACAAGGTGACTTGCGGCCTTTAGGTGCAATGGCGGCCCCAACTTCAGAGACAGCCATCACCTTATAGGGCTGAGCCCCGGCTGAACCCAGGGCTGCCACTCAAGGCAGCCCCAATAACTCAAAGTAAAAATAAATTAAACTTCACAGGCAGCAACGGCCCCCCTCCCCCACCCCTGTCCTCTCAAAATAAATTGTGTCCCCCACCCTCCTTTCCCAAAACATTCATCATGATCCGGCCCCCCTTCCTTATACTGATGTAGCCTGGTTGGGGGTATAGTGCCCCCTCTCCCCAAATATATCTAAAACAAATCATTGGGTTCGGGGGACCCCCTCCACCCTGACCCTACTCCTTCATTCCTGAACGGCCTTGGAGGGAACGGGGAAAGCCATCGGGGCTCCCCTCGGGCTCAGCGCACGCAAGGTGCACATGTGTGCACCCCCTTGCGCGTGCTAACCCCGGATTTTATAACATGCACGCGGCAGCACGCGCATGTTATAAAATTAGGTGTACATTTGTGCGTGCCTTGAGGTGACAATAGAATTTGAAAGTTTATTTTTTGTTTTTGTATGGTGAATTGCAAGGATCAGTGTCCTAGGTCTGTTGTTGGAGGACTTTCTATGGATGCAGATTTGTTACAAAATTGGAGGTGCAGGATTTATATTGAGATTCTTATATAAACTTTAGACTTCATTCTCATATCCATACAGAAGAACTGGTTGAATGAGGCTAGCAAATCATTTTAATGGTTGATTTACTGGGAGGTTGAAATTGGCAGGTTAATTTTTTTAATTGCACAGAAGAACCTTAGGACTTTTTCTTATTGTACCTTTTATGCCCAGTTTAATGGGGGAGGGAAGGGGAACGATGAAGGAAAATGTCACATGACTTGCCTGCTTAAATACTTGGCTTACCCCACCCCTCCTGCTAAATGAGTTTTGCAATGTCTTCTTAACAGGGGCTTTAAAGGAGAGATCTAGGTCAATTATGACCCCTACATTTGTTACCTGTCTCAAACTGGGTATTGTGTGACCTTGAAGAGTAAAGGAAGATGGAAATGATGTTTCAGGAACATTATTCAAATAAACTATCTCAGTTTTCGATCAATTTATCAAGAGTCTCTTACAGATTTTGATCTAGGTCAAATCGATGGAAAGTAAACCTAGAGTGGCATTAATGTCAGCAGTGATGGGAAAGAAAAACTGGATGTCATTTGCATAGATGCAATAACGTAGACCCAGACCTGAGAGAAGTTTGCACATGTGCCTTAAGTGGATATCAAATAACCTAGCAGAAAGGAAAGCCCTGGGGGACACCAGTATTCAGAGCGTAGCATAATGAGATCTGCAAGCTGGGTCTGTTTTTAAGAGAAATAAGCAGAACCATTCCAAGAACATCAAAACATGCCATAATGGGTCAGACCAAGGGTCCATCAAGCTCAGCATCCTGTTTCCAGCAGTGGCCAATTCAGGCCATAAGAACCTGGCAAGTACCCAAAAACTAAGTCTATTCCATGTTCCATGTTACTGCTGCTAGTAATAGCAGTGGCTATTTTCTAAGTCAACTTAATTAATAGCAGTTAATGGACTTCTTCTCCAAGAACTTATCCAATCCTTTTTAAAACACAGCAACACTAACTGCACTAACCACATCCTCTGGCAACAAACTGCAGAGTTTAATTGTACGTTGAGTGAAAAAGAACTTTCTCCGATTAGTTTTAAATGTGACACATGCTAACTTCATGGAGTGCCTCCTAGTCTTTCTATTATCTGAAAGAGTAAATAACCGATTCACATTTACCCATTCTAGACTTCTCATGATTTTAAACACCTCTATCATATCCCCACTCAGCTGTCTCTTCCCCAAGCTAAACAGCCCTAACCTCTTTAGTCTTTCCTCATAGGGGAGCTGTTCCATCCCCTTTATCATTTTAGTCATCCCTTCTCTGTACCTTCTCCATCACAACTATATCTTTTTTGAGATGTGGCGACCGGAATTGTACACAGTATTCAAGGTGTGGTCTCACCATGGAGCGATACATAAGAACATAAGAAAATGCCATACTGGGTCAGACCAAGGATCCATCAAGCCCAGCATCCTGCTTCCAACAGTGGCCAATCCAGGCCACAAGAACCTGGCAAGTACCCAAAAACTAAGTCTATTCCATGTTACCATTGCTAATGGCAGTGGCTATTCTCTAGGTGAACTTAATAGCAGTTAATGGACTTCTCCTCCAAGAACTTATCCAATCCTTTTTTAAACACAGCTATACTAACTGCACTAACCACATCTTCTGGCAACAAATTCCAGAGTTTAATTGTGCGTTGAGTAAAAAAGAACTTTCTCCGATTAGTTTTAAATGTGCCCCATGCTAACTTCATGGAGTGCCCCCTAGTCTTTCTACTATCCGAAAGAATAAATAACTGATTCACATCTACCCGTTCTAGACCTCTCATGATTTTAAACACCTCTATCATATCCCCCCTCAGTCGTCTCTTCTCCAAGCTAAAAAGTCCTAACCTCTTCAGCCTTTCCTCATAGGGGAGCTGTTCCATTCCCCTTTATCATTTTGGTCGCCCTTCTCTGTACCTTCTCCATCGCAATTATATCTTTTTTGAGATGCGGCGACCAGAATTGTACACAGTATTCAAGGTGCGGTCTCACCATGGAGCGATACAGAGGCATTATGACATTTTCCGTTTTATTCACCATTCCCTTTCTAATAATTCCCAACATTCTGTTTGCTTTTTTGACTGCCGCAGCACATTGAACCGACGATTTCAATGTGTTATCCACTATGACACCTACATCTCTTTCTTGGGTTGTAGCACCTAATATGGAACCCAACATTGTGTAATTATAGCATGAGTTATTTTTCCCTATATGCATCACCTTGCACTTATCCACATTAAATTTCATCTGCCATTTGGATGCCCAATTTTCCAGTCTCACAAGATCTTCCTGCAATTTATCATAATCTGCTTGTGATTTAACTACTCTGAACAATTTTGTGTCATCTGCAAATTTGATTATCTCACTCGTCTTATTTCTTTCCAGATCATTTATAAATATATTGAAAAGTAAGGGTCCCAATACAGATCCCTGAGGCACTCCACTGTCCACTCCCTTCCACTGAGAAAATTGTCCATTTAATCCTACTCTCTGTTTCCTGTCTTTTAGCCAGTTTGCTATCCATGAAAGGACATCGCCACCTATCCCATGACTTTTTACTTTTCCTAGAAGCCTCTTATGAGGAACTTTGTCAAACGCCTTCTGAAAATCCAAGTATACTACATCTACCGGTTCACCTTTATCCACATGTTTATTAACTCCTTCAAAAAAGTGAAGCAGATTTGTGAGGCAAGTCTTGCCCTGGGTAAAGCCATGCTGACTTTGTTCCATTAAACCATGTCTTTCTATATGTTCTGTGATTTTGATGTTTAGAACACTTTCCACTATTTTTCCTGGCACTGAAGTCAGGCTAACCGGTCTGTAGTTTCCCGGATCGCCCCTGGAGCCCTTTTTAAATATTGGGGTTACATTTGCTATCCTCCAGTCTTCAGGTACAATGGATGATTTTAATGATAGTTACAAATTTTACTAATAGGTCTGAAATTTCATTTTTTAGTTCCTTCAGAACTCTGGGGTGTATACCATCCGGTCCAGGTGATTTAGTACTCTTCAGTTTGTCAAACAGGCCTACCACATCTTCTAGGTTCACCGTGATTTGATTCAGTCCATCTGAATCATTACCCATGAAAACCTTCTCCATTACGGGTACCTCCCCAACATCCTCTTCAGTAAACAACGAAGCAAAGAAATCATTTAATCTTTCCGCGATGGCCTTATCTTCTCTAAGTGCCCCTTTAACCCTTCGATCACCTAGCGGTCCAACTGACTCCCTCACAGGCTTTCTGCTTCGGATATATTTAAAAAAGTTTTTACTGTGAGTTTTTCCCTCTACAGCAAACTTCTTTTCAAATTCTCTCTTAGCCTGTCTTATCAATGTCTTACATTTAACTTGCCAATGTTTATGCTTTATCCTATTTTCTTCTGTTGGATCCTTCTTCCAATTTTTGAATGAAGATCTTTTGGCTAAAATAGCTTCTTTCACCTCCCCTTTTAACCATGCTGGTAATCGTTTTGCCTTCTTTCCACCTTTCTTAATGTGTGGAATACATCTGGACTGTGCTTCTAGAATGGTATTTTTTAACAATGACCACGCCTCTTGCACATTTTTTACTTTTGTAGCTGCTCCTTTCATTTTTTTTTCTAACAATTTTTCTCATTTTATCAAAGTTTCCCTTTTGAAAGTTTAGCACGAGAGCCTTGGATTTGCATACTGTTCTTCTTTCAGTCATTAAATCAAATTTGATCATATTATAATCACTATTGCCAAGCGGCCCTACCACCATTACCTCTCTCACCAAGTCCTGTGCTCCACTGAGAATTAGATCTAAAATTGCTCCCTCTCTTGTCAGTTCCTGAACCAATTGTTCCATAAAGCTATCATTTATTCCATCCAGGAACGTTATCTCTCTAGCGTGACCCGATGATACATTTACCCAGTCAATATTGGGGTAATTGAAGTCTCCCATTATTACTGCACTACCAATTTGGTTAGCTTCCCTAATTTCTCTTAGCATTTCACTGTCAGTCTCACCATCTTGACCAGGTGGACGGTAGTATACCCCTATCACTATAGTCTTCCCCGACACACAAGGGATTTCTACCCATAAAGGTTCAACTTTGTATTTAGTCTCATGCAGGATGTTTATCCTGTTGGACTCTATGCCATCCCGGACATAAAGTGCCACACCTCCTCCCGAGTGCTCCTCTCTGTCATTGCGATATAATTTGTACCCCGGTATAGCACTGTCCCATTGGTTATCCTCCTTCCACCATGTCTCTGAGATGCCAATTAAGTCTATGTCATCATTCACTGCTATACATTCTAATTCTCCCATCTTACTTCTTAGACTTCTGGCATTAGCATACAAACATTTCAAAGTTTGTTTTTTGTTTGTATTTTCATTCTGTTTTTTAATTGATAGGGATAAGTTAGAATTTTTTAGCTCAGGTGAGTTTTTAGTTACAGGCACTTGGACTACTTTTCTAATTATTGGAACCTCACTGTCGGGATGCCCTAATTCTAATGCATCATTAGTATCCTTTAAAGATACCTCTCTCCGAACCATGCGCTGCTGAGCGACTGTCGGCTTTCCCCTTTGTTCTAGTTTAAAAGCTGCTCTATTGTTACGAGCGCGCGCGGGCGCGGTCGTCTCGGGCGGGTGGTGAGCCCTTGGGCCACGGCAGGACCCCAGGAGGAGCCCAAGGCCACACCGTGGGAGGTGAGCTGAGCAGGCATGGTGAGCCAGGCAGGCAGGAACAGAAGCAGGGAGTCCGACCCTCAGCCGGACCTGCATGCCCATGGTAGCCAACACGGGGAAGTTGACTAATGAACGGTCCGACTGTTCCCGGCCCTTTCGGACCTGCCGCAGGGAACGGCAATGGGCAGCAGGCCGGACAGAGGTGAGGGCAGACAGAGTCCTTAAACAGAAGACATCAGACGGGGCAGAAGCAGGCTGAGGCAAGACGGAGACATCAGGACAAGGGCTGAAGCGAGACACAGGAAAGGCCCAGGCGAGCAGGAACTCCAATGCTGGGAAACTCACATCCGAAGCCCCCTCAGCTGGCAGAAGCTCAAGAGCCCGTGGGACGAATCCCTCCTGTTGGCCACTCCAGGGCCCAACAGGACAGAAGGCTCAGGAACCAGGTCAAGGCAGAGACAGGTAGACATCCGGACAAGGGCTGAAGCAGACACGGAAGACAAGGCTGGACGGGAACATTGCACTGTCCATCAGGGCGCCCTACTCAGCCCGCCCGTGGGACTGAGTCGCGGACCACCCTGTCCCAGACGCGCCCTACACAGCCTAGAAAGGCTGGTCGTGGACCACGCTGAGAAGGAGGGCGCAGGGAAGACCCAGGCGCACAGGAACTCCGATGCTGGGATACTCACATCCGAAGTCCTTACGGCTGGCAGAAACAGGGGCAGACATCAGGCAAAGACACTGGACAAGGAACCATGGAAGACCTGGATCAGCACGGTTACAGCCGACTGTAAGGCTTGATCAAAGGCCGAAGACAAGCAGGAGTCGGAGTCACGGACCGGAGTCAAGGCAGGCTGAAGACAAGCAGGAGTCGGAGTCATGGACCGGAGTCAAGGCAGGCTGAAGACAAGCAGGAGTCGGAGTCACGGACCGGAGTCAAGGCAGGCTGAAGACAAGCAGGAGTCGGAGTCACGGACCGGAGTCAAGGCAGGCTGACAACAAGCAGGAGTCGGAGCCACGGAGGACCTGGATCGGCAGGGTTACAGACTACTGTAGAGCCCGATCCGAAGGCAAAGACACAGTGAACAGAAAGTCCTTAAATACTGGAGGTAGAAGGCAACTCCCTGGGAGGAGCTTGCCAGGACCGCCCACCGCTGGTCCTATAACTAGGGTAGAGAGCTGCGGGCCAGCCCCTAGGGAAGGGCGTCGCCCAACAGGAAGTCCAAACACTGAGGCTGCAAGCCACAGGCATGCCTCAGGAGCAGCTAGGCCTCTCAGGCCCTGGAGAAAGTCCTGGATGATGCGCAGGCGAGGCCCTGGCTTCAGAGCGGCCTCTGGAGGAAGGTAAGAGACCTCCTGCAGCGCAGCAGCAGGGGGGATCGCAACATCTATGACATTTTAAAAGCTGCATTATGACATTTTCCGTTTTTTTCACCATTCCCTTTCTAATAATTCCCAACATTCTGTTTGCTTTTTTGACTGCCGCAGCACACTGAACTGAAAATTTCAATGTGTTATCCACTATGACGTCTAGATCTCTTTCTTGGGTTTTAGCTCCTAATATGGAACCTAATATTGTGTAACTATAGCATGGGTTATTTTTTCCTATATGCATCACCTTGCACTTATCCACATTAAATTTCACCTGCCCTTTTGATGCCCAATTTTCCAGTCTCACAAGGTCTTCCTGCAATTTATCATAAGCTGCTTGTGATTTAACTACTCTGAACAATTTTGTATCCTCTGCAAATTTGATTACCTCACTCGTATTTTTTTCCAGATCATTTATAAATATATTGAAAAGTACGGGTCCCAATACAGATCCCTGAGGCACTCCACTGCCCACTCCCTTCCACTGAGAAACTTGTCCATTTAATCCTACTCTCTGTTTCCTGTTTTTTAGCCAATTTGTAATCCACGAAAGGACATCGCCACCTATCCCATGATTTTTTACTTTTCCTAGAAGCCTCTCATGAGGAACGTTTGTCAAACGCCTTCTGAAAATCCAAATACACTACATCTACTGGTTCACCTTTATCTACATGTTTATTAACTCCTTCAAAAAAGTGAAGCAGATTTGTGAGGCAAGACGTGCCTTGGGTAAAACCATGCTGACTTTATTCCATTAAACCATGTCTTTCTATATGTTCTTTGATTTTGATATTTAGAACCCTTTCTACTATTTTTCCTGGCACTGAAGTCAGGCTAACTGGCCTATAGTTTCCCGGATCACCCTTGGAGCCCTTTTTAAATATTGGGGTTACATTAGCCACCCTCCAGTCTTCAGGTACAATGGATGATTTTAATGATAGGTTACAAATTTTTACTAATAGGTCTGAAATTTCATTTTTGAGTTCCTTCAGAACCCTGGCATGTATACCATCCGGTCCAGGTGATTTACTACTCTTCAGGTTGTCAATCAGGCCTACCACATCTTCTAGGTTCACCGTGATTTGGTTCAGTCCATCTGAATCATTACCCATGAAAACCTTCTCTGGTACAGGTATCTCCCCAACATCCTCTTCAGTAAACACCGAAGCAAAGAAATTATTTAATCTTTCCGTGATGGCCTTATCTTCTCTAAGGTACCACCTATCCCAATCTGGGCAAATCTTATGGTCGAGAGTCTTGAAAGCAGCAGATAAATCTAATATACAGTTTTTGCTGCAGTCAAAACCTCAATGGATAACATTAAGGCTGGAACTCAGTAAGAGTTTGCTGCTGTGGCTTTGGGTAAAGCCAAACTGGAATTGGTCTAAAATTTCATGTTGGTCTACAACGTCTTGGAATTAGTTTAAAACTGCAGCTTCAATGACTTTTGACAAGAATGGGATTGAGGAAATAGGCCTGAAGGTCAGGTGCATCATCCTGTGCTCTCTTTAAGAGAGGTTAGAACAAAGCCTTTTTTAATGCGAGAGGGAAGACACCAGATTTAAGACAGATGTTTGCCAATCTGGCAAGCAGCTCACAGATATCATTATGAAAAGAATGTTTCAAATCTAAGCTTTAGGTAGTTCTTTACAAAAAATATACTACATAGTAAATCTGTGACTGTCTTGCTGGCATTATAGGATTTTCCCATCCAAATCCTTCCCAATTTTAAGGCCATTTTAGAGCTTTCTCCTGGATGTAATACTTGGGTAGGGCCGTTGACACACTTCAAATTCCCAAATTATCATACCTTATTTAAGATGTCTTAGCCTTCTTACTTCTCCAGCCTCTTCCAGTCCTCTTAGTATCTGGATGTCACTTTCCAGATCCTGTCCAGAATATCTTGGTACACCAGAAGGATGCCACTTCCTCTTCAGGGACATTGCTGGATATTCCAGTTTCCTTAAAACTTCTGTTGATAGGGGGCTGAATTCCTTTGAAAAGGGTTACTTCAGATGCCAAATAAAAAAAATGCAAAAAAATAAAGGAAAGGTGGATAAAAACTTCCTTCAAAAGAACTCAAGAATTGGAACTGAGGAACACTTTCTCCACTCTTCTGAATCTAGTTCCTGAAAGATAGGTCTCAAGATTCCTCTTTCCCAAATTAATGAAAAGGAGTTAAAAAACAGGAACTTAAAACAAGCACTCCTGCCTCCTCAAAAGCTTAACTAAAAATCCATACTTACTACAGGGGTAGGTATGGTAGAAGGAAGCAATCAATCCTGCAGCCCCATTTGGGAGCTGTAAACCAGATGACATAATTCCTTCTACCTATGCTGAAGGACTACCCCTTTTAGTAAAGACACAGTACTGTTCTAATCCAAACAGCTACCATACTTAGCCAGGGCGGTTCTATAATGAGGCAGGGAGGCAGGATGAGGTAGCTGCTTCAGGCAGCAAACTTTGGAAGTGGCAAAAACTGTCCCCAAACTCCTCTAGAGGCCGCCTCACTCTGCCGCCAAAACAACAAAGAACCCGTGCAGAATCCCCCCCCCCCCCCCTCCCCGTGTGCCACGAGTAGAGCACATCCCTCTCACGGTGAAGATGAAGGCCCCGGTGAGAGTGAGTGTGTGTGTGTGTGTGTGTGTTTTTGTGAGAGATTGTGATCTTTTGGGGGGTGAGAGAGCATGTGTGAGGGTGTTTGGGGGGGGGAAGAGAGCTTGTGCGAGGGTAATTGGAGGGGGGAGAGAAAGTATGTGCAAAGGTGCCTGAGTGTGGGTGCCAGAGAGGGAGACTATGGGGGGGGGGGGGGGTGAGGGGTCATGGGGGGGTGTGCCATCTCATCCCTCACCTCAGGCAGTAGATTGCCTTGAGCTGCCCCTAATACTTAACGCCCTATTTACGAAGTTGCGGTAAAGCAGAGCATTACCATGCCATTTTACCACAAAGAAATGTCTGTGGGATTCACTTAACCGCAATTCCCAAACACTGAAATGTAGTGAATCCAACAGAATCCTTTAGTTCCATTGCTATGGATGAGAGAATTGAGTATTCTGTGTCCAGGTGGTCCAGTGCACAGGCTGGAGGGATTTCTCTTGGTGGAAGTGAATTTTGCATTGTGAAATCTGCATTGTGGCTAAGTATTTTTGCTTATTACTTTCAAGTTTTGTAGAAAGCTTCTGTGAATAATTCCTGTCTGTGTTTTAATTTTCTTTATAGTCTGTGTTTCATTTCTTTATAGTAAGATATTATTCTAGTAAGTAAATTTGCTGTTTGGTTGCTCCTCTATAAAGTTAAGAAAAAAAACCAACCCAAAAAAAGCACTCCAGCTTTTAATCTGTTAAAATCTCTTTCGCTTTTGGAGTTAGCTGGCACAAATAATCTGTTCAAATCTTAATATTGGGGCATAAAGACTGTTTTTTAAAACAATTGACCAAAAAGGACAGACAACCTTCCAGAAGTGACCTAATCTAACTGGATTGGGTGTGTCTCAGACCTTGGGGGAGGTAAACTTAGAGCAGGAGAGCCATTGTGGTCCAGTGCACAGGCTGGAGTATATTATTGGTCTGGTTCTTTGCTAATTCATTTGTTTTAAGATTCAGTATACCTGCATTTCTCTTATTGTAGAGCTATCTTTATAATCTGTTTAATATTGGCACATAAGTACTGAGAGATCATTTAATAGATAAAGGACTATTAATGTTCCAGGAAGTGCCCTGCTTTACCCAGCTTGTCCCAGGTTAAACAACAATACCAGGTTACAACTTGTTAAGGAAGGACAGAGAGGATAGAAAAGGGGGAGGTGTGGCTCTTTATGTCAGAAACAACATCCAAGCATCTGAGCTGCAAGGAAGTTGGGGTAAGGAAGAAGCTCTATGGGTCGACCTAAAAAAAGATGACGGAGCATCCATTTATATTGGAGTGGTTTACAGGCCTCCAAACCAAAAGGAAGAGCTGGACAGAGATCTGGTTGAAGACATCCATAAGATAGGTAAGAAGGGAGAAATGGTGATCGTTGGTGACTTTAATATGCCAGATGTAGACTGGAAAATCCCATCTGCAGAAACTAAAAATAGTAGAGCGATAGTGGATGCCATGCAAGTATCTTTGTTCAAACAAATGGTGTTGGAACCCACAAGAGAAGGAACTATACTCGACTTAGTGCTCACTAATGCAGATAATGTCTCTGATGTCCAGGTAGGCGCCCACCTCAGCACCAGTGATCATCAAATGGTATGGTTTAATATCACTAAAAGAATATGGAAAAGAACCACAAAGACCCGAGTTTTACAGTTCAAAAACACGGACTTTGAGGAAATGGGGAAGTACCTGGAGGAAGAACTAAAAGGATGGGACAATGAGAGAGATGTGGATCAGCAGTGGACCAATCTAAAAGGAGCAATCACCAAGGCAACTGCTCTATATGTTAGAAATGTAAAGAAAAGCAAAAGAAAATTGAAACCTATCTGGTTCTCAAAGGAGGTGGCTGACAAAATTAAACCTAAAAGAACAGCATTCAAGAAATATAAAAGATCCCAAAGGAAGGAGCACAAAGAAGAATATTTGTTTCAACTGAGGGAGACAAAGAAATTAATCAAGTTGGCAAAAAGTCAAGCAGAAGAGAGGATTGCCAAGGAGATAAAAAATGGTGACAAAACATTTTTCAGATACATCAGCGAAAAGAGAAAGGTCCAAAGTGGTATAGTGAAATTGAAAGGTGGTAATGATCAATGTGTGGAGAGGGACAAAGAAATGGCAGAAATATTAAACGAATACTTCAGCTCTATGTTCACTAAAGAAGACCCTGGAGAAGGACCATCTCTACACAACAAGAAACTGGAGGGAAGTGGAATAGATGAAAATCCTTTTACAGCAGAAAATGTATGGGAAGAGCTAAAGAATCTGAAAGTGGACAAAGCCATGGGGCCTGATGGGATTCATCCAAGGATACTGAGGGAGCTCAGAGATGTTCTGGCGGGTCCGCTGTGTGACCTGTTCAATAGATCCCTAGAAACGGGAGTGGTACCAAGAGATTGGAGAAGAGCGGTGGTGGTCCCGCTTCACAAGAGTGGGAACAGGGAGGAGGCTGGCAACTACAGACCGGTTAGCCTCACTTCGGTGGTGGGAAAAGTAATGGAATCACTGCTGAAAGAGAGAATAGTAAACTATCTACAGTCCGGAGAATTGATGGACCAGAGGCAACATGGATTCACCAGGGGAAGATCCTGTCAGACAAATCTGATTGACTTTTTTGACTGGGTAACCAAGGAATTGGATCAAGGAAGAGCGCTCGATGTCATATACTTGGATTTCAGCAAAGCTTTTGATACGGTTCCACACAGGAGACTGGTGAATAAAACGAGAAGCTTAGGAGTGAGTGCCGAGGTGGTGACCTGGATTGCAAATTGGTTGATGGACAGAAGACAATGTGTGATGGTAAATGGAACTTTCTCTGAAGAGAGAGCGGTTTTAAGTGGTGTACCGCAAGGATCGGTGTTGGGACCGGTCCTGTTCAATATCTTTGTGAGCGACATTGCGGATGGGATAGAAGGTAAGGTTTGTCTTTTTGCGGATGACACTAAGATCTGCAACAGAGTGGACACGCCGGAAGGAGTGGAGAGAATGAGACGGGATCTAAGGAAACTGGAAGAGTGGTCGAAGATATGGCAGCTGAGATTCAATGCCAAGAAGTGCAAAGTCATGCATATGGGGAGTGGAAATCCGAATGAACTGTATTCGATGGGGGGGGAAAGGCTGATGTGCACGGAGCAGGAGAGGGACCTTGGGGTGATAGTGTCTAATGATATGAAGTCTGCGAAACAATGTGACAAGGCGATAGCAAAAGCCAGAAGAATGCTGGGCTGCATAGAGAGAGGAATATCGAGTAAGAAAAGGGAAGTGATTATTCCCTTGTACAGGTCCTTGGTGAGGCCTCACCTGGAGTACTGTGTTCAGTTCTGGAGACCTTATCTACAAAGAGACAAAGACAAGATGGAAGCAGTACAGAGAAGGGCGACCAGGAAGGTGGAGGATCTTCATCGGATGACATACGAGGAGAGATTGAAGAATCTAAATATGTACACCCTGGAGGAAAGGAGGAGCAGGGGTGATATGATTCAGATTTTCAGATACTTAAAAAACTTTAATGATCCAAAGACAACGACAAACCTTTTCCGTCGGAAAAAAATCAGCAGAACCAGAGGTCACGAGCTGAGGCTCCAGGGAGGAAGACTAAGAACCAATGTCAGGAAGTATTTCTTCACGGAAAGGGTGGTGGATGCCTGGAATGCCCTTCCGGAGGAAGTGGTGAAGTCTAAAACTGTGAAAGACTTCAAAGGGGCATGGGATAAACACTGTGGATCCATCAAGTCTAGTGGGCGTAAATAAAGAGGAGGCAGCAAAACACTGCACGGAGCGGCAGTAGCCACAGAGGCATTCACGGAGCAGGATGCCAGTGGCCAGTAGTCGGTGTTCCACCTTCAGGCAGCAAAACACTGCACGGAGCGGCAGTAGCCACAGAGGCATTCACGGAGCGGGATGCCAGTGGCCAGTTGTCGGTGTTCCACCTTCAGGCAGCAAAACACTGCACGGAGTGGCAGTAGCCACATAGGCATTCACGAAGCGGGATGCCAGTGGCCAGTAGTTGGGGTTCCACCTTCAGGCAGCAAAACACTGCACGGAGCGGCAGTAGCCACAGAGGCATTCACGGAGCGGGATACCAGTGGCCAGTGGTTGGTGTTCCACCTTCACGGAGGGCTGCCATCTCCAAAAACAAAACAAAACAAAACAAAAACAAGAAACAAACAAACAAAGCAGGGGTGGGTAAGAGTATGGGGCAGGGGTGTGGCCTGCTTGTTGCGGCGGTTGCTACCCCTGATTGAGCTGGATGTTCACTGGGATGCGGATACGGCGCTGCTCTCTGCATGGTGGAGGGGTGGAAGGGAGTTGGGGCTGGAGGGTGCTGGAAGCCAATAGTGATGGGTGGGAGGGAGAAAAAGGGTGGGAAAAAAAAAATAAATACATGGATGAACTGCGTGGCTTGCTGGGCAGACTGGATGGGCCGTTTGGTCTTCTTCTGCCGTCATTTCTATGTTTCTATGTTTCTATGGTAATGTGGGGGAAGGCCTCCCATTCTGGGACCACCATGAAAGCATCCCCCACCCCTCCCCACACTCCTCCTTCTGCCATGTCCAAAGGCTCTGGTGGTCAGTGTGGGAACCTGGCTGACTTACTGCCAAATCCTGGCCCACAAAGCTCAAGGGTCCCAGCGATTAAGACCCCCACCCCTGAGCTTTAAGCCTCACACCACTGTTCAAAATGCCTCCTCCCCTTCAGGCAGTCCACCCCTATCCATCTGACCCTCCCTAGGGTTGCCCCCTAAATTGTGGAGATCTTAGGGGGCAGCAACGAGCCCCATTTGCTCCAGTCCCACCTGCCCTCTCTTTCAGAATGGCGCTGGCTGACCTCAGGCTTCCCGATGCCCATCAGACATCATCTTACCCTTTTTTCCTCCAGTGAGTACATTTTAAGTGGCTTTAGCCTTTCTTTGTATAGTTTGTCTTGCAGACCATGGACCATTGTAGTCGCCCTTCTTTGAACCACAGTCATTATCTCAGCGTTCTTAAAAATTTATGGCTTCCAGAACTGAACACAGTACTCAAGATAGGGGTCTCAGAAATGACTTATACAAAAGCAATATGACCCTCGTTTTCCTGCTTAATGATACCTTTACTTGTGCTTCTGAGTATACTGGCTCTATTACATTGACTGGCTACCTTGAGGCTATCTTAGATGGTTACTCCTAGATCTATTTCTTGTTTAACAGTTTCCAGTTCTTGTCCTTGGAACTGATATATGACCACTGGATGTTTGTATTCCAAATGCAGCATTTCACATTGGTTTTGGCATTGAAGCTCATTTTCTGATATTTTTTATCATTCTTCCAATGTTTTTGTCTCCTCTTTTTTTGTCATCAGTATGCCTCCTCTAATGCAGATTTCTCTTTCATCTCCAAATAAGCAGGTTTTCATGTAAATTCCTCAGCAATGTCACTAATAAGGATTATTGAAAAGAACTGACCCAACTACAGAGCCTTGGGCTACACCACTCGTCACTTGCCTTCAGCAAAGTGGACTCCAAGTCCAGGTGCCCTCTCATACTTCAGTGGCTCTTCCCTCACATTCAGACCCAGGTTTTCTGGAAGCCATTTTTAAAAGAAAGCATTCAGCTCTTGCTCTTTGACGGACTCTGGGAAGCCGATACTGAACACTACTTAGCCGGCTAAATGGCGGCAGCTGAATATCTGGTCCTGTTCAGTGGCTACCACTTAGCTGGATAAGTGGTAGCCAGTTAGTTAGCCGGGTAAGTGATGGGCGGGATATGGACATTCCGAGGACGAGCTACTTAATATCTGGTTAACTTACTGGGTCATACATCAAGCTGCGTTAAGGCTCTAGCGCACGTGAGATATATGCAATATATTGCGCGATATATGCAATATTTTTCATCTGCCTGCCCAGATACCCTCTACAATTACAATGATTTTCTTTGCATGCGATTTGCATACATGAATAATACAAATATATGCAAAGAAGGTCATTAGTAAGCAATTTGATGCTAATATTTTATCACAGCTGACAAAGAAGGTGGTCAGCCACGATAAAATTATAACACCTCCTAGGGAAGCGTTACATGTGGGGCTGGAGGCCCGGACCCCTAATGCAGGTCCCAAGGCTCCTGATGCACATTTAAAGTGGCCGTAAACCCCCCCCCCCCAAAAGAAAACGTGCCCAAATGGAGAGGTTGAGCGGGGGTCATTGCTGAGTTGAGTTGAGGCAGCCCTGATGCCCCAAAAATGAAAACTAAGTGCAAATATGTGTGCAGCCATGGTGATGGCCCCCCCCCCAAGGCTAACCCCCCCCCCCCCCAAGTTTCAAGCCCCCCATCCCCAGGCCCTCCTGAAGTGTCTATCCAAATACCCCCCACCCCCTGAAGTGTCTAAGCCCCCACCCCTGCCCCCATCCAGAACCCCCCTTACCTTACCCTGGCTCCAGTGTCGGAGACAGGTGCACCCTCGTACATGTCCCAGTTGGCGCCATTTTGAAAAATGGCACTAACCTGACCTTTCCCCAGCCATGTGACTGGGGTAAGGTTTGGGGATTGGACCCCAGAAAATGGTACTGACTGGGACTGGTGCGAGGGTGTACCCATCCCCAATGTGGTGTGCAGGATAAGTTAAGGGGGTTTCTGAAGGGAGGTGGGGGGTGTTTGGATAGACACTTTGGAGGGGCCAGGGGAGCTTGACACTTTGGGGAGGCCAGAAGTGCCGGATAATACACATTGCGAGGGGGGGTGCCACTTCCACTGCCCCATGCATATTTGCATTTATTTATCATTTTTGAAGAGTTGGGGCCGCCTCACTTGGCAGTCCCGTGTTAAAATGGGGGGCAGCACTGACCCCCACTCAGCCTCTCCATTTGGCCGTATTTTTTTGGGGGGAGGGCCAGCGGTCCTTTAAAATGATGACAGTCCTGTGAGGTTGGGGCCATTGTCATGTTAAAGGGCTGCTTGCAGCATTCTTTTGTGTCACAGTGTATGGCCATGACACAAAAGAACACGCCATACAGCCACATTGCGTTTTCAGTATAGGGACCCCACTACCATGGCAACACCCTTCCCGATGATAGTGGGACCCCTCCTGCGAATAAACTGTGATCTGATGACTCTAGCCTTAGATAAGTAGCAATTTTCAAATGTATCCAGTTAAGTTAACTGGACTAAGTTAGTCCTACTCAATAAAAGGTCTAAAGATAGAGGGATAAGACTTATCTAGTTAACTAGCAAGTAATTTGGGGATAGTCAACAGCATAGCTGTGCTATTAAATATCCCTTATAAGTTATCCGGATAAGTCTTATCTGGCTAACTTACTTAACCGGCTGTGTTTTAATTTCTACCCCTAATTTTATTCCGATGGCCAAGATTCTCCCGATCTTCAATTTCCTCCAGCAAATATTGAATCCCCTCTTTTCACCTCTATCATCTTTCTCATCTTTCCTCTTAGAAACTAAGGGCTAGATTTTCTATCGTTGTGCAGCGCTGTGAATCGCGCGGTACCGGGGGGTGGGGGGGCGAAGTGGGGGGTGGGCCTGCGAAAGCCGGCAGCGATTGCACCTCCACGGTACAATCACTGACGGCTTTCGCACCCAATAGCGCCATCGTAAAAGGTGTGCTATTGGGCGCAAAACTGGCGGCGATAAGGGTCCTTACCTTTTCGCCTCCAGTGATGTCTCCACAGCGTCAGCCCCGGTGCCGCCCCCAACTCCTCCTCTTCCGGGGCCGACTCCGCCTCGATCACCCTATTGCATGC
Source organism: Rhinatrema bivittatum (assembly GCF_901001135.1). Taxonomy (NCBI): domain Eukaryota; kingdom Metazoa; phylum Chordata; class Amphibia; order Gymnophiona; family Rhinatrematidae; genus Rhinatrema; species Rhinatrema bivittatum. Next base: position 62,024,230 of record NC_042628.1, on the reverse strand, counting down.
GAAAAGGGACTTTTCAGTTGCAAAAAGTCCCTTTTCGCGTGCGATAGGGTTAGAAAATAACCCCCTAAATCCTCTATTTGGCTGCCTCAATTTTCTGCTATCAACCTCTAATACTTCCTTGATCTCATCCATTGCAAACTGCAGTTTATTTAATCGATTGTCTAGCACTGTGGACACATTTTTGATATTTGATGAATTATTTCTTCAAATACAAGCTGCCACAACTTTTCCTTTTTTCTTCAGCAACCATGTCCATCTCACCTGCCTTTATTTTATCATGGCTGCACTGCAAGGTTTTGGGTTTTTTTTAGTCATGTCCTAATCCACTTATCTTTATTTTATTTCAAATCTTCTCTAAAGATGCAATCCTGAGGTCCCTCACCACTAAGACAAGTTGTCTGGAGAACGTCGCTTCCAGTGCTGCTCTGGATAAATGCAGCACTGGAATGCTGGGAGTGGATATGTTTTACCGCACTTCTGGCAGGGCTTTGGTATCGAGGGGAAGGGGTCTGGGAAGTCTGGGGTGGGGGTGCATAGGTGGGTATATACAAACTATAGATAGGTAGGTGGGAGGATCATGGGGCAGCCCAATTGATAGTTTAAAGAAAGCAGGAAGCGGTGGGGGGAACGACCTGCCTCACTATTTTTACATTATTTTGGGGGTCTTCAGGGAGGGGGGTTCAAGTCCCCATAGGGCTGGATATTAAATTTAGAGGATGAGGAGGGGGAGAAAAGGGCCACAGGCCCTTACACTTTTTTTCAGGACTTTGATAATGTTATTTAACTGGATATTGTTGCGCTCGAGGGTGGACCCTTGTCCTGGGGCAAGGATGGAATGGCTCCTGAAAGGGAACAGGAGGTAACTGGCCCCAGGGGGTGGAGCACTGAGGGAGACAGAGGCTAGGTAGAGCTTCACCACTGGAAGCCCGAGGTCCCCCCGGGAGGAGCCTGTAGGGACCCAAGTCGCTTGGACTTAGGTGGGCCTCGCAGGGTCTCCTGGGAGAATGTATTTATTTATGTATTTATTTATTTATTTAAAGACTCTTCTATACCGATAGCCGTTCGCACATCGCATCGGTTCACAAAAAACAATAACTTTTGGGCGGCGCCCTTACATATAACCGATAAATAATGCAATTAACAGGGAGAGTAAGCAACGCAAATTAATAGATCAGTAAAATAGAGAGAAATATGCATAAACATAAACATAAAAACTATGTACAAAGCATCAGTGGTCATCAAAGCAAAAAGCATAAATCGGTGGTCATAAGGCATTCTTAGTCAAAGATCATTCTTAATCATAGATCGATGAGTCATTTACAGAGGAGTTTTATGAATTGGGCGGTGTCATGGGGTAGGCTTGCTGGAAAAGCCAGGTTTTCAGTTTTTCTTGAATTTGGGAGTGTAGGTCTCCATGCGTATGTCATGAGGCAAGGAGTTCCATACAGTGGGGCCGGCGAGGGAAAACGCTCTGCTTATAGTGGAAGAGAGTTTGAAAGATTTGATGGGTTGGGTACGTAGGGTTCCTTGAAGGGCTGGGCGGGTGGGTCTGTTGGAGGTACGGGGGAGGATCCAATTGAGGTTTGAGTTTAACAGACTTTTGTGGATGAGGGAAAGTACTTTATAAAGTATTCGTGAGTGTATTGGGAGCCAATGTAATTTGATAAGTGTGGGGGTAATATGGTCTCTTTTTTAGAATTTGACAGTATACGAGCGGCGGCATTTTGTAATAGCTGTAACGGCTTGATGTGTGTTGCAGGGATTCCAAGGAGGAGTGCGTTACAGTAGTCTATTTTAGACAAGATAATAGACTGGAGCACTGTACGGAAATCAGAGAAATGAAGCAGGGGTCTGAGTTTTTTTATCGTTTGCAGCTTAAAATAGCATTCCTTTATGATAGATTTAATGAATGGTTTAAAAGTAAGATGATTATCAATAAGGACACCTAAATTGCGAATGTGTGCGGGGAAAATAGTGGATGAGTATGTTGGTGGGATGGCTGGGAGCGGTTGCTTATTGGAGATGATTACTAGTTCGTTTTTGTTGGGATTCAGAGCAAGGTGCATATCGGTGAGGAGTTGGTTGATGGAGGAGAGACAGGATTCCCACTTTTGTAGAGCAGTTTGGAGAAGGGGAATATGATTTGCATATCGTCAGCATAAATGAAATGCTTGATGTGAAGTTTGGTGAGAAGAGTGGTAAGGGGAAGCATGTAGATATTAAAAAGGGTAGATGATAGGGAAGAACCTTGGGGCACACCTTGTGGGAGACTGATAGGGTCAGATTCGTTGTTATCCACTAAGACAGTAAAAGAGCGACTTTGGAGATACGATTGTATCCAGGCCAGAGCATTGCCAGTAATTCCAATACTCCTGAGGATGTTGAGGAGGGCATCATGATTGACTGTGTCGAACGCAGCGGAGATGTCAAGCATGGCAATAAGATAAGAGGAACCTGCGTCGGTTCCTCTGATGAGTGTGTCGTAGAGGGAGAGCAATAACGTTTCAGTACTTAAGTGCTTCCTGAAACCATGTTGGGTGGACGGGAGAATATTGTTTTGTTCAAGGTGATCGGAAAGGCGAGCGTTCACTAGTTTTTCAAGGACTTTGGCTAGGAGGGGTAGGTTGTAAACGGGTCTGTAATTAGACAAAGTGGCGGGGTCAAGGTTGGGTTTTTTGAGTAGCGGTTTCACTACTGCTTGTTTGAGAAAGTTGGGAACAGTGCCATGCTCTAGGGAGCAGTTAAGAATATTCGATAGTGGTTTGGCGATCACTTTGGGTATAGATAGAAGGAGTTTAGAAGGGATAGTTTCAGAAGGATGAGATGAGGGTTTCATTTTTTTTAAGATGTTCTCTACTTCCAGGGAGGAAGAGGAGTCGAAAGAGGAGAGGGAGACTGAAGAGCTGAGAGTAGGAAGAGAGAAGTTGAAATTATTGTGATAGAACTGTGCTGTGATGGAGGCGACTTTATTTTTAAAGAAGTGTGCTAACTCATTGCAGCGATTTTTAGAGGAAATTGCAGGTTGTTGTGTGAGAGTGGGAAAGGTTAGGTCAGCAACCATGGAGAAGAGGGTCTTGGGGTTATATTGCAGGCCATGTATTTTTTTGGCGTAGTATTCACGTTTAGTTTGTAGGATGGAATTTCTATATTCGTTCATGCGTTGGTAATAGGTTGTTTTGGTTGCGGGAGACTGGTGTTTATGCCAGGACCTTTCAGCAGCTCTTAGCTGAATTTTAAGGTTTCTTAGGTCAGGTGTGTACCAGGGTTTTCTATTGCTGCGGTTGTGGTTGACATTTTTCATTATTAGTGGGCAATGTTTATTGGCAATGCTAAGGGTAAGATTGACCCAGGAGGAGAAGGCGTCATCTGGGGACGAGAGGTCAATTTGATTATCTATGTCAGAGCAAGCTTGTGTGATGGTATCTACAGAACAGATTTTGTGATATTGGAAGTCTGTGCCCACAAACACAAAAGGAGCGCAGTCAGGTTCGAGCTGGAGCAGGGAGAACCAGAACAGAGTTGGTGATGACAAGGCGAGGAACAGAGCCAGAATCTGGAGGCGAGGTCAGGCAGGCAAAAGGTCAATGTCCAAAGGTCAGTCCGAGGGGTAGTCACTGAAGCAAGGGTCAGATACAGGAGGTCAGATGTAGTCAGAGGCAAGCAGAGGTCTAGAGGCAGGTCCTTGAGGCAGGTGGCAGACAGGCAAACAGGTCAGGAACAGGCTGGGGTCTTTGAGGCAGGCGGCAGACAGACAGAGTCAGGAACTAGCTGGGATTGTAGACAGGTGGCAGACAGGCAGGCAGGTCAGGAACAAGCCGAGGTCAGTACCAGTAAGATAGTCCGAGGGTACTACCTGGGAAGGCAGATAGAAGAACACAGGAAGAGGCAGGATTAAGGAACGAGGATGTAGGAACGAGTCAGGAACAGATCTGGAACAGAAGGATCCTGGAACGAGACTAGGAACAAACAGGAACAGACACGGAAACAATCTAGCATACAAGCCGACCTGATTGCCAAGGCAAGGAAGTGAAGTCAGGAACTTCCTTATATTGTAGATCAATCAGGGCGCGCCGCGGAACCCAGGCCCACCCTCGACCCTACAAGTGTCGGGGCAGGCCGCGCTCGCGTATGGGCGTGGCTAGCATGGAGGGAGACGCTGAACCTCAGCGTGAGGCCTGGCGCGCAGTGGAAGGCCCGGCGACTGCCGCCACAGGATGCCGGGGCCTAGCTGGGCTAGCAACTATTGCAAGGGAGGAACTATGCAGGTGAGCGGTCCCGTGCGCAGGACGGCCATGGGCCCTGCGTAACAGTACTCCCCCTTCTAGGTCACGTGGCTGTGGTTTCTCAGGGTGAATTCTATGGAAGGTCTTCAGAAGGTTCTTATTGAGAATATTCTGAGATAGTTCCCACGAATTCTCCTTGGTCCCATAACCTCCCAGGCTAAGAGATATTCCCATTAGCCTCGGTGTCACCGGACGTCGAGGACCTCTCTTACCTGGAGAGACGTGTTTGGTTCTGCATAGACACGCAAAGCAAGAGGGTCTTTACAAGAGGGCCAGGAGAGAACCAATGGCTTCAACAGGGACACATGGAACATGTTGTGGATACCCAAAGAACAAGGTAGCTGGAGTTGATAGGAAACAGCTCCTACTCTTCTGATTATCAGAAACGGTCCTATGTATTTGGGAACCAGACAGTGAAAGGGTAGCCTTAGGCGGATGTGTCGAGCACTCAACCATACTTTCTGGCCTGGACGAAAGAGTGGAGCAGGTTGTCTATGAAGATCAGAGGTGCGCTTGGCGCGTTCTGCAGCTTGCTCCAGTCGCTCCTTTACTAGGGTCCACACGTGGCAAATGGTTTGAGCTATGGATTGAGCCGCTGGAGACGGAACTGTCAAAGGTACAGGAAGAGGCACTCGGGGCTGCCGTCCAAAGACTACTGCAAACGGAGATGTGTCGGTGGCTGCTGCGACATGAGTGTTGTTTGACAGCTCGGCCCAGGGGAGGAGTTTTGACCAATTGTCTTGAATATCATTAACGTAGGAACGTAAAAATGTCTTCAAGGTCCAATTGGTCCTCTCGGCCTGCCCATTCGCCTGAGGAATGTAGGCCGACGTATAGTTCAAAGTAATACTGAACTTTCGGCACAAGGAACGCCAATACCTGGCAGCAAACTGTGGTCCCCGGTCGGACACAATCTCCCTGGGAAGTCAGTGAAGACGGAAGATATTCTTCAGAAAAACTCTAGCAAGTTCCAGGGCTGAAGGAAGACCCAGTAGAGGGATAAAGTGTCCCATTTTCGAGAAGTGGTCGATCACGACCCATATCACCTTGTTGTTCTGGGAAACAGGCAGATCTGTAATAAAATCTGTAGAAATGCTGGATCACGGTTCAGTAGGTGCTGGGAGTGGCTGAAGCAAACCCCAAGGCTTCCCCGTAGGTTGTTTTTGCTGAGCACAAGTAGGACATGAGTCCACGTAGTTTTGGGAGTCTTGTACCACAGTAGGCCACTGGTAATGCCTTCTTAGCATCTACAAGGTCTGCGCATGACCGGGGTGGCCTGTCATTTTGGAATCGTGAGCCCACCTTAACACACGCTCACGTAACCGGCGGGGAACGACGGTCTTCCCAACTGGAACTGTGGTAGTAGCCGCCAGGGCAATACAAGCAGGGTCAATAATGAAACTGGGATCCTCTGGAATGTCCTCCGGCTCAAAGGATCTAGAGAGCGCATCAGCTCGCAGGTTTTTTGAATCTGGACGGAAACAAAGGTTGAAGTTAAACCTCTCGAAGAACAAAGCCCACTGGGCCTGACGGGGGTTCAGAAGTTGAGCTTCCTTGAGATGTTCAAGGTTCTTGTGATCCATGTAGATAGTAAACTTATGTTGCACCCCTTCCAACCAGGGGCGCCACTCCTGAAGCGCCAATTTGACCGCAAGGAGTTTGCGGTCACCAACAGTGTAATGTTGCTCTGTGGGGGAAAACTTATGAGAATAAAACGAGCACGGTACTAGCTTGCCTGTGGGTGAATGTTGACTCAGGACGGCTCCGGCGCCGACCACAGAAGGGTCCATTTCCACAATGAATGGACGTCTAGGATCGGGATGATAGAGACAGAGGCCGGAGCTGAAGGCCTCTTTAATTCTCTGGAAGGCAGCGATAGCTTTCGGCATCCAAACTTGGGTGTTGGCCCCCTTCCCAGTCATAGCAGTGATTCGGGCAACTATCGAAGAATAGTTCGCAATGAAGCTCTGGTAATAATTAGTGAATCCTAAGAAGAGTTGTAACGCCTGGAGGCCTATTGGCTGAGGCCAGTCGCAGATTCCCTGAAGCTTCTCTGGGTCCATCACGAATCCACGATCAGAAAAGATGTATCCCAGGAAGGGTAAGCGGTTCTGCTCAAATAAACATTTTTCTAACTTTGTGTACAGGTGATTCTCTCTCAGACATTGGAGAACAATGCGGACGTGTTCACGGTTTGACTCTATATTTTTAGAAAAAATCAGGATGTCGTCGAGGTAGACGACTACAAAATTGTACAGGAGATCTCGGAAGATTTCATTCATGAGGTGCTGAAAGACAGCTGGCACGTTGCATAGCCCAAAAGGCATTACCACATATTAGTAGTGGCTGCATCTGGTATTAAATGCAGTCTTCCAGATATCATCGGGTTGAATGCATACCAAATTATATGCACCTCTCAAATCCAGTTTGGAGAAGGTTCGTGCCCCTTCCAGTCGGTCGAACAACTCGCTGATCAGGGGTAACGGGTAACGATCCTTACGGGTTATCACATTGAGACCCTTGTAATCAATACAGGGACGGAGACCACGGTCCTTTTTCTTCACAAAAAAAGGATCCCGCACCTGCGGGGGAATCAGAGGGATGAATGAACCCTTTTTTAAGATTCTCCTTAATATATTCCGACATGGCCTGGGTTTCAGGCTGAGACAATGGGTAGGTTCTGCCTTTGGGTGGCATGATGCCAGGCAGGAGTTCAATAGGACAGTTGAACTTGCGTAATGGGGACTTTCTGCTTAGAGAACACATCACTGAAGTCAGAGTACTGCGGAGGTAACCCTGGAAGTGTAACCGATTTCAAACAGGTATCACAGGGGATACTGGATGAGACAAGTCTTCGGGCCCCATTATACCAACTGCAGGGACTGCCAATCGAACTGAGGTTTGTGGGCCTGGAGCCAGGGAAGCCCCAGGATCACCGGATGGGTAGAGCATTTTAGGACGTAGAAGGATGTTTCCTCCTGATGCAGTGAGATGGATCGCCACTGTCTGGTGAGTAATGAGACCTGGAAGATGTTCCCCCTGAATGGAGGCAATACGAAGACTCACTTCAAGGGGTTGAAGAGGTATTTTCAGAAGTTTGACGATGTCGTCCATTATGAAGCTACCGCTTGCTCTGGTATCGATGAGAGCAGTGGTCGCGAAAGTGTGGGCCTTAACGCCCAAAGTTACAGGAAGCAAGAGCTGAGGGCCAGAAACAGTCGCACCCAAGCTCAGGACCCCCGCCGGGCTCAGGTGTTGCAGTTTCCCGGATGGATCGGGCAACACTGCAGACGATGTCCAGAAGTGCCACAGTAAAGGAAAAGCCCCTCCTTCCTCCGACAGAGATTTTCGGTCGGGGATAATCGCCCACGATTCATCTCCATGGGTTCCACGGTGGAAGAAGACGGTAACACCGGATTCTTCACTGGAGAGCGAGAAGCACTTGTGGGGCATGCAGCAGAAGGGCGTTGAGCCTTTCCTGCTAGCCGTCTTTGCCAGAGGCGATGATCAATCCTACTGGCAATAGAGATCAGATCTTCTAGAGACATGGGAGTCTCACGGACTGCGAGCTCATCCTTTAGAGCACTAGAGAGTCTATCTAGGAAGATGGCTTGCAGACAATCTTCTTGTCACCCAAGTTCTTTGGCCAAAGTCTGAAACTCCACTGTATATTCAGAGACGGTTCTTGACCCTTGACGGAGGTGGAGTAGACTATGACTGGTGACAGCCATGCAACCTGGGTCTCCGAAGATCTGCTTAAACAGAGTAATAAAATCAGATAACTTGGAAAGCATTGGGTCAGAACATACTATTGCGTTCGTGCCTGTTCTCGCCCTCGCTCCACCCACTCTACCTTGTGGTGACTCCCTTCGGGTCTGATGGACAGTTGCTGCCGCGGCTTCTCCTCGCCACTTCTCCCTGGAATCCCCGGGCTGGCCTGACGCTGCGGATCCGCCCTATCATTAGCAGGCCTACATTATGGAACACCATGCCTTTAGAAATCAGATTGCAAAAAGACATCAAACTATTCAGAAAAAGCCTAAAAACATGGCTATTTAAACAAGCATACCACAAAGAGAATGAATAGAATCCAGGGAATTGTAGAGAGCAATGAGTTTGTGCACTAAGAAAACACACCTACTCAACATGAGTATGTTTTACTTTTATGTAGAAATAGATAACATGTAGATTATATATTGTTAAAAATTGTTCTAATAATTCTAAGCATTTCTATCTCACTTATCATCCTATAGTTATTATGAAACTATGTACCGTAACTTACAGGCACCTGTCTAGTTGTTATAATAAACGCATTTAGAAACATTAATTTATGTGCCTCATTGTTAACCATTGTGATGGCTACTAGCTTAACGACGGTATAGAAAAGAGTTTAAATAAATAAATAAATAAATGTTCCTGATGGTGTAAGGGCGTGCGCGCACACGCGCTCCAGAGTTTGTACCAGCAAGGGCGCAAACCTCGGGGGCGTCCCCCCCTAATGACGTCATCTGCTTCCACCTTAAAAGGAATTTTGCTTGCAACTACGAATGGAGTTAGCAAGGAGGGTTAACTCTCTCACTGCTGCTCTGCCTCCTCAACTTACCAAGGGGTAACCGCTCCTCGGGGGCCCCGCTCTCTCTTCTTGATTTCAGATTGCCAAGACGGGATCCGGAACTTGCTCCTCGAGGGCCTTCGTCCCTGAATGCTCAGAAGACTCCTTTACCATATTCCTTTACCATGTATTCATTGTTCTGATTATCATGTTTACCTTTTTCGCTATTCCCCATATTCCCCCCTCGTTATGCTTGTTCAATTCTAATTCTATTCTTGTACAATTTTGTTAAATTATGTTCATATTGTTTGCTGTAATTTCCAACTGTTGGTTCACTGTAAACCGAAGCGATATGTACTTGTACATGGTCTGCGGTATAAAAAAGTCTTTAATTAAATAAATAAATAAATAAATAAATAAATAAATAAGACTCCTTACTGCCTGGAAGCGATCGCAGACGTGAACACTGAGTTCTATTACAGATAGGAACCGGTACTCGCTCCACGAGGGCCTATGTTCCTAATCTCCGAAGACTCCCTTCTAAGATGTTATCGCAGGTACAGAGATCGTGAGTTATTATTGCAGATTGCAGATAGGAATCGGTACTCGCTCCACGAGGGCCCATGTTCCTAAAACCCTTCAAAACTCTCTTCTATCTCAGAAGCTATCGCATACCTATATCTGGTGCATTACTATTGCATATTGCAGATAGGAACTGATACTCGCTCCATGAGGGCCTATGTTCCTAAACCTTCACAGACTCTCTTCTATTTCAGAAGCTATCATATACCTATATCTTGTGCATTACTATTACAGATTGCAGGTAGGAACCGGTACTCGCTCCACGAGGGCCTATGTTCCTAAAACTCTCCAAAGACTATCTTCTATTCTAGAAGCCATCTCACACACAGATATTGTGAGTTCTCATTCCAGACTGCATATAGGAACCAGTACTCGTCTATGGCTCCTGTTCCTGAATATACTGAAGACTCTCTGTTGCATAGAAGCCATTACAGATATCTACAATTGTGAGTGTATCATCTACTACTGGTTACGTATCCAGCATATCCTGTCTACTCACTACCTATAGTCTCTCTCTACAGCTCAGCAACCAGAGACCGCAATTCCAGTATCTGAGGGACTTCAGCCCTGCCGGGCACATCAGCTCACTACTGCCACCTCTGGTGGTTCTACTTCCTGTCTAATAAAGAACTATCTGTGTTTGTCTCCATATTCCAGCCTAGCAGGTGGTCCCTCTCAGGATATCCTCCTGGGGGCGCTGTCATCTGCCATCAGCCCAAGGATTCACCAATTTACATTAAGTGTTTATTCCTTACACTGCTGAGCGGTATCATACAGACTGCTACTCTGTGGGAGCCAACCCACAATAGATCATTAACTCCGCCTATGGAGTATTACAAATTGCTAGCTCCTCCCCTTGGGGGAGCAGCATTGAACAGATTGCTAACTCCTCTCCTTGGTGGGGTGATCCATAACAGACTGCTAATTCCCTAGTGGACTTATAACAGATTGCTACTCCTCCCCTTTGGCAGGGTGATTTACAACAGATTGCTAACTCCTCCTCTCTGGAAGAACAGATCTACAACACATACCCATAAGGGAGAGGCCCATGCCAGAACCTTCCCTTCCAACCGAGACAGAATGAAAGTGACTTTGGTAATCTCCTTCAAAAACAATGAGGGTTGCAGTGTGAACTGCATAAAACACTGATTAAGAAAGCCACGACAGGAGCGTGGATCCCCATTATACCTGGGGGGTGCAGGAAGTGCCAAATTTGCTTTGGGAAGCACCGAGGTCAAGAGGCCCACTGGATTGGCCATCGTTGTATCTTGTAATTGAGAGTGCAGTTCTTCTACCAAAGAAGCCAGCGTCTCTAAGGCTTGGTGATGTTGTTTCACTGTGGCGGCCAGTCCTGGTAGGACCCTGGAGGCGGGAGACTCCACCAAGTCCATGGCCTTGGCAACCTGTTTCGCTCGGGGGTGGACCCTTGTGCTAGGGCAAGGATGGAATTGCTCCTGAAAGGGAACAGGAGGTAACTGGCCCTAGGGGGCGGAGCATTGAGGGAGAGCTTCACCACTGGAAGCCCAAGGTCCCCCCGGGAGGAGCCTGTAGGGACCCGGGCCGCTTGGACTTAGGTGGGCCTCACAGGGTCTCCTGGGAGAATGGAAGTCCAGTGTGCCCTCAGACACAGAAGGAGCGCAGTCAGGTTCGAGCTGGAGCAGGGAGAACCAGAACAGAGTTGGTGATGACAAGGTGAGGAACAGAGCCAGAATCTGGAGGCGAGCAGGCAGGCAAAAGGTCAATGTCCATAGGTCAGTCCGAGGGGTGGTCACCGAAGCAAGGTTCAGATACCGGAGGTCAGATGTAGTCAGAGGCAAGCAGAGGTCTAGAGGCAGGCGGCAGACAGGCAAGCAGGTCTGGAACAGGCTGAGGTCCTTGAGGCAGGCAGTAGACAGGCGAACAGGTCAGGTACAGGCTGAGGTCCTTGAGGCAGGCGGCAGGCAGATGAGCAGATCTGGTACAGGCTGGGGTCTTTGAGGCAGGCGGCAGACAGACGGACGAGTCAGGAACTAGCTTGGATCGTAGACAGGCGGCAGACAGGCAGGCAGGTCAGAAACAAGCCGAGGTCAGTATCAGTAAGACAGTCCGAGGGTACTACCTGGGAAGGCAGATAGAAGAACACAGGAAGAGGCAAGATTCAGGAACGAGGATGCAGGAATGAGTCAGGAACAGATCTGGAACAGAAGGATCCTGGAATGAGACTAGGAACAAACAGGAACAGACACGGAGACAATCTAGCATACAAGCTGACCCGATTGCCAAGGCAAGGAAATGCAGTCAGGAACTTCCTTATATTGTAGATGAATCAGGGCACGCTGCGGAACCCAGGCCCGCCCTTGACCCTACAAGTGTCGGGGCAGGCCGCGCATGCGCTTATGGGAGTGGCTATCATGGAGGGAGACGCCGAACCTCGACGTGAGGCCTGGTGCGCAGTGGAAGGCCCGGCGACCGCCGCCATGGGACTCCGGGGCCTAGCTGGGCTAGCAACTACCGCGAGGGAGGTCGTCCCGGGACCCGCCGAGGAACTGTGCAGGTGAGCGGTCCCATGCGTGGGATGATCGAGGGCGGGGCGCATAACAGATATTTTTTAAGATATCCTGTTAAGTAGAAAGTTATCCAGTCACACAAGACTGCATAACTTTACACCAGCTCTGAAGCAAGTCTAAAGTTATCCAGCTAACTTAGCTGGATATAGTTTAAAATCGGCTAAGTTAGCTGGATAACTGAATTCCTCCATAGAATGCTTCTTTTGTATCTGGTTATAATTTAGCTGGGTAAGTGGCTGAATATTCCAAATTTGCTATTTAAACATATAGGGGTGAATTTTCAAACCTGCACGCGCATGTTATAAAATCGGGGGTCGGCTTGCGCAAGGGGGGATACACACTAGTGCACCTTGTGTGTGCCGACGTCCGCGGGCTTCCCCCGTTCCCTTCCCCCTAAACTAACCTTCCCACTCCTTCCCCTAACCTATTCCCCCCAACCCTATCCTAATCCCCCCCAAATTTTAACTCACCTTTTGCGCCTACCTCTGCCGGCACGCGATCCTCCGACACAGCAGTAAATGGCTGCTGTGCTGGAGGCCTCTGGCCCCGCCCCAGACCGCCCCACCCCACCCCTGGACCAACCCCTTTAGTAAAGCCCGGGGACTTAGATGCATCCCGGGGCTTTATGCGCATCGCCGGGCCTTTATAAAATAGGCCCAGCACGTGTAAGCCGATTTACACGTGTAGAGGTTTTAAAATCTGTCCCATAATTTGCTGTTTAAACAGATAACTAGTGAGTTGTCCATCTAAATGACTTTTGAATATTGACCTCCCTATGGTTTTTTTTTGCATTTAAAGCTTTTTATTGGCAAACAGCAAATAGAAACAACAATACAGATTGACAAAAGATAATTGCCTTAATGTTTTAGATTACATAGCATGATACTCTAGTGAAATCCGTTTATCACATACACAATAGGTCATGCATTGTTCCCCCCCTCCATACACACACACACACACACACCAAGTTAATGATGCTAGTAACTATACATAATTTAATATAGGTTTCCCTGGCAGGTCCTGGCTTATGGAATGAATTACCATCTGAGTTACGGCTAGAAAAAAATACGCAGTCTTTTAAAAAGAACTTAAAAACATGGTTATTTTTACAGGCTTTTACTTGATATCTTAATGAAGGTTACAGGCTCCTATTTTACTTTATTCTTGTTTTATTAATTTTTGTTTTATTTGTAATTGATTGAAAAATGTTTTATTGTATTATTGTTTTACTTTATTTTAGTATATTTATCATCACTTAGTTTTTTTTAGCAGTTTTTAAGATATGTATTATATATGCATTTTATTTTATGCACTTGCTATTTTGTATTGTACACTGGTGTGAAACTTCCACGAACGTATGTATTGAAAAATGAATAAATAAATAAATAAATAAATATTAGTACAAAGCACAAAATTAGCAAATAAGATCCCGGTTTGCTCTATACCGTAAAAAGGGCAGAACTGGATGAAACTAAAATAAAATAAGTTAAGATAAGGTAGGTGAGGCACAAGCAAATTCCATAGTTCAATTTAGGAAGTGACATTTCTTATATCTAAGAAAATAATAAAAAAATATATATATAGGGCCAGAATAGCAACTCCCTATGGGGCGGATTTTAAAACCCCTGCGCGCGTAAATCCTTCCGGATTTACGTGCGCAGGGCCCTCGCGCACCGGCGCGCCTATTTTGCATAGGCCGCCAGCGCGCGCAGAGCCTCGGGACGCGCGTAAGTCCCGGGGCTTCCTGTCGGGGTGTGGCGGGGGGCGTGGCGGGATGACGCGGCGTTTAGGGGCAGGGCGCAGCATTTCGGGGGCAGCGACATGGGCATGGTTTCGGCCCGGGGGCATTCCGGGGGCGTGGCCGCGGCCTCCGGAACAGCCCCCGGGACCGGACCACGGAGCGGGGCAGCCGGCCGTCGCACGCAAAGTTATGCCTGCTGAAAGCAGGCGTAACTTTGCCGACAATGGTAAGGGGGGGTTTAGATAGGGCCGGGGGGGTGGGTTAGGTAGGGGAAGGGAGGGGAAGGTGGGGGGAGGGCGAAGGAAAGTTCCCTCCGAGGCCGCTCCGAAATCGGAGCGGCCTCGGAGGGAACAGGCAGCGCGCGCTGGGCTCGGCGTGCGCAGGTTGCACAAATGTGCACCCCCTTGCGCGCGCCGACCCTGGATTTTATAAGATACGCGCGGCTACGCGCGTATCTTATAAAATCCAGCGTACTTTTGTTCGCGCCTGCTGCGCGAACAAAAGTACGCGCTCGCGCAAGTATTTAAAATCTGCCCCAATGTTTTTAAGCTGTTAAAACAACACTAATATTTTGATTTTTGGAGATTCTTCGGAGCTATCTCCTGCTGCATCCACTTAGGTGCAGGGCATCACCAAAAGTCACTCAACCATTTCTTCATCTGATCTATAACTTTCTATCCTATTTCTGCACATTCAACTTGGAAGGGTGAGGGAGGATGAGAGAGCCGGGTTCATGCAGGAGTAGGAAGGAATTTGAACCTGGGGGGTGGGGGGGAGCAGAGAGAAAGGGATAAAGCTGAAGAGGGAAAGAGAGAGAACACTGGGAATCCTGCTGAGAGGTGGGAAGAAAGAGAATAGGCCAGGGAGAAGGTCATGCTTGGGGAGCAGGGGAGGAAAGAGAACATCGAGAGTAGGGTTGAAGTGAGAGGGAGAGAACGAGCTGGGTTCAAGCCAGACCAGGGACAAAGCAGAAGAGGGTCAAACTTGGGCTGGGGAGAGAGAAGGCACCAGGCTTTAGGATGGGGGCACTACTGCAGAACAAAATTACAATTCTGTATTTTTGAGTAATAACTTCTGTGACCCCGTCTGGATTTACTAGAGTGTGCTATTTTTTAAAAGACTTTTCCAGCAATGAGAGGTTCAGGGGGTGTTAGTGTGCAGGGTAGGGCTGTTCCTTTCTCATTCCTTGCAGCAAGTGGCTGGTGTCCAGGTGGGCTCTGACTCCAGGAGATGCAGAATGTGCTCCTAGGCAATGCTGCTGAGCCAGCTGAGAGGAAGCCTGGACTGTAAGTGGTACAGGAAAGAAAAAGTAAAAGGATTTGTGAGTGTTAAAGCTATTTATTTTCTGAAAAGGAGGGAGAAGAGGCTAATCTCTGTGTTGAAGTGGAAGAATAAGAGGAGCTGATGCAATGCTAAAGAGGATTATTCTGTATGGTGACTCCAGCTCCGTGACAGGAGTGCGGGTAACCACTTATGATAATTGTGAACTAAGAAGCTGTTTTTCCTGTTTTTGTGCATTGTGGACTATTTGCTGAATTATCTGCTTTTTATGGACTTTTATTCTTGGACTCGAAATACAATCTTTTTTTCTTGTTTTGGACTACAGTTTTTCTGGTGATCCCTTGGGTGAATCCTGCACCCTACAGCACAAATCCATGCACTTTTTTCCATAGGTTGCAACAAGTTGGTTATTGCTGACCAGCTTCTGAAGGTGACTCCTATACATTGCATTTTAACGGGTCAATTTAAAAGGCATTGCTCATGCAAAAATGCCCACATATGCATGTATGTGGGCCGTGCATGGACAACTTGGATTTAAAATTTTCTTTAAACCATTTTATTTGATTATCTGTATTTGTATTTTTTATTTCTGCTGTTCTTTATTGGAACTATTGTGATGATTTTATTGTACCCCCCTCCTTTAACCCTGGAGAGGCAGAGAATAAGTCTTTCAAATAAATAAAAAGCTGCAAATTACGTGAGTATGCACCCGTGACAAATAAGGGGGAGGAAAGGGCCAGAGCATAGGCGGTCCAGGGCGGGGCCAACACTTAGGCGTGTAACTCCGTATTTTAAAACCAAAAACCGCAGCGTGCGTACGCTAGATATCCGCATGACTTTACTGCTGCTTCTGATGAGCAGCAAGTCAGTAGATCTCAAGTTTAAGGGCTTAGAGAACAGAGTGAGGGGTCCTGGTCAACTGGGGGCATGCAGGATGAAGAACCAGAGGGGCTCCTAAAAAAACGACAAAGTCCTATGGAAGACACACGTGCTAGCTGTGCTCGAGTAGCTTTTTAAAATTAGAAGCATACTTATTTTATGTATTTAAAATGTCTTATATTCCGCTGATTTCTGTAAGATTCGCCCAGTGCAGATTGCATGAAATACAGCCATACTTATGCGTGGTTGGTGTATTTTACAACATATGCACTCAAGTGCACGCACCTTACAAATTCCAGTGTATCTTCACTCAAGTGCTGATATGTGCATGTATGGGTGCATGCGCAATCATTTTACAATTATCGTCTATATTAATTATACTCTGTGGCAATGATTAGACTGTTTTATTTGAACAAATAAAGCATGCAGACTGTTGCAGAATTTTATTAATTTTCTTGTGCAGAATTCCTGCAGGAATATGTAATCGATTGCTGCATTATCTTTTCCTTTGGTATTGTTTCTGTAATTTTTTTTAACTTTATTACATTTTAAATCAAATATAAAAAATATTTGACAAAGGAAATAGGACAATTTACATGATAATAAAGAAACAAAGAAAGAAAAAACATAGGATATTACATCCATGTAAAATTGTCACAATTAGACCCCAATATTGGGGGGGACGACAGAAAAAAGCCAATGGGAATGGCTAAAACATAATCTAAATAGAACCAGATAGGAAGGAAGCTACATAGGAAAACCGCCCATTCTAAGAACTTCCACTTTGAATAGGGGAAGAAGAAATCACAACCCCCTCATCTAGCATCTAAAAATTCTTTAAGCTGACTAGGATCAAAAAATATAAATAAGAACATAAGAAATTAAGAAATTACCATGCTGGGTCAGACCAAGGGTCCATCAAGCCCAGCATCCTGTTTCCAACAGAGGCCAAACCAGGCCACAAGAACCTGGCAAGTACCCAAAAACTAAATCTATTCCATGCTACTGATGCAATTAATAGCAGTGGATATTCCCTAAATAAACTTGATTAATAGCAGTTAATGGATTTCTCCAAGAACTTATCCAAACCTTTTTTGAACCCAGCTACACTAACTGCACTAACCACATCCTCTGGCAACAAATTCCAGAGCTTAATTGTGCGTTGAGAGAAAAAGAATTTTCTCCGATTAGTCTTAATCTGGAAGAATCAAGAGTTATTACACATTTGCAAGGATAACAAACAATGCAAGATGCTCCTAAAGAAAAAACAGAGTCTTTTATGGCTAAAAATTTCTTCCTTCATTCCTGCATTGCTTTTGATATGTCCGAAAACATTCAGATCTTCTGACCTCTAAACCAGCGCTTCTCAACTGGTGTGTCACGACACATCAGTGTTTGTCGCGTGCTCCCGGTGTGTTGCATGCTCCCGGTCTCCCTCTGCCGTTGCTGCCAGGCTAACAGCATGTTCAAGTCCAATGAGAACAGCAGCGTTGTTAGAGGAAGCTGTTGCGCCCACAGCTGGCCTTTTCTTCTTCCCGCGCCTGCCCCAGAACAGGAAGTGATACCCAGTGCAGTACGCGGGAAGGAGAAAGAGCGTGCCGCGTGGAAAAGTAGCGGCGGTGGCGGCGGCAGCAGTATCAGCCCCTGAGCAGTAGCGTAGCCCCGAACAATCGAAGCAGCCAGCAATCGGCAAGGAGACAGCAGTATAAGCCTCCCGCAGCCGATGGGATTCTTCTTTCTTGGCCTGCAGGGGCTGGAGGAGGCTGCTGCAGCTACCATTTATGCTCAGGGGGGGGGGGGGGAAATGAGTGAGAGAGAGAGAGATGTCAGCCAGCCTGTAAGAGAGAGAATGTGTGTGTGATTGAGAGCAATTGCGTAATTGAGAGCATGTATTTGATTGAGAGCATGTATGTGATTGAGAGCATGTATGTGATTGAGAGCATGTGTAATTGAGAGCATGTATTTGATTGAGAACATGTGAGAGAGAGCATGTGTGTGTGATTAAGAGAAACTGGTCAGAGAGTGTGTATATGTGAGAGACAATAAAAGTGACTGGTCAGGGAGATGACTGGAGTGTGTGTGAGAGATTGTTCAGGGAGGTGACTGATGTGTGTGTGTGTGTGTGTGTGTGTGTGTGAGGAGAGAGAGAGAAAAAGCATGGAAGTGAGAAATCTGGATATGTGAGAAAGCATGGGAGTAAGAACCCTGGTGTTGTGGGGGTGTGTGTGAAAGAAAGCATGGGACTGAGAAGCCTGTATATGGGAGTGGGGAGCCTGTGTATGTGTGTGCATGCATGAGAGAGAGACTGGTTGGTAAGGTGACGGTGAGAGAGAGAGACTGGGGTGTGTGTATGTGAAAGAAAGTGATTAAGGGAATGAGAAGCCTGTGCATGTGGAGAGAGCGAGCATGGGAATGAGAGAGAAACTGGTGTGTGTGTGTGTGTGTGTGTGTGTAAGAGAGAGAAAGTGATTATGGAAATGAGAAGCCTGTGCATGTGGAGAGAGTGAGCATGGGAGTGAGAAACCTGGGTGTGTGGGTGTGTGTGAGATACAGTATGGGAGTGAGAAGCCCGTATATGTAAGATAGAACACGGGAGTGGGAAGTCTGTGTGTGTGTGTATGGCATGAGAGAAACTGTGTAGGGCGCCTCGTGGTGCAATGCCTTCCTCACTTCTGCAGCCTCCGGGAGACTTCTGCTTCTGTCCTTGTCCCTGGTCTACGGAGTTTCTTGTGCTTGCTCCGTCCATGCCAAAGACTCTGCCAGTACCTGTGCCGTTCAGTGTGGTCCGCGACCAGCCACTGGCGGCTGTGTAGGGCGCGCCCAGTGCAGGCCTCGACAGCTTCTGAGACATGTTCCTTTCATTATTCCACATCTCGTCTAGAGACTACTTCGAGTCCAGCGTGGTCCGTGACCAGTCCTGTGGGGGGGCTGTGTAGGGCGCACTGCATCGCAGTCTCAACCCAGTACTTTGCTTGAGTCTTCTGAATACCTTGAACCTTGCTTGAGTCTTCTGAATACCTTGAACCTTGTTTGAGTCTTCGTCTGTGCACCCAAGTACCTCTTCCTGAGTCTTTGTCTGAATCTCTATGTTCCGGTCTTCGCTGCCATAGACTCCATCCAGCCTGCCGCTTCTTGCCGTTACCCAGCGGCAGGTCCGAATGGGCGTGGAATGGTCGGAGGACTGTTCATAAGACCACAATTGCGTTGGTGGTCTTCCCAAAGCGTGCAGTTCTGGCAGAGGGTCAGACTTTGTTCTCATCCATGCTTGGGCACGTCTCACCAACCCTCGGTGCTGTCTTGGATTCGTCTGGGATCGTGCCGAGGTCCAAGGGTACACAATCCCATCAAGATAGGATCGCTCTCCTAGCAGTCCCTAAACATAACAGAATGCAAGGCCTCCCGAAACATAACAGCTACGGCCTGCATGGAAGAGGACAGGAGTAGGAGAGCTGCTGGAGGGGGATAAGTAAAGGTGGCTTTTTAAGTTTATCTTTCTTGATTGACTGCCATTTTAATTATTTAGTATTATGTGATGTGTCTGCTTTTTTGAAATATTTTATTGTGTTTGTAGAATTTTTAATAGTTTTTATGAGTTTTTAATTGTTTTCTAATTAGTATAGTTTTACAATTATTTCTGTGTGGGGATCTATAGCTGCTTACTAGTTCTGTTTTCCTAATAGGAGGTGTATTGGTGTTAGGGCCTAATTTAATATCTGTAGTGTTGAGTGCATTCCATAATACAAGTGTAACTGTGTGCTGATTAGTTTATGTACATAACTGCAGATCCTGGGAGTATGTTACGTCAGTTCTGTGTGTGTTACTGAGGTGAGATATTTTGCTAGCATGTAAGTGTTTGTATCAGTCTTATTTGTTGTGTTTTCTCAAGAGGACATGCATTGGTGGTAAATAGGGATGTGAATCGGACTTCGGACGATTGAAAATATCGTCGATATTTTCAAAATCGTCAGAAATCGGGGGCTCCCCCGAAACGATAGGAAAACCCCACGATATTGATCGTGGGGGTTCTCTTATCGTTTTGGGGGAGGGCGGGAAAAACAGCACACAAAAATAACCCCTAAACCCACCCCGACCCTTTAAAACTAATCCCTTTGCTTCCCCTACCCTCCCGACCCCCCCAAAAACATTTTACAGGTACCTGGTGGTCCAGTGGGGGTTCTGGGAGCGATCTCCCGCTCCCGGGCCGTCGGCTGCCACTAATCAAAATGGCGCCGATGGCCCTTTGCCCTTACCATGTGACAGGGTATCCATGCCATTGGCCGGCCCCTGTCACATGATAGGAGCACTGGATGGCCCGCGCCATTTTTAAAGATGGCGCCAGCCATCCAGTGCTCCCTCCATGTGACGGGCTGGCCAATGGCACGGATACCCTGTCACATGCTAAGGGCAAAGGCCATCGGCGCCATTTTTATTAGTGGCAGCCGACGGCCCGAGAGCGGGAGATCGCTCCCGGGACCCTCACTGGACCACCAGGTACCTGTAAAATGCTTTTGGGGGGGTCGGGAGGGTGGGGGAAGCAAAGGGATTCGTTTTAAAGGGCCGGGGTGGGTTTTTTGTTTATCAGCTCGGGCGCAGCCGATAAACAAAACCGCAATCGGGCCCGATGAAAAAAAACCCACATGTGAATCGGAACCGGAATCGGAACCGATTCTGGTTCCGATTCACATCTCTAGTGGTAAACTGCTGTCTTTTCATAAGTACGGCTATTGAGCCTGGTAGTAGAAGGAGTTTGAGTTGCTGTTACTGAGATGACACCAGAACCAGAATATCTTTTTTGTAAGGTGAGTTGTATGGGGAATGTTGTAATTCTGCTTTACATCCATTATTGTGGGTCGGGGGGGGGGTTCCCGTGAATGCAAACTGTACTTTTATATCTAGCCCCGTGACGATCATGGGTTCAGTGTGTCATGCATGTGAGAACCCTCTGTTAGGTGTGTTCCGACAGAAAAAAGGTTGAGAACCACTGCTCTAAACAATACATCCTTATTGCGAAAATAAAGACAGAAAATATTATCCTGATCTTTCCAAAAAAACAAAAGTCACCATTAGAGTAGCATGGCCAATCACATTCCCTTCCTTAGAATTGTCAAGAAATTGTGTTAAATTAACAGGTATATCAATCATAGCATTATCCATAGATCACTTTGGAGATGGAAGGAAAAATAGTTTTTCTATAAGAGGCAATGCAGTCCCTGGAATCTTTAAAACTTCTTTCAAGTAAGTTGAAAATAACTCAGAGGGTGAATTGAAAGAAGTCTGTAGAAAATTCACACATCTCAAATTATGAAATCTAAAAGAATTCTAGATGTTTTCAATTCTATGAGAAGTAGACAATAGATCTTTAATAATATTAACCTGAATTTCTTGAACCCTAGAATAGACATTTCTTCCTCAAGTACCTTCTTCTCCAGAGAACTAAGATGAGACTCTTGAGATTGATTATTATTAACCAAGTCAGTAGTCAGCGAGACAAATGATGTAACAGATTTATTAATGCAACCAAAACAAAATTAGATGGGTGTCAGGAAATACTTTATACACTTCCGGTATGCTGAGATGCCAACTTGTGCATTTGCGCTGTTTGTACTGTAAATTTAAGCAAGATTTCTGCGGTAGACAAATAGAAACATAGAAACATAGAAATGACAGCAGAAGACCAAACAGCACATCCAGTCTGCCCAGCAAGCTTTCACAGTTATTTTTTTTTCTCATACTTATCTGTTACTCTTGGCCTTATACTTATCTATTACTCTTGACCCTTATTAGTAACATTTTGGTTCTATTTACCTTCCACCCCTACCATTGATGAAGAGAGCAGTGCTAGAGCTGCATCTAAGTGAAGTATCTTGCTTAGGCCTGGATTTATCAAAATGCGGTAAGTACCGCATGCGATAGCAAAAGGGGTGTGTTTTATGCTAATATAGCATTTAGTACTAATTACCTGTGCAAAGAGGTAAGTTAGTGCAAATTGAATACCATTTTCAGATTCTGTGATAAGTGCCAGACCTGTTGTATTTCCTGCATTCAACCACTGGGGGGCCATTTTTAATGGTGAGAGAGAGAGAGAGAGAGAGAGGGAGGGAGGGAGGGAGAGAGACTGGCCAAAATGTCATGGCCCATAGGTAGGTATTTGTATCCCTATGGTAGGCCCACCTAGTAACTCGAGGTGGGGTTTAGGTAACAGTGTAGGGGGTAAGGGGCCACTTTGACATTCTACGTGATACCTACGAACAGAACAGTGGTCTCTTGTGAAGATTTGCTTTCCTTCGGAGTGAGGAAACTCACTCCAAGATGAGATTTGGACAAGGTTATCTCAACCTAGCTTGATGAATTCTCTACCTGGGTAACATCAAGCTAGCTTGAGAGAACATTGCCCAAATCTCATCTTGGAATGAGTTTCCTCACTCCGAAGGCCAGCAAATCTTCACAAGAGACCACTGTTCTGTTCGTAGGTGTCACGTAGAATGTCAAAGTGGCCCCATACCCCCTACACTGTTACCTAAACCCCACCTCGAGTTACTAGGTGGGCCTACCATAGGGATACAAATACTAGAGATGTGAATCGTGTCCTCGATCGTCTTAACGATCGATTTCGGCTGGGAGGGGGAGGGAATCGTATTGTTGCCGTTTGGGTGTGTAAACTATCGTGAAAAATCGTTAAAATCGTGAGCCGGCACACTAAACCCCCCTAAAACCCACCCCCGACCCTTTAAATTAAATCCCCCACCCTCCCGAACCCCCCCCCCAATACTTTAAATTACCTGGGGATCCGGCGGTGGTCCAGAACGGCGGCGGTCCGGAACGGCCCCCTCAATAGAATCGTGTTGTCTTCAGCCGGCGCCATTTTTCAAAATGGCCGCCGCAAAATGGCGGCGGCCATAGACAAAAACGATTCGACGGAGGAGGTCGTTCCGGACCCCCGCTGGACTTTTGGCAAGTCTTGTGGGGGTCAGGAGGCCCCACCAAGCTGGCCAAACGTTTCCTGGGAGTCCAGCGGGGTTCCGGGAGTGATTTCTTGCCACAAATCATTTTCGTACGGAAAATGGCGCCGGCAGGAGATCGAGTGCAGGAGGTCTTTCAGCGGCGGTCCGGAACCCCCGCTGAACGACCTCCTGCAGTCGATCTCCTGCCGGCGCCATTTTCCGTACGAAAACGATTCGCGGCAAGAAATCGCTCCCGGAACCCCGCTGGACTCCCAGGAAACTTTTGGCCAGCTTGGGGGGGCCTCCTGACCCCCACAAGACTTGCCAAAAGTCCAGCGGGGGTCCGGAACTGACCTCCTCCGTCGAATCGTTTTTGTCTATGGCCGCCGCCATTTTGCGGCGGCCATTTTGAAAAATGGCGCCGGCTGAAGACAACACGATTCTATTGAGGGGGCCGTTCCGGACCGCCGCCGTTCTGGACCACCGCCGGATCCCCAGGTAATTTAAAGCATTGGGGGGGGGGTTCGGGAGGGTGGGGGATTTAATTTAAAGGGTCAGGGGTGGGTTTTAGGGGGTTTTAGTGTGCCGGTTTTCCTGCCCTCCCACTTCCCCCGATTTACGATTTTTTAACGATAAATCGGGGGAATTGGTATTGTATCGTGGCCCTAACGATTTTTTGACGATTTAAAATATATCGGACGATATTTTAAATCGTCAAAAAACGATTCACATCCCTAACAAATACCTACCTATGGGCCATTACATTATGGCCAGTCTCACTCTCCCTCTCCCTCTCCCTCTCCCCCTCCCCCTCAGCTCTGAACCTGTCAATTCAGCTGAAATCAGACTTACAGGAGACATTGCAAATGGCAATGAAACCTTACCACAAAGTTATGGCAGCTATCACACAGCCTAACACAATCCAAAGAGGCATTGTTAAAATCAGCATTATGGCTGTGCAATAGCTCTTTGCAGACAGATCAACTGCAGGAGGTCGTTCAGCGAGGGTTCCGACCTCGCTGAACAACCTCCTGCAGTTGATCTCCTGCCGGCGCCATTTTCCGTACGGAAAACGATTTGCGGCAGGAAATCGCTCCCAGACCCCCGCTGGACCCCCAGGAACTTTTGGCCAGCTTGGGGGGGCCTCCTGACCCCCACAAGACTTGCCAAAAGTCCAGCGGGGGTCCGGAACGACCTCCTGCGTCGAATCGTTTTGGTCTATGGCCGCCGCCATTTTGCGGCGGCCATTTTGCAAAATGGCGCCGGCTGAAGACTACACGATTTAGTGTGCCGCTTTTCCTGCTCTCCCCCTTCCCCCGATTTAGCTACGGACCGCCGCTACGGAGGTAATTTAAGGCTACGGACCCCCAGGTAATTTAAGGCATTTGGGTGGGGGATTTAATTTAAAGGGCCGGGGTGGGTTTTAGGGGGTTTTAGTGTGCCGTGTTTTAGTGTGCCGTGTTTTAGTGTGCCGCTGGACTCCCAGGTAATTTAAGGCATTTGGGGGGGGTTCGGGAGGGTGGGGGATTTAATTTAAAGGGTCGGGGGTGGGTTTTAGGGTGTTTTAGTGTGCCGGTTTTCCTGCCCTCCCCCTTCCCCCGATTTACGATTTTTTGACGATAAATCGGGGGAATTGGTATTGTATCGTGGCCCTAACGATTTTTGACGATTTAAAATATATCGGACGATATTTTAAATCGTCAAAAAACGATTCACATCCCTAGTGATGATGAGTAGCTCCGTTTTGTTGGTGTTGATAGCCAAGTAGTTGTCCATGAGTATTCTTTTAATGCTGCGTTCCAAGTGCTCAGGGCATTTGCGAGCGAACTGGTAATAGATATGAGGATCTGTACATCATCTGCGTAAATGGAGTGTTGGAGGCTCAGTTTTTAGAGTAGTCGGTAGAGTGGAGTGAGATAAATATTAAACAGAGTTGAGGAGAGTGATGATCCTTGGGGGACCCCTTGCGCGAGGCTTCTTGGCTTGGATTCACATTGACCACTTTTAACACTGTAAGTTCTGTTACTCGAGTATGATTGGAACCAGAGCAGCGCCGTGCCAGTAATTCCAATTTTGGTGAGGCGAGAGATGAGGGTGTTGTGATTTACCGTGTCGAAGGCGGCCGAAATATCTAGGAGGGTGAGGATGTATGAATGACCGGAGTCTAGGGCTTTTAGAAGCAACTCTGATAGTGATATTAAAAGGGTTTCTGTACTGTGGAATTTTCTGAATCCATACTGGGATGGGAAAAGTAATTGATGCTCGTCTAGGTATTCCGTGAGTTGTTTATTGATGATTCTTTCCATTACTTTAGATAGAAAGGGAAGGTTCGAGACCGGACGATAGTTCGCTGGGTCAGATGAATCCAGGTGTGGTTTTTTAATTGTAGGTGAAATAATTGCACTCTTGAGTTGAGAAGGAACATTTCCTGTTTCGATGGATTTGTTGAGAATTTTTGCAATGGGTTCTGCTATTGTAGAGCGTATAGAGAGTAGAGTTTTTGTTCCCTTTTCTTACTCGATATTCCTCTCTCTATGCAGCCCAGCATTCTTCTGGCTTTAGCTATCGTCTTGTCACATTGTTTTGCCAACTTCAGATCATTAGACATTATCACCCCAAGATCTCTCTCCTGCTCCTTGCACATCAGCCCTTCACCCCCCATCGAATACAGTTCTTTCGGATTTCTACACCCCATATGCATAACTCTGCATTTCTTGGCATTGAATCTCAGCTGCCATAACTTCGACCAGTCTTCCAGCTTCCTTAAATCCTATCTCATTCTCTCCACTCCTTCCGGCGTGTCCACTCTGTTGCAGATCTTAGTGTCATCCGCAAAAAGACAAACCTTACCTTCTATCCCATTCGGTAGACTTCCTGTTTGCTGAGATGTTAATCGGTTTACAGACTGTGCGCTGAGCTATTGTGCCTAAGTTAATGTCTGTAGCTGCACTACTAGTTACTGTGAAGGAATTAACATTATTTGAATGGTCATCTTCTTTCTCACATTGCTCTTATATATATATAGCCCCTGAAGCAGCCCACATTGTATGGGTGAAACTCGGCCAGAGTTGGGCACTGGTTTTTACATTTAATTAAAGTATTTCCTGACACCGATCTAATTTTGTTTTGGTTGCATTGCTGCTACGTTGGGTCAGCTTCCATGTTGTATTCTGGGACATATTTATTAATGGACTTCATTACCATCCAGAGAGAATCCAAAGTAATAACTAGAGGTTTAGCAGTAATGATCAAATTTGATACAGTCATTGCAGGAGTCATAGTAGCCAAGGTTGAGTCTCCCAGATTCCCAACAAGCTTGTCAGCTGACGGTGAGAGTTGTGCAACAGTTCCTACAACAGCATTCTGCACGTCCCTAGACTCCCGCATCTCACCCTTCAGCAACTGATGCTGGTCCTGCATCAGAGCAACGGGAGAAGCAGAATCCTGCGATGTAAAGGAGCCATTTAAAGATTTATCCGCTTCAGAGAAAACTTCAGCTGAAGCAATGGCTCCAGCAGAAGGACGTGGAGTGGAATGGCTGTCCAGGCTGAGAGAAACTTCAGCCTCCAATGGGCTGGCATCCCCAGGTCCAGCCATGCTGGTACAAGAAACCAAGTTATGGGCGGGTAGAAGTTCGGGCACTGTTGTTTGTCGCAGGGATGCCGGCATACCAACCAACTTACCAACCAACTTAACCTGTCGGATAACTCCTTTTCGTTTCCCCATAGCAATAAACGAAGCAAGCAAGATTAGAGGAAAATCAGAGGAATCCTTCAGGAGTTGTATTGAAACGTGTCTGCTAGGCAGCGGCCATCTTGGTTTTCCCCCTTTGTTTCTGTAATTTTGCCGTTGATCTGCTATTGTCTGTCTCCTTCCTGTTCACCCTTTTGTGTATTAAGACTAGATCCATTCTCCTCCAGTCTCTTGGAGCCTCACCCATTTTACTGAACATAGCTATGAGGGGAGCAGCCAGCACATTCTGCAGCTTTTAGTATCCTGTGGTGTACACCATCTAGTCCCATGCCCTTTGCCACTCTGTGTAAGTGCCTTAAACTACCACTTCCTATGTAATTAGATTTGTAATTCTTTCACATTTATTAAAGCCACTTCTCGCCGTAGGCCTAGTGCCTCTCCCTTCCTGCTGTAAATGCTGAGAAAAAGAATTTATTTAAGATTATTGCTGCCTTTTTTCACTGTGTCTCTTTTCAAATCCCATTTTCTCCCTTTGTCTCACCTGTGGGGTTTTCTGTCTTTCCCTTATATGACTAAATAAAATTGGTGTGGAATGCTTGCAAAGTGTCAGCTTCAGGCTCTCTGTAGAACTAGAAAAAATAATTTATCTACTGTGAGCTTACAAAACAAACAACCTCAATTCTAGTCAATTTATTTTCAAAACTCGGTAGAAATTGAAGTTCAAACTTCTTTCCAGAAAGCAAAAGAGAATTAGGTAGCTGGGCAAATTTCTGCATTCGGTTTCTGTCCATCAGGCTTTTCTCAAGTCTGAAATGCCCAACAAGGGAAAGTGTAACCCCACACCCATGGGGCCCATGAAATGATGAGAAGGTCTCTCCCTAAAGACGAGGGCCATGCTCTTACATGTATTTAGTGGATTCAGAAATATGGATCATGGACCCTGTTAAAAGCAGTGAAATAGCTCACTTTCCCTTGACTGGTTATAGAGTGCGCTAGCCGTTCTTTTCTCCATGAACCTGCTCCTTATATTTCTCTAATAAAATCTTTTGAAGCAGAATCATGCCATAATCAAAACTATTAACTTTATTTCCAGATTATACAGCCAACTACTATGTACATTTTAGTTTAGGGTAAACTTTCCATACTGAATACTCAAAGTTCATGGTATACTGACTGTTGCATAACGTTTGCCTCCTCCTCAGCATTTCACTGGATTATCCCGCTAATATAATTTTTGTACCATTTTGTGGCCATTCAATTTTGGAATTAACAGTATCTTACACATTACTTAAATGTATTATTTATGGCTGGAGTGTACGATAGCAAAAACAGCATCAGATTGATCGTATTAAGGGGTAAATTTTAAAACCGGCGATTGTACATGAAACCCCCTCTCCATACCATGCCCACGCCTTGCCCCTTTTTGAAAACTTTTGAGATGTGCGTGCAGAGGTAGATACACGCATCTTAGTGACTTTCAAAATTCGGTGGGCATGCGCAAGCCCGATTTGTGAGCATATCTCCCTATTTTGGCCCACCAGGTGTGCAACCTGAAGCTGCTACTTTCCCCCATCAAATTTCTCTCTGTTGTCCAGGCACTTATTCTTCTGTTAATAGACTACTGGAACTGCCTGTACATTGGGCTGCCAAAATCTGCACTGCGAGCCCTTCAGATAATTCAAGATGCAGCAGCAGATTGAATTCTGGTCATTCAATAAGAGAACATGTCACTCCTGTTTTAAAAGACTTACGCTGGTTACCAATTGTGTCCAGAATTCACTACAAAGGTCTGATGCTCGTCTATAAATTATTGGCACTGGACTCTTTCCCTTGGGCAAATGGCTTCTTGCACCTTCATAATCCATCCCATGCATTTGAAAACTGTGCAGAGGGGCCTGCTGGATATCCCATCAATTCGTTGGCAAGGTTTGCAGACACACATGAACACGCTTTCTCTGTTGCCGCTCTGGAGTTTTGGAATTCTGTTCCACAAGAACTGAGACTGATGCATTGCACAAAGATATTTAAGGCGATGCTAAAAACCTACCTTGTCAGGTTAGCATATGAGTAATTCTGAATTGTTTGAATCTTTTTAGTTTACTTTAATTTCTGTTGTCATTATTTAATCATTTCATTTAAACTATACATATTTTATTGTTCACTGCTTAGGGCTAGGAATTTGGGGTATAGAAGTACAAATAAATAAATAAATTACATCACCCAGATGTGGAGGAGAGGAGCATGGAAGTACCATCATGGTACAAAACAAAGGAATGAAGAGAATACGGAGCTACTGGACCAAAGGTATGAGAAATGGGACTTCACATTAATGCATCTATCCAAATTGAGTTAACATTCTATCCAGCTCAATGCCTTTGAATATTGACCTCATAGATATAAATTGGCTTCAGCCATGTAGTCAGGCTGAATCAGTCCTGGATTTTTCCCATTGCACCCACCCACACACACTCACTCCCAGAATTAAGATCTTTTTAAGTTCAGTTTATTTCACACAAGACTGTGGACCGGGCTTAGTAGAGATTTCCTCAGAAATGCAAGCTGCAGGAATCAACGGCGCCGTGGCTAGAGTAATTCCCTCGCCAAACATTTGGTGAAAAGTTGCTTGCTCACAAATGTTCACACAAAGCGCAGGTTTGATTATTTCATACATCAGAAAATTCTCGTCATACTGTGCCTGAGTGCTTCAAACCAATCAACAAATCAACAGGCCGATACAGTAAGGACGTGTTAGAAAGAGTGCGGCAGTGCCGGGCGCACCCTCGTTTGCCGCATGGACAATTCGGATCACATACCGCTCGATACTCTATTTAAATTGCTTGCAAATGCAAGCCGCGTCCAACCCGCGTCCAACGGGCGTCCATGAAGCGCAATCCATTTTACTGTATAGACGCTCAAGCCTTGACTTTAGCGTCCCTTCGGTTCCGCCATGGGAATATCGCTACCAACTGTTCAGGCGCCCAAATTGGGCGTGCGTTCGGTTCGCCATGTTCCTACGGCGGAACTAAACAGACGCTCAAGCCTTGACTTTAGCGTCCCTTCGGTTCCGCCATGGGAATATCGCTACCAACTGTTCAGGTGCCCAAATTGGGCGTGCGTTCGGTTCGCCATGTTCCTACGGTGGAACAAAACAGACGCTCAAGCCTTGACTTTAGCATCCCCTCGGTTCCGCCATGGGAATATCGCTACCAACTGTTCAGGCGCCCAAATTGGGCGTGCGTTCGGTTCGCCATGTTTGTAGGCGGGAACTTTTCAGGCCTTTAGGGCTGGACATGGACGTTCCCGCCATTTTTGCCGCCTTCTAGAACTGGAGTTTCCGATTGGTCCAAACTGGAGTTTCCTGTTGGTTTTGAAACTGGAGTTTCCAATTGGTCCAAACTGGAGTTTCCTATTGGTTTTGGAACTCTAGTTTCCAATTGGCCAGCACAACATCATAATCCTACCATGGGCGTGTATATAGGTCGCTTCTCTGAATGGAAAAGTCCCTTTCGACTTCGTTTGGACTAGGACACACCGTGTACAACTGTTTTGTCGGATATCTAACGGGAGATCGTCAAGGCTTTCAGCAGGTAAGCATTACAAAGCACGCTTCTTTTTTTTCCCCAAAAACTAGGCATCCCTTGTGGTGATCCGTGTGCCTTTGCAACTCTTTTATGTGTGCTTATGCTTGGGTGCACAAGGAGGAAGCCTAGAATCCGCCGTCCCTTTGCTCTGTGTGCCTATGCTACTGTCTTCTATGCGCTTTGACTTGTGCGTTCATGCATGAAGAGTAGAGTTTGGCATTCCTTTGGTTCCGCGCTGGCCATGGACGTTGGAAAGTTAAAATGGCCGCCGAACAAGGACGTTCCCGCCTTTTTCTCGTATCCCTCCAAGGCATCGGAATCCATGGTGGGAAGGCTGTTTTTCATTGTCTTGTTTGCAATATTTTGTTCGCCTCGTCTAGTGATGTTGCCTGGTTATGTTTCCCTCTTCTTTGCATTCAATCTGTCTCTGATGTTTCTCACTTGCATTTCCTATATTTAACCCTTCAACTTGCATTTTAACTGTTTTGGGTGTTTGGTCTTTAACTGTTACCAGTTTATGTCGCCCTCTTCTTTGCATTTTTTATGTTTTGGATATTTCGGTTTAGACTCTTGGCTGTAAGCTATCCGTTGTGCCCTGTAACTTAATGGTCATTTGCTACGTTTTCATTGTTCATTAACCCCATGTTCGCCTTGTTATTTTCTCCGATTCAGACAATGATGCCCTGAAAACATAGCATTTCACGGGTGGAGGTGTAGCACGGAGACCGGCAACCATTTGTGGAATGGCTCTTGATCGAGGCTATACAGGGGCCTCAATATATTCAAGTATATTTAACAGATTTAATCTCCGCCGTGCTGTCCATTAATCATGTGCTCTTTGTTACCGTTCAGGTTTAACTATTCCAGGAAAGCGCACTATCGCTGAGGTAGAAGAGCATGCTGTGGAGCAGCAATGAGAGGAAGACTCTAGCGCGAGCCAGCCATCCCGAAAGCGAACCCGTAA
This sequence comes from Rhinatrema bivittatum, assembly GCF_901001135.1. Lineage (NCBI taxonomy): Eukaryota > Metazoa > Chordata > Amphibia > Gymnophiona > Rhinatrematidae > Rhinatrema > Rhinatrema bivittatum. The sequence continues at coordinate 61,993,187 of NC_042628.1, read as the reverse complement.
CATGCGCTTTACGGATGAAGAGAAAGAAGTATTGTGCTGTGCGGTATGCAAAAAACATAACCTTCTCTTCAAGTCGAAGATTTCGTGGACCAGCAGAAAAAAGATTTGGGAAAAGATTGCCCAGGATGTAAGCTTCCTTTCTGTGATGCCCAGGGATGTTAAGCAGGTGCAGCACCGGTGGCGGGACACCAAGAAAGAGGTGAAAGAGAAGGTTGCTAAAATCAATGCCTCTGCAAAGAGGACCGGTGGAGGGCCACCGTGCAGCATCGTCCACTGGTGTCAGCACGATGCTGCACGGTGGCCCTCCACCGGTCCTCTTTGCAGAGGCATTGATTTTAGCGGCCTTCTCTTTCACATCTTTCTTGGTGTCCCGCCACCGGTGCTGCACCTGCTTAACATCCCTGGGCGTCACAGAAAGAAAGCTTACATCCTGGGCAATCTTTTCCCAAATCCGTCCTCATAGTTCATCGTGGGCGTGCGGACGCAGTATGGCACCGACTCGGCAGCATGTGCAGGTATGTATTTAGCTAAATCTGGTTACCGTAGCATGTTAACTGTATGGGTGACGAGTGGTCAACCGATGTGTGCTCGCTCTTTTTTGTTTTAAATTTTTCCTACTGTAATTAAAATGTGCACCATTGATTGCCCTACCGTCACTGTACTTGTGGCAATAGTATCTGATAGCATTTAGCAAATATGTCACATCTCTCCTGCCATAAGAATTCTTGTTCGATAACATATATATTAAAATTTCGTTTGACATTGGTACTGCTATAAATTCTGATGAACTCTTCCCAGCTTATGGAATGACGGTGACCTCTTTCTATATCTTTAGCCACAGAAACAACGGACAATGGCGAAGGTGACAGCGAAGAATCCAACCAGAACCAGGAATTCGTGTTTCCACTGCCTAGCGCAGACTCCCCCAGCCAACAAATGTCAACAGAGGACATGGTTACACTGGATCTGTATGATGTCCCTGTCAACAAAGCACCTGAAGTTCTCCTGGACCTCCAGGATTCAGCACCCCCCCTGGCATTTCAAGACCCGGAACCATCCCAGCTACTGGCTGACGCGCCAGTGATTGAGGAAATTGCGCCAGTGGTACCGGACCTCGAACTGCCACTTTTTGGTGATGATGGCCTGAGCGAGCAATTTCTGACTGGAATAACCTCGCATCAGGATCGTCATCATGAGCAACTCCTCCAGGAAGTGCGGTTGCTGAGAGCCGACTTTAGAGAATGTATGGCGGAAATGATGGCTGTTCATAGAGAAAATATGGCGGCACTGATCGGCGCAATCCAAGAAGTTGCCTCTAAATTTCCTTCCGTCAACCATTCCTAAAAAGTTAAATAAAAGTTATATTTTGTTTGCAATTTGAGTACGTGTACTTTTATGTTTTTATTACTACTGGCAAATTCTTATAGGGTTACACATGGAGGATAGGATGGGCATGGCAAGTGAACAGACCTCGCAGTAGGTGTGAATAAGAGCTTCATTGTTACTGCAGTTGGCGGGGGGGACATAACACGTTCATGATGTCTATGACACCCCATTCCCTTAGGCCAGGTATGAAGGCGCAGATGGCTGGAGAAGGGCCCGGGGGGGGGGGGGGGGGAGGAGGGGAATCCTTTGTCCTGGAGGGGCGCTCCACATGCAAGAGTATAAAAGACAGGTAATGTTGTATACAATGGGTCGCCACACATTATTTATGTAACACTTCCACTTCACGAAATGTTAATGTAACGTTAAAAAACAGATTTTTATTGCTGGGAAAAGCTTTCATATTCAGAGAAGGAAAAGTAGATGTGGGTTGAATGTTTGTAAACATTATATCCATGAAACACATCAAGCGATATTTATTCAACCATAAATAACCATATGCTATTTTTAATATTTCAGTGGCTGGAAAAGGCCTGGATGACCATAAAAGGGGAACTAATTTATCAGGTTTGAATGGGTTGACAAACTATATTTAAGACAGAAAAATATGGATACGATGAAAATCGATGTGAATTGTTAATGGTTTGATGGAGGGGTCATCTTCCGGTTATATGTTCTGTTCTGAGGAGTTAATTTTTAAAGAAATCAATCTCGAATTCTGAAAGAAAAAGAGAAAAAAAGGCAAGAGTGAATAGGACATACAGGTACAGAAATGAATAATATCTATAATAAAGCACAGCTATGAACTACAATGAAAGTGCAACATCATCGTGGGGCACTGTAGACAGGAGTGGTACTATAACAATAGTAATGAAATGTAATGTATGACATTAAACTTACAAGAGAAATAACTGTTGATGATCCTTCGTTGGACTTCATGACCCCGTGCAGTGTTGTCCGCTTCAGCTGCGAGCTCCACAGGTGGATCGGGTGGCAAGTCTTCGTCAACCTCTGCATGCACACCGAATCTCTGACAAATGTTGTGTAGCATGCAGCAGGCAACAATTATGCTCACCACCTTTTCTGCACTGTATTGCAGGGCTCCCCCCGAGCAATCCAGACATCGAAAACACCCCTTCAGAACTCCAAAAGTGCGCTCAATCACGTTTCTGGTGCTGCCATGAGCCTCATTGTAGCGTTTTTCGGCAGCTGTGCCTGGGGACTGGAGCGGAGTTAGCAAACAAGGCTTACAGCCATAGCCGCCATCACCTATAGGATCAAAAATCTGGGATGCATTGAAAACAACTTTGCGGCGCAAAACACCGTAAACATTGAATGACATAATAAACATTACTGTATAGCGATCATCCTTAACATCTGGAGACCAGAACACATGACAGACAGAATCACGGGAAGTAGCTATTGTCACTTACCAAGTAGCCAACCTTCACCGTACTTTCCTTCAGGGAATTGGGTACCCAGAGTAGAATGTGCGAGAATGTAGGCATCATGGCAGCTCCCTGGAAAGTTCGCTACAACATTTAGAATACGAAGGCGTGCATCGCAAACCACTTGCACATTCATGGAATGGAAGTGCTTGCGATTCCGGAACGCAGTCTCTTCATCCAACCTGGGTGTAAACGCAATATGAGTGCAGTCGATAGCGCCCAACACATTAGGCATCCCCGCAATACCCATGAATCCGCTGCGGATCTGTTGCAGTTCAGCTGGATCCGTAGGATAGACGATGTACACCCTCATCCGCTTCATCATGGCCTTCAACACCTGTGACAGGTGCTGTGAAACGGAGGCCTGCGTCATACCAGCAATTACACTCACTGGGTTTTGAAAACTTCCGGTACCAAAATGATTTAAGGCGCACAGAAGTTTATTCAATCCGGGCACAGCATGGTGTCGATTGGCCTGGGGGTCCAGGTCCCCACGCAGGTCTTCATAGAGGGACAAGATTGCCTGTGAGCTCAGCCGGTAGGTTCAGACAACATCTCGTTCACACATGCCAAAAAGCGTTGTCAATGTGCGAATGAAACGTCCCGGCCGGTCGATGGCCCACTGATGGCCTGGCATGCAGATGGCACGGTGCTCTGCCTGCAGGGAATACAACAGAGGAAAACACACGAAATTCAAATTAGTAGATGAACACATATAAATGCTTTAACAACTCATACATGCTTACATCCGCCTCACTGTGGGATCTCTGGTGTACAGTTTGAATGGCGGTACACAAAAGTAATGTGACAGATCAATATGGCTAGAGAGAGATGGACAGATAGTCCGCCATCACTGTTCAGAGTAAACTACAGCCAAGCATTTATAAATTGTTTTCAATGCAGATATAGCTGACACAAAATCTGTCACATTAAGAAAAACAGGAAATATATACAGATAGAAAAAAGAAGCATGGCCATGGACATGGATCAGCAACACTGTTATAGACAACCGTGTAGGCACCCGTAGAGGAACCAGAGCGGACGCCCATCTCTCAGTTTAACTATACCATCCATCCATGCCGTAAAGAACGGCGTCCGTGTAAGTCCGTGTCCGTATCCGTGTCTTCTGGCACCTCTATTGGTGCCGGAAAGATGGGCGCCCATCTCTCTGGGCGCCCATCTTCTGGCACCCGTTGAGGCATTCTCGTCTCTGCCTTTACGGACGCCTATGTTTACGGGTGCCCATCTCTCTGGGCGCCCATTTTCCGGTGTCCGTAGAGGCGTTCTCGTCTCCGCCTTTACGGACGCCTATGTTTACGGGTGCCCATCTCTCTGGGCGCCCATCTTCTGGCGTCCATTGAGGCGTTCTCGTCTCCGCCTTTACGGACGCCTATGTTTACGGGTGCCCATCTCTCTGGGCGCCCATTTTCCGGTGTCCGTAGAGGCGTTCTCGTCTCCGCCTTTACGGACGCCTATGTTTACGGGTGCCCATCTCTCTGGGCGCCCATCTTCTGGTCTCCTGACTCCCACAAGACTTGCCAAAAGTCCAGCGGGGGTCCGGGAGCGACCTCCTGCACGCGGGCCGTATTGCCAATCTTCAAAATGGTGCCGGCGCTACCTTTGCCCTCACTATGTCATACGGCCCGCGTGCAGGAGGTCGCTCCCGGACCCCCGCTGGACTTTTGGCAAGTCTTGTGGGAGTCAGGAGACCCCCCCAAGCTGGCCAAAAGTCCCTGGGGGTCCAGCGGGGGTCCGGGGGCGATCTCCTGCACGCGTGACGTCGGGAGTCAGGAACCAAAATGGCGCCGGCGCTACCTTTGCCCTGTCACATGATAAGGGCAAAGGGCCACCGGCGCCATTTCTCAACGCAGCAGTGGCCAGAGAGCTGGAGATCGCGTCGGGACCCCCCCACTGGACCCCAGGTAATTTAAAACATTTTGGGGGGGTTCGGGAGGGTGGGGGATTTGTTTTAAAGGTTTGGGGTGGGTTTTAGGGTTTTTTTGGTGTGCCGGTTTTCCCGCCCTCCCCCGATTTACGATTTTTAACGATTTAAAAAAAACAAAAAAACACGACAATAAGATTTACCTCCCCCCCCAGCCAAAATCGATCGTTAAGACGATCGATCACACGATTCACACCCCTAATAATTACCAAGGCCTATTACCTCCAGCAGGCAGAACAGGTGGAAGGAGAAGCGAATAGACTAACATCAACATTGGATATTTCACAGATTTTAGAGATTTCACAAGAAATGGAAATAAATCAAAGAAGAACACTTCTGGTATCATTCACATTTTTGTCCGACCATAATAACATTTTGAAATTTTTCTTTGGAAACCGACAAATCCTTTTTTACGGCCGGCAGATCTGGATGTATCCAGATGTGACTAAAATAACACAAATTCGTAGAAAAAGTTTTCTTGCTATGCATGCTGAGACACTCCAATTAGGAGCTAGATTTATTATCAGATATCCTTGTAAATGTTGTATAAGATATTTAAATACTAATTATGTAATCTTCGAACCAGAACAGCTTAAAGTCTTCCTCACTGCACATACCCGTATAGATTCCACCGGGGCATCGGCTTAGATATAAGTTCGGCACTACTCGATGTAACTATTACTATATAATATGTAATTTATATTGAATATGCTTCTATTTTGTGCACCCTGCATGCAAAATTGTGCACCCTGCATGCGCTGACGCCCGTGGGCTTCCCCTGTTCCCTCCCAGGCCACTCTGATTTTGGAGCGGCCTGGGAGGTAACTTCCCTAGGCTGACCTTCCCACCCCTTCCCCTAGCCTATCCACTTCCTAACCCTAACCTAACCCCCCCAAATTGTTGTTTCACCTTTTGTACCTGCCTGGAGGCAGGTGCAGGTTGTGCACACTGGCAGCCTGCCGACACATGATCCTCCAACACAGCAGCAAATGGCTGCTGTGCCAGAAGCCTCTGGCCCCGCCCCCACCCCCACCCCCAGACTGCCCTGCCTCTCCCCCGGACCACTCTTTTTGTAAAGCCCTGGAACTGAGACACATCCTGGGGCTTTACGTGCGTCGCCGGGCCTTTATAAAATATGCCCGGCACGAGTAACCCCCGCTACGCTCGTAAATCCTCTGGATTTACGTATATAGGACTTTTAAAATCAGCCCCTAAATGTTGAGATTATCTGGGGAATGTTCTTAACCACTAGACTGACTTTGAATGCAAATTTTGAGGGTTTTAAAAAGGGCAAAAATACCCATGATACCAGTGCCCATTAAAGTGCTTAAAAGTGGTTAAAATGGGAAAAATTACCTAAAAGAGACACAAGATACCTCTACCTGGAATAAGAAACACCTAACTTAAGCTTTATTTAAGGAAAAAAATGTTCAGAAACCTGGATATAGTGAACAGCCTGTCCGCTATGTTTTAGGATGATGTGGAGAAACGAAGTGTATCATAGAGAGAAATTTCATAGGAACCTTTAAAAATAAGGGGAATATTTTCAAAGGGGTACGCACATAAGATACATGCGTACCCCCCGAAAACCTGCCCCAAGCTCCCCCTGCGCGCGCTGAGCCTATGTTGAATAGGCTCGGCGGCGCGCACAAGACCCGGGATGCACGTAAGTCCCGGGGCTTTCCTGGGGAGACGTGTTGGGGGTATGTCGTGGTGGCGTGTCATCCGGGGGGGGGGGCCGTGGGCGTGGTTCTGGCCCAGGGGCATTTTGGGGGTGTGGCAATGGTTTTTGTTTTGCACACGTAGGACAAAATTTAATTTTATAGACAAATTTTATAGACAAATTTAATTTTATAGACAAATTTGACTCCAGTCCATTAGATTGTAAGAATCCAGTTCAGGATTTTGTTTTGCTTCCCTACGTGGATTCTGGCTTGGCAGCATTGCAGGTTGTTAGAGTTTCCACATGCAGTTCGTGTTAGGCACGATGGCCGCGGCAGACCCTATGCTCAGCCCCCTCACCTCTCTCAAAGTGATCCACATACCTTCTTACATCCAATTTAACATTTGGCCACCAATAATATCGGGAAATCAATTCTAATGTTCGAAGCCTCCCAGGATGCCCGGCAGTTAAGGACTCATGAGCCCATGAAAGAACTTGTTTCCGCAGTCGTGAAGGTACTACCATTTTACCATCACAAGAAAGATTATTACTTGCAATTAAGATTTTAGCAGGGTCAATAATAAATTGTGGCATATTGTCTGAATCTTCCACTTCACAGCTACGTGAAAGAGCATCAGCTCTGATATTTTTTGTAGCAGGACGATACTTTAATAAAAAATTAAAGCGACTAAAAAATAGAGACCATTGTGCCTGTCTTGGATTCAAACGTTGTGCTTGACACAAATATTCCAAATTCTTATGATCCGTATACACTATCACTTGATGTAAAGCTCCCTCTAACCATTGCCTCCATTCTTCGAAAGCCATTTTAATAGCCAGTAGTTCTTTATCTCCAATACTGTAATTCCTTTCAGAAGAAGAAATTTTTTTGGAAAAATATGAACATGGTAACGATGCTCCCTTGCTAGATATTTGAGTGAGTACCGCTCCCACAGCCACATCAGAAGCATCCACCTCCACTACAAAAGGCCTAGTGGGATCCGGATGATGTAAACAACTACCATCCAAAAATGCTAGTTTTAAGTCTTGGAATGCTTTGATAGTCTCTGCTGACCAATCCTTAACATTGGCTCCCTTCTTTGTTAATGCTGTTAAATGTGCCACACGTGAGGAATAATGAGGGATAAAATTACGATAAAAATTGGCAAATCCCAAAAATCATTGAAGTGCTCTCAGACCCACAGGTTGAAGCCAATCACGAATAGCAGAAACCTTTTCTGGATCCATGTGAATACCAGTAGTGGAAACTATATATCCCAAAAAAGGCAAAGATTCCTTTTCAAAAAGACATTTTTCTAATTTAGCATACAGATGATGTTCACGAAGTCTTTGTAAAACTTGACGTTCATGGAAACGATGTTTAGTAATATCCTTAGAATAGATAAGAACATCATCTAAGTAGACAATCACTGAAGCCTTATTGGCTCAAGGGACTGCCCTTCATGCTCCCCTTGTGTCACATGGGTCTTAGGTTCGCTGCCATTGGACCTTGCCCCCCCCCCCCCCCTTGTCTCCAGCTTGTGGAGGCATTTCTGTAACAGCTCTCTAAGAAAGTTTCAGTCTTGCCCATGTGGGCTTCAAAGCCAGCAGCATTTTGCAAAGCCCTGTGAAACAATTGGCTTTTTTACATTTCTTCTTATCGCTTTGTTCTAAAAAGATTAAATCAGCCTCAGAACCCTCTTGCCGTCTCACCCTGCAACCCAAGGAACTCCGTTCTCCCCTCTCCTACCTATCTCCAGCTACAAAGATCTTTGCCTGGGGCTACATGTTTGGAATGCAACAATTGTAAGTAATGAAAAACTACTTGTACAATAAATAATTTCAAACTTAAAGGATCTTTGTCTCAAGGACTGATTGGGAAGAAAATGTCAGTCTCTTGAATAAAGAAAATTAAAATAAATAAATAGAAAATTCATGCTAGCAGAGCCTTTTTCTGACCAGGAGTACTCATTATCTGCTGCTGATGTAATAGAAAATAGAACCCAGGGTTCCTTGGGGGTGACATTTAGAGTTGAATAAACCTTCCTTCCCCCTCCCCCCCCTTTCAATAATTATCAGGAATTATCAGGAATAAAGATTTTTGTGCTTTATAAACCAGTGGAGTAATCTTAAATAAACTCAATTGATCAAAGCACTGTAGAAACTGGATGTATACAGCCAGAGCTCTGCCTTTATTTTTGCCTTGATTTTGTCTTATGAGAATATTACTTGTTATTTCCTGAATTCACCTATTGAAAGACTATTACTCTGTTCCTGAACTTTGTATTTTGATTAAATACCTTTTTGAGATTCACTACGTGGTCAAGTTATATCATCTTTGAGGTTAGTTTCAAAACTACTGTTTAAAATCCATCTTCTGACTTATTTAACTTAAGTCAGACCAAGAGTCCACTCTCTATATTTATTTATTTATTTATTTATTTATTTATTTTTTGGTTTTTATATACCGGAAGTTCCTGTATACAATACATATCACTCCGGTTCACAAATAACATAGATAACTGTCGCCGGGAAGGCGGTTTACATGGAACATATCGAATAAAATGAACAGATAATCTATAATAAAGTACAATCTAATTTGAAACAACTGACTATAGGTCAACAGATTGCCAAGACCATGGACTCGATGGATTTATCTGGACTTCAGGCCATTCCAGGATTAGCTCAGTGGATTCAACAGCAACAACAGGGATTAGATATTTTAGCAGCAACAGTAGAACGTTTAGCAAATCGTCAGGATTCTTCTGCTGCTTCAACTAGTTCTTCACTTACTGTGAATACTGCTTCAAATTCTCTAACTTCCCATTTCTATGCCTCCTCCGCCCAGATATGCTGGTGATGTAAAACAGTGTAACTTTTCAAACAAAGGTAGGGGGGGTTAGATAGGGCTGGGGGGGTGGGTTAGGGAGGGGAAGGTGTGGAGTGGCTTCGGGGGAACGGATTTTGCGCAGCCTTGCACACGCCGACCCCGGGCGTACTTTTTTAAAATCTACCCCTAAGTGTTTAATATGATCTGAGTGAAAAATGTCAAAATTTAATTTTATAGACAAATTTGACTCCAGTCCATTAGATTGTAAGAATCCAGTTCAGGATTTTGTTTTGCTTCCCTACGTGGATTCTGGCTTGGCAGCATTGCAGGTTGTTAGAGTTTCCACATGCAGTTCGTGTTAGGCACGATGGCCGCGGCAGACCCTATGCTCAGCCCCCTCACCTCTCTCAAAGTGATCCAGCACCTGATCCCTCATCTGTGGTGGCTACCGGCTGTTGGCTCCGTCATCGGGCCGCCCCTGGGGCCTCCGGCTCTGCTGTAGTTCCTGATGCTCCGCGTCAGGCCTGTCCACATGGCCCGTGGAGAGACGCCGTCCCGACCAACACTGCGCCCCTCACTAAGCATGCGCACACACACGGCTGATCCTTTAATAGGGCCCGCTGTGGGAACCTGGCCACGGCCCCGAATGATGACATCGGCTAAGCTCCGGTATATAAGGCTGGGCTCCGCTCTCTCAAATTGCCTTTTGCAACAGGTCCCCTCGCTAGTCAAGTGCTCGTTGTTTCTTATGTTCCTGGTTCCTGATCCTGATTGCTTTCGTTCCTGTTTCCTTGTTCCTGTTCCTTCGTCTCTCCTTCAGATTGCTAACCTGGTTTAACCTCTGCATTGCCTGACAACTCCGTTGCCTCTCTCCAGCCCCGGACCTCTGCATTGCCTAACTATTCCTTTGCCTCTCTCCAGCCCCGGACCTCTGCATTGCCTGACTACTCTGTTGCTTTTCTCGAACCCCGGACCTCTGCATTGCCTGACTACTCCGTTGCCTCTCTCCAACCCCGGACCTCTGCATTGCCTGACAACTGCATTGCCTCTCTCCAGCTCTGGACCTCTGCATCGCCTGACCACGCCGTTGCTTCTCTCCAGCCCTGGACTTCTGCTTCGTCTGACCATTTCTTGACTCTCTCCTCATCCAGACCTCAGCCTTGCTTGCCACTGCTTCCAGCCTGCCACCAGCCTTGAACTCAACTTGCTTAAAGACACCTCTTCAGCCTTTGTCCTGGATGTGGTTCATTCAGGCTTTGGCCTGCTCTTGTTCAGGCGCCCTCTGTCAGACTGTGTTCCTATTGGCATCCGGGTCTCCGGGACTCCGCCTCATCTAGTACAGACTGTTACCTACACTGGTTGCTGCCTCTGGGCTGACCACTGACAGAGGCCCCCTAAGTCCAGCTGGCCCCAGCACACAAAGGCTCAACCCGCAGGGAAAGAGGGCTGGTATTGGTGAAATGCCAGCCGGCCTCCATCCATCAGCCCTCTCTGCCTGCCGATGGTGGGGACCCGTAGGATCCCTCCTATGGATAGCATCAACCCCACCTCAGCCCAAGGGTCCACCTCTGGCGCAACAGTTTTCCATTGCCAGGATGACCATGGGGATTATTACAGCCTTTACCCATTCCAGTGGAGCCATGGACTCACCTTTCCACTGATTTTATTGTGGATTTACCTTTATCTGAGGGAAAACAAGTTATATGGGTCACTGTAGACAGGTTTTCTAAGATGGCCCATTTTGTAGCACTCAAAAAACTTCCTTCTGCACCAGAACTAGCACAACTTTTCACTAAACACATCTTTCGATTACACGGTTTACCACAACATATAAATTCAGACCGAGGAACACAGTTTACGGCAAGATTTTGGAGGGCTTTATGCAAAAAATTCAATATTCAATTGGATTTTACTACAGCGTATCACCCTCAAGGTAATGGTCAAGTAGAAAGAGTTAACAGATCGTTAAAGACGTATTTACGATCATTTATAAGTGAAAGACAGGATAATTGGGTGTCCTTGTTACATTGGGCGGAATTTTCTTACAATCATCACGTTCATTCAGCTTCAGGGTTTTCACCTTTTCAGATTGTTTATGGAAAACAATTGAAACCCCCATTACCTCTCTCATTAATGTTTAATTCACCTGCAGCTCAATCTACTGCATTACAACTAAAATCACTCTGGGATGCTACACGAGATAATTTAAATCGGGCAACTTCTACAGCTAAGAAAACTACAGATAAACATCGTAGAGTAGCACCTATTTTTCAACCGGGAGAAAAGGTATGGCTAAGTACTCGAAATATACGCCTTAAACTTCCATCAATGCGTTTAGCTCCGAGATTTATTGGTCCATTTGCAGTTGTGGAACGCATTGGAATGGTTTCTTATCGGCTGAAACTTCCATCTAACATTCGAATACATAATGTTTTCCATGTTTCGCTACTTAAGCCATTTATTTATTCTAAGTTCCATAGTAATACATTGGAAAATATTAGTACAGCTGCAGATGCGGATATTATTTACCAAGTGCATGAAATTCTTGATGTACTTTTTCATCAACGACGCTGGGAATATCTGATTTCATGGGAAGGTTTTGGACCAGAAGAGAACACGTGGGAACCAGCTTCCAATATACTGGACAAATCTTTGTTATGTCAGTATCATCTGGACAATCCAAACAAACCCAGACCTTCTTGGAGAGGACGTAAGAAGGGGGGTACTGTTGTGACCTTACCGCTGAACCGGGTGGGTGGTAATTGTTTGGTTCATCATCGCATCGTCCGGGAAGTTTACCGGCGCTGCGTGTTATGATGACCCGTGGCTTTTGACGTCCTTGACGTCGGGAGGTGTGCACGCACATGCGAACGTGCGCATGCGGGGTGTGTGTGCGCGCATATCATCTCAGGGACACTTGTCGCTGTCTGTTCTGATTGCTGGTCCAGTGCATGCATTTATCTTTTGGGAGACTGTTGGAATGGTAAGCGCGTGCTACTGAACCTTCTGGTATGTTGCTGTTTTGTACTGTTTTCTGTTATGTACTGTTAGAATTCTCAAGAGGCTTGTGCTCTTTAGAATTCTCATCTTACGTTTGTTCCTTATATGCTCTGCAGGGAAGCGTTTTGGTTGTCTTGTTCACAGTTGTAGTCAGTTGCCGCTTCACTGCAGCCAGAGCTCTGCCTTTATTTTTGCCTTGATTTTGTCTTATGAGAATATTACTTATGAGAATATTACTTGGCTGTTCAAACAAGCTTTCCCCTAGAGCCAAGAACACGAAGAAAAGTCTTTTCAAGCCCACAACGATTTATTCAGATCTATTATTTTCTTCCTTTTTTCAATCAGAAATTTACACATGCTGACTTCATACATACTACATACATATACTCATATTGACTTCATATTTTCCATGTTATTCATTGATTTATTAACTGCATATTTATTAACGGTTAAATATCATACACTATTTGCATCTTCGATTAATTTGTTCAATGTAAAAACTTGCTTACTTAGTTTTGTTCAATGTAAAAACTTCTTTTTTTTAAATTCTGTTCTATGTAAACCGCTATATGTAGCGATAGTTACTGTTCTTTGTGAACCGGGGTGATATGTATATTATACAGGAACCTCCGGTATATAAATTATTTAAATAAATAAAATTACTTGTTATTTCCTGAATTCACCTATTGAAAGACTATTACTCTGTTCCTGAACTTTGTATTTTGATTAAATACCTTTTTGAGATTCACTACGTGGTCAAGTTATATCATCTTTGAGGTTAGTTTCAAAACTACTGTTTAAAATCCATCTTCTGACTTATTTAACTTAAGTCAGACCAAGAGTCCACTCTCTATAGGTCAACAGACGGCTATAGAGTCCTACACAGAAACTACACGCCAGCAGAAAACCTCACCTGAATCACGTGCTGTCCCTCACCTAACATAGAATAAAGAGACCAAAATGCATGCAGAAAAAACTGAATTGGAAACTGCAACAAGCCAGAGTCTCTGTATGCAGTGTAACAAAGGAAAAAAGAAACATCACCCATCCTTATAAAACAAATCAAGAAATATAAAATCATCAGCTGTACTAAGTACTGTACTAAGTACTGTACTAACAAAAAGAACATATTTCGAAACAGCTGATGAGTGGAATATTAAATAATTAAAAACTCATATAAAACATTTCCAGATACCAACAAAATATTTCAAAATAGCAGACACAAAGACCCAGTAATGAAAAATAATAAGGATACAAACATTTTTTTGCTCTGCATACCTGGGAACATTTGATATCCAGGTGTCCTGAGATTGTTCTGAATTTGCAGGAGGCGGGGTGGTTTGCTTGGAACTTTCTCCTCTCTCAGTCACATACCAGCGCTCTCTCTCACACTGGCTCTCAATTACACACCTATACACACATGCTCTCAGTACTCACATATACACATGTTTTTTCTCTCTCACTTATATAGGCTCTTAATTACACATATGCTGTCTATCTTTTCAAGCTTACACACACACAGGCTTTCAATCACATAAATACATGCTGTCTTTTTCTCTCACACACAGACTCTCATTCACATGCTTACAAACATGCTCTCTCTCTCTCTCATTTACACACAGGCTCTCAATCACATACTCACATGCTCCCTCACCTAAACCAGCTCTCAATCACACACAGACACACATGGTCTCTCTCTTACTTATACACACAGGCTCTTAATCATACATACACATGATTTCTCTCACACACAAAGGATCTCAATCATACACACATACTCTTTCACACAAACAGGTTTTCAATCACAAACTTACACATACAGGTTCCCAATGGTAAACTTACATTCATGCTCTCTCTCTCACAGGCAGGCTTTCAATCACAGACATACTCTCTTTCACATATACAGGCTCTCAATCATTCACATACATGCAATCTCTCACTCACACACACAGGATCTCAAACACACATGCTTGCTCGCTCATTCACTCTCTCTCTCTCCCACCCCGGGAACTCGCGGCAGCAGCAGCCTCCTCCCAACGCTAACCTCCTTCATTTTCAGCCCTCGCGGAGGCGGAGTCCCATCGGCCTCGGTTGAAGCTCTTCATTTTCCTCCGAGCCGCGCTGCAGTCTTCTTTTCGTCGCGCACGCACCCGATGCTCTCCACTTCCTCTTCCGGGACGCGGGGGGGGGGGGGGGCGGGAAGAAGAGACCACACTAGCGTGGTCTCTGCTTCCCGCGCACGCACCCGATGCTCACCACTTCCTCTTCCGGGCTGCGGGGGGGGGGGGCGGGAAGAAGAGAGCACGCCGGTGCAGCTGACTTCAGCTGTCCTGCCGCGTTCCACCCGGGCTGACAGCATTTTAAGCCCGGGCGGAGGAGGACCGGGGAGCAGCTGGGTCAGCGGGGGACTGGAAAGTGTGGCGACACTTGTCTGCGAGCCAGATGCAGCCCTCAAAAGAGCCATATCTGGCTCGCGAGCCATGGGTTCCCGACCCCTGGTCTAAAGTATGGCCGCGTTGATGTGTTGGGGTATGAATTAATTGCTCCCAACCAAGACCTGTCAGGGCATCTAAAAAAGATGTTTCAATTATCGATAAATTCAGACTATTTATATGCAAATTTAAGTCCCCTATCAGAATAGTTTTTGTTAAATCTACTGAAAGAGTGGAGATAACTTCTAAAAAGTTAGATAAGTTGGCATTTAAATAAGTTGGGGGACAGTAAACCAAACATAGAAACATGTTATTTACCCCTGTTTTTTGTAACTGCTTCCCCCCTTGCACAAGTTTAGTTATACTGTTCATTGCACCCCTTGTTCTATGTGAACCGGCATGATGTGACTTGTTCATGAATGCCGGTATATAAAAAAGCTAAATAAATAAATAAAATAAATAGAAATGACGGCAGAAGAAGACCAGTCGGTCCATCCAGTCTGCCCAGCAAGCTTCACACTTATTTGTTCTCATACTTATCTGTTTCTCTTGGCTCTTAGTAACCTTATGTTCTAATTCCCTTTCACCCCCACTATTAATGTAGAGAGCAGTGATGGAGCTGCTTCCAAGTGAAATATTAAGTTTGATTAGTTGGGTAAGCGGCAGCATAGCTCTCTGCCATGAAGCAGAGGGCAATGCTGGATATGTGTGAAGTATTAGTTTTTCTTCTCCCCTGTCGTTGAAGCAGGGAGCTATGTTGGATATGCATTGAAAGTGAAGTATGCCTTGAAAGTCACATTAACTATCATCAAATATTGAAAAGCCTAATAATTGGTAATACCTATAGCCCATGAACCCATCCCTGTTTTTTTCTTTCTTTTTTTAATTGGGAGATGGCTGCCCTTCATCCTTCCGCTCCATGAAGGTGGACACCTACCACTGGCCACTGGCATCCCGCTCCGTGAATGCCTCTGTGGCCAGATGCAGCCCTCAAAAGAGCCAGATATGGCTCTTTTGAGGGCTGCATCTGGCTCGCAGACAAGTGTCGCAGACAAGTGTCGCCACACTTTCCAGTCCCCCGCTGACCCAGCTGCTCCCCGGTCCTCCTCCGCCCGGGCTTAAAATGCTGTCAGCCCGAGCGGAACGCGGCAGGACCAAACAGATGTTAATGACCGTAGTAGTAATCAATAGTAATTCTAAAGCATGAGGGAGAGGCATATGAATTTTGACAGGTTTTAGAGAATTTTTAATAATAGCAAGAAGACCCCCACCTCTTCGATTAGTTCTGGGTTAAGAACATAAGAACATAAGAAAATGCCATACTGGGTCAGACCAAGGGTCCATCAAGCCCAGCATCCTGTTTCCAACAGTGGCCAATCCAGGCCATAAGAACCTGGCAAGTACCCAAAAACTAAGCCTATTCCATGTAACCATTGCTAATGGCAGTGGCTATTCTCTAAGTGAACTTAATAGCAGGTAATGGACTTCTCCTCCAAGAACTTATCCAATCCTTTTTTAAACACAGCTATACTAACTGCACTTACCACATTCTCTGGCAACAAATTCCAGAGTTTAATTGTTCGTTGAGTAAAAAAGAACTTTCTCTGATTAGTTTTAAATGTGCCCCATGCTAACTTCATGGAGTGCCCCCTAGTCTTTCTACTATCCGAAAGAGTAAATAACCGATTCACATCTACCCGTTCTAGACCTCTCATGATTTTAAACACCTCTATCATATCCCCCCCTCAGTCGTCTCTTCTCCAAGCTGAAAAGTCCTAACCTCTTTAGTCTTTCCTCATAGGGGAGTTGTTCCATTCCCCTTATCATTTTGGTAGCCCTTCTCTGTACCTTCTCCATCGCAATTATATCTTTTTTGAGATGCGGCGACCAGAATTGTACACAGTATTCAAGGTGCGGTCTCACCATGGAGCGATACAGAGGCATGACATTTCCGCTTTATTCATCATTCCTTTTCTAATAATTCCCAACATTCTGTTTGCTTTTTTGACTGCCGCAGCACACTGCACCGACGATTTCAATGTGTTATCCACTATGACACCTAGATCTCTTTCTTGGGTTGTAGCACCTAATATGGAACCCAACATTGTGTAATTATAGCATGGGTTATTTTTCCCTATATGCATCACCTTGCACTTATCCACATTAAATTTCATCTGCCATTTGGATGCCCAAATTTCCAGTCTCACAAGGTCTTCCTGCAATTTATCACAATCTGCTTGTGATTTAACTACTCTGAACAATTTTGTGTCATCTGCAAATTTGATTATCTCACTCGTATTTCTTTCCAGATCATTTATAAATATATTGAACAGTAAGGGTCCCAATACAGATCCCTGAGGCACTCCACTGTCCACTCCCTTCCACTGAGAAAATTGCCCATTTAATCCTACTCTCTGTTTCCTGTCTTTTAGCCAGTTTGCAATCCACGAAAGGACATCGCCACCTATCCCATGACATTTTACTTTTCCTAGAAGCCTCTCATGAGGAACTTTGTCAAATGCCTTCTGAAAATCCAAGTACACTACATCTACCGGTTCACCTTTATCCACATGTTTATTAACTCCTTCAAAAAAGTGAAGCAGATTTGTGAGGCAAGACTTGCCCTGGGTAAAGTCATGCTGACTTTGTTCCATTAAACCATGTCTTTCTATATGTTCTGTGATTTTGATGTTTAGAACACTTTCCACTATTTTTCCTGGCACTGAAGTCAGGCTAACCGGTCTGTAGTTTCCTGGATCGCCCCTGGAGCCCTTTTTATATATTGGGGTTACATTTGCTATCCTCCAGTCTTCAGGTACAATGGATGATTTTAATGATAAGTTACAAATTTTTACTAATAGGTCTGAAATTTCATTTTTTAGTTCCTTCAGAACTCTGGGGTGTATACCATCCGGTCCAGGTGATTTACTACTCTTCAATTTGTCAATCAGGCCTACCACATCTTCTAGGTTCACCGTGATTTGATTCAGTCCATCCGGATCATTACCCATGAAAACCTTCTCCATTACAGGTACCTCCCCAACATCCTCTTCAGTAAACACCGAAGGAAAGAAATCATTTAATCTTTCCGCGATGGCCTTATCTTCTCTAAGTGCCCCTTTAACCCCTCGATCATCTAACGGTCCAACTGACTCCCTCACAGGCTTTCTGCTTCGGATATATTTAAAAAGGTTTTTACTGTGAGTTTTTGCCTCTACAGCCAACTTCTTTTCAAATTCTCTCTTAGCCTGTCTTATCAATGTCTTACATTTAACTTGCCAATGTTTATGCTTTATCCTATTTTCTTCTGTTGGATCCTTCTTCCAATTTTTGAATGAAGATCTTTTGGCTAAAATAGCTTCTTTCACCTCCCCTTTTAACCATGCCGGTAATCGTTTTGCCTTCTTTCCACCTTTCTTAATGTGTGGAATACATCTGGACTGTGCTTCTAGAATGGTATTTTTTAACAATGACCACGCCTCTTGGACATTTTTTTCTTTTGTAGCTGCTCCTTTCAGTTTTTTTCTAACAATTTTTCTCATTTTATCAAAGTTTCCCTTTTGAAAGTTTAGCACTGAGAAAGCTGTATAATCCCCTGAATTAAAGTTATTTAAAACTACTGCATCCGAATCTGTTAACCATGATTCTACAATAAGAAGAAAATCAGGCTTGTGTTTATGCAATAAATCTGTCAAAACTGGAATCTTTTTTTGTATAGATTGCGCATTGTAAAATATAAAAGATAAACAAGAAAACAGTACAGAGACGGCAGATATAAATTTGATTGAAGTTAACTTTGAACTAACTGTACGGATCTAGATGAAGAAACTTTCCTCATACTGGGTGAAAAGGAATTATATTTACCACGACCTAGTAAAACTGGAATATCCATGTTCTGTTATATAATCAATGTACAATATACAGACTCGGGTTAGAACGAAGGGGCAAGAACAAAGGGGCGAGCTCCTTGTTCGCGCTCCTTCGTCGCGCAGCGCCAGCGGCTGTCGCCGCAAATTTGTAGCGGGTCACCCCTTGATGACGTAGAATTGGGGTGTGGCCTGAGCCTTTCCTTTCATGCTACAGACGCGGGAAAATGTCAGTGCAAAGTGGTACTGAAAACCAAATAGTCCAACAAAAGTCCAGCTCTCTGGTGGTAGAGGAGAGAATGATGGAGACAAGGGTGGTTCAGCCCCTCTGCTGTCGCCACAAATTTGTAGCGGGTCGCCCCTTCATGACGTAGAATTGGGGCATGGCCTGAGCCTTTCCTTTCATGCTACAGACACGGGAAAATGCCAGTGCAAAGTGGTACTGAAAACCAAATAGTCCAACAAAAGTCCAGCTCTCCGGTGGTAGAGGAGAGAATGACGGAGACAAGGCGGTTCAGACCCTCCGCTGTTGCTGCGAATTTGTAAGATATTTTTCCTAAGCCTACCCCCTGCCCTGCAGACTCCCCCTCCCAGTTTTTCCTAGTTGGGGCCAATCAGAAGACCTCATCTCTGGGAGCAGTTAGCTGCAGCTGAGTATTAATGAGCCAATATGACACACTGAGTCAGTGTCTGCTCCGATCTCAGATACTGCCTCCCGTTCAGAAGCCAGAAGGGCCTGGGAGCAGTGCAGTTGCTCCTCTCCCCGAGCCAGTGCATCAGAACTGGCCCTAATTGTGGCTGGGGTATTGATTGTAGTACTGTTCCTGTCTGGAAAGGAGGAGGGGGAGAAAGGGCGGGGCAGATTTCTTATCTTTATTTTCTTTACAATGAGCTAATGGCTCACTGCTGAGGGGAGGAAAAAAAAGAAAGAGGGATTTTTTTTTTCCAGTGATTAACTAGTGGCTGGCTGGGAGGGAGAAGAGAGGAGGTGGGTTTTTGGGCTTTTTTTAAATAACAGCAACCTTTTTAGAAAACAGCTTTCTTAAACTAGCTAGTTAACTTCTTGAAATGACCCAGTCGAGCCTCAGGGCTGACCATTTTCTGGGGATCCCCAATCCTTCCACCCCTGCTCCCAATCACCACCCACACGCTCATCAGCGCTGCAAACAGTCCATGTAATTTAAGGAAAGCAGATAGCTAGTCCCTGGCACACAAAAAGCTGAGAAGCACTGAAGTACAGCACTGGTGTTTTCAGTACATTGAGTGCAAATAGCTTGCTAATAAACAAGGTATTTTCTTTCACCTACAGAGGTCTTCTCATGAATCACTTCAATGTCTAACTTCAAAAAGAACACCTCAGGGCATGTGTTTCATTATGTTCTAGTTAAGTGTTTGAGGAGTGGCTTGTGGCCCCATCTTCGCATCTGTGCTGATGTGGAATGCAGCTGAAAGGAATCCTAAAAAAGAGAGATGAGGAAAAAAGTTTTGTCATACTGGGTGGTTCTTCATTCCCTGGCTGAGACAATGTATGCTTCTTTTCTTCAGAAAGGCTCATAGCAAGGAGTGTTTCAGGGCAGGAGTGAGGTGCGTTCGCACAGTACTGGAAAAGGAAGGAGTGCTGCTTGACCTGGGGAGGGGGTGACAGTACTACCACAGCAGGGGGGTACTGCATGGCAGGACTGAGGTGCACTGGCAGAGCTGTGTGTCTCAGTATTGGAACAGGAAGGAGTACTGCTTGGCAGGAGTGAGGTGCCTGGGGAGGGGGTGACAGTACTGCAACAGCAGGGAGTACTGCAGGGCAGAATTGAGGTGCATTGGCAGAGCTGTGTCTGTGGTGTGGGGGGGGGGGGGGTGAGGGAATCTCAGTACTGTAACAGCAGGTGGGTATTACAAGATGGGGCTGAGGTGCTTTGGCAAAGTTGTGAATTTTTTTATTAATACTTCAGGATGCAGTTGCCCCTCCCTGGTAAACTTACCTCTGACACTCTGAGAATGGAATCTTGTGAAATCTGCAGTAAAAGTTCATGCCTTTGGTATGTGTGCACTCTCATCCTTTCTGTGGTTACTGCATCAGTGTTGACATTTTGCCCAGTCACCCACTTGTTATTTTAAGATGTTCAAGAGCTAAATGAATTTGGATTTCCCTGTCTAGAGACGTCAGCACCAGAGGATATAATACCGGATGGTATAATCTGAGTATTTTTCACAGAGAAATCACTGGCGTGTGACTCTTGTGCCTCCCACACCCACTTGTGCCACGTTTTCCAGATCAGGCTCTGAGAGGTTCCTAATTTGTCAGTAATGCTGGCTTTTTATCCAGTTTATTTGCAATATATGAAAACACATTTTCATATCTTTTCAGCATCTCTGATGATTCCTCACAGCTCCTGGCACCTTATTATAAATGATCCATTGATTTCAGCAATATTTTTCTGTGACAATTTGCTGTAATTATCCATTTCCTCCAGGCATTCTGCACTGGATGAAATTGTCACCTTGTTCCATGTCAGAAGGAACAGTCTAGTCCAGTTCTGTTTTTTTTTATTTAAATTTTTAACAACAATGTTTCAGCCTTTTTTGTTCATTATACAGTTACAAACCCACACCCATTATCACTGCCCACCCAAAGGGAATAATAAATCCAAGATCAAATCAAAAGAAGCCCATTAGTAAAGAAGCACTAGCATTAAACAATTAAGTAGGCAGTACAAGCAAGCACATTGATGGTTTGCCTTAACTCACAACTTAGCAAGTTAAGGCAAACCATCAGCACTGAAGGGTACGTATCTAAGAACATAAGAACATAAGAAATTGCCATGCTGGGTCAGACCAAGGATCCATTAAGCCCAGCATCCTGTTTGTAAAAGAGGCCAAACCAGGCCACAAGAATCTGGCAATTACCCAAACACCAAGAAAATCCCATGCTACTGATGCAATTAATAGTGGCTATTCCCTTACGGGTCGATACAGTAAGGTCGCGGTAGAAACAGTGCGGCAGTGTCAGGCGCACCCTTCCTCCCCGCACGCACAGTTCTCTAGACCTAGCGCCTGATACTCTCTTCTAATTGCATGCAAATGCATGCCGCGGCTGTGAAGCGATAGGGAAGGGTTATGCCCGCGCAACCCATTTTACTGTATAGGCGCTTAATACAGCACCTATACAGTAACCTGGGTGCGCTGGTACCTGTCATTTCAAATGTCATTTCAAATGACATTTGGAATGACAGGCACCGGGAGGAGGGAAGCGGCGAAGCGACTTACTTCTTGCTGTGTCTCTCCTCCTCCCGGAGCAGGGCGCGAAAGCAGCCTTGCTCCGGGAGGAGGTGGGACACAGCGGCGAAGCAAAAAAAAAAAACCAAAGGCGCGTGTTCGATCGGGCGGGTGGGCGCGTGTTCGATTGGGCGGGTAGGCGGCAGCAGCGGCGGCAGAGAAAAAAAAAAAACCAAAAGCAATTTTGTTTTTTTTTTCAAAAAGCGACAATTTTGGTTTTTTCCAAAAGCGACTTACTTTTGGGATCTGTCAAGATCCCAAAAGTAAGTCGCAAAAGTAACTTACTTTTCTGAAGCCATCAGGAACAAGATCGTAGCTCCTCCCGATGAAGACGAAGATGGCCGCCTGCACGGGAAAGAGTGCAATTGGCCGCTGAAGACGTGACGTCACGACGTTTGGCATCACGGGATGTGACGTCATGTCTTCAGCGGCCAATTGCACGCTTTCCCCCGTGCAGGCGGCCATCTTCGTCTTCGTCGGGGGGAGCTACGATCCTGCTGATGGCTTCAGATCCCGGGGGGCGGGTGGGTGCGTGTCCGGCTCCCGCCGCTGCCTGGATGGGTGGGCGCGTGTCCGGCTGGATGAATGCCCGTGCGATTTTGGCGCTCATGGCATGAGCGCCAAAATCGCATGGGCGTTCATTCCGGCGGGGGCCGTGCGTTCATCCAGGCAGAGGGAGCCAGAGGTCGTTCGCCATCGGCTCCCTCTGCCTGGATGAATGCCCGTGCGATTTTGGCGCTCATGGCATGAGCGCCAAAATCGCATGGGCGTTCATTCCGGCAGGGGTCGTGCGTTCATCCAGGCAGAGGGAGCCGGAGGTCGTTCGCCGTCGGCTCCCTCTGCCTGGATGAATCGCCGTGCGATTTTGGCGCTCATGGCATGAGCGCCAAAATCGCATGGGCATTCATTCCGGCGGGGGCTGTGCGGTCATCCAGGCAGAGGGAGCCGGCGGTTGTCGGCTCCCTCTGCCTGGATGAATGCCCGTGCGATTTTGGCGCTCATGGCATGAGCGCCAAAATCGCATGGGCATTCATTCCAGCGGGGGCCGTGCGTTCATCCAGGCAAAGGGAACCGTGGGCCGTTTTCGCCACCGGTTCCCTCTGCCTGGATGAATGGCCGTGCGATTTTGGCGCTCATGGCATGAGCGCCAAAATCGCACGGGCATCCATTCCAGCGGGGGCCGTGCGTTCATCCAGGCAGAGGGAACCGTGGGCCGTTTTCGCCACCGGTTCCCTCTGCCTGGATGAATGGCCGTGCGATTTTGGCGCTCATGGCATGAGCGCCAAAATCACACGGGCATCCATTCCAGCGGGGGCCGTGCGTTCATCCAGGCAGAGAGAGCCGGAGGTCGTTTCGCCGTCGGCTCCCTCTGCCTGGATGGACGCCCGTGCGAAATCGGGAGGAAGGGAGAAGGGACTGCCGTAGAAGGCCCGAGCCTTGCTACTTTTTCGTTTTTTGGTTTTTTTTGCTTCGGGAGGAGGGGACCGGACGGGCTGCAGGAGACCGGACTGGGGCTACACCGGAGACCGGACGGGACCAGGGCAGGTAAGCAATGTTTTTTACACTACACTACACTACACTAACTCCTACTAGGGGGAGGCGGTAAACTAACACGTTAAGGCCGCGGCAAAACAGCGGGTTACTGAGGAGATAGTATCAGCGCCCGTTACAGTATCGGAGGGGAATAGCTAATTCCTTCATTATACAGCTTTTTCGTTCACCTTACTCGTCTGTATTGTGCGCTCCCAGCACGTTACAGACGGGGAATCTTTAACTGCATGTTACTGTATCGACCTGTAAGTAATCTAATCTTGAGTAGAGATGCGATTGTGTCTCTCCCATCAGGAAGTATAGGGCAACCACATTTTTTCAAATTTCAAGAGAGTATTATATTGCAAAGCACAAATCTTGGCCAAATGGTGACTTTTATGGACTCTGCAGAAGACAGCATCCAAAATAAAGGCAGAATGCACTTCCAGGCAGCCGCAACCTCACACCTTGCTGCTAGAAATATCTGCTGACATAGTTTCTGCTTACTCCCTTCCAATTCAGGAATTGGGATATTCAACAGAGCAATTTTAGGGTTACAGGTTACCTTTACCCCCTAGCGCTTCAAACATCCAAGCAGCATATATAAGCTTCCAATAGGCCTCTATAAATAGGTCACGACCACCAAATGTGATAGAAAGAACCCAGTCCTCCACAACCCTGCCAACATCTATCGTTCCCATGGTGGTACATCTTACACAACTTCTCCAGGGTCAGATACCATTTAAGTAATGCCTTATATCCATGTTCTAACATTGTAGCAGAAATAGAACCCTTACTAGTATGGAAAAAAGAAAGATCTCATTAACATGTGGAGGCAATATTTGCGCTTGACCCGTTGTCCCCTTACCCCCCCCCCCCCCCCCCAACAAAACACATAACTCTTTTATTGGCATTAAAATAGGCCGCAGTTTATTAACCTAACCTGAGCCCTTACAATCAATAACTTTATTAAACAACAACATGCCCCCCACAGTCCGCCCTTGTCCCCCTCCCCTATTATCCTCCACCACCTTGATCCAATGGTGAAGCCCCACCCCTCCCCAATGCCACTTACTCTGCCTCAAACCAGCAAGAGCAAGCTTTGACCGTGAACTTGAGGCCATCCCGTGTAGCAGTCCCCCCACACTACACGAGACACTCACCCCCCCAACTCCAATACCCCAATGGATTACTGCAATTCCCTCCTCATTGGCCTTCCAGAGTCGACCATCAAACCCCTACAAATCCTGCAGAACGCTATGGCGAGAATCTTAACGAACACCCGAAAAAGAGACCACATCACCCCCATACTCAAGGACCTCCACTGGTTACCCATCTCTTTCCGTATACAGTATAAAACCCTCACTATACTACACAATCTCCTCTACAAATCCAACCCCTGGCTCAAGGACTCGCCGCACTTCCACATAACCAATCGTCCTACCAGATCCTCCCTCACAGGTATCCTACATACCCCCTCCCTCAAAATTGCTCATCTCACCTCCACGAGAGAAAGGGCCTTTACCATAGCAGGCCCTTCACTCTGGAACACTCTCCCCACCTTTCTCCGCCTTGAACCCTGCCTGGCCACCTTCAAAAAAGGCATAAAAACGTGGCTTTTCAGAAAGGCCTATCCGGAAACCAATCAAACCTAGTCACACCTACCTAGTTCCTCACATACAGCCCCTCAGCCTTAATCCCTCACACCCTGCCCGCCCTTTCCCCCCCTCCTAAGGCACCTCCTCATCGACTTTCTTTTGCCCGCCCTTGTTCTGCTACTTTACAAAATTGCTCATTGTATCCGATGTAATTACTCTTATGCTAATTGTAACTACTGTAAATAGTTCCTTCTGTAAATAAGTTCCTCCTATTTCTTATTTTTGACGGTTGTTCTTTACTCTCTCTCACGCTACCTATCTTTCCCTCTCTTCTCCTGTCTCCCTTACCCCCCTCCTTTTTTTATTTCTGGCCTGCTCCCATCCCCCGCCCCCTGTTCATTGTAATTTCCTCCTTTAATTGAGTTACTTGTAAACCGGCGTGATGTGCCATACAAACGTCGGTATATTAAAAGTTGTTAAATAAATAAATAAATAAATAAATAAATAAATAACAATATAACCTGGGCTCGGGTTTACCGCCACAGACAAGACGACCTATGTCGACTTGCTCCCCCACTGCAGCATCCTACCACTTGCTTATCTCCCTCTCCAACCCTTCCTGCAGGGAATTATTAAATAGGTCCATCCTCACATCCGACAAATGGACCCCATCTCCGCTAAATAACCCTGCCTCTACTTCCCATGCCCACTGATGCCTTACCCAAAATACTTCTTCCCACCCCATCCACTTTCCCAACTGCCTATTCAACTTCTTGATTCCCTTATCCCACAACGTCTCTTCTTTATTTTTCAACAGACTATGACGTCAGACCACCCTAACCTCACCTGCGGCCACCTAATCATTACTTGGGAGAAATCCTTCTTCATGCACTTGAGTAAATCACAACATGATTTTGATCCTATATCATTACCTCCCAGATGTACCAATATGATATTAGGTACACCCCACATGTCCACCCTCTCCTGCAGGAAAGGCAAGAGTTTGTCCCACCCCATGCCACTCCTGCTAAACCAGGCTATTTGCCACCCCACACTCTCGATCGAGGTGCTCTCCATACGGGAGTTTCAGCGCTCTTCTCTGCGCCCTGTGTATGTAGGGGTGGCCCACGATCCAGGCACACCCCGTCGAACGCCACGCCCCAACTGCTCTGCAACAGAAGACACCTAATTCTCCTTTCAACCCATCTCCTCTCCCCCCCCCCACCCCTCCCCCAGCTCCTCCCCTGTGCCTATAACTGCACGTACGCCCGGAAGGCATTGGACTTCCATCTGCCAATACTCTTAATCCCATCTTCGGATATGCCAGCTTCCGCTGCCGATGTGGCTTCGCCAAACCTGAAAGAATGAGAGCTAAACCCAACCCAGCCTTCCCAACCCAGCCTGTCAATGACCAAACTCAACACCCTGCCAAACTGGAACCTGGTCAAAGGCAGACCGTTCTCATGCACCAAAAAGGATCCCGAGACCTCCGGGCGCAACCCCTCATATTCTGCGCCGCCCGTATAGGACAGGCCCTTTCGCTATGGGCTGGCAATAAGTTAATAAACTTCCCTATCCCTTTTTGATCTGTTTTGGATCTTGGAAAAAACAATGTTACTGATGCCTGCCTCACCTGTACGCACTGCGCTCTTAACCTGCGAGCCATCGCACTGGACCTTGACTTAGCCACCAACTCGCTGATTCGCAACGCTCCAAAAAGGTGAAGGAGAACGCCACACGAAAAAGAGCCTCCTCAAACCTGGACCAGCACACGCCTCCCAAATTTTCTAGCAAACTTATCAAATCCGCGCACTGTATGGGTCTTCTGGTATCTTGATGATCATCTCTAGAGATGTGAATCGTGTCCTCGATCGTCTTAACGATCGATTTCGGCTGGGAGGGGGAGGGAATCGTATTGTTGCCGTTTGGGGGGGTAAAATATCGTGATAAATCGTTAAAATCGTTAAAACCCGCTAAAATCGTTAAAACCCGCTAAAACCCACCCCCGACCCTTTAAATTAAATCCCCCACCCTCCCGAACCCCCCCCAAATGACTTAAATTACCTGGTGGTCCAGCGGCGGTCCGGAACGGCAGCGGTCCGGAACGGGCTCCTGCTATTGAATCTTGTTGTCTTCAGCCAGCGCCATTTTCCAAAATGGCGCCGAAAAATGGCGGCGGCCATAGACCAACAGGATTCGACGGCAGGAGGTCCTTCCGGACCCCCGCTGGACTTTTGGCAAGTCTTGTGGGGGTCAGGAGGCCCCCCCCAAGCTAGCCAAAAGTTCCTGGAGGTCCAGCGGGGGTCAGTGAGCGATTTCCCGCCGCGAATCGTTTTCCGTACGGAAAATGGCGCCGGCAGGAGATCGACTGCAGGAGGTCGTTCAGCGAGGGTTCCGGCGCCTCGCTGAACGACCTCCTGCAGTCGATCTCCTGCCGGCGCCATTTTCCGTACGGAAAACGATTCGCGGCGGGAAATCGCTCCCTGACCCCCGCTGGACCTCCAGGAACTTTTGGCCAGCTTGGGGGGGGGCCTCCTGACCCCCACAAGACTTGCCAAAAATCCAGCGGGGGTCCGGAAGGACCTCCTGCCATCGAATCCTGTTGGTCTATGGCCGCCGCCATTTTTCGGCGCCATTTTGGAAAATGGCGCCGGCTGAAGACAACAAGATTCAATAGCAGGAGCCCGTTCCGGACCGCTGCCGTTCCGGACCGCCGCTGGACCACCAGGTAATTTAAGTTATTTGGGGGGGGGTTCGGGAGGGTGGGGGATTTAATTTAAAGGGTCGGGGGTGGGTTTTAGCGGGTTTTAGTGTGCCGGCTCACGATTCTAACGATTTATAACGATAAATCGTTAGAATCTCTATTGTATTGTGTTCCATAACGGTTTAAGACGATATTAAAATTATCGGACGATAATTTTAATCGTCGTAAAACGATTCACATCCCTAATCATCTCTCCCTTTCTGTCTTCCGCCAAGCACGCATCTCACTAGGTTTCCCCAACCCTTCACTTTCTGGAAGAACGCAAATCCCGCTACCTGAGTCCTCACTGTCACCAGCGAGTAACCCGCTAGTTTCGCCCATACAATAAACTGCACTAAACTACCCTCTTGCACTGGCTCTCCTTGCCACCCTTTTGCCTGTAGAAAACTTGTCACCGCATTACTTCCCTTTATGTAAGCTGTCCACATTGCCGGTGCCACCGAACACTGGATCAACTTCCATTCGTCATCCTCCCTAGGTTCCATAAATATTCCGGGAATGGCTCCGCCTCGCTCTGCGCTCCTGGTGCCCACTGCCGAAAAACCTTCCAGTGAAAACGAGACAGCGCATCAGCCACCACATTTTGAACACCTGGTACATGTTTTGCCCTGATATTTATATTGGCCGCCAAAGTGAGCCACACCAATTCCCTTAGAAGCTCAGACACCTTGGAACAATGTGCTGACAGACGATTGATAACCTGCACTACTCCTAGGTTATCACACCAAAATACTATTCTTTGATTCGCCAACTGTTCTCCCCAGATTACCAATGCCACCACTATCGGGAATAACTCCAGAAATGTGATGTTTAGAGTCAGACCTCCTCTCACCCAATCATCAGGCCAAGGCTGTGCACACCATTTTCCCTGAAAATATATTCCAAAACCCCGAGGCTCTCGCTGCATCTGTGAAAGCTCCAAGTCTTGATTCGAAATTTCCTGCCCCAGTATCAATTGCACTCCATTAAATTGTTCTAAAAAACCTTCCCAGACTGCCAGCTCTTCTTTGATCCTCCTGGTGACGCGAATGAAATGGTGACCTGCCCTGACCCCTGTCGTAGCCGCTGATAAATGCCTGATGAATGCTCTCCCTATGGGAATCACCCTGCACGTGAAGTTCAAAGAACCTATCAAAGACTGCATCTTCCTAAGCGTCAGCTTGTTCACCTTCTGCGCCTCCTGGACTAGCTGCCTCAGCTGTCGGACCTTGTCCTCCAGTAACCGAGATACCATTTGAACTGTATCTAATTCTATCCCTAGGAAAGTAATTCGGGTAGCCGGCCCCTCCGTCCTCTCCTCCGCTATAGGCACACCTAACTGCGCCACCACCTGCAAAAATCCCTCTAACAACTGCCTACATTCGTGAGACTCCCTTGCACCGATAAACATGAAATTGTCAAGGTAATGTAACATTTGCCTGCTTCCTGTGTGCTGCTCAGTCACCCATTGTAAGAAGGAACTAAACTTCTCAAAGAAAGCACATGATACTGCGCAACCCATCGGTAAACAGCAATCAACGAAAAAACTGCCCTCGAA
This sequence comes from Rhinatrema bivittatum, assembly GCF_901001135.1. Taxonomy (NCBI): domain Eukaryota; kingdom Metazoa; phylum Chordata; class Amphibia; order Gymnophiona; family Rhinatrematidae; genus Rhinatrema; species Rhinatrema bivittatum. The sequence goes on along the minus strand of NC_042628.1, from coordinate 61,963,924 downwards.
ACTGAAACCTAATAAAGGCATACTAACTGGGTGGATAGGCAATAGCCTGAAGGCTGCTTCTATGTCCATTCCATGTTACCATTGCTAATGGCAGTGGCTATTCTCTAAGTGAACTTAATAGCAGGTAATGGTCTTCTCCTCCAAGAACTTATCCAATCCTTTTTTAAACCCAGCTATACTAACTGCACTAACCACATCCTCTGGCAACAAATTCCAGAGTTTAATTGTGCGTTGAGTAAAAAAGAACTTTCTCCGATTAGTTTTAAATTTATTTATTTATTTATTTATTTTTAGTTTTTATAAACCGACGTTCCTGTATAAAATACATATCACACCGGTGTACAGTGAAATAAAACTGTCGCCATGTGGGCGGCTTACATTATAACAAATAACATTTTAAATAACATTATAAATACATTTAACATTTTAATAGATAACATAAAGATTAGAGGAGATTAGAGGAGATTACAGTAAACAATCGGGGTTGATTAAGATTCAATGATGAGCTTTGATTCAAATGATGAGCTTTGATTCAAAGATTCAAATGTGCCCCATGCTAACTTCATGGAGTGCCCCCTAGTCGTTCTATTATCCGAAAGAGTAAATAACCGATTCACATCTACCCGTTCTAGACCTCTCATACTTTTAATCATCTCTATCATATCCCCCCTGAGCCATCTCTTCTCCAAGCTGAAAAGTCCTAACCTCTTTAGTCTTTCCTCATAGGGGAGCTGTTTCATTCCCCTTATCATTTTGATAGCCCTTCTCTGTACCTTCTCCATCGCAATTATATCTTTTTTGAGATGCGGCGACCAGAATTGTACACAGTATTCAAGGTTCGGTCTCACCATGGAGCGATACAGAGGCATTATGACATTTTCCGTTTTATTCACCATTCCCTTTCTAATAATTCCCAACATTCTGTTTGCTTTTTTGACTGCCGCAGCACACTGAACCGATGATTTCAACGTGTTATCCATCATGACGCCTAGATCTCTTTCTTGGGTTGTAGCACCTAATATGGAACCCAACATTGTGTAATTATAGCATGGGTTATTTTTCCCTATAGGCATCACCTTGCACTTATCCACATTAAATTTCATCTGCCATTTGGATGCCCAATTTTCCAGTCTCACAAGGTCTTCCTGCAATTTATCACAATCTGCTTGTGATTTAACTACTCTGAACAATTTTGTGTCATCTGCAAATTTGATTATCTCACACATCGTATTTCTTTCCAGATCATTTATAAATACAGATCCCTGAGGCACTCCACTGCCCACTCCCTTCCACTGAGAAAATTATCCATTTAATCCTACTCTCTGTTTCCTGACTTTTAGCCAATTTGCAATCCACAAAAGGACATCACCACCTATCCCATGACTTTTTACTTTTCCTAGAAGCCTCTCATGAGGAACTTTGTCAAACACCTTCTGAAAATCCAAGTATACTACATCTACCGGTTCACCTTTATTCACATGTTTAACTCCTTCAAAAAAGTGAAGCAGATTTGTGAGGCAAGACTTGTCCTGGGTAAAGTCATGCTGACTTTGTTCCATTAAACCATGTCTTTCTATATGTCCTGTGATTTTGATGTTTAGAACACTTTCCACTATTTTTCCTGGCACTGAAGTCAGGCTAACTGGTCTGTAGTTTCCCGGATTTCCCCTGGAGCCCTTTTTAAATATTGGGGTTACCTTTGCTATCCTCCAGTCTTCAGGTACAATGGATGATTTTAATGATAGATTACAAATTTTAACTAATAGGTCTGAAATTTCATTTTTTAGTTCCTTCAGAACTCTGGGGTGTATACCATCCGGTCCAGGTGATTTACTACTCTTCAGTTTGTCAATCAGGCCTTTTAGTGGAGACGTGGACGAATGATATAGCCTTAGCTAAATCATTCTTCCACGTCTCCAGTTTAATAAAGGAATTGAAAAAGACTAAAAGGCATCTATCTCTTTTGTATTTCCTAACGGCTTTCATAGATCGCCTACCTTTGTGCTTATTGGGACCTGACTGACGTAAGCAATCCTGAAGCCATATCTGAAACCAAAATAAAGAAACCTAGCTACCTCCTTATCCGGATAGCGCTTCAACCACCTAGCCAGGTGATCCAACACTATCGGGGAATCTGCCTTTTTAAATGTTCCCTCACTGCTTACCCCGTTTATTGGGTGCACTCCCCAGCAACTGTACACACTTGGACGCCGGGTGCACTCCATTACAGGTTGAACATGCTTGCCGAAACTTACAATCAGGGAACAAACAAATTGCCCTGTTGAATCACCAACACACATCTCTGCTCCCCACACCCTCTTTCTGAGTTGTGCTCCCTTTTAGGATGTTCCCTGCGCCATGAAAAGAGCCCACACCCCCACTCCCTCCCCCTGCACCTGCGCCCTGCCCTCCAGTGCTCTGGTCCCCCCTCTCTTAACATTCCCCGCACTCTTGTTCGTCATCTGTGTAAGCCAAAACTTTATATCCTGTGTGCCCCAGGACATGAACCTATTTCCCTCCATCTTGTCTCAGAATTTCTCATTGTAATTTAACCATGCCCAACCCTCGTTGGGGCACTACTAGCCCCAACTAGTAGTAGTGCCCCATACTGCCCTGGCTGGTAATGCCCCACCACGCTAGCTAGTCGAAGAAACCCCCTGACCCAGTTCATGATGTTCTTGGACACTTTGGACCCCCCCCCCCCCCCCCCGCTGGTACCACTCTTCCTCCTCTTCTTCTTCTTCTTCCCTTTCCTACAACCCCTTCTGCCCTCCAATAATTGAAAAATGTTTACATACTTCCGTTTTTTAATCCTGCTCCGTAACATCTTAGGCACTCCTTCCCATAACTCCATCAAGAATGCCAGAGCTGGGTGCCCCATGTCCTGGCTTGGTCCTACCCCTCCCTCCCCTCCCCCTCCCCTCACACTGCTGGAAACGAGGAGGTTGTCTCCGTCGAACTAGACTCAGAACTAGACTTCGTCAAGGATCCCCTTTTTTTCTCTTTCCACCCTTTTTTGTTCCCTTGTTTGCCTGTCCTGAGGCCTCTTTACCTGCTGCTGTTCCATCTAACCTGGCCATGACTTCTCCCTCTGCACCTTCCCTACATCCTTCCTGCTGCCTCTCCCAGCCAGGTGTCTGCGCCGGCATCCTCTCCCTCCATGCTTCTCTTGAAGACGGTCCTGGAGACTCCTCTCTCGATGACCCTGTGGAGACAAATGCGCCAGTGGCTCCGCAAGACCTAGCGCTGCCCTGTACCACCACCTCTCTTGGTCTACGATCCACTCCCCAGTCCCCCCCACCCCCTCCCTTCCCTTCCTACTATGTCCTCGCTCCCTTGTACAGCTTGAGACTAAGCTGGCCATCCCCCAAATCCTGAAGGGCTGCTTGTGCCCTGACGCTGCACATCGAAACCCGATTCCCTAGCCTTTGGACCTTCACCTTTAGCTCTATCACCCTGCGGCCTATGACCACACTCACCGATTGGCTTCTGGGCTGCCCCATGTGCTCCGTCATGACTCCACTTGTCTCCAGCACCTTTTCTGGGCCCTCCTCTACTGTGTCCTCTGATGCCTCACTCTCCGCTTTTGGTCGCCTTCTCTTCCATCGATCCCACAGGCTGTCTTCTCCTGCTGACGCTGATACTTCTTCACACGGCCCGACCTCCCTCTTTTCTCATCACCGGTATCCTACCCTCTCCACTGCTTCTGGGTACCTCGGCCCGGCCGGCGCCCAGGCCACATGCTCCTCTCTCGACGGTGCTCGCTGCGTCCCCTGCCCCAGGCCTGGTGTTTCCCGATGGGAAGGGCAGGTGCCCCACTGGGGAAGGCCTATGGGAGGAGGGGAATACTCTCCCCAACATGTTCAAAGATAAGTCGAGTGGGAGCACCAACGCCTCATGCTCCTCCCTAAAAGGTGACTCACCTTCGTGTTCGGGCCCTATCTCCAGGCCGCTTTCGCCCAAGCTAGCCAGGGGCTGATCGATAGAGGGGCTGGTTGGAGCTGATCTCGCCTCCACCCCCGGTTGCTTCACGAAGTGAGCCGCAACTGACACATGACGTCCTGCTTTGCCTGACCGAGCCCTAAGCGCTTCGGGCCTACCGCCACGCTCTCGACTTCTCCACATGTTTGCACTTCAGTTATTAAGGAAAGGAGGTTAATGTTTTATTATTATATTTCTTTTGATAATGCTCCCTGAAATCTACCTTCTGGAAGGCACAATTGGCCAAGCGCTCCTCTCGCTAGCTGAGCCCAGCTATTGTGACTGTTATTGCCACCATGTCACCAGCTTGTCTTCGAATCCCCTGCCTGGGTTTGAATCGCTCTCCCGCCGTTGTTACTCCTCTCCCTCCTTTCTCCTCCTACCACTCCCCTGGCTGCTTCTTGTCGCTGATCCACTTTTCTGCCCTTCCCCCTCCTTTTCCTCTGTCTTCCCTGCTTCGTGCGATTTTGCCCTTGTTATTTCATTGGTGCAGGACTGGCCTGCACTGCTGATCTTTTATCCTCAGTCAATGTATGACCAAGATCTCTTGCCTACAATATGTTTTGGGAGAGCCTGTGGTTATTTAGTAGCCTGTACACTTTGGGGTAGATTTTAAGAAAGTGCGCCTTCGCGTACTTTTGTTGGCGCACCAGGCGCAAACAAAAGTACGCTTGATTTTAGTAGATACGCGCGTAGCCGCGCGTATCAGCTAAAATCCAGGATCGGCACGCACAAGGCTGCCGATGTCGTGTAGCCGGCGCGCGACGAGCCGCGCAGCCTGCCGCCGTTCCCTCCAAGGCCGCTCCGAAATCGGAGCGGCCTCGGAGGGAACTCGCTTTCACCCTCCCCTCACCTTCCCCTCCCTTCCTCTATCTAACCCACCCCCCCGGCCCTATCTAGACCCCCCCTACCTTTGTCGGGGGATTTACGCCTCCCGGAGGGAGAAGTAAATCCCTGCGCGCCAGAGGGCCGTTAGCGCGCCGAGACGCAACCTGGGGGCGGTTCCGGAGGGTGCGGCCACGCCCCCGGACTGCCCCGGGCCGAAACCACGCCCCCAGGCCCGCCCCCAAAACGCCGCGTCCCGCCCCCAAAACGCCGCGCCGATCCAACACGCCCCCCTCGAAAAACCCCGGGACTTACGCGAGTCCCGGGGCTCTGCACGTGCCGGTAGGCTTATGGAACATAGGCGCACCAGCGCGCAAGGCCCTGCTCGTGTAAATCCGGGCGGATTTACGCGAGCAGGGCTTTTAAAATCCGCCCCTTTGGAAATAATTCCTTTTATTGTATCTGCCTTGTCACCACAAGTTTCAAAAAGAATTTTTCCCCTGTCTACCGATGTATTTATGGAGATTAAGAAATGTCTTAATTGATTAAATTTATTTATTTATTTATTTATTTATTTGTAACTTTTATATACCGATCTTCTTGTATAAGAATACAAATCAGACCGGTTTACAGTGGAGCAAGATAACTTCGCATTAGAGCTTACATAGAACCCAAAACTTAGTATATGCTTTGCATGTTTAACATAGCTAACTTAGTATATGCTTTAATGTGAGAAATCATTTACATGTATTCCAAATTTACGAACTAGCTCATTAAAAGTCAGCAATTTACCCCCCTCTATCATGTGTTCCACACATATTAGCCCTTTATCCTTCCAATCAGAATAGGCATTCGTTTGTAAAAAGGCTGGGACTCTATGATGGAATAGATGTGTAAGATAAAAATACATTAATTTACCTCGCCACTGAGACCACATTCTCAAAGTATTATCTAATGAGGGTGAAAGAATCACAAGTGACCTCTAAGAGGTCCTTGGCTGCCAAGGTAGCATCTGTATAGGTAACAATCCAACTGCTTCACCATTACTTTTCTGTTCCATTCAATAATTGCTCTCACTTGTGAGGCTGCAAAATACCAAGTTCGGAACACTTAAACCAGTGCCACCTCTGACTTTAGGCTGCTACATGATCCACCGAGAAAACCTAGGGGCTCTGGGGCAGATTTTAAAATGAATGCGCGTGGCCTACATTTGTGTGCGCTACCCGGTGCGCACAAATGTACACCAGATTTTATAACATGTGCGCACAGCCGTGCGCATGTTATAAAATCAGGGGTCGGCGCATGCAAGGTGGTGCACACTAGTGCACCTTGCGTGCACCGAGCCCTCGGGGAGACCAGCTGGCTTTCCCCGTTCACTCCAAGGCCGCTCCAAAATCGGAGCAGCCTCGGAGGGAACTTTCCTCTTTCCTTTCCCCCCCCCCCCACCTTCCCCTCCCTTCCCCTACCTGTCCCGCCCCCCAGCCCTAAAGAAACCCCCCCATACCTTTGTCGTGGAAATTACGCCTGCTGGCCTAGTGCCGGCACGCAATCCCCCGGCACAGCGGCCCTGCAGTGGCCTCTGGCCACACCCCGCCACTCCCCCGGACCACCACGCCCCAGACCACCCATTTTTTCAATCCATGGGACTTACACGCGTCCCGGGGCTTTACACACGCCGCCGGGCCTTTTGAAAATATGCCTGGTGTGCGTAACCCCCCCTACGCGCGTAAATCTTTTAAAATCTTCCTCTCTGTGTCTCCAAATAAAATCAAACATTTTCTTATGCCATGATTTCAGTATAGCTGAGGAGATAGCAAGCAGGAGCATTAAGAATAGATAGTTAAACCTAGGGAGCATGTTCATTTTAATAATTGCAATTCGCCCCAACCAGGAGAACCCACATCTATCCCATTTTTCCAGGTCCTTTATAATAGCCTTAACCAAAGGGACATAATTTAAATTAAATAAATCTCAATTTGTTTCGAAAGATAAACTCCCAAATACTTGAGTTTTTGTTTGGCCCATTTAAAGGGAAACTTCCTATGAATCAAAGCTGCTAAATAATCAGGGAAATATTCAGTATTTCTGATTTTTCAAAATTTGTTTTGAAACCTGAAACTGCACTAAATTGTATCATTTCTCGTATTACCCCTAATAAAGATGTTTCTGAGTTGGATAAAGCAAATAAAATGTTATCTGCAAATAGGGATAACTTAGAATGTAAAGTTCCAACCTTAACATCCATGACATCTGTAGTCCCCCCTTACACTGATTGCAAAAGGTTCTAAAAAGAGTACAAATAATAAGGGAGATAATGGGCAACCCTGACTGGTGCCTCTTCCTACTGGAAAACTCTCGCTGTACCCACCATTGACCTTAACACATGCATGAGGTGCCTCATATAATTGTTTGACCCATCCCAAAAAGAAACCACTAATTTGCATTTTCTCCATCGGAATCAACGGTCAGCTACAGGAGGGAAAGTTTTCCTTTTGAACCCACCAGATAAGATCAATAAATTTGCATACATTGTAAGCTGCCAATCTATTGGGAATGTATCCTACCTGATCCGTATGAACGAGAGATGAGATAATCACATTTAACCATTCAGCTAAAACTCTGGCTAGAATTTTTAAATCTAAATTAATAAGTGAAATAGGCCTGTACGACCCACAGAGAGTTGCATCTCTACCAGGTTTCACTATGACCAAAATACCAGCGAAATTACTTTCCACTATAAGTGAGTCCCCTTCCCTAAGGTGATTAAACATTATCAATAAGGGAGTAACTAAGACATGAGCATAGCGCTTGTAATAACTAGCCAAAAAGCCATCTAGTACTGGTGATTTACAGGCTTTGAGTGACTTAATAACTTGAAGTATTTCAACCGTAGTGATTTCCCTGTCTAAGTAAGACTGTTGTTTTGTGGTGAGAGCATGCAGTTTGACCGTGGATAAATATAGATTTATATCTGTCTCACTAATTGTGGCATCTGAGCTGTATTTTTGAGAGCAAAATTTAGAAAAACAATCTCTGATGTAAAAGATGTGGTGACCATATTACCTTCTGTAGATTTAATCTTTGCAATATGATTCTGGGTCATTAATAATTTTAATCTATGGGCGAGGTACTGCCAGCTTTGTTACCCCCGTCAAAATATGCTTGTTGTGTCAATTCTAACTGGTGTGCAATGGCTTCAGTTTCGAGAGCACTTAGTTCACTCCTAGCTGCATTTAGCTTCCTAAGAGTTATTGGAGATAGAGAAGATTTATGAGCTAAAGATTGACAAGTAAATTTTCAAAGGCCCACGCATGCAAATACCAGCAGTTACATGCATGGCCGGGTCCTGCGTGTGCCACGCACATTTACTAAAGGCCCAGCCATGCACGTAACCACCGGGATGTGCACAAGAGCCGGGCCTCACAGAAAGGGCAGGCTGGGGGGCAGAGAGGGATGGGGCAAGCTGGGACAGCGCCATTCGACGCGCAGAATCTACTGTGCTCCAGAGGAGCAGCAAGATAAAAAAATAAAAAAAATGTAAGAGTTAGGTAGAGGGTAGTGTCAGGGAGGAGAGAGGAAGAGGTAGGAAGGGTAGAGTTAGGCATAGGAAAGTTCCCTCCCAGTCCGCTTCTTAGTTGGAGTGGACTGGGAGGGAACTGGGAGAGGTTCAATTGCATCGTCACACATGGGCTTTTAAAATTCCCCCCTCCCCCACACTCGGAGGAGGCCATCCACCCGCACATGCATGTGCGGATGTTAAAATCCGCCGTGCATATGTGCATGGATATCGTAGTTTATAAATCACTCACGCAGATGCGCACGTGTTATAAAATTTGCTACATCCATATGCACGCACCAGGATCCGCACGCACATGGATGCATGCACGCAGGTCTTAAAATCATCGAAAAGTTTCAATCTTTTTTCAGGAATTCAAACTTAATTTTCTCTTTTTTCTTCTTTTTGTAGGATGCCCCCGCAAAGCTGCTTTAGAGCATTCCCATACACAGACAGGAGGCGTTCCCCTGTCTATTAAATTGAAAATATTCCTCTAGAGTAGAAAGCAGTTGATTATATATAGCTTCATATATAGCAGTCCTCATGTCCACCAGCCACCCTGCTATCTACATTTCTAATAATCGAATCACCAACTATGATGGCCGGCCTAACCCTTCCCTCCTGGGCAGTAGCCCTGGGAGACTTGTCCTTAGTACGAGAGGACAATACATCACCTGGAGAGCAGGTCCTTGCTACAGGATCACTTCTTGCTACACCAGGGTGATGTTCTCCTACTGGGAGACCTTTCTAATCCAAGGCAGCACTGGGGCTGCCAGACTGGATTTGGGACTTGGCTACTATGTCCCTGAAGGTCTCATCAATGTACTTCTCTGTCTGCCTCTGCTCCTCCAAGTCTGCTACTCTAGCCTCCAGAGATTGGACTCATTCTCTGAGAGCCAGGAGCTCTTTGCACCAAGTGCACACATACAATCTCTCACTGGCGGGTAAAAAATCATACATGTGACACTCAATGCAAAAGACTGGAAAGCCGCCCTCTTGCTGCTGGACTGCTGCCTTCATCTTAGTTTTATTGAGTTCCTAGTTAAGTTTAGGATACTAAGGGAGTTGGAATGAGAGTACTTTAAATGTACAGGTGAACTTATTAATTAATCAGCTAGTGTCCTACAAAGGGATGATTAAACTTTCAATAGGGCTGGTAAAATAGTATGATTTAGATAAGACCTTGATTGATTTTTTATTAGAAGGTGTCTCGTGCCTAAAAATCAAGGGTTGAGTGAGTGGGAAAGACAGACCCTAGAATAAACTATCTCTGGCTTGCTTATTACCTCTGTCCTTCTCACCATCTTGACCAGGTGGACGGTAGTAATATACTCCTATCACTATAGTCTTCCCCAACACACAAGGGATTTCTACCCATAAAGATTTGATTGTGCATTTAGTCTCATGCAGGATCTTTATCCTGTTGGACTCTATGCCATTCCGGACATAAAGTGCCACACCGCCTCCTGGGTGCTCATCTCTGTCATTGCGATATAATTTGTACCCTGGTATAGCACTGTCCCATTGGTTATCCTTCTTCTACCATGTCTCTGAGATGCCAATTAAGTCTATGTCATCATTCACTGCTATACATTCTAATTCTCCCATCTTACTTCTTAGACTTCCTGCATTAGCATACAAACATTTCAAAGTTTGTTTTTTGTTTGTATTTTCATTCTGCTTTTTAATTGATAGGGGTAAGTTAGTATTTTTTAGCTCAAGTGAGTTTTTAGTTACAGGCACATGGACTACTTTTCTTGTTATTGGAACCTCACTGTCAGGATGCCCTAATTCTAATGCATCATAAGTATCCTTTGAAGATACCTCCGTCCGAATCATGTGCTGCTGAGCGACTATCAGCTTTCCCCTTTGTTCTAGTTTAAAAGCTGCTCTATCTCCTTTTTAAAGGTTAGCGCCAGAAGTCTGGTTCCACCCTGGTTAAGGTGGAGCCCATCCCTTTGGAAGAGACTCCCCATATGGTTCCCCAGTTCCTAACAAAACTGAATCCCTCTTCCTTGTACCATCGTCTCATCCACACATTGAGACTCCGGAGCTCTGCCTGTCTCTGGGGACCTGCGCGTGGAACAGGGAACAGTTCAGAGAATTTATTTATTTATTTATTTAAAATCTTTTCTATGCCGTCGTTAAGTAATATACCATCATTGCAACGGTTTACATGTAGGCACATAAATTAATGTAAGTGGGTGCATACTATCGTACATTCTAACAGGTGCCACAAAAGGTTCAGTTACAATAAATCGTTAAAGAAAATCACTTGTTTAGTGAAGAAGGTCTTGACCAGGTGTACCTGTAAGGTACTGTTCAAGGGTAAAAATCATATATATAGTGTTTACAATTACGTTTGTGAGGTAGATTTCATAGATTATTGAGATGCGCATTCTTAGAATAGTGCTGTGTGTTGGTGTTCTTCTTCTGCCTATTCTTGTATATTTTCATTCTCATTCTCCAGTCTCTTTATAAAATGCTTGTTTAAAAAGCCATGTTTTTAAACTTTTCTTAAAGGTTTTGAGATCTCTTTGCAACCTGATCTCTAGGGGCATTGTGTTCCAAAGTGTGGGGCCTGCTAAAGTTAAGACCCTTTCTCTCACTTGAGTTAGTTAAGAGTGCTTTATTTGCCGATTGAAGGTTTCTGTGTGGGACATGCACTTGTAAAGCTGTGTTTAGCCAGTCCGATTTTTCATCATGTATTAGTTTATATATGGTACATAGGGCTTTGTATTTAATTCTGTGTTCAATAGGTAGCCAATGTAATTCTGCCAGGGTTGCAGTTATATGGTCCCTCCTCCTTTTTCCTGTTCGTATTCTAGCTGCTGTGTTTTGAAGTATTTGAAGTGGCCTTAATGTTGTATTCAGGAGTCCTAGTAAAAGGGCATTACAGTAGTCCATGCTGGAGAAAACTAGTACCTGAAGTACTGTTCTGAAATCAGTTAGTGTTAGTAATGGTTTTAGTTTTCTGAGTATCATGAGTTTTCCATAGCTTTCTTTTACTTTTAGCGATATGTGTTGTTTTAGATTGATTTCTGGGTCCATTATTATTCCAAGGTTTCGTACTTTTTCAGCTAGTTCAATTTTCTGGTTGTCTTTGAGGATTATTGGAGTTTGGATGATTTCCATATTTTTCCATTCTAAGTGTAAAAATTCTGTTTTTTCAATATTGATCACAAGTTCCATTCAGTTTAGCATTTGTTTTATAATGTCTAGGTACATGTTCGCTAAGGTTAACGTTTTCTCTAGTGTGTCCTCGATTGGTAAAATTAGTTGAATATCATCTGCATAAATGTAATGTATGATTCCTAGACCTGCTAGCAGATGACATAAGGGCAACATGTATATGTTAAAGAGGGTTGCGGACAGGGCTACCCTGGAGGTTCTGGATTTAAGTTTTCTACCTAAGAGCCTAAATTTGGCTTCCAGAACCTTCCTCACACATTTTCCTATGTTGTTGGTGCCCACATGTACCACGACAGCCGGCTCCTCCCCAGCACTGTCTAAAATCCTATCTAGGTGACGTGTGAGGTCCGCCACCTTTGCACCAGGTAGGCATGTTACCAGACGATTCTCACACCCACCAGCCACCCAGCTGTCTACATTCCTAATAATTGAATCTCCAACTATGACGGCCGACCCAACCCTTCCCTCCTTGGCAGTAGGCCTTGCAGACACATCCTTGGTGTGAAAGGACAATGCATCACCTGGAGAGCAGGTCCTTGCTGCAGGATCCTTTTCTGCTGCACCAGGTTGATTCTCTCTGATCATGAGACCTTCTTCCTCCAAGGCAGCACCAGGGCTGCCAGTCTGAAGTTGGGACTTGGCTACTATGTCCCTGAATGTCTCATCTATATACCTCTGTCTGCCTCAGCTCCTCCAGGTCTGCCACTCTAGCCTCCAGAGATCGGACTTGTTCTCTGAGAGACAGGAACTCTGCATCGCATGCACATGTAGAATTTCTCACCGGCGGGTAAAAAATCCTACATGTGACACTGAATGCAAAAGACTGGGAAGCCCCCCTCTTGCTGCTGGACTGCTGCCATCATCTCAAATATGTTCAGTTCCTAGTTAAGTTTAGGTTGCTATGGGAGTAGGAATGTGTCTAATTAACATCCTTTAAATGTATTAGTGAATTCAATATATGTCTGGTAGTGGCCTACAGGGGAATGATCAAACTTTCAATAAGGTTTGTTTTTTTTCTTTTTTTTGTGAAAGTGGCACCTGCCTATAAATTAAAGGATGAGCTAGGGGTTTGTGGGCGAGGGGTGGGATGGTTGGGAAATACAGTCTAACTTCAGTTAGTCAGCCAGAGTGACTCACTGCTCTCTTGATTAACAAATGTTGGTACCTAATCAAACCAAATCACACTACCTTAATACTTTTCTGAGGTGAGTGCTGAAGTTTTCAACCTTTTTACTTAGGTATACATTGCTCCTAGCTTATTTCTAGCTTCTGGCTACTTTTCTTTTTTTTAATATACAAACAAACACTCTAACTTCTGCTGCCTTACAGACTGTTAAAAATAAACACACTAACTACTGCTTATTAGCTGCCTTACTGACTGACTATTCAAAAATCAGTCTAACTTCAGTTTATTCCCTGCCTTACTGACTATTAAAACTCAAACACACACAAACACACTAAGTAATATTCCCAAAGAAAATTTCCCAAGCAAAAACTTACTGATTCCTTTCAGGCACCAGCAAGTTGATCCTCTCCTCTCAGTGCTCCCACTTTTAAAAAAGAAAATTTCCTAAGCAAAAACTTACTGATTCCTTTCAGCCACCAGCAAGTGATCCTCTCCTCTCAGTGGATTTTATCAGGACCTCCCTATCTTTAACGGTGCCACCATAATATGGGTGATAATCGATCATTTCTCCAAGATAGCACACCACCCATTGCCCAGTCTTCCTACCAGCCCAGAATTTGCACACCTCTTCACCTTCCACGACTTCCACTTACATAGCTTACTGAAACACATGCTATTGGATAGTGCAGTTCAGTTCTCCACTCATTACTGGCACTCCCTCTGCAAGAAGTTTGGCATCACACTTGACTAAATGACGACCTACCACCCGTAGGGCAATGGGCAAGCAGAACGTACTAATTGAACTCTTAAAACATTCCTCCGTTCCTAATTTAAGGAGCGCCATGATGACTAGGCTATCCTCCTGCCCTGAGTTCAATTCTCCCACAACAATCATGTTATCGCAGCCACCGGTTCTTCCCTGTTCCAGCTTGTTTAGGGGAAACATCTCCTGCTTCCGTTGCCACTACCTGTGACATTCCCTTCACCCACAGCTCACCTTTCAGCACAAGGATTACGTGACCTCTGGAAACAAACAAATCAATTAATTGAAAAGGCCGCTATATGAGCCAAGATAACTACAGATGCCCGAAAGAGGCCAGCTCCCCAATTCAAGGCGAGTGAAAGAAAATATTTTCAGGATACACAACTAGTATATTGCACTTCAGGGCTGCTCCAGCTAACCAATTATATCCCATGCTCAACTCTTGATCCCTGGGGGGATTCTTTTTATGGGGAGAGACTCTTGTCTATGACCCAGAAAGTGGTGTGATGTTTTATGTATGTGTTGATAGATGTGGCAACCCCTGGAGGCAGCTGCCATGAACAAAACAAGCAGGACCAGGCACTGGGTGTTAAACAATTTTCTGATTGGTTAATGTCAAATTAAAGGTCAATTTTAAATAAGTGTGCAGCTACAATTGATTCTAATACAAGCAAACTGTCTCATCTTGGGTAGGTTTCCTTTTCTTCAGCAAAGTGGTCAAGCCTCCCTTGGTGATGGAAAATGTGCACTAAAAGCTCTCCCAGCAACATAACTGGGATTCCTATGTTAGGGGGTCCCCTTCTAACATTACCAAAACAGTCCTACCTGAGGCTCTAGCGTTTTCCCCAACATCCAGCCCTGTATCCTGGTCCCTTGTAGATGGAGATCCAGATGGGGTCTCCATGAACTTAATTAACTCCTTTTAATTGTTCTCAAAAGGTGACTCCTTGGGTCGAAGAGTTTGTGGTTCAGGAACCTGCTCTTTCAGCCTGGACCCCAGTGAGGAGGAGTGGCTCCAAAAGCCTCCTCACAACAAAAGAGAAAATACTTTCTAAATTAAAGTCTTCCCAGACTGGTGTTCTGCTGTCACACTTGCTTGCCACATTCCTGGGGCGAATGGGCTCACTGGTCTTCAGCCCCTGCCCTCTGAGTCCAACCAGTGAGGATGACTTTCTCCAAAGAAACAGGGTTAAACACAGTCCCTTCCAAAAGTGGGCTTCTTCTAGCCTTCAATCGCCTCGCACAGCCAAGCCTGTCACAGGCGCTTGCCTCATTCTGGGAGTGAATGGGCTCTCTGGTCTTCAGTCCTGGAGGAAAGGTCCCACAGGGGCTCCAGCACAAAGAGGTCCTTACTGTAACTAAACTTCCGGAGACCCTCTGGCAAGGGTGTGCACAGAGGAGACTCACCTCCAAAAGCAAAAATCTGATGAGGTAGGGAGGCATCACCAGGAAGGGAAAATCATACATCTTTGCTGCTCCGTGTCTGTTCTGAACTGATTCTAGCCACCCCTAACCTACAGAATGACCAGATTATAAAGCAAGGAGTGACCAATCCCGGTTCTCCTAAGTGGGAGGAGGGAATGGACAGCTAAAGTATTGTTTAATATCTAGACTGGAACTAAGGACATATAGTGGTGGACTGCAGGGATCCTGCCATAAAAGTTTGGCTAAGCACCAGACACTTACCGCCTGCAGCTTCCTTCACTAAGTGTGGCACCGAACTTCATTGGACCATTCCCAGTGCTACGGCAGGTACAACCTGTCACTTACCCGCTGATGCTACTGCCTACTTTAACAACTCACAATGTGTGTTTCACATTTCTCTGCTTAAGCTTTTGGTCCTTTCTAGGCTAGGGATGTGAATCGTTTTTCAACGATTAAAATTATCGTCCGATAATGTTAATATCGTCTTAAATCGTTATAGAACACGATACAATAGAAATTCTAACGATTTATCGTTAAAAATCGTTAAATCGTGTTAGTGCACACTAACGGGAGTTAGTGCGCAACTAACTCCCCGTTAGTGCTGCACCTAACTGAAAATGATACAAATAAACACTTTCCAGGTCACTGAAGGTCAGTTAGGAATGAATATGTGTTCCTATTGGCTGGCTGCCCTCTTATCTATTGATGTTACCAAGGTTACCACTGAGGTGATGGTTGGGGGGATGGGAAATGGAACTGGAAACTAACGAACACCAACAGAAAATGAAACAAAGTGTTCACACTTCCCAGGTCAGTAAAGGTCACTTAGGAATGAATATGTATGTATGTATTCCTATTGGCTGGCTGTGCTCTTATCTATTGATGTTACCAAGGCTAACACTGAGGTAATGGTTGGGGGGATGTGAAATGGAAACAGTTGGAAGCTTGACAAAAAAAGTAATGTAATGATCAGCACTCACGTGACTAGAACTTGTTTGTTTATTATTTTTGTTAGCAGGCACCTGAAATGCTAGTGCATGTTGAATTTGCCAATCACTGTGCATTTTAGAAAGGTGGTCCTGGCTGGAACTGTACACAGTTCAAATATATGTAATTGATTGTTGGTAAGTGTATTTTTTAAGTAGCCACACTGGCACAAGTATGTTTACTTTTCCTCCTACTTAACTCACTAGCTCAGCTTTGTAAGAAGGGCTTCTCTGCTTGTGTGTTGTTTTTGTTGGTGTGAGGAGAGCAGAAACATCAGATCTTTATTCAATCTACTACAGTCATCTCTTACAGTGCCCTATCCCTATTAATACCAGGAGTGTTGTGATCTTCCTGCACACAGTGCCCTAACCCTGATACCAGTCTGAGACAGCTCCCTCCCTGCATTACTAGTGAGAGGCTGGCTTCACAGACAGGGGGGAGCTGCCTGACCCTCACTCCTGACTTCCCCCATGTCCCAGCTAGTGAATGGTGTGTGGGTGAGGGGGGGGGGGGGGGAGGAGGATGGTGAAGTCTGAGACAGCTCCCTCCCTGCATTACTAGTGAGAGGCTGGCTTCACAGACAGGGGGGAGCTGCCTGACCCTCACTCCTGACTTCCCCCATGTCCCAGCTAGTGAATGGTGTGTGGGTGAGGGGGGGGTGAGGAGGATGGTGAAGTCTGAGACAGCTCCCTCCCTGCATTACTAGTGAGAGGCTGGCTTCACAGACAGGGGGGAGCTGCCTGACCCTCACTCCTGACTTCCCCCATGTCCCAGCTAGTGAATGGTGTGTGGGTGAGGGGGGGGGGGGGGAGGAGGATGGTGAAGTCTGAGACAGCTCCCTCCCTGCATTACTAGTGAGAGGCTGGCTTCACAGACAGGGGGGAGCTGCCTGACCCTCACTCCTGACTTCCCCCATGTCCCAGCTAGTGAATGGTGTGTGGGTGAGGGGGGGGGGGGGGGGAGGAGGATGGTGAAGTCTGAGACAGCTCCCTCCCTGCATTACTAGTGAGAGGCTGGCTTCACAGACAGGGGGGAGCTGCCTGACCCTCACTCCTGACTTCCCCCATGTCCCAGCTAGTGAATGGTGTGTGGGTGAGGGGGGGGGGGAGGAGGATGGTGAAGTCTGAGACAGCTCCCTCCCTGCATTACTAGTGAGAGGCTGGCTTCACAGACAGGGGGGAGCTGCCTGACCCTCACTCCTGACTTCCCCCATGTCCCAGCTAGTGAATGGTGTGTGGGTGAGGGGGGGGGGGGGAGGAGGATGGTGAAGTCTGAGACAGCTCCCTCCCTGCATTACTAGTGAGAGGCTGGCTTCACAGACAGGGGGGGAGCTGCCTGACCCTCACTCCTGACTTCCCCCATGTCCCAGCTAGTGAATGGTGTGTGGGTGAGGGGGGGGGGGGGAGGAGGATGGTGAAGTCTGAGACAGCTCCCTCCCTGCATTACTAGTGAGAGGCTGGCTTCACAGACAGGGGGGAGCTGCCTGACCTTCACTCCTGACTTCCCCCATGTCCCAGCTAGTGAATGGTGTGTGGGTGAGGGGGGGGGGGGGGGGGAGGATGGTGAAGTCTGGGACAGCTCCTCCCTGCATTACTAGTGAGAGGCTGGCTTCACAGACAGGGGGAGCTGCCTGACCCTCACTCCTGACTTCCCCCATGTCCCAGCTAGTGAATGGTGTGTGGGTGAGGGGGGGGGGGGAGGAGGATGGTGAAGTCTGGGACAGCTCCCTCCCTGCATTACTAGTGAGAGGCTGGCTTCACAGACAGGGGGGAGCTGCCTGACCCTCACTCCTGACTTCCCCCATGTCCCAGCTAGTGAATAGTGTGTGGGTGAGTGGTGGGGGGGGGGGGGGGGGAGGGGAGGGAGGGATGGGAAGGGAGAGACAGCCCCTGCATTCAGGGGCTGTCTCTCCCTTCCCATCCCTCCCAGGGAGTGGGGCTGTCTCTCCCTTCCCATCCCTCACAGGGAGTGGGGCTGCTTGCCCCTTCACCTCCCCCCACCCCCTCCCCTTCCCCTTCTCTCTCCCATATACCAGCAGTGGGGGATGTGAAGGGTGGGATACTTCAGCCCTTTGCATTCTGAGCTTCTGAACTTACTTTTTTCATCTTCTTTTTTATTTTCTCATTGTAGATGGATCGTGATAGGGAGTCAGCCCAACCGTCCTCCTCAAAGGCAGATCGTGATGCTAGGTCCAGGAAGCCACGGTTCACACAGGCAGATGTGGACCTCCTAGCCCGGCTACTCCTCCTGGATGAGGAGCATCTCTACACCCCCTCAGGCAGCAGGCCTAACCTTCAAAGGGAGACTGCAGCCTGGGTGGCTCTCCAGGAGGAGTTCTGCCGGAGAGCCTCTTACCCGCGTGAGATCGAAGATCTCAAGAAGAAAGGTGAGAGATAATGTTAGTGGTGTATTATATTTATTTATATTTATTTATCATTTCGAAATGATGGGATTTGTATTTGGGAATTTTGAATGCCACATTAAAAGATAGCTAAGTATTTTTTTATTACTAAATTTTATATATTGTATAAAAAAATAACCTAGTAGGGCATGTTGTGTTTGTAATTAATTTATTAATCAATTAATGTTATTCTATTTCCTTTCTACCTCTAATTCTCAGGTCGGCATCTGAGACTTCACGAGGGTGATTGGCTTGAGGAGGTCCGCCTGACTTTAGCGCGTCCTTCGCCTGGTAGGTTGTTTGAGAATACTACACAAGTACACAAATATTATTCAATTAATTGTAATGGAATTTGTGTTTAATATTGTTTGTGTCAGTTCCAATTCCTTTTTTTTTAAATTTTAACTGTTGTTCTCTGAAATTTGATCTGTGTCTTCGTACAGAACCACACACCAGCAGGGACGAGGCGGGGCTTCCTGGGCCCAGTGGCTGTCAGCAGAGGAGGACGGAGGGAACCGTCACTGGTGGGCCAGGTATTATATTATTAGATATTAGATAATTGAGCCCTGACCATTGACCAACATGCTGCAAATGTGAATGGGGGATGAATGTGAGACTGAGGGAAGGGGGTATTAGTCACTGTGAGAGGGGAGGGAGGCAGTGGGAGGAAGAGGATGAGTGAGGAAGAAGAACTGTAGAAGAGTGCCATGTTAAAAAATGAACTGAAAAACATTTTTTTTTAATGTAGCACGTGTGTACGGGCTTAATGGCTTGTATTTTGGGCCACAGGGCCAGTACGTATGTTGTAGTACTAGTAGTAGTAGTTTGTCTAGTATCTGTCTGAGGCAGAAAATCAAAATTATTGTTTGTGATCAGTCAGTTATATAGGGTGGGATAGATGTATGTTATGTTATATATTTATATAATATTATCTCTAATTATCTAGAATGATATCCCTCCACTCTCCCTCTCCGAGGTTGTAGACTATAAACTCATTTTTCCAAAACCCTGCAATTTAGTAAACTAAGGGGTTGAATGTATTTTAATATTATAAACTTGCTGGTGTGTACAATACTGGTTTGTGGCCCTCGAGGACCATAACTGCCCACCCCTGTTCTATATCTTATGTAGAATTTTTTACATTTCTTTACAGGGCAAGAAGAGGCAGCCACAGCCACCAGTGCCACTGCCAGTGCCCAAAGGATGGAGGCAGCCACAGCCGGGCCCAGCAGCACCAGCACCAGCACTGCTGCTTTACTCCCTGCAGGATCTCCTCCAAGCTGCGTATGCACTGCACATGCGCAGTTTGGCATACTGAAGGAGATCCTGCAGGGAGTAAACAGCATCAGGGCAGATGTCAAGGATGTGCAGAGGAGGCTGTCAGCCATGGAGGAGGCCTTTCAGGAGCGGAGGGCACAGGTATCTCATCCTCATGAGATGCCTCATGAGGAGGAGATGCCACTGCCCTCTGCTCCAGAGCAGGATCCTCCTCTCGGGTTGCCATTCTCCTCTCCACATCCTTGAGTACTGGGTGCTAACACATAATATTTTTTTGGTATGTTGTCATTGTAAAGTTATATTTTTATAACAGTGTTATTTAATTTCGTTATAGTTTTGTAGTTAATAAAATGTTTTAAATTTGAGAAATATTAGTGGACTGAATTATTAAAATTATTATAAATTGGGATTTATAGTCAACAGATTTTCTAACATGCACACAGCAATAAAATTACCAGTGTTATCAATTAGTCTTTCAGTTTCCACTCCAGTCCATCTGCAACTCATCAAGATCAGCCTCAGCTTCCCCCATTTCTCCCAGACCACGACATAGTCATGATTTGACTGTTAAGACTTCTTATACTATCACTTACTCCAGATAAAGAGCGAGAGTAAATATAAAGCTGCCAAATCTACACATACAGTAAATCTCTTATAAAATAGCAACTAACATACATAAATGTTGGCCTCCACTTGGGAACACCTAGACCATCCCTTTTTTTCACACGTGTAGATTTACTCATGTTGTACTAAGTATATAAAGAAGTATATGCTATTTATTTACACACGTAAATGCTGTTTTTTATTAATGCAACTTGAAAATTCAACTTAACATGTATCTGCTCCGCAGGGAGAAATAATTAAATCTCGGCCAGAGAAACCTTTTACTGACCACAGGGAGGTTAAGTAACTCATGACACAACTGGAGATGGTTTTGATTTAGGCACTAACTTACGTGGTCAGGCTTTATTATAGAGAGTGAGACAAATTGGTCCCTATAAACCAGGGTTTTCCAAATAAATAACCACTCACTAAGCCGGATTTTATGCATGATGTAAATTTGCATATACTGAGTCCCCATGATATGCAAATGTATCTCATGCATAATTTTTTGAGGATATTCTAAAAATCCAACTGGCTGTGGAATCCCCAGGACTGGTTTGGTAAGCTGAGCTATAAACTGTCTCAGCCTGAAAAATAAACCATGCCCCTATCACATATACATTAACTGCTTAGAGCGACTATGTTCAAAACTCAAAAATACTTTAACTGCCTGTTCTCTAACTGCTGCTAAATAAGCGCACACAGTTGATAGACACAAACTTAGGTTTCTTGCTTGCACGTACAAAGTCCTTATTCATCAAGCTGACAAGATAGATGATAACAGCACAGCAGACACCTGAGGTGAAGAGGCAGGGTCAGTTCTATCATGAGGCAGTGCTACTGCTGAATGCTCCACCCTGCTGTGTTCCCAAACGACCTTGCATCCCCATCCTAGACAAGAGACTCACTCCTCCTCCCAGTCACAGCGAATTTTCACATTATCAAGCAGCGGAAGGTTCATTTTGATGAAAACCAATTCCTCAACTAAGTCTGGATTCAACGTGCACGGTGTGGACTCACAATGTTCCCTGTCAATGAAAATACTCTTTCACTTTGCACACTGGTGGGTGGGCAGGAAAGAAAGTGTTGTGCTACTATGGAAAGATAAGGCCACATTGAAGCTTTTTCTGCCCAATATCTCAGAGGATCTGATTCCATGCTCTGAACTTGCTCAGAGAGAAAAGCCTTCACATGAATTTTTGCAACCTTATCTTGCAGGTATTGCTGCTGGTTAGCAGCACCACCAGTCTCAAATCTGACACATCTTGCTCTTGCTTTTGAAATAGCACCAGTTGCATGAAATTTGGGAGGAGAATGGGTTGTCATCATGGGAGGGAAGCAGCTGGTGGAACTGGAAGCAGCTGAGCAGGATGGAGTGGGAGGAGTTGAAATCTTTTCAACCATTTGAATCAACTTATTTGTCCAGGATGCAAGAGTATTGCACTTGAGAGCAATACTGCCTTTCACACGTGGGTCACACATAGTAGCTAACATATAGCTATCCTTTTCCATTAGAGGTTTCAACCTTTTCTGTACTTGCTCTTGTAAGCATCTCACAAGCTGCAACACTTCCTTCGACAAATCTGTCTGATGCAGAAATTCCTGTAATACCTGCTCCAGATCATATATTACAGGAATGATATCACCTAAAGTGGCTGTAGCTGCACTCAGTTCATCAGTATATTCTTTGAAAGGCTTGAGGACATACACCATCTGTGCAATGTTTGTCCAGTCCTGACATCCAAGTGGATTTTCCAATCCAATTTCAGATTCCATTGCCAAGTCATGCAGAGGTGTCTGTTGTTCAGACAACCTCTCCAACATAAGATAGGTGGAATTCCATCTGGTAGGCACATCCTGAACAAGGTTATGCAATGGTGCCCTAACTGCTTTTTGTTTTTCTCTGAGTTCCTTCCCACTTTTCACACTGCGATTGAAATGCCCAGTTATTTTGCGGCACTTTTCAATCAACCGCTTCAGGGCTTGACGACTAGTACCTTGCACTTCCTTGGCACCTAGCCCCAACGCATCCCTCACTACCAGGTGCAGTGTATGTGCAAAGCATCGGATGCCTTTGAATCCACCATCCTCCAGAGCCTTACTCATATTGGCAGCATTGTCAGTAATGATATATCCATTTAAACATTCCATATCACTGCTTCTAAGTAGCCCTTTCCATCCTTCCATCATCCCCTGAATTGTCTGTAGGATATTTTCAGAAGTATGTCTCTTGTCTAGCACTTGAGCATGCAGTAAAGCCCACCGGTATCCTGGAGAAAGCTTTTTGGAGCTGCTGGTGCTACTGCCACTGCTTGTGCTTCTGCTGTCAGTTAATGCCTCATCCAGCTGCCACCAATGCGCTGTTAGAGACAAATATGCATGTGTTGCATTCTTACTAGTCCAAAGATCAGTGGTGAGATGTATGCTCCTTCCCTTTGCCCTTGCCATCACAATCTGCATTTCAGCACGACATTGTGAGTACAGGGAAGGAATCACCTGACGGGTAAATGTAGTTCTTGATGGAATTTTGTACTCAGGGGCTACAAGATGCATCAGCTGCTTAAATCCCTCATTCTCTACAATCTGCAGTGGCTGATCATCCACAGCAATCATTACAGCAATTTGTCGTGTCAACACTTTGGATACTACTTGCTTCCTAGTCCGTGAAATGGAAGAAGGACACCACCCCATCTCCTCAACAGTAGCTTGCCGCTGCTGCCGTGGAAGAGGAGAAGGAGAAGACTGCTTCTGCTTCACATACACACAATCTTCTGATGTAATTTCCTTCTGTGGCTTCCCTGCAGCTTCTTCTGCAAGCAACAGTGCTCTATGTTCTCTTTCCAGGTGATATTTCATGTTGGTGGTAGTAAGATGTCCAAGAGTTCTTCCACGGCTCACCATCCTTTTACAATGGATACATTGAGCACATCTCCAATCATCAGTAACATTAAAATAATTCCAAACCTTTGATGTTTTTCTACTGTCCCTTACTCTAGGCTGGACATTTCTTGTCAGTGTTGTCATCAGAGTAGGAGTAGAAGTACTAGGAGTAGAAGTAGCAGAAGTTGGTGTTGTAGTAACCTGCAAATTTTCAACTGGTTTAGGAATAGAGAGGATACTACTGGCACTGACAGTGGTTTTTTTGACAATCGGACTACCATCATCTGATTCATCATCACTACTATCACTGTCATTGGTGGTGTTCTTCTCCTCATCCTGAATATCATCATTGTCATCCTCCTCCTCAGACTCAGAGTCCTCTGATTCTCTATTCAGCACTTTCTGTAGCACTTCATCCATCAATAAACTTTGCTGCTGCTGCACAGATTTCACTTTCACCTTTCCAGATTTTGCTCCTTCCTTGTCCTGCAAGTTACCTTGCTCCTTTACATTTGCTGAAGTAGAAGGGGTATCATCAAATCGCAGTTTTTTCCTAATGACTGGAATTTTCTTTCCAGTAGCACTCTTCTTCTTACCAGCAAACATTTTAAAACGTTATGGCTGCAAGTCCAGTCCAGTACCAACAAGTAAGCTGGCACAGCAGTGTACTGAGTGAGCAGCACCTAATAGATAAGATATAAAGAAGGGTTAAATAGTTAGGGAGTGACTTCGTCAGTCAGTGACAGGTCACTGTGTGATAATCTGACTAGTGGTTCACTTGCGTGGCTAGTAGCCAGCCACTAGCCAATGACACTAGGCTACCCCATAATATTATATTTACTTATACTTGCACTACTAACACAAACAATTTGTTTATAAATTTAAGGCTCACGTGCAAGTCCAGCACCAACACAGGGGTAGTGGCTGGCTAGTGTCTAGTGTAAGACGACACACTAGTTTAGTAGACTGATATTTCAGTATTTATTTAATCAATCACCAGCTGCAGCTAATACAGTCCACTGATTGATTGATAAGATTATATATATAAAGGAGACCTGCCTTTTCAACAAGCTGGAGTCAGTGTCTGCAGTAAAGGAGACCTGCCTTTTCCACAAGATGGAGTTAGTGTGTGCTGTAAAGGAGACCTGCCTTGTCCCCAAGCTTGAGTCAGTGTGTGCAGTAAAGGAGACCTCGTAGGGATGTGAATCGTTTTTTTGATGATTTAAAATATCGTCCTATATATTTTAAATCGTCAAAAATCGTTAGAGCCGCGACACAATAACAATTCCTCCGATTTATCATCTAAAAAATCGTAAATCGGGGGAAGGGGGAGGGGAAGGGGAGGACGGGAAAACCGGCACACTAAAAACAACCCTAAAACCCACCCTGACCCTTTAAAATAAATCCCCCACCCTCCCGAACCCCCCCCCCAAAGTGCCTTAAATTACCTGGGGTCCAGTGGGGGGCAGGGCGGGGAAACCGGCACGCTAAAGCAACCCTAAAACCCACCCTGACCCTTTAAAATAAATCCCCCACCCTCCTGCCAGGGTTAGGGCACTGTGTGCAGGAAGATCACAACACCCCGACCCTTGAAAATAAATCCCCCACCCTCCCGAACCCCCCCAAAGTGCCTTAAATTACCTGGGGTCCAGTGGGGGGCAGGGTGGGGAAACCGGCACGCTAAAGCAACCCTAAAACCCACCCCGACCCTTTAAAATAAATCCCCCACCCTCCCGAACCCCCCCAAAGTGCCTTATATTACCTGGGGTCCATTGGGGGGGAGGGCGGGGAAACCGACACGCTAAAGCAACCCTAAAACCCACCCCGACCCTTTAAAATAAATCCCCCACCCTCCCGAACCCCCCAAAGTGCCTTAAATTACCTGGGGTCCAGTGGGGGGTAGGGCGGGGAAACCGGCACGCTAAAGCAACCCTAAAACCCACCCTGACCCTTTAAAATAAATCCCCCACCCTCCTGCTAGGGTTAGGGCACTATGTGCAGGAAGATCACAACACCCCGACCCTTGAAAATAAATCCCCCACCCTCCCGAACCCCCCCAAAGTGCCTTAAATTACCTGGGGTCCAGTGGGGGGCAGGGCCGGGAAACCGGCACGCTAAAGCAACCCTAAAACCCACCCTGACCCTTTAAAATAAATCCCCCACCCTCCTGCCAGGGTTAGGGCACTGTGTGCAGGAAGATCACAACACCCCGACCCTTGAAAATAATTCCCCCACCCTCCCGAACCCCCCCAAAGTGCCTTAAATTACCTGGGGTCCAGTGGGGGGCAGGGCGGGGAAACCGGCACGCTAAAGCAACCCTAAAACCCACCCCGACCCTTTAAAATAAATCCCCCACCCTCCCGAACCCCCCCAAAGTGCCTTATATTACCTGGGGTCCATTGGGGGGGAGGGCGGGGAAACCGGCACGCTAAAGCAACCCTAAAACCCACCCCGACCCTTTAAAATAAATCCCCCACCCTCCCGAACCCCCCAAAGTGCCTTAAATTACCTGGGGTCCAGTGGGGGGTAGGGCGGGGAAACCGGCACGCTAAAGCAACCCTAAAACCCACCCTGACCCTTTAAAATAAATCCCCCACCCTCCTGCCAGGGTTAGGGCACTGTGTGCAGGAAGATCACAACACCCTGACCCTTGAAAATAAATCCCCCACCCTCCCGAACCCCCCCAAAGTGCCTTAAATTACCTGGGGTCCAGTGGGGGGCAGGGCGGGGAAACCGGCACGCTAAAGCAACCCTAAAACCCACCCAGACCCTTTAAAAGACATTTAAAAGACATTTAAAAGACATTTACTTGTCAATGTTATTGTTCTGTTAAAATGTAAACCGAATTGATCAGTAATTCTGTTATTGGAAAGTCGGTATATAAAAATGCTAAATAAAATAAATCCCCCACCCTCCTGCCAGGGTTAGGGCACTGTGTGCAGGAAGATCACAACACCCCGACCCTTGAAAATAAATCCCCCACCCTCCCGAACCCCCCCAAAGTGCCTTAAATTACCTGGGGTCCAGTGGGGGGCAGGGCGGGGAAACCAGCACGCTAAAGCAACCCTAAAACCCACCCTGACCCTTTAAAATAAATCCCCCACCCTCCTGCCAGGGTTAGGGCACTGTGTGCAGGAAGATCACAACACCCCAACCCTTGAAAATAAATCCCCCACCCTCCCGAACCCCCCCAAAGTGCCTTAAATTACCTGGGGTCCAGTGGGGGGCAGGGCGGGGAAACCGGCACGCTAAAGCAACCCTAAAACCCACCCCGACCCTTTAAAATAAATCCCCCACCCTCCCGAACCCCCGCAAAGTGCCTTAAATTACCTGGGGTCCAGTGGGGGGCAGGGCGGGGAAACCGGCACGCTAAAGCAACCCTAAAACCCACCCCGACCCTTTAAAATAAATCCCCCACCCTCCCGAACCCCCCCAAAGTGCCTTATATTACCTGGGGTCCATTGGGGGGGAGGGCGGGGAAACCGGCACGCTAAAGCAACCCTAAAACCCACCCCGACCCTTTAAATTAAATCCCCCACCCTCCCGAACCCCCCAAAGTGCCATAAATTACCTGGGGTCCAGTGGGGGGTAGGGCGGGGAAACCGGCACGCTAAAGCAACCCTAAAACCCACCCTGACCCTTTAAAATAAATCCCCCACCCTCCTGCCAGGGTTAGGGCACTGTGTGCAGGAAGATCACAACACCCCGACCCTTGAAAATAAATCCCCCACCCTCCCGAACCCCCCCAAAGTGCCTTAAATTACCTGGGGTCCAGTGGGGGGCAGGGCGGGGAAACCGGCACGCTAAAGCAACCCTAAAACCCACCCAGACCCTTTAAAATAAATCCCCCACCCTCCTGCCAGGGTTAGGGCACTGTGTGCAGGAAGATCACAACACCCCGACCCTTGAAAATAAATCCCCCACCCTCCCGAACCCCCCCAAAGTGCCTTAAATTACCTGGGGTCCAGTGGGGGGCAGGGCGGGGAAACCGGCACGCTAAAGCAACCCTAAAACCCACCCTGACCCTTTAAAATAAATCCCCCACCCTCCTGCCAGGGTTAGGGCACTGTGTGCAGGAAGATCACAACACCCCAACCCTTGAAAATAAATCCCCCACCCTCCCGAACCCCCCCAAAGTGCCTTAAATTACCTGGGGTCCAGTGGGGGGGCAGGGCGGGGAAACTGGCACGCTAAAGCAACCCTAAAACCCACCCCGACCCTTTAAAATAAATCCCCCACCCTCCCGAACCCCCCCAAAGTGCCTTAAATTACCTGGGGTCCAGTGGGGGGCAGGGCGGGGAAACCGGCACGCTAAAGCAAACCTAAAACCCACCCCGACCCTTTAAAATAAATCCCCCACCCTCCCGAACCCCCCCAAAGTGCCTTATATTACCTGGGGTCCATTGGGGGGGAGGGCGGGGAAACCGGCACGCTAAAGCAACCCTAAAACCCACCCTGACCCTTTAAAATAAATCCCCCACCCTCCTGCCAGGGTTAGGGCACTGTGTGCAGGAAGATCACAACACCCCGACCCTTGAAAATAAATCCCCCACCCTCCCGAACCCCCCCAAAGTGCCTTAAATTACCTGGGGTCCAGTGGGGGGCAGGGCCGGGAAACCGGCACGCTAAAGCAACCCTAAAACCCACCCTGACCCTTTAAAATAAATCCCCCACCCTCCTGCCAGGGTTAGGGCACTGTGTGCAGGAAGATCACAACACCCCGACCCTTGAAAATAATTCCCCCACCCTCCCGAACCCCCCCAAAGTGCCTTAAATTACCTGGGGTCCAGTGGGGGGCAGGGCGGGGAAACCGGCACGCTAAAGCAACCCTAAAACCCACCCCGACCCTTTAAAATAAATCCCCCACCCTCCCGAACCCCCCCAAAGTGCCTTATATTACCTGGGGTCCATTGGGGGGGAGGGCGGGGAAACCGGCACGCTAAAGCAACCCTAAAACCCACCCCGACCCTTTATTTTTTATTTTTTTTATTTTAAATCTTTTTATTAGTATTTGTTGACGAAACAAACAAACAGATCCTTCAGAACAAACAAAGGGTAAGCATGGCAGTAAAACAATTATAACATTATATAACCATATATGCCTCGATATGAACCAGGGTGAACAGTCGTGAGAAAGAAGAGGAATAACTTTTTCAGCCAGCAACAGATCAGAATGGTTTCCCTGTGCTCCTCAACATCTCCGACACACCACGAGTTAAATAAAGCAAACTGTGGATACTGCATTGTTCGTAGTCCACTTTTCCCCCAACCCCCCAAGCCCACCCCCTTTGCCCCCTCCCAACAGACAGCCGTAAGTAACGTGATATTAACTACAGGGAGTGTACTGTACATAGGGGATATGCCACGTTGAGAATAGGAGTAAGAGTAAGAGTGTCAGTAAAAGTGAGAATGTAATAGTGAGAGCGAGAAAAAGTCAACCAGCCACGTTTAAGAATCGAGAGGGTCCTCATGCTGATGACTAAGGAAAGGGCCCCATATCTTAGAATACTCTTCCTTCTTACGGGTAGGTTGCTTACTGACAGTCATTCCTTCAAAGGCGGCCAGTTTAAGCATCTTGTTTAACCAATGTCGAAATTGTGGAGGATCCGCAGAAAGCCAATTTGCTAAAATGGTCTGTTTGGCCATCAGCCCAGCCTTATTCACAAATAGATTAAAGTGCGGGTTACAATGGCCTGATGTCGCTACATCACACCCTATCAGCCACAGTTGTGGTGACATGGGAATTATTCTGCCCCACACCGTAGAACAAAAGGACTGTATTCGACCCCAAAAGATCCCAAGTACTGTACAGGACCAAAAGCTGTGGATAAGATCCCCTGAGCCCGCAGCACACTTAATACATTGAGAGGAGGCACTGAGCCCCATTTTATGGGCAATATCTTTGGTGACATATAGTTGCCATATGAATTTAAATTGAAGTTCCCGTAAAAGGACATTATCAGTAAGACCTCTCACATTTTTAAGATATTGTTGAGCAATAACAGGAGTTACCTGCACACCAGCAATTCCATGCCATTTGTCACTGATAACATCAAAAACTGTTGTGCCCGTCAAATGTTTCAATACTCTAGAGAATATGGAACAGGACATCCTCCATTTGAGTTTGAAGCCAAAAAGCCCCTCAAGTTGTGACCTGTGTGTGCTTGGCATCATGTGTAAGTTATGAGTATAAACATAATGTCTAAGCTGAAGGAACGCAAAAAAATCTTGGGATGGGAGCTCAAAAAGTGACTGGAGTTCCTGAAAACTATGTAGATGGTTGGTATCCGGGTGGACTACTTGTATGACATGTGTTAGGCCTTTGGTCGCCCATTGTTGAAAAACAACATGTTCCATCCCTGGAGGAAACTGAGGATTACCACTGATAGGTAAAAATGCTGTATGAATCGCACCCACGCCTAGTAATCTGCATAGGTACGCCCACGCCTTGCTGCCCATCTGCACCAAAAACAAGCGTTTGCAATCCCGTGGTACAGAGCTTGAATCCAATTGTATCACTGCTGCTAGAGATACACCAAATAAACTGGCCTGTACGAATTTCGTAGGGGAAAAATATTCGGTATTAAGGAGCCAGTCCCGAATGTGCCGCAACATACATAAAAGATTATATCGCCGAAAATCTGGGCATGCCAACCCTCCTTCATCCTGCGCTCGTGTTAAGTAATGCCAGGCCAGTCTCGCCCGCAGTCCCTTCCAAATAAAACCCCGCAAAGATTTTTTTATAGCCTGTATATCGGAATTTGTCAACCACAAGGGAAGCATCTGGAGTATATACAGCCATTTTGGCAGTTCTACCATTTTTATTAGCTGGATTCTACCGGTCAGCGACAGGGGTAGATTCTGCCAATTTGACAAACGTTTTCCCATCTTTTCCAGAGCTGGCCCTACATTCGCACGATAAATGTTGGAGATAGAGCTCGTAATTTGTATACCCAAATACTTTATGCAGCCCGGTGCCCATTTTAAAGGGAAGTTCGGGCCCCATGTCTTATGAAGCTGTCCTTCTATAACCAATGCTTCGGACTTATCTTTATTTATTTTTAAACCAGAAAACCGGCCATATCGCATCTGGAGATCTAGAACCCTGGGGAGGGCTAGTTGGGGGTTAGTGAGAAAAACCAAGATGTCATCGGCAAAGGCCGCCGTTTTAAAAACTTGTCCTCCAATATCCAGACCTGTGATCAATGGGTCTTGTGCCATGTAACGAAGCAGAGGGTCTATGGCTAGGATATATAAGAGCGGTGATAGAGGACACCCCTGTCTAACTCCCCGTTGCGGAGTAAAGGCTTGAGAAAGTAAACCATTCGCAAAAATATGGGAAGATGGATTGGTATACAAAAGGGTTATATATTCCAGGATGTCACCCTGTATGCCATATCTCTGCAGAACAGAAAAAAGGTAGTCCCATGAGACCCTATCAAAGGCCTTTTCCGAATCAAAACTCACAGCCATAGAAGGGATATGACGTGCCTGACAATAGTCCATGGCAGCAAGCAATTTGACTATGTGGGAACTAGCTGCCCGCCCTTTCACAAAGCCTACCTGAGAATGGTAAATCAGGTCTGGTAGCACTCTACCCAACCTGGCAGCTAACACATTAGCCAGCAATTTTAAGTCGCAATTTAACAGCGAGATAGGGCGATACGACGACGCCAGTTGCGGGTTTTTGCCCGGTTTGGGAAGAACCGTTATGTACGCTTTATTAAAAGCAGAAGGAAAGCTACGTGAGTCCAATGCATGCTGAAAGAACAATTGTAAAGTATCAACTAAACCGTCTCCCAATATCTTATAGAAATCATACGAGAAACCGTCAGGACCGGGGGCTTTCCCGGTTTTGCTATTTTTTATGGCTAAGAGAAGTTCAGATGTGGTGATAGGGTTATTAAGCTGTCGCTGTTGGACATCTGTGAGCTGCGGGATATGTAAGCGTTCAAAAAAATCTTGTTCCTCTGAGGTATCCCCCAATCGATCTTCAGTATATAGGTGGGAATAAAACGTGCGAAGAACTTCGCATATTTCATCGCCTCTGCTGGCCCAAGTGCCCTGGTCAGATTTTAATTTTTCTATATAGGTTTTACTATGACGAGTCCGAACCAGGTTCGCCATCAGCTTCCCGGCTTTATTCCCATATCGAAAGAAAGAGTGTTCTTTAAACTGAAAGGATTTAAGAGCTCTCTGCTGCAGATGTGCTTGTAGTGTTCCTAACGTTAAATGGTATTGTGCCCAATTAGCTTGGGATGGATCTTGGACCAACCGCTGTTTGTCCTTCTTCAATTGGGAATCAAGTTGTATTATACTTGCAGTCAAAACTTTATTCCTACGTCTTAGAAATGAGATAATTTCTCCTCTCATTACCACCTTACCCGTTTGCCAAAATAGTTCAGGCTCGATTCTATGTTGACTATTAGTGTCTTGAAACTGTGCCCATTTAGTCTTAAGGTAATCACAGAAGTCCTTATCATCTTTAATATAAGTGGGGAATTTCCAACAATTAGAAATAGGCACATTATCATCCCAGTCAATATGAGCCCAGATCAATGCATGATCTGAAACTCCAGGTACCGCAATTCCTGTGGCTGAAACTAGGGGGAAAAGCACTGAGTCTCCTAGAATGTAATCTATGCGGGAAAGGGTGCCATGCGCTTTGGAGATGTGAGTGTAGTCCCTTTCCTCAGTGTGAAGTACTCGCCAGTAGTCCATAAATTGTAAGTCACGGCAGAGTTGGCTAATGGGAGTGGGCTTATGGGACTGCTGACGATGCGATTTACCAGAGGATCTATCCATATCCATGTCATGTACACTGTTAAAGTCCCCCAGTAACAATTGTCTACCTGCTCCATGGACATGAAAGAGGTTGGTAATGGTGGCAAAAAATTTTGACGATGGGACATTCGGCCCATAAATATTCCCAATTGAAATGTCCTTGCCATTAAGCTTCCCAGTAATAAAAATATAGCGTCCCTCATGGTCGGTTATTTCTTTAGTTAATTGGAAAGAAACATTTTTGTGAAGTAAAATCGCAACTCCCGCTTTTTTCCCATAAGCAGCAGAAAAAAAACATTGACCAACCCAATCCCTCCTAAGTTTTTTGGATTCAAGCTCTGTTAAATGTGTTTCCTGTATACCTGCAATCTGTACCTTGGATCTCTTCAGGAACTGCAAGACCTTTGTTCTTTTTATAGGATTCCCTAAGCCATTGACATTAAGGCTGGCAAATTTCAGGTGATTCCTACCGGTTCTAACAATAGGAATTGAATAGCATATTCATTTCCAGTGGAGAGACGACAAGCCCCCCAGCCTAGGCCCGCCATCTGATAATAAACTGTTATACTCCAATACTCAACTTGTCTGTTTTCCCCGAACGCAGCTCCCTGCAATGACATTATTATACAGAGTAAACCGAACAAATTCCCCGTACTACATATGCTGTCCTGCCGTCTTACCCTCCCCCCCTCCCTCCTCCCCCCACCCATGCCCTCCCCCAAACTCACACTTAATAACATACAGTTACTCGAGTCCCCTACCAAAGGGGTCCTCAGGGGGGTTCACTACTGATGCGATGTGCACCCCTCCTCCTGCAATCAAACGTTAGTTACAAACAGAACATCGACAGGATGACGATACTTGCATACTACTCTCTGTCAGTGGTGGTGTCCGCTTTTCTGGATTTAGCAAAACGAAAAACATACAAATTAAAGGGTAAAGCAAATCATGTGTTTCAAACATCGCAGTTCAAAAACATTAGTCCGTACCAGCAAAATAAAAGCTGCTAGCTGCTCCAAACATGCGTGAAAAGTAAATTAAACTAGAAGCGCTCTCTCGCGTCTACTGCCAGACAGTGTGTTTGCGCTCTCAGGTCCACCTCGAAGCCTCGATAGTCCCGGTTCGCCTGGGTATTAGGTGTCAGCCAGAGTTCATCTACTAGTGTCACCGCTTTGTAGATTCTTAGCGCCAAGAGTCTCATTGAAGCGATGGCTCCGTAATAAATTTGGGGAACTGGCGTGCAAACTTCCACATGAAACCGTCGTTGCCCGGTGGAAGAATTAACCCATGAATCAAATCAAAGAGGGGCTGTCACACGTATGCCCACCAATCCCACATCTTCAGATATTTCTCAGTCTGAGCACCCATGCATGCGTTCTGCGAGGCTCCGTGCCCCGCTATAGGCGTCAGAGAGCTGGTTGGAGGTCATTACACAATGGTGTATTTAAAAGATAAACCCTCCGATGCTCTCTAGAAGCGAATATGAGCCCATTTCTGGAACACACCTCAGTTCCATCCTCGGCAGCCAGTTCGAGCCATGTAAAAAGAAAAGAAAAACCGGAAAGCTCCGGTGTGACCATAGTAAAGGCCTTAACCCAAAATGAAAATTCCATTGACTCACCACCAGAGATGACGCAGCTAAGATAATCAGGCTTCCCCAAGCTTTGCAATGCAATCTTTAGCCGGTTCCACTGCGGTAAAAACATGTTCTTTGCCTCCATATCTGAACTTCAAAGTGGCTGGATAAGCCAGCTGAAACCGGATGTTCTTATTATAGAGATCCGTGCACAGGGGACTAAATAGCTTGCGCTTTTGAGCCAGTGCTGCGGAGAAATCTTGGAATAATCGTATGTCCACTTCCTTATATTTCAAAGGTTGTTTTGTACGATAAGCTTGGAAAATTTTTTGTTTTTGTGACCAGTTCAGCAATTTAGCAATGATAAAACGGGGGCGGGTATCACCCTCGCGTCGCCGTCCCAGCCGGTGTGCTCTTTCGATGCGAAACTCTCGACCAAGTTCAGGGAGGCCCAGTGCATCCGGGAGCCACTCTTCCAAAATGGCTTCTAAATTAGTTTCTCCCACGGATTCCGGAAAACCGGCAAGCCGAATGTTGTTCCTCCTGGCGCGATTTTCGAGGTCGTCGATCTTTTCTGCCTGAGTAGCCACAGTGGTTTCTAAAGCTTGTACTCGACTTTGCGTGGCAAGGGATGTATCTTCCAGTTCAGATACCCTAGCTTCCATTTCAGCTAAACGAGGAGGTAATTCCGCAATAGAGTCTTTTAGTTCTTTCATTTGGGAGGATAACTCGGCGAATCGTCCATCCAATGCTGCGACCACTGCATTAGTGACTGTAAGAGTAATATCCATTTGCGGAGCCAGTGTGGTCGGGGTACTCGGAGGTGTCGGCCTGCTCGTGGTTTCCGCCATCTTGTGAGTCCCTGCGCCCAATTTCTCTTTGTCTTTTTTGCTGCCTTTCAAGGGCATATTCCCTGCGCCTCGTAGCATAAATTTATCTATAGACATCAACGACCGATGATAGGTGTTTTAGGAGGTGAATCGTCAGATATTAGAAGGGATGGTTAGTGATTGCAGGAGGGGAGCGCACGGAGCTGAGCCAGAAGCGTCTGCTCAGCTACATCGCGTCACGTGACCAGCCCACCCCGACCCTTTAAAATAAATCCCCCACCCTCCCGAACCCCCCAAAGTGCCTTAAATTACCTGGGGTCCAGTGGGGGGTAGGGCGGGGAAACCGGCACGCTAAAGCAACCCTAAAACCCACCCTGACCCTTTAAAATAAATCCCCCACCCTCCTGCCAGGGTTAGGGCACTGTGTGCAGGAAGATCACAACACCCCGACCCTTGAAAATAAATCCCCCACCCTCCCGAACCCCCCCAAAGTGCCTTAAATTACCTGGGGTCCAGTGGGGGGCAGGGCGGGGAAACCGGCACGCTAAAGCAACCCTAAAACCCACCCAGACCCTTTAAAATAAATCCCCCACCCTCCTGCCAGGGTTAGGGCACTGTGTGCAGGAAGATCACAACACCCCGACCCTTGAAAATAAATCCCCCACCCTCCCGAACCCCCCCCAAAGTGCCTTAAATTACCTGGGGTCCAGTGGGGGGCAGGGCGGGGAAACCGGCACCCTAAAGCAACCCTAAAACCCACCCTGACCCTTTGAAATAAATCCCCCACCCTCCTGCCAGGATTAGGGCACTGTGTGCAGGAAGATCACAACACCCCGACCCTTGAAAATAAGTCCCCCACCCTCTCGAACCCCCCCAAAGTGCCTTAAATTACCTGGGGTCCAGTGGGGGGCAGGGCGGGGAAACCGGCACGCTAAAGCAACCCTAAAACCCACCCCAACCCTTTAAAATAAATCCCCCACCCTCCCGAACCCCCCCAAAGTGCCTTATATTACCTGGGGTCCATTGGGGGGGAGGGCGGGGAAACCGGCACGCTAAAGCAACCCTAAAACCCACCCTGCTATGGCCGGCGCCATTTTCCTTATGAAAAAACAATTCGCGCCAGGAGATCGCTCCCGGACCCCCGCTGGACCCCCAGGGACTTTTGGCCAGCTTGGGGGGGGGCCTCCTGACCCCCACAAGACTTGCCAAAAGCCCAGCAGGGGTCCGGAACGACCTCCTGCAGTCGAATCGTGTTGTCTACGGGCGGTGCCCTTTTGCGCAAATGGAGATTCACATCTCTAGAGACCTGCCTTATCACCAAACTGGAGTCAGTGTGTGCAGTAAAGGAGACCTGCCTTGTCCCCACCCAAGCTGGAGTCAGTGTGTGCGCATATTATAATGCAATGCACAGGAAGCAATGAGGTGACTGCAGGAGTAGTGCACTGGCTGCCTACCTAGGCTTGAATATATTAATGCTGCAGTACTAATACAAATAAATTATAATTCTGCTAAACTGCCACTAGCCTCACCAGTTACACTAGCCAAGTAGCTTAGTCAGACATTCACCACCACCTAATAATAATGAATTATTAATTCAGTGATATAACAAATCATTTTAAAAAAATTGAGTAGGTTAATATAAGAGATGACTGTAGTAGATTGAATAAAGATCTGATGTTTCTGCTCTCCTCACACCAAACAAAAACAACACACAAGCAGAGAAGCCCTTCTTACAAAGCTGAGCTAGTGAGTTAAGTAGGAGGAAAAGTAAACATACTTGTGCCAGTGTGGCTACTTAAAAAATACACTTACCAACAATCAATTACATATATTTGAACTGTGTACAGTTCCAGCCAGGACCACCTTTCTAAAATGCACAGTGATTGGCAAATTCAACATGCACGTGTCTGCTAACAAAAATAATAAACAAAGAAGTTCTAGTCACGTGAGTGCTGATCATCACATGTCAAGCTTCCAACTGTTTCCATTTCACATCCCCCCAACCATTACCTCAGTGGTAACCTTGGTAACATCAATAGATAAGAGCACAGCCAGCCAATAGGAATACATATTCATTCCTAAGTGACCTTTACTGACCTGGGAAGTGTGAACACTTTGTTTCATTTTCTGTTGGTGTTCATGAGTTTCCAGTTCCATTTCCCATCCCCCCAACCATCATCTCAGTGGTAACCTTGGTAACATCAATAGATAAGAGGGCTGCCAGCCAATAGGAACACATATTCATTCCTAACTGACCTTCAGTGACCTGGAAAGTGTTTATTTGTATCATTTTCAGTTAGTGCGCACTAAATCGAGTTAGTGCGCACTAACGGGGAGTTAGTGCGCACTAACTCGAGTTAGTGCGCACTAATCGGAAAAAACGATTTTTAACGATTTTTCAACGAAATAATCGTGCCAAACACGATTTTCTTCTCCTGCCACACGATTTCTATCGTTAAGACGATATGGAAAACGATTCACATCTCTATTCTAGGCTCTCCAGAGTGCCGCCCGAACCCCAGGAGATTGTTTCAGAAGGAAATACGATATATGAAGTCCAAGAAGTCCTGAACTCCCGTCGGAGGGGCAAAAAATTGAGTATCTGTTCCCCTGGAAAAACTACGGCCCAGAGGAGAATTCATGGGAGCCATCGTCTAACATATGGCATCCCAACCTCCTAAAAGACCAATCAGCAGTAACCAAGACAACCCAAAGCCTCGGGGGTTGTCTTGGTTACCCCCCTGGCTTAAGAAGGGAGGTACTATTGCACTCAGTGGCTCGTGGGCTGCTCCCATGAACCACCGCTCTCATGTCTGCAGCTGGGCCAGCTGCTGCCGACTCTTCGTCTTGCGGCAGGCTGCTGGGCACCATGCAGCAGGACGCCGCCAGCTCCTGCTACCTGTGCTTCCCCTTAGGTCTGTGCAGGTCCGACCAAAGGGCCTCTTAAAGGGACCGCAGTGGGAAAGACCCCACGACCCCTACTGATGACATCACTGGCATTGCCCTATATAAGGGTAGCTTTGATGCACCCTGCCTCAGAAACAGGTCCAGCTACGTCTAGTAGTGTGTGTTGCTTGCTCCTGCCTTTGTCTGACCAACCCACTCCTGCCATGCCTGCCCAGCCTACCTCTACCTTATCCAACCCTCTT
Source organism: Rhinatrema bivittatum (assembly GCF_901001135.1). Lineage (NCBI taxonomy): Eukaryota > Metazoa > Chordata > Amphibia > Gymnophiona > Rhinatrematidae > Rhinatrema > Rhinatrema bivittatum. The sequence continues at coordinate 61,926,568 of NC_042628.1, read as the reverse complement.
CCTCTTCCTCAGATGGATACCTGGTTTTGACCCTTGCCTGGACTTTCAATATGCCTGAACGCCCCCTGCCTCTGAAGTAAGCTTGCCTTGGACCACATCCTTAGTCGTAAGCAAAGTCCTTCACCTAAGTCCTGCCAGCCCCAGCACCCAAAAGCTCAACCCAAAGGGAATTTGAGCTGGTAAAGATGAAGCTCCTGAACAGCCTCTGATTCTCTGGGATCCACTTGCTGGCACTGAGAACCTGCAGTGTTAGCTTCGTGGACCCTTGGGCCGATCGGAACCAGAGAGTGGAGAGCTGTGAAGATTCACAGCAGCGGTCCCGACCGGGAGGCGGCAGAAGCTGACTCGTGGAGGGCTTGGAGATGAAGGCACGGAGGGCCCTATGCGACCAAGGGCTCGAGAGAGGGCTGAAGAGAAGACTGACCTGGTGGCAAGAGGTCTTCACCCTGGAAGCCGGTACTCCCCCGAGAGGAGCTCGTAAGAGTCCGGCCGCTGGGACTTAGGCGATTCACCCTGGAAGCCGGCGTCCCCCCAGGAGGAGCCCGTAGGGACCCGGCCGCTGGGACTTAGGAGAATCCTCAGAGAAGGGGTCGTCACTCACCAGGCCAGGGTCGAATACCAGAGGGTTGTCGTCAGCCAGTCCGGGTCAGAGCCAGAGAATAACCGAAATCCAATCCGAGTCAGAGCCAGAGACTAACCGAAATCCAATCCGAGTCAGAGCCAGAGAGTCAGGAGACGAGCAGGAACGCAGCAACTGGAAGCAGGAAGCAGGAGCACCTGGGAACCTCGTTGCAAGGCCCTGATGGAGTCCAGATGCAGGGTTTATATACCCTGAGGGCGTCTGACGTCATCCAGGGCTGGCCTGCAGGTTTCCTGTGCTGCCCCTTTAAATCAGGGCTCAGGCCGCGCGCGTGCGGCTAGGGGGCGGAGCCAGCCGCGGCGAGACGCCGGCTGCTCCGCCGGAGCGGGAGCACGTCGGCAGAGGTGGGGGCAGGCCCAGCCGCAGCGACAGAGCGTTGGGGGAAGCGCGGCAAGGGTCCCCGGAGGCCCGAGGAGGACAGGGAGGGCCCGCCGGACCGCGAAGGTAGGCAGCACGGCCGAAGCCGACCCGAAGCCGCAACAGTACCCCCCCTCCTACGCCCCCTCCCGGGAGGCCGTGGTCGGTCCGGGTGCTGGAGATGAAACTGCCGAAGGAGGTCCTTATCAAGGATGTGGGACGAAGGCTCCCAAGAATTCTCCTCCGGCCCATATCCCTCCCAGGAGAGTAGGTACTCCCAGCGGTGGCGCCGGCACCGGACATCCAATACATCTTTTACCGTGTAGGTGCACTCGGGCTCTGAGGAAACATCGGAGGGCTCCGGCGGGGACGTCCGGAATCGAGAGAGTACCAGCGGCTTGAGGAGGGACACGTGGAAGACATCATGGATCTTGAGAGTAGAGGGCAGACGGAGTCTATAGGATACAGCCCCTATGCGTTCGGCCACTGGAAAGGGTCCAATGTAACGAGGTGCCAGCCGCATGGACGGAGTCCGTAGTTGAATGTGCTTAGTACTTAACCACACTCTCGTCCCGGGTAAGAGGACTGGAGCCGGTCGTCGGGACCGATCTGCATATGCCTTGAACCGGGCTGCGGTCTTGTGAAGTTTCTCTTGCGTGGTGAGCCAAAGGCGATGGAGTTGGCTGGCCGTTAGTTGCGCCGCCGGTGAGGTGACCTGCACAGGTAATGGCAGCGGCGGTCTAGGGACCCTCCCATAAACTAGCTGAAAGGGAGACTGTAGCGTGGCGGAGTGCTTGTGGCGATTATAAGAAAACTCCGCCCAAGGAATGAGAGAGACCCAGTTGTCTTGGTGTTCGCCTACAAAGGCCCGAAGAAAGGTTTTCAGAGAGCGGTTGGTCCGCTCCACCTGTCCGTTACCCTGGGGATGGAAGGCCGTGGTAAAGTCCAATTGTATCCCAAATTTCTTGCATAATGCCCTCCAGTACTTGGCCGTGAATTGAGGACCTCGGTCGGAAGCGATATGCGAGGGCAACCCGTGTAATCGGAAGATATGCTGGACAAATAAATCGGCCAGCTCAGGGGCCGTGGGTAGCTTGGGGAGAGGAACGAAATGAGCCATCTTGGAAAACCGATCAACGGTGACCCAAATTACGGTTTTCCCCTCAGAGGGGGGCAACTCCACTACGAAGTCGGTGGAAAGATGGGACCATGGCTCCGTGGGAATAGGAAGCGGCTGGAGCAGCCCCCACGGGCGGCCTGGTGGCGGTTTTTGCTGGGCACACGTGGGACAGGACTGAACGTAGTGCCGGACATCCTCCCTCACTCGGGGCCACCAATAATACTCTGTGAGTAACTCAAGGGTTCGAGAAATCCCAGGATGGCCAGCCGTCAAGGAGTCGTGCGCCCAGGCCAGCACCTTCTTCCGTGAACGAACTGGAACCACCGTCCTCCCTTCGGGTCTTACGTCTGTGGCTGCCAGTAGCACTTTAGCTGGATCCAAAATGTACTGGGGCGCCTCCTTCGCATCGTCAACCTCAGAGGTGCGGGAGAGGGCATCCGCCCAAACATTCTTGGCTGCGGGTCGGTAGTGAAGCGAGAATTCGAACCAACTAAAAAAGAGGGACCAGCGGGCCTGTCAGGGGTTTAGCCTCTGGGCGTGAGACAAATACTGCAGATTCTTGTGGTCGGTATATACAATGATGGGATGTTGGGCTCCCTTCAACCACTGACGCCACTCCTCGAAAGCTAGTTTTATAGCCAGCAGCTCCTTGTCGCCAATCCCGTAATTCCTCTCGGCGGGCGAAAACTTGCGGGAGAAGTATGAGCAGGGCCAGGTCTTGCCGGTTGGGGAGGTTTGGAGCAGCACCGCCCCTACCGCGACATCAGAAGCATCCACCTCTACTATAAATTGGCGTTGAGGATCAGGGTGCCGGAGACAGGTGTCTTGTAAGAAAGCCTCTTTGAGATCCCTAAAGGCCTGAGTAGCAGCGGGAGACCAGTTTCGTGCATCCGCGCCCTTCCTTGTGAGGGCCGTCAGGGGGGCTACCAAGCTGGAGTAATGTGGGATAAACTGGCGGTAGAAATTTGCGAATCCTAAGAACCGCTGCAGCGCTTTCACCCCCGATGGTTGCGGCCAGCCCTTGATGGCGCTCACCTTGTCCGGATCCATGTGGAAGCCAGTAGAGGAGACAATATATCCGAGGAAGGGCAGTGATTCTTGTTCGAACTGGCACTTCTCTAGTTTAGCGTACAGACGGTTCTCCCTGAGTTTCCGTAGAACTTGCCGCACGTGTTGCCGATGTGTCTCGAGATCCTGGGAATATATCAATACGTCGTCTAGGTATACGATGACGAAGGTGTATAGGAAGTCGCGGAGAACCTCGTTCATCAAGTTCTGGAACACGGCTGGGGCGTTACAGAGACCAAATGGCATGACCCGGTACTCGTAATGGCCGTCCCTGGTGTTAAACGCGGTCTTCCACTCGTCCCCCGGGCGTATGCGAACAAGATTGTAAGCTCCCCGGAGGTCCAATTTGGTGAACACACGGGCCCCTTGGAGACGGTCCAGAAGCTCCGGAATCAGAGGCAACGGGTAACGGTCTCGGCGAGTGATTTGATTCAAGCCCCGATAATCAATACAGGGGCGGAGAGACCCGTCTTTCTTCCCTACGAAGAAAAACCCGGCCCCGGCCGGGGATTTGGATGGTCTGATGAAACCCCGGTTCAAGTTTTCCTTAATATAGGCTGACATAGCTTGGGTCTCCGGCAGAGACAGGGGGTAGACTCTCCCACGGGGCGGTGTGGTACCTGGTAGCAAATTAATTGCGCAATCAAAGGGTCGGTGCTCCGGGAGTAATTCTGCCTTTTCCTTAGAGAAGACATCCTGAAAGGCATGGTACTGTGGAGGTACCGTTAACGGGGCTGTGCAGAGTGATATGGTTTGCAACGGGCGTGCGGGAAGGCAATGACGGTGGCACGCAGAGCTCCAGGAGGTAATCTGAAGGGTCCTCCAGTCGATCACCGGAGAATGTTCCCGAAGCCAGGGTAGGCCCAGGATGACTGGGTGGATAGACTTTTCAAGGATAAGAAACGAGATTTCCTCCTGGTGGAGGGCCCCCACCTGGAGCTTCAGGGGACTGGTGCAAGTGGATATTACCCCAGGAAGTGGATTCCCTTGGATGGCGGAAACCCGCACGGGCGGTTCTTGAGGACGAACATTGAGCTGAAGCTGTTGTACCAATTCCTTGAGGACGAAATTCCCCCCGGACCCCGAGTCGAGTAGGGCAAGTGTATCAAAGTCTCCCCCTGGAAGACAGAGTCGTACCGGAATGGTACATGGGGAGCTGGGCGATATGTTGCCTAGAGTCAACTCCCCGCTGAGCTCTAGGTTCGGGCGTTTCCCGAACGCTCGGTACAGCGAGCCAGGAAGTGGCCCTTGCCCCCGCAGTAAAGACAGAGTCCTTGTGTATGACGGCGCCTCCGTTCCTCGGAAGACAGAGAACCCCGACCCAACTGCATGGGCTCCTCTGTAGGAGAGGCTGAGGCTGTAGGCGGTGAAGCTCGAACTCGAGGCGGAGTGATCCTGCGGGTAGTTTGTCCCTGAGTAGGCCGTCGCTCTCGGAATCTGCGTTGAATTCGGCGGTCTACTCGTCCGGCTAGTTCAATGAGCTCTTGTAGGTCATCGGGCAGGTTACGGCCTGCGAGCTCGTCCTGGAGACGTGGGGAGAGCCCCTCCAGGAAAATGCCGTGCAGGCTGTCCGCCCCCCACGCCAGTTCCGTGGCCAGAGTCTGGAATTCCATGGCGAACTCTTCTAGTGGCCGGCTCCCTTGCCTCAGCTGGAGTAGTTCTGAAGCGGCGGTAGCGGACCGGGAGGGTTCATCAAAGACTCGGCGAAAGGCTTGGACAAACTGCACCAAGTTGTTGAGCCGGGAATCCTGGCGTTCCCAGAGGGCCGACGCCCACGACAACGGTCTCCCATCCAGGAGAGAGATTATATATGTCGTCTTGACTCGATCGGACGGGAACTGTGCCGGCAGGAGATCGAAGCGGATGTAACACTGGTTGAGGAAACCACGGCACGCTTTCGGATCCCCGGAATACCTGGAGGGAGCCGGCATCTGAACTGGGGCGGAGGGACCGGCACTAGCCTGGGAAGAGGATGCCCCAGTCCTGGCCGCTGAGGACCCCTCCACGCGGTCCGCTAGGCGTTGGACTGTGGACATCAGGGTGTCAAGGCACATCTGTTGCTGCTGCAGTTTTTGGGCAATGCCCGGAATAGCCTTCAGGCCGGCGAGGTCCGCCGGGTCCATGGCCTTGCAATCTGTTAGCTTCGTGGACCCTTGGGCCGATCGGAACCGGAGAGTGGAGAGCTGTGAAGATTCGCAGCAGCGGTCCTGACCGGGAGGCGGCAGAAGCTGACTCGTGGAGGGCTTGGAGATGAAGGCACGGAGGGCCCTATGCGACCAAGGGCTCGAGAGAGGGCTGAAGAGAAGACTGACCTGGTGGCAAGAGGTCTTCACCCTGGAAGCCGGTACTCCCCCGAGAGGAGCTCGTAAGAGTCCGGCCGCTGGGACTTAGGCGATTCACCCTGGAAGCCGGCGTCCCCCCAGGAGGAGCCCGTAGGGACCCGGCCGCTGGGACTTAGGAGAATCCTCAGAGAAGGGGTCGTCACTCACCAAGCCAGGGTCGAATACCAGAGGGTTGTCGTCAGCCAGTCCGGGTCAGAGCCAGAGAATAACCAAAATCCAATCCGAGTCAGAGCCAGAGAATAACCGAAATCCAATCCGAGTCAGAGCCAGAGAGTCAGGAGACGAGCAGGAACGCAGCAACTGGAAGCAGGAAGCAGGAGCACCTGGGAACCTCGTTGCAAGGCCCTGATGGAGTCCAGATGCAGGGTTTATATACCCTGAGGGCGTCTGACGTCATCCAGGGCTGGCCTGCAGGTTTCCTGTGCTGTCCCTTTAAATCAGGGCTCAGGCCGCGCTCGTGCGGCTAGGGGGCGGAGCCAGCCGCGGCGAGACGCCGGCTGCTCCGCCGGAGCGGGAGCACGTCGGCAGAGGCGGGGGCAGGCCCAGCCGCAGCGGCAGAGCGTCGGGGGAAGTGCGGCAAGGGTCCCCGGAGGCCCGAGGAGGACAGGGAGGGCCCACCGGACCGCAAAGGTAGGCGGCACGGCCGGAGCCGACCCGAAGCCGCAACATGCAGGGCTCCTTCCTGCAGGTAGAGCCAATCTCACCCCAGCCCAAGGGTCCACAGATACAACAACAACATTGTCACACAGACCCACACACTCACTGACTCATACACACAAACACCCAAACACGCACACACATTATCACACATGCTCATTGACACACAAATACTTAGTTTCACACACCCATTGTCACACATGCTTACTGACTGGCACACATTTTCGCATGTTCACTGACACACACACACTTTCTCAAATGCTAATGCACAAAAGCACATTCTGATACACTGACACACATACATGCTCGGTCACACATACATGCTCGGTCACATGCTTGGTCACATGCTCTGTCACATAAAGTGATTGGTCACACATACTCTCAGAGCCTAAATCATTTACATACACACACTCTTCCTTTGCCCCTACCCCCCCCCCCCCCCCCCCATGCAGCAACTGTCTGTAACTCAAGTTGGTGATTAGGGGGATGCAACAAAGCCCCTGGATAACAGATTCCCATTGGGCTGCGTGGCTGCCTCTTGCTGTGATAGGAGGCATCCCTTGCTGTAGGAGAGGGCAGATTATTTTGTTTTCATTTTTGCCACAGCCTGAGGACAATGGGGGGCCCACAGCAAAGAAGCAGAAGGCATGGAGACAAAGGAGAGGCAACAGCAGGAAGAGACAGAATGCGAGCCAATGAGAGGGGGTGGCGCTGACTGAAGGTGAGTGAGAGCAGCAGTAGGAGGTCCGGGGAGCTGTTGCCGCCACTGCCACGGGAAAAGTCAGCAAGGAGAAGTCTCGGAGGAGACTCCTACTATGGGAGAAGTGTTGCTGGGGCCCGGATTGGTTGCAGCGGCCCCGCACGCATTTGGGCCTCTGTGACCAACACATACCATGTGCTTGGCTGGCCCGGCCCACCAGGGCATACCCAAAGCCCCGATAGGCCAATCAGCTCCTTGTGAAAACCCAGGACTGGGCTCAGGTCACTTAAGCCTCTCTCTCTTTCTCTCATACTCGTAGTTACAAGTCCCAGAAGGCTTTGGGAGAAAGTTTAGCATGACACCAGCCAGGGGATGGAAGTATGGGGCTTTTTTGGCAATTAAGTGGTGCTTGGAATGAAACAGAGGATTCCTTTTAGCAATTGTCTATCTCCTTCTTGCAGGTTGCTAGGTTTAAGGTCAGTGCCTTTCAGCAGCCATGTCTGTACCTGCTGGGCAAGGAAACCGATTTCCTTCTCATTACAAATGAAAAGGTGTACAATAGAAAAACAGTCAACAAATGTCAGAGCGGCACATTTCTACTCTTATCCTACGCTCAAAACACACTTTTTTTCCATTGAAATCACGCACTGTTTTCTGAGTCATGCGCTGAAGACAATCCCTTCTTGACTTTTAACTAAGAACCAACAATATCAAGGTAGGGGTGTTAATACCCTGCCACACCCCAGCGCCCTCTCCCCCAGGCAAGACATTGTTTGGACCCTATCCAATGCAAGAGGATTAAACTCTCATTACAATAAAACAAACATAACAAATCTCCAAAACATTTCTGTGATTCATGGGATGTTTATCTTTGGAGCAGTGAAACTAATGAGTTTCTCCCTGGTTGAATTGTCTATCAAAGCTGTATTAGGAGCACACTCTGGAGGCAGAGATATCTTCCATTCATTAGTACCCTCCCTCCAAGCCCATTTTGGCTAGGAATGGCAAGCAAAATCAAAGTATAAGCTCTCATGGGTGGGCACCTACAACTAGCTTAACAAATCATAAACTCTCTTGGAGGGGGCACCTAAAGTTGAACAGGAAGCTCAAGTCACATGCACAGTGCCAAAGTGCATACTCTTCAGCTGAAGATGCCTGCCCCAGAGAGCTTATGCTTTGATTTTACTTGCCATTCCTTGCCAAAACAGCACTGCATCTGAGATTGGTGCTTTCCATCCCAACTTGTGGGCCTATTCTCTCATTCTAGGCCATTTTGACAAGGAATGACAAGTAAAATAAAAGAGTAAGCTCTCTTGGGAACGCACCTACAGCTAGATGAGCAAAGCACAAGCTCTCTGGGAGGTCGCCAAGAGCTGAACAGTACACATTTTAACACTACATGGGGATGTGCTATCCAGATGTACAGGAAAACAAAGAAGATCTGCGACTGCTGCCTGCCTAAGAGAGCTTACACTGGAAATTTAATTCCTGGGTCTGAAGTGGAGTAAACTTACATTTCTGGTGGCAGTGTGGACTATTGTTGTGCCCATTGAGGTACTACACTTCAGACCCAGGAGGATTTATAGTTCCAATGTAAGCTCTCTGGGGTGGGCACCTGCATCTGAACAGTACTTCACAGTCGGGATGCACAGCACCAAGTGCAAAGCATTCAGTTGAAGGTGCCTTCCCCAGAGAGCTTATGTTTTGTTCAGCTGAGCTCTAAGCCCCAGAAAGCTTATGCTGGAAATGTAACTCTTTCTTTGGTCTGAGGTAGAGTAAACTCAAATTTCTGGTGGCCAAAGTTATTCTTTTGGTGTGCCCAATATGTTAGGAACTGCTAAATACTACTTCCTGGGCACAGAAATAGAATATCATGGGTCACCAGAAATGTGAATTACATTTTATTCCACCTCAAGCCAAACAGTTAAGAAAACACAGGAGTAAGGCGGTAAGTGCTTGAAGCTGGAAGGAGTATATAGTGCTTAAATGGTTTCTCTTACCTTGATGGTGGAAGGCAACAAGGATTAATTCAAATTAGTACCAATGCATACTGCAGTTCCACAGGGCTCAGCGTTATCGATGATGTTATATAACAATCCTACAGCAGATTCTAAATGAAAGTAGTCCTAGCTTTACTAATGCGCTTATTTAAATTTAAACAGGGAGAAGAGCGAAATATCTTTCTAAAACACTCAAGAGGCAGATAGAAAAGGGAGTGCAGTCAACAGTTGTAGCAGCAATATTTCTACTAGCAAACACAGATTAAGAAATTCTATTTCCAAAGCAGACAGAGATTGAAAATATTAAAGCAAGAAAAGCAACTCAGGGAGGGTAACTTCAAAACAAGCATGCACCTGCCCATATGTGGACATGCACATGAAGTGCTGAATTTTATATTGTGCATGTAAGATGCAAAATATGCACAACTCTACCCAACAAAATATTTGAGCATCTAAACGTTACCCGGCATGTAATGTTAAACATAGCCAAACAAGTATTGTGTTAACATTTATCCACCTATCTCACTATCAGGCCGATTCACGGCTCGATACTGTAAGGCCGCGGTAGAAACAGTGCGGCAGTGTCAGGCGCACCCTTCCTCCCCGCACGCACAGTTCTCTTGACCTAGCGCCTGTTACTCTCTTCTAATTGCATGCAAATGCATTCCGCGGCTGTGAAGAGTTAGGGAAGGGTTATGCCCGCGCAACCCATTTTACTGTATAGGCGCTTAATACAGCGCCTATACAGTAACCTGGGTGCGCTGGTACCTGTCATTTCAAATGACATTTGAAATGACAGGCACCAGGAAGTGTAAAACACAAAATTTTTAAATACCTGTTGGAGGGCCGCGTGGGTCCAGGCGGCCGGCGGGCGGCGATATCCGGGGGGCAGGTGGTTGCGTGTTAAATCTAGGCCGGGTCGCACAGACGCGCATTCATTCACTGCCGGTGGGGGCTGCCGAATCGCAGGGGTCGCACAGGCACGCCTGTGCGGCCCCTGCGATTCGGTGCTCAAGGCAGTCACATGCCGTGACGTCGGGTGTCGTGACGTCACGCCTTGAGCGCCGAATCGCAGGGGTCGCACAGGCGCGCATTCATTCATCCAGGCGGAGGAGCCGGCTGCTTTCGCCGCCGGCTCCTCCGCCTGGATGAATGCGCGCCTGTGCGACCCGGCCTAGATTTAACACGCGACCACCCGCCCCCCGGCTCCCGCCGCCGGCCGCCTGGACCCACGCGGCCCTCCGACAGGTATTTAAAAATTTTTATTTTTTTTTCTGACAGGTTTTTATGTGTCCCACAGCATTACATTTTCTCGATCATCTCTGTATCGCTTTTTTTTTTATTGTGTTTTATTGTTTTTGAGTATCTTAAGTGGTGTCGATGGATTTGTTACTAGACTCACAGTCCTAACACCTACTAGGGGGAGGCGGTAAACTAACACGTTAAGGCCGCGGCAAAACAGCGGGTTACTAAGGAGATAATATCAGCGCCCGTTAAAGTATCGGAGGGGAATAGCTAATTCCTTCATTATACAGCTAATTCGTTCATTTACACATCATATACATGCTGCGTGCGGAAAGGGTTATGTGTCTATTTTACGAAGCGCTAAGGACGCGTGAAACTGGAGACTGTATCGCTGGATCGCCTTACTCGTCTGTATTGTGCACTCCCAGCACGTTACAGACGGGGAATCTTTAACCGCATGTTACTGTATCGACCTGTCAGTAAAGTCCGCGGGAGAGCGGGCAAATGCCCGCTCTCCCGGCGCGCGCACAGGCCACTCGCCTGTGCGTGCGATACAGTATTCAAATGAGGCCCGGCGGTAGAAACGGGCAAAAGGAGGCGCTAGGGACACTAGCGCGTCCCTAGCGCCTCCTTTTTGAGAGGAGTGGCGGCTGTCAGCGGGTTTGACAGCCGACGCTCAATTTTGCCGGCGTCGGTTCTCGAGCCCGCTGACAGCCACGGGCTCGGAAACCGGACACCGGCAAAATTGAGCGTCCGGTTTTCAACCCGACAGCCGGCGGCCGACTTCAAATTTTTTTTTTCTTTTTTTTTAAACTTTTTTTACTCTTCGGGGCCTCCGACTTAATATCACCATGATATTAAGTCGGAGGGTACACAGAAAAGCAGTTTTTACTGCTTTTCTGTGCACTTTCCCGGTGCCGGAAGAAATTAGCGCCTACCTTTGGGTAGGCGCTAATTTCTGAAAGTAAAATGTGCGGCTTGGCTGCACATTTTACTTTCTGAATCGCGCGCGAATACCTAATAGGACCATCAACATGCATTTGCTGAGGGCGCTATTAGGTTTGGCGGGTTGGACATGCGTTTTCCGCCCCTTACTGAATAAGGGGTAAGGGAAAACGCGCATCCAATGACAGGTTAACAGTGCTCTCCGTTGGAGCGCCCTGTACTGTCTCAGCTTGGACTGGGAGATTCATCAAGTTACGGTAGTGCTCTAATGTGCGTTAAACAGTATATATTGCACAATATATGCAATATTTTGCATCTCCCCACCCAAGTTCCTTCTACTATTACAATAATCTTCTTTGCAAGCGATTTGCATGCATGAAAAAAATTAATTACTAGGTAATCTGATGCAAATATTTTATTGCGTTCGACTGAGAAGGTGGTCAGCCACACTAAAATGCCTACACCTCTTTGAAAAGTGGTAAATGTGAGGCGGGAGGCCCAAGACCCTAACATGGTTCCCGAGGCTCCCATCTCACATTTAAAGTTCCAACCAACCAAAGAAAAAAATGACATGGCTCAATAAAAGGGCCATCACTCGAGGTGGATCCAACTCCCCAAAAGTATAAAAAAAAAAATGATGAAAGTGTCCGCAAGGTAATGGCCCTGGCCCCCCAATGTCATCCCAAAGATTAAACCAAGGTATCATTGCCCCCCTCCAAAGGTGATGTTACAAAAATTCAGTAGTCCGGGTCCAGGCACCCCCTGCCCCCCAAGGCACCCCCACCCAACCCCTCCAAAGACCGACATAAAAAGTAGGCTACAGTCCCTCCCACCGCCACACCTGAAAGGCAAAAACTGAAGGTCCTGGGTCCCAGTCCTCCACCTTCTGGCACCCTCCCCTCCACACCTTCTGAATCTTAAAATCAAATTGCAGGTCCCACGTCGAGGCAAGGGGCGCACCCTGGTTGGCCATGTGACTGTGGCAAGGTCCGGATCTTGATCCACGTATCTGGCTCCAGTCACATGACTGAAGCAAGGTCATGTCTGCGCCATTTTGAAAAATGGTGCAGACCGGACTAGGTAAGAGGATGCGTCCCGACCCTGATGTAAAGTTTTGGGGGGTGTGGGGGGAGGGTGCTGGAAGAGGAAGGGGGGCAATGACACCTTGATTTCACCTTTGGAAGGGAGGGTGGGAGGACTGGGGCCATTGCTGCGTGGACACTTTAATCTTTTTTTTGCATTTCTGGGAAGTCCGGGCTGTCTTGAGTGGTGGCACAGGATTGAGATGGTGGTCAGCCCTGACCCCTACTCAGCCTCCCTGTTTGGCTGGTGGCCCTTTAAAGAGATGGCAGACCCTGGAGGTTGGGGCCATCATCGGGTTAAAGGGCCACTGGGCACATTATCTATCCCCACGGTGTTTGGCCACGAGACAAAAGAATGTGCTGCAGAGCCCCAAAGCTTTTTCGGAGGAAGGGCCCCACTATTACAGCCACACTCTCCCCTGCAATAGTGGGAACCCTCCCACAATAAAACTCCTGGCTTAGTAGCTCTAGGCCTACACCGGATAAGTATTGGTTTTGCAAACTAATCAGACTTAAGTGACAGCAAGGCTGCTGCTTACCCGAAGTCAAAAATTATCTGAATAAGTGGCGCAATTCAGCTCTATTCACTTATTTGTGCTCCTAATTTTAATCATTTACGTAAAATTTAACTTGCATAGTGTTCTTAGCAAATGTTGATTTTTATGTGTGCACTTCCTCAAATTTTGTAATGTGCACGTGAAAAGGAAATTATTGGTTTTACCATTCAGTCCACCAATTTGCCTTGTCTATCTGCACCTCGTAAAGACCTTCCTGGCTGTTCAGCCTGAATTCTCCTCGTGTCACCCAGACCCCTCACCCAGTCATTTTTTTCACTTTCACTTTCAAGAGCACTTACACCTGATATTGAACAGCAGTAAATATATGCAAGTAAAAGACTTAATGCGTGTCACTTTGGCGGTTTTAAAATAGAAACTTACGTGCGTACATGTTGGTCTCTCCCCAGAATGCTTTCTGACCCGCCCCTGGTTCACCCCTTTTTTCTATGTGCAAATTTACTCATAGTCCCTGTGTCTCGCATGTTTGCTGTTTACAAAATACCATTTACTCACTCATGTGCACACGGTTTTTTTTCTACAGACAAATTTACTCGCGGTCCCTATGTCAAGCATGTTTGTTGCTGTTTACAAAATACCATTTCATTCATATGCACGTTTTTTTTTTTTTCTACGCACAAATTTACTCACGGTCCCTGAGTCAGACATGTTTGTTGCTGTTTAGAAAATACTATTTACTCACACATATGCACACATGGGGTTTTTTTTTTCACATACAGCTTTTTAAAATCTACCTCTTAGCTTTTGGAACATGGGTTTAGTCCTTATGTGGAACACAAACACCAAAATGTGGTTCCCAAGCTTGCTTACACCAGTTTGAACCAATTCTCCTCCCCAGGGAGAATAGCAAATACTTTTTTCTAAAGCACTCAAAGGGAAAACAGTCAACAGTTTTAGCAGCAATATTTGTACAAGCAAACACAGATTAAGCAATTCTATTTCAAAAGCAGGCAAAGATTATGAAAATAGTGCTAGCAGCAGTATTGAATCAAACAGGCGCAGATTAAGAAAGATTATTGCATAAGCAGACAGGTTACTTTTGTTGTTGATGTTTTATTTGTGTCTTATTTGTGTTAATTCTTTTATGTAAATTTTTTGATTGCAGCTTGTAGCCTGCCTAGACCGTACATAGGCGGGATAAAAATATTTGTAAATAAATAAATACAGTGGTTAGTGAGATCTGTCGTCACCTATGTATGCATAGCTCATCAAATGGGTAGAGCTTGAAAATTACTATCGGGCCAATACAGTAAACCGGCATTTGGATGCGCGTTTTCGACGCTCTAGCTTTACCCCTTATTCAGTAAGGGGTAATAGCGCATCAAAAACGTGCATCCAACCCCCCCGAGACTAATAGCGCCCGCAACATGCAAATGCATGTTGATGACCCTATTAGTCATTCCCGAGCGAAACAGTAAGTAAAATGTGCAGCCAAGCCGCACATTTTACTTTAAGAAATTAGCGCCTACCCAAAGGTAGGCGTTAAGTTCTGCCGGCGCTGGGGAAGTGCACAGAAAAGCAGTAAAAACTGCTTTTTTGTGCATCCTCCGACAATATCATGGTGATATTAAGTCGGAGGTCCCAAAAGTTTAAAAAAGTTAAAAATAATTTTTAAAAAATTTAAAATCGGCTCGCGGGTTGAAAACCGGACGCTCAATTTTGCTGGCGTCTGGTTTACAAACCTGTGGCTGTCAGCGGGCTCGAGAATCAACGCCGGCAAAATTGAGCGTCGGCTGTCAAACCCGCTGACAGCCGCCGCTCCTGTCCAAAAAGAGGCGCTAGGGACGCACTAGTGTCCCTAGCGCCTCTTTTTACCGAGGGCCCTAATTTAAATATTTCGTTTTACTGTATCACGCACACAGGACACTGGCCTGTGCGCGTGCCGGGAGAGCAGGCGCTCGCCCGCTCTCCCGCGAACTTTACTGTATCAGCCTGTATGTAGGTAAATCTAGAAGACAGCTGGTTGACCAGTGGAGTAGTAAATTGAAACCAGCTGCCGATTTGGTAGCATTTCAAAGGACTGTTTGTGTGACTCAAGGAAAGATTTGCTGTGGTTTCCTGAGGACTTTGTTGAAGTGACAAGGCCGCCAGCTGTAGCATAGGTGGTCGAAGGCACCGCTCCTGGCAAAATGTGCTTTTTATGTGAAACTCCTGTAAAAGATTACAAAATTGTGATTAGACTGGCAAAAAAAAATACATTTTTCTCCACGCAGTTCAGGGAATTGGCCAGAAAACCTTTTTCAGTTGCTAAAGGGACTGACTAGGCCTTGCCTAAGAGCCGTCAGTAGTTCACTGGAGGATTTAAAAGTTGAGGATTCTGCCAACGTTTTTGACTGTAATCTTGCCATTATTTGTAGGAGCTTTGTATCTGTTCCATCATTTACCTCTTTTGTCAAGAGTGCTGAAAAAGGGGAAGCTGAGCAACTTTCTACCTCCCCAGTTAGACTGGCAAGCTCTGTACTGAGTTCCCCCTTGCTGTGAGGGTTTAGAACAGTCAGTAGTGATGAGTAGGCAAAGGCCTCCAAAGAACTTAAATAACTACAACTAGATTTCGAAAGCTGCTTATAGCTTATTTATTCCAGCAGGCTTAGGAGTAACTGCCAACCCTGCCATCCAGTTCGATGTTATGCTGGGTTTGATTAGTTTTGGCTGCTGCTGAGTGAAGGGATGGCTTGATAGTATGAATTTTTGCACACTTAGGTTTCTAACCTGTTTTAGTTTCTGGCTGGGACTATGAGTGGGTTTAATATCAAACTTGATGGATGGATGATGTGCCTGGTTTTCGATTTGTATTATGTTGATTTACTGTATGTATTTATCTTTTTAAGTCTGTTTCCATTTATGATGTTTATGGGGGGAAATCAGGAAACACTTAAACATGCTGATTATTTATTAATACTTGGAACATAAACCCATCAACTCACCAAAGGATCTAGTTGGGGAGAATTATTCCCTATTCCTCAAAAACCATAGGGTCTCCAATGTAATACGAGGTAGTTTCTCTAGCAAAGAAAAGATAGTAGCGCCAACATTATCACTCGAAGCAACCACATCAAGAATATTCCCAGGAGCCACTGGTTCTTTCTATACATTAGTCTGCCTATCTCTAGGGCTGAAGCCACTAGCCTCTTCAGCCATGGTTGACAGCCCCTCAGACTTAGCAATGTAACCTGCGCTAACATTGGGAGAAGATGAGAATTGAGCATTAGGGAGAGATGTCAGTCCCACCCAAGCAGTGCCAGTAGCATCAAGCTTGTCAGACCAAAACTGAATATAACTTTAGATGGGAGCAAAAACTCCTCAATTGAAAATTGACCCATGGGGAGAGGGACCCCATTCCTAGATGGAAAAGGCCTAATGGATCCCTTTCTATGGGGAAGAAGAGTTCAATAGAGGGTTGCTCGGGAAAATCAGTGAAAGGGAGAAGAGTACTCACAACCAGGAGAATCTCCATAACAAATCCTTCCCAGGGGCGAGTGGCTTCGGCTGGGTGCCAGAGGCTGCGCATCGCCTGACATTGCCTTTTATCCCCTCCACCGGTGCCTCAGAATGACATGAGATGGCATATGCCAGGATCTTCCACGAGTCAGCAGCAACCTGTTATTGTTTATTTTTATCTATTATGGATGTACCCGTCATTTCCTCCCAGTGGGCACATGTATTTATAATTAGGTCTTTCCTCATTAGCTAGAGCTTGGTCTAGCTCCTGGTCCTCATATTCTGGCTACATTCTTGTTATCTGAATCCAGAAGACTTCATTGTTTCCAATTTCTGCCTTAAGCATTCCTGCTGGATCTCTTTGCTGCTCCTGGATTCCTGGTGTGCTCCTGCTTCTCACTCTGCTCTAAGCATTCAGCTCTTTGCTTGGTCAGGATCTACCCCTGTTCCTCATGCCTCATTGGCTACCAGCCCCTGAGGGTTCAACCCAAGGGGAAGGTTGTTGGCGAAGGCAGAATATCCCTAGCTTTCCTGCTCTCACTGTCATTGGTCTGGATTTGCATATCCAGACCTTAAGCCATTCATTCCTGGCAGGGCCGGATTAAGGCCAACTGATGTCCTAAGCACAGCCCAACAATGGTGCCCCCTCAGCCCTTCCGTTGCTTAACTGACAAGACATTGACTCAATAATTATTGAAGATAATTAAAAGATTAAAAATTAAGTTTTCTTCCAAGCCAACCCCCAATTTTTTTTAAATTTTATTTATTTAACACTAAATAGCAGTAAGCAATATAAGCAACTCATTTACTTATAACTAGGAGGTAACAGAAAAACTGAAAATTTTCAACACTCTGTGGTGCCCTCCTACCTTGGTGCCCTGTGCACTTGCTTATTTTGTTTAATGGTTAATCCAGGGCTGGTTCCTGGGCAATCCACAGGTGACTACCATCACAGTGGGAGCTAACTGCATTACCAGTAGGTAATATTCGGCCCAGCAGGAGGAGGGAAGAGCTTCTCTTTCTCCTGCCTGGGCTTGGTAGACACTTTGGGGATTTTAAATATGGGATGGGAGGAGATCAGTGTCCCTGGTCTGGTACTTGTCTTTATCTTAGGGGCGGAAGGAAGGGGGATCAGGCGTCACTCAGCCCCCTGCATTTTTTGTCTTGCCAGTGGGAGGGAAGGGCAATTGTATGTCTCTGGCCCATAACATATTTTTGGCAATAATCACAATCCCAGTGAAAAGATAACTTTATCTGATATATTCAGCAGCACTTTTATCCAGATATGGGGTGCTGGATATCCAGCTGAACTTATCCAAATAAAGTTATTTAGGTTACTTTGCCACTCAGGGCTTTTGAATATGGACCTCTCTAAAATTAGTTGGCTCAGGAGATAAGCACAGGGATACAAAAGCAGTCGCCTCTGGGACTGGAGAGCTCAGTAAATGGTCACAGGGATATAGAGCCATCATCTCTAGGAATGGAGAGCTCAGGGGATTAGCACAGAGATACAGAGCCTGCCTCCTCTAGAACTAGAGGCCTCAGGGGACGGGCACAGGGACGCAGAGACTGTCTCCTCTAGGCCTGGAAAGATCAGGGAATGAGCATAGAGATACCTCGAGAACCAGGAAAGTTCAGAGGATGAGCACAGGGATAGGGGGCCTGTCACCACTAGGGCTGGAGAGCTCAGGAGATGGAGGGATATAGTCTGTCATCTCTAGGGCTGATGGGTGTAGGGATACAGAGCCTGTCACCTCTGTGCTCCCCTCCATGCTACTAGAGATGTTCATTGCCCTGTTCTAGCAATTCCTGCTCCAGCTTGCCTGGTGTGGGATGATCTTGCCATCTCTCACTGATATTATCGCAAGCCAATCATAAGAGACACTTGGGCTGGTCATTCCCAAATGTGCAAGATTAGGGTGCATATTTTTATGCTAGAGGTAGGGATGGGAATGATATCGGAGAGTAGCATCCTTATACCTTGTTAGAGAAGGGATGGGCAAGGCCTAATTATTGCTTTTTATTATTTGATGTTTATGTTGTTGAATTTGATTTATATACTATTGTATGTTAATATATTTTGATGCTGTAAACTGCCCTGGGTCCATTTTGGAAGACAGAGCAAAATAAATAACAAATGTAATGTAGCACTGGAGGGTTCAGGGGATGGGCACAGGGATACAGAGACTGCGACCTCTAGGACTGGAGGGCTCAGGGGATGGCCACAGGGATACAGAGCCTGTCACCTCTAGGATTGGAGAGCTTCGGGGATGGGTGTAGGGGTACAGAGCCTGTCACCTCAAGGACTGAAGGGCTCAGGGGATGGGCACAGAGATACAGAGCCTTTCACCTCTAGGACTGGAGTGATCGGGGGGTGGGCACAGGGATACAGAGCCTGTCACCTCTAGGATTGGAGGGCTCAGGGGATGGGCACAGAGATACAGAGCCTGTCACCTCTAGGACTGGAGCAATTGGGGGATGGGCACAGGGATACAGAGCCTGTCACCTCTAGGATTGGAGGGCTTGGGGGATGGTCGCAGGGATACAGAGCCTGTCACCTCTATGACTGGAGGGTTTGGGGGATGGGCGCAGGGGCACATAGCCTGACACTTCTAGGACTGGAGGCTTAAGGGGATGGGCGTAGGGATACCAAGCATCCCGCCTCTAGGACTGGAGGGTTCAGGGGATTCGCACAGAGATATAGAGTCTGTCACCTCTAGGACTGAAGGGCACAGGGATACAGAGCTGTCACTTATAGGACTGGAAGGTTCAGGGGATGGGCACAGGAATACAGAGGCTGTCACCTCTAGGGCTGGAGAGCTTAAAGGGATGGTTGCAGGGATACAGAGCCTGTCACCTTAACTGGAGGGTTAAGGGGATGGGCGGAGGGATACCAAGCCTCTCGCCTCTAGGACTGGAGGGTTCAGGGGATTCGCACAGAGATATAGAGTCTGTCACCTCTAGGAACTGAAGGGCACAGGGATACAGAGCCTGTGACCTCTAGGACTGGAAGGGTCAGGGGATGGGCACAGGGATACAGAGCCTGTGACCTCTAGGACTGGAGGGCTCAGGTGCTGGGAGCAGGGATACAGAGCCTGTCACCTCTAGGACTGGAGGGCTCAGAAAATGGGCACAGGGATACAGAGCCTTTCACCTCTAGGACTGGAGGGCTCACGGGATGGGTACAGGGATACAGAGGCTGTCACCTCTAGGGCTGGAGAGCTTAAAGGGATGGTTGCAGGGATACAGAGCCTGTCACCTTAACCGGAGGGTTAAGGGGATGGGCGGAGGGATACCAAGCCTCTCGCCTCTAGGACTGGAGGGTTCAGGGGATTCGCACAGAGATATAGAGTCTGTCACCTCTAGGAACTGAAGGGCACAGGGATACAGAGCCTGTGACCTCTAGGACTGGAGGGCTCAGGTGCTGGGAGCAGGGATACAGAGCCTATCATCCCTAGGACTGGAGGGCTCAGGTGCTGGGAGCAGGGATACAGAGCCTGTCACCTCTAGGACTGGAGGGCTCAGAAAATGGGCACAGGGATACAGAGCCTTTCACCTCTAGGACTGGAGGGCTCATGGAATGGGCACAAGGATAGTCTGTCACCTCTAGGGCTGGAGAACTCAGGGGATGGGCGCAGGGATACAGAGCCTGTGACCTCTAGGACTGGAGGGCTCAGGTGCTGGGAGCAGGGATACAGAGCCTGCCACCTCTAGGACTGGAGGGCTCAGGTGATGGGAGCAGGGATACAGAGCCTTTCACCTCTAGGACTGGAGCAATCAGGGGATGTGCACAGGGATACAGAGCCTTTCACCTCTAGGACTGGAGGGCTCAGGGGATGGGCACAGGGACACAGAGTCTATTACCTCTAGGACTGGAGGGTTCAGGGAATGTGCACAAGGATAGTCTGTCACCTCTAGGGCTGGAGAGCTCAGGGGATGGGCGCAGGGATACAGAGCCTGTGACCTCTAGGACTGGAGGGCTCAGGTGATGGGAGCAGGGATACAGAGCCTTTCACCTCTAGGACTGGAGCAATCAGGGGATGTGCACAGGGATACAGAGCCTTTCACCTCTAGGACTGGAGGGCTCAGGGGATGGGCACAGGGACACAGAGTCTGTTACCTCTAGGACTGGAGGGCTCAGGGAATGGGCACAGGGACACAGAGCCTTTCACCTCTAGGACTGGAGCAATCAGGGGATGTGCACAGGGATACAGAGCCTTTCACCTCTAGGACTGGAGGGCTCAGGGGATGGGCACAGGGACACAGAGTCTGTTACCTCTAGGACTGGAGGGCTCAGGTGCTGGGAGCAGGGATACAGATCCTGTCACCTCTAGGACTGGAGGGCTCAGGTGCTGGGAGCAGGGATACAGAGCCTGTCACCTCTAGGACTGGAGGGCTCAGGTGATGGGAGCAGGGATACAGAGCCTTTCACCTCTAGGACTGGAGCAATCAGGGGATGTGCACAGGGATACAGAGCCTTTCACCTCTAGGACTGGAGGGCTCAGGGGATGGGCACAGGGACACAGAGTCTGTTACCTCTAGGACTGGAGGGCTCAGGTGCTGGGAGCAGGGATACAGATCCTGTCACCTCTAGGACTGGAGGGCTCAGGTGCTGGGAGCAGGGATACAGATCCTGTCACCTCTAGGACTGGAGGGCTCAGGTGCTGGGAGCAGGGATACAGAGCCTGTCACCTCTAGGACTGCAGGGCTCAGGGGTTGGGCGCAGGGATACAGAGCCTTTCACCTCTAGGACTGGAGGGTTCAGGGAATGGGCACAAGGATAGTCTGTCACCTCTAGGGCTGGAGAGCTCAGGGGATGGGCGCAGAGATAAATAGCCTGTCACCTCTAGGACTGGAGGGCTCAGGTGATGGGAGCAGGGGAGCCCTCCCCCTTCCCCCGATTTACGATTTTTTGACGATAAATCGGGGGAATTGGTATTGTATCGTGGCCCTAGGACTGGAGGGTTCAGGTGCTGGGAGCAGGGATACAGAGCCTGTCACCTCTAGAACTGGAGGGTCAGGGAATGGGCACAAGGATAGAGCCTGTCACCTTTAGGACTGGAGAGCTCAGGGGATGGGAGCAGGGATACAGAGCCTGTCACCTCTAGAACTGGAAGGCTCAGGTGATCGGAGCAGGGATACAGAGCCTGTCACCTCTAGGACTGGAGGGCTCATGGAATGGGCACAAGGATACAGAGCCTGTCATAGTAATATAGTTATGATGGCAGAAAAAGACCAAAATGGTCCATTCAGTCTGCCCAGCAAGCCTCCCAAGGCAGCAATTGCCGCTCCGTGCACATTACCCCCATGTTTCTCTTAAGGGTAGTAACTGCCGCTTCATGCCGGTAAAGCTTTTAAATTCTCTAGGACTAGAGGGATCAGGGGATGGGTGCAGGAAAACACAGAGCCTGTCACCTCTAGGACTGGAGGCCTCAGGGAATGGGTGCAGGGAAACAGAGCCTGTCACCTCTAGGACTAGAGGGCTCAGGGAGTGGGTCCAGGGAAGCAGAGCCTGTCACCTCTAGGACTGGAGGGTTCAGGGAGTGGGTCCAGGGAAGCAGAGCCTGTCACCTCTAGGACTGCAGGACTCAGGGGATGGGTGCAGGGATGCAGAGCCTGCCACCTCTAGGACTGGAGAGCTCAGGGGATGGACACATGGATATAAAGCCTGTCACCTCTAGGACTGGAAGGCTCAGGGAATGTCACAGGGATGCAGAGCCTGTCACCTCTAGGACTGGGGATTTGCTAAGTAAAATGCCACGTTCTTGTGGTGCTCTGTATATGGTGCCAGTGCAGTATCAGTTGCTAATGCACTTATCACTTGGATTTATAAATAGCACCCACTCAAGGATTATTGTTTTGGATACTTACAGGGCTAGATTTCCCATTAGTGTGATTTGCCATTGCTTTAAAAACCACCTCAGATGTGCCTTTGGTGTAGGGAGGTGGGATAAAGTTTTACAAATGACTTAATAAATTGGCATCTGCTTAATGTGCTTTTAAAGGGGTAAGCTCTGAGGTGAGTGAGTTACCCAGAGACATGGTGCATATTTGGAGGGGTCCCCTGATGCCAAAGCTTCTGAGAAATGCTCTGCACCTCGCTTCCACAACATCAGAGGAGACCTGTCCTAGCCACTTCAGGGATCAGGGGTGCTTCAGCAGAAAATTCAGCTCTGGATGCTTATAAGAGTTTGAAAGAATGCCTTGGGGTTAAACAGTCTCCCTGGCAACAGCTAAAACTTTCCATGAATAAGGCTGAGTTCTTGAAACCTATCAGCAGATCTCTGTCTGGTAATTCCAAGACTGTTATGCCCACACAAACAGCAGGAGGCATGCACTGCAGTGGGACGCCCACAGCACTTGGGGACTTTTCTTCATAGATAAGAGCATGAAGTGGCACAAAACGTCAGTTTCACATGTTGCAAATACTTTCCAGATTTGCGAAACTGCTCAGTATAGATTTCCCTGGAAAGTTTTTCCTTGCAAGGAAATGTGCCCAGTTCCCTGGCATATCGCTGTTATTCTTTTTAAAAGAAGTTTGGAAATGCAGAGAAACACATTCTAAACCTCTATGATTCCGTTTTAGGGAAGCTCATATCAGCCTTATAAACACTAGAGATGTGAATCGTGTCCTCGATCGTCTTAACGATCGATTTCGGCTGGGAGGGGGAGGGAATCGTATTGTCGCCGTTTGGGTGTTTAGAGTATCGTGAAAATCGTTAAAATCGTGAACCGGCACACTAAAACCCCCTAAAATCCACCCCGACCCTTTAAATTAAATCCCCCACCCTCCCGAACCCCCCCAAATGCCTTAAATTACCTGGGGGTCCAGCGGCGGTCCGTAGCTAAATCGGGGGAAGGGGGAGGGCAGGAAAACCAGCACACTAAAACACCCTAAAACCCACCCCCGGAACCCCCGCTGAACGACCTCCTGCAGTCGATCTCCTGCCGGCGCCATTTTCCGTACGGAAAATGATTCGCGGCAGGAGATCACTCCCGGACCCCCGCTGGACCCCCAGGGACTTTTGGCCAGCTTGGGGGGGCCTCCTGACCCCCACAAGACTTGCCAAAAGTCCAGCGGGGGTCCGGAACGACCTCCTGCAGTCGAATCGTGTTGGTCTATGGCCGCCGCCATTTTGCGCCGCCATTTTGCAAAATGGCGGCGCAGAATGGCGCCGGCTGAAGACAACACGATTCAATTGCAGGAGGCCGTTCCGGACTGCCGCTGGACCCCCAGGTAATTTAAGGCATTTGGGGGGGTTTGGGAGGGTGGGGGATTTAATTTAAAGGGTCGGGGGTGGGTTTTAGGGTGTTTTAGTGTGCCGGTTTTCCTGCCCTCCCCCTTCCCCCGATTTACGATTTTTTGACGATAAATCGGGGGAATTGGTATTGTATCGTGGCCCTAACGATTTTTGACGATTTAAAATATATCGGACGATATTTTAAATCATCAAAAAACGATTCACATCTCTAATAAACACTTTATAAAGCTCTAGCGTTGAGGTCTGGGGAACCCTGGAGAAAACCTTATAAACACATATCATGGCGCTTCTGTTATTCAGTTCTAGGGATGCAGAGTTAACTGACAAAAACAAGAGTGATGGAAGGAGTTTTTTGGTTTGTTTTTTTAGAGTTTACAAGGTTGTATACCCATGTGTAGGGCAGTCTCTGGACAAAACGGTACCTTAGGTAAAGGTTGTTTTCGGTGCCTCCCTTCCCTTCCCAGTTTGCATGCTCACAGAACTGACTCAAAAGGGCAGTTTTGCACCTCCCCGCAGCTTGGCAGCCAGAGCAGTTGCCTTTCCTGCCCACTCCTTGTGCCGGCCCTGGGTAGCAAACTTAAGAAAGGAAGAAAATTCCATGTGCCTTAGTCAAGAAGCCAGTGACAAAATACTGAAAGGGGAAGACATTAAAAGCCACAAAGCAGGTAACCACATTCAAAAGATTTGTCATCCAGGTTAATTTTAGTAATGAAAAGGATATTGCTAAAGATAACAAAACCAATCCCAAAAGGATTTTTAAGTAGGATAATGCTAAAAGGATGGTAAGTGATTTTTTCTTCAGCTGTTAAGGTAGAAAGACAGTTACAGACTGCCAAGGTCTGAGATCCTAACATTAAGAAGAATCAGGTTTGCACAGTCCAGGAATGGACACACAAACAAACTGAACAATATAAAAATCAGTAAGACACCAGGATCAGATAACCTTCGCCTGAGGGTACTGCAGGAAATCAGGTCTATGCTAGATCACTGTCCTTAATGTTTCAGGAATTATGGGTAGGCCCCCTAATACTGAGGAAGAACATAAGAAAGAACACACAGTGTCAAACCATTCCCTGAGCCCTCCAATCCTGACAGGAGCTTTAACAGAACCCTGGATTATTCTATCCCAACCCTGCAGGTGCTAAAAATAAAACTCTGGATTATTCTATGCCAACTCTATCAGGCACTGTAAAATAGAACCCTGGATTATTCTATCCCAACTCTATCAGGCGCTGTAAAATAGAACCATGGATTATTATATGCCAAATATATAGTCACTGTAAAATAGAGCCTTGGATTATTCTATCCCAACTCTGCAGGCACTGTAAAATAGAACCCTGGATTATTCTATCCCAACTCTGCAGGTGCTATAAAATAGAACCCTGGATTATTCTATCCCAACTCTATTCAGGCACTGTAAAATAGAACCATGGATTATTCTATGCCAAATATATAGTCACTGTAAAATAGAGCCTTGGATTATTCTATCCCAACTCTGCAGGCGCTAAAAATTAGAACCCTGGATTATTCTATCCCAACTCTGCAGGTGCTATAAAATAGAACCCTGGATTATTCTATCCCAACTCTGCAGGCGCTATAAAATAGAACCCTGGATTATTCTATCCCAACTCTGCAGGTGCTATAAAATAGAACCCTGGATTATTCTATCCCAACTCTGCAGGTGCTATAAAATAGAACCCTGGATTATTCTATCCCAACTCTATTCAGGCACTGTAAAATAGAACCCTGGATTATTCTATCCCAACTCTGCAGGTGCTATAAAATAGAACCCTGGGTTATTCTATCCCAACTCTGCAGGTCCTATAAAATAGAACCCTGGATTATTCTATCCCAACTCTATTCAGGCACTGTAAAATAGAACCATGGATTATTCTATGCCAAATATATAGTCACTGTAAAATAGAGCCTTGGATTATTCTATCCCAACTCTGCAGGCGCTAAAAATTAGAACCCTGGATTATCCTATCCCAACTCTGCAGGTGCTATAAAATAGAACCCTGGATTATTGTATCCCAACTCTATTCAGGCATTGTAAAATAGAACTCTGGATTATTCTATCCCAATTCTATCAGGCACTGTAAAATAGAGCCTTGGATTATTCTATCCCAACTCTGCAGGCGCTAAAAATTAGAACCCTGGATTATTCTATCCCAACTCTGCAGGTGCTATAAAATAGAACCCTGGATTATTGTATCCCAACTCTATTCAGGCACTGTAAAATAGAACCATGGATTATTCTATGCCAAATATATAGGCACTGTAAAATAGAGCCTTGGATTATTCTGTCCCAACTCTGCAGGCGCTTTAAAATAGAACCCTGGATTATTCTATCCCAACTCTATCAGGCACTGTAAAATAGAACCATGGATTATTCTATACCAAATATATAGGCACTGTAAAATAGAGCCTTGGATTATTCTATCCCAAGTCTGCAGGCGCTATAAAATAGAACCCTGGATTATTCTATCCCAACTCTGCAGGTGCTATAAAATAGAACCCTGGATTAGTCTATCCCAACTCTATTCAGGCACTGTAAAATAGAGCCCTGGATTATTCTATCCCAACTCTGCAGGTGCTATAAAATAGAACCCTGGATTATTCTATCCCAACTCTGCAGGTCCTATAAAATAGAACCCTGGATTATTCTATCCCAACTCTATTCAGGCACTGTAAAATACTATAGAACTCTGGATTATTCTATCCCAACTCAATCAGGCACTGTAAAATAGAACCCTGGATTATTCCATCCCAACTCTGCAGGTGCTATAAAATAGAACCCTGAATTATTCTATCCCAACTCTATCAAACACTGTAAAATAGAATACTGGATTAATCTATCCCAACTCTGCAGTTGCTATAAAAAAGAACCCTGAATTATTCTATCCCAACTCTATCAAACACTGTAAAATAGAACCCTGGATTATTCCATCCCAACTCTGCAGGTGCTATAAAATAGAACCCTGAATTATTCTATCCCAACTCTATCAAACACTGTAAAATAGAATACTGGATTAATCTATCCCAACTCTGCAGTTGCTATAAAAAAGAACCCTGAATTATTCTATCCCAACTCTATCAAACACTGTAAAATAGAACCCTGGATTATTCTATCCCAAATCTGCAGGAGCTATAAAATAGAACCCTGGATTATTATATCCCAACTCTATCAGGCACTGTAAATTGGAGCCCTGGATTATTCTATACCAACTCTATCAGGCACTGTAAAATAGAACCATGAATTATTTTCTCCCACTCTGCAGGCAGTATAAAATAGATCCATGGATTGTTCTATCCCAATTTTAGCAGGCGCTCTAAAATAGAACTGTGGATTATTCTCTCCCAGCCCTGACAATAGCTGTGGATTATTCTC
Organism: Rhinatrema bivittatum; assembly: GCF_901001135.1. Classification (NCBI taxonomy): domain Eukaryota; kingdom Metazoa; phylum Chordata; class Amphibia; order Gymnophiona; family Rhinatrematidae; genus Rhinatrema; species Rhinatrema bivittatum. The sequence continues at coordinate 61,899,746 of NC_042628.1, read as the reverse complement.
TCCCAGATCTGCAGGGGCTATAAAATAAAATTGTGAATTATTCTTTCCCAGCCCTGAGAGGGTCTTTAAAATTGAGCCATGGATTATTCTCTCCCAGCTCTGATAGAAGCTATAAAATAGCACCGCATATTATTCTATCTCGGGTTCAATCAGAACGTTTGTCACAGGTATAAGAACAGAACATTCTTGTTAATGGGGTGTGTAGGTTAGAGCAGAGACACGTTCACGTTATTTCATTAAGAATATGGGAGTGGGAGAGTAGTTTTCTGCACATACCATACAGACGTGCACACAGAAATGAAACATCACATTCCTTTCTGACGTATGGGGGAGCTGATCCAGGCTGGGCCATGCTCCATGAGGTTTTCTTGACATTACACATACGGACCTACCTTATTGTGATTTCTCAATAATACCAAGCTATTCCTGTCAGGGATTTGGCTTTTGTTTGAGGAGCCTGAGGAAGTGCCTCACCTGGTGGAGTGAAAGTTCATCCAGAGTCGGCCGCAATTAGTGAAATTCCAGTTCATTAGCATTAAAAAAAAAAAAGTATTGAGGAGAAATTTCAATTTAAGCCTGTAAAACAGATCCCGATCGATCGCACCCTTCAGGTAGCCAGTAGCAGAAGGGATTTTTCAGCTTCCTGTTGTTCCCACAGTTCGGGGCTTAGAAATCCTGGAAGATCGACTGGAGGCATTCATTCTCACACAGGGAGGTCCGATGTGCTCACCTCTAAAACAGGCAACAGAGAAAATTGAAAAATATAATAAAATAAATATTATGCCGAACACATGACCAGGTGCAAAGAAAAGTACCCACGGAGCCCGTACCTAATTTTCAAAGGGAACGCACGCTGGGATTTTCCCTTTGAATATTGCCCACAGGGACAGAGGACCTGTACACATTGCATCTGTTTTTTGGGGGGCAATTGATTGCTGGACAGCACTGCAGAATGTATAGGTTTGAAAATCTCATTAATACACCTTGTTTTTCCATCCCCCGCCCTTCCTCCCCCCACCCCAGGGGAATCAGAGGCATAGCCACGGGTGGGCTTCGGGGATTATGTAGAGCCCTAGGCAGATCAAGGTAACACCATTAAACCCCCACTCCCCAAACCCACCCTGAGTTGAATGTGTCCTCTGACAATGGTAGATATATAGAGTAATGGTCTCTCTCTCAGAAGCCCAAAAATGTTTACAGAAAAGCAGAAAATACTGCTTTTCTGTACATCCTCTGACTCAATATCATGAAGGTATTTTGTTTTCCTAACCCTCTGGGCGGCCCGTGCCAAGGAAGTGCTAGGGTTGCACATTTGTCCCTAGCGCCTGCTTGGCAGCGCAACCCCTCATTTAAGTATTCAATCTCGGGCCCAGGGGAGGTGGCTGGGCACCCATTAGGAAAGCAGGCTCAACCCTGAGGACCCGTTTTCCGCGCTGATTTATTGCATTGGCCCCAATATGCACTTCAGAATCTTTTGTAATATAGAAACATATTACATAAACAATGGTTTCTGAGATCGACTGTACTCTCCCTCCTGCCCTCCCCTTATGACTCCTTCAAGAGTGCTAATCCACCTTTCCCCCCCAGCATGGCCTGTTCCCAAGTGCCTTATTCCCCCCCCCCCCCTTCCTTCTACCTACAGCCCTTTCTGAGAGCTCTCCCTCCTGTGGCCCCCCTTCTCTGATACTCTCCCTTCTGCCTCCTCCCATTACCCTTTCTGTGTGCTCACCCTTCTATCCTCTTCCATTTGTGGTCCTGCCCTCCTTCCCTCCTCCATACTCCTCTCCTAAGTTTTCTCTCTCCTGTCCTTTCCCCTCTTAAGGTCCCATTTCAAGTACTTTTACTCCTCTGCTCTCTCTCTCTCTCACTCTCTCCTCCCTATGGCCATTTCTAATCTCCTTCCCTCCTTCCCACCATAGCCAAACTAACCACTCAGTGCATCTTTTCCCCCCTTCCTGCCAGGCCAGCAGGGCAGCCAGAGCACATGTAATAGTGTCCAGAAAATGCTGCTCAGGGTTATTCCCTGCCTCCTCTAGTCCTGTGGCATGGTGGTTGGTCGGAGACGCCGATGGCACTGCGCGTCCCCTCCTGGTAGCAGTCCCCTTTCTTGCTGCCTCCCCCTGCTGGTTTGGGCTTTGAGGGTGCAATCTTCCTCCCCTCCTCTTGGAAGCAGTGGGATTAGGAAGCAGCAGCCTTGCAGCAGAGCTCCTCAGGTTGCTCCTTTCCTCAGCAGTTGTACTTTGCTTGCCTCTCTTCTGAAAGACTTCCTGTTGTGGTCTCGCGAATCCTTTGGGGTCCATGGCCCCGGGTTAGGAGCCACTGCTATTGAGAGATGATAAATACTATAGAGATCGGTAGATCCCGCAGTTGCAAGGATGGATTTATTGATATAAGTGGATGGAGATAGCATGGACAAAGCAGAGGTCTCTGAGAACAGCAGGGTGCCAGTCCTCGTACACAAGCGACATCATCAGATGGAGCCTGTCCTAGTGGGCATGTGCAGCTCCATGCATCCATGTCTATAATTTAGCTTAGACTTTGATAAAAAATAAAATTCCAAGGGAAGGATTTCAGAAAGACATTCTGCTGACTTAAGAGAACACCTGTTACAGGTAAGCAACTCTGCTTTCTCTGAGGACAAGCAGGATGTTCAGTCCTCGCACATAAGGAATCCTTAGCTACAGACTGCTCCAAACCAAACAAGGGAAGAAAAAGCCCGTAACACAGTGCCAACTGGCAGAAAACTGTTTTTGGTGGCAATAGGCCATTTTAGAATTTTCTGAGGTTTTTTTTTTTTTTTAATAAGAGCTGCCTGGAACTAAGATAACTGGTCCTAGAGGGAAGGAGTTGGATTCGACACCTCAAAGAGACTCCTCAGGACAGACTGGCCAAAGCTACCATCACGTCGGGAGTCCCTATCTAAGCAATAGTGCAGAGGTGGCCAATCTTTCAGGTACCAAGAGCCGAAGAACAAGAATGCACAGTGCTAGACAGCCTCACATTTTCCAGAGACAGGAGGGGGTGGGAAAGTTTTGCCAATAGGGACACTACTGCCCCTTCATCTCCACTACCAGTCTTCTCAATCCACCCTCCAGTCTCTCTCAGTTCCCTCATCGTGTCCCAACCAGTCTCTCTCAGTCTTTTTCTGCTCTGGACCTACCAGTCTGTCTCTCAATTCTCCCACCCTTTCCCCACTAGTCTCTTTCACACCTCCCATCAGTCTCTCTCTTAATCATTCCACCAGTCTGTCTCTCCCAGACCCTCATCCACTCTATCCTCACAAGTCTCAGCAGCACCAGCTTAACCATCCCCATCCCCCACAAGAAAAATGATGGAGGTTTAGTGGCCCTGATTATAACACCTTCCACACCCGCTCTCTGCCTAGCACCAGTATACTCCTGCCCTCCCCCTCTTCTCTCTCTTTTTCATTCTCCCTACTGACACCCATCTCTCTCTCAAACTACTTCACCGTCTCCTTTTTTTTCCCCAAAAATCCTCTCTAGCTCTCTCATATTCACCTTTTGCCATCACCTCTTGTGGCTCTCACACAACCATCTCTTTCTCAAACCCTTCTCCCTTTTCAGTCACCATCTCTCTCTCCCCTCCACTCCCATCACACCCGGCTCTCGTCCTCTCTCTCCCCCACACCCTATGACCATCTTTGGCTGCTACTTTTCCTCTTCCTCCTACATCAACTCTGTCTCTCTCATACACACCATCATCATCGTCTCTGCCCCACCCCCATCTTCACACCTTTTCTCTCTCACACACATACACACACACACACACACACACACACACCCTCTGGCTTTCTTTAACACATACCCTCCCCTCTGGCTTTCTTGTGCCCGCCTTCCTCCAGTTCATTTGAACCCCTTTCTACCCTCATCTCTAAGTCTTTCATGTAGCCTCCCCCACAATTTCACACACAACACATTTCCCTCACACAAGAGGTCCGATGCAATATTTGTGCGCAGAAAACAGGTACTCAGTGTCGCACACCCATTTTCCTAACACACACCTCCTCTGGGCAGGTGATGCAATATTTAAATTAAGGATCGTGCAAAATAGGAGGCACTGGGGAAATTGTGCATCCCTAGCGCCTCCTCGTCATTGGCCCCCAGGAGAGGTGGCTGTTAGGCAGGTTGGGAAAACAAACACTCAAGCTACGAGCATCCGTTTTCTCCCACTACCGGAGCAGACTTTTATTTTTTTTTTAACTAAATCTGCTTTATTTGGTTCCTCCTAATTAGTATCGCGACAGTACTATTAGAAGGAATCACAGAAAGCAGGATTTTTCTTTTTTTTTCAATGCACCCTTGAGTGTGGCATAGCCGGGCTGGCATAAAATTTGCCGCATTGCAATGGGCGCATTGGCTGAGTAGAACATTTTTTGTATTGCAGTGTATTAAACCGTGCACTGGCCACTGCGCACAGAACTGCATCTGCCCCAAGTCTCTTATACAATCCCCATTCTAAGTCTTCTCTTGCTCTATTCCCCCCATCCTAGCCCTGGCCCTCCTAACACCTGCTACAGGACATGTGGCTGTTGTGGGAACACTGGAGGCGGTCCCATCTCTGAGATTTTGTGTACCCTTGGGCCACGACACCACCGCAGAGGAACTCTGGCAAGTCCCATGGCAGGCGAGGAGTGTCCAAGCAAGGGCTAAAGATTCAGGAGAGGAGTTCAGGATCCAAGGACTCGGAGAACCTCACTTGGCACGGAGCTCAAGTGGACTTGGAGTATGGTACCTGAGGCTAAAAGCTCAACGAGGAGACTCAGAGCGAGGACAATAAAATCCAGGTACATCAGGAGTATTGCACTGCCATCACAGAGGACATCTGAAATTCTGGGGATCTGAAGAACGAAACATCAGCAGATCTCACAAGACGGATGATGAAGACATCAGGACGACTGGAACTGACGGGACGAAGACACGGGGTCAGACAAGAGACCACACGAAGATGACGACATGGAATTCCAACGAAGAACATGGAACGGAGTGCCTAGGAGAAGCTGAATGCAGAGAAGTCCTAAGGAAGACTGGCTCCTTGCGAAGGCAAGGAAGGAGTGAAGCCAGGCTCTCTTTATAGGGCTGAAGAGGAGACTCCCTTGATGACATCAGAGGTGGACCACTCCTTCACTAGCCCTTTAAGTAGAGAAGAGAAGCGCAGCCCTGCCCCTAAGGAAGCAGGAGTGGGCAGGACCTTGGAACGCGTCATTCCTGCCTCTGGGTGCAGAGCAGGAGCAGGCCCCGAAGCAGGCCCAACGCTGGTTCGGCTTCCTGCCACAGAAAAGGAGACTGAAGGCGGCCTCCTGCCGCAGGAAACACCGAGGATGAAGGCCCCTCCCTGTGGGGGCACGAGGTAAGGTCTCCAGGCTGTGAGGAATTACAGTCAGCGGCCTCCTGACCGCATGGAGGCATAGCGGCAAGACCCGCCGAGCAGTAGCTGGAGAGGAGCGGTCTCCAGACCACAAGGACTGCAGTCACGCGGCTCCAGCCACGTGAGGAGCGTGTCGACGGCCTCCAGGCTGCGTGAGGTGTAGTAGCGCAGCTCCAGCCGTGATAGAAAGGTGAAGAAAAGGAGAAAAAAAGAGGTGAGAGACGGCCTAAAAGGCAAGATCCTAACAGTGGCAGCATAGATCTAGGAGAGGAATAAGACCAATTTGCATTGCTGACTTCAGGAAGATGGGGGGGGGGGGGGGATGACATTCACCATTTTCTTCCTCTTCCTCTTCTTGCTCAACATTTACACCTTTACATGTTATTTTTCCCTGAAGCATTGACCCTCCTACACCATCCTCAACCCCCTTCCTCATTCCTGTTACAATTCCCAGTCCCAAGAGGCCTGTCCCTACCTCTCAGTGCCAGGTCCAGGCTGCGGCCCTTCTTGCTCCGGCTGCACCTGCCAGATGCCGTTGTGGTCCTGCTGCTTCCCGGCTCAGCTCTGGACTGCTCCTCACCTCCTCCACGGCGGAGGGGTGCCACCACCTCAACCTCTACATGGGCCACCACCCAGCCGTGGCGAGGGAGCTACGCCATGCCTCCTTGCCTGGCCCCTGCCCTTAGGCGTGCGCCGCCAGTCAAGATTTAAAGGGGACGTAGCAAGAAAGCTTCCCGCGGCCCCAAGTGATGACGTTGCCTGCCCTGGGTATATAAGACAAGCTCTGACAGTCAGAGCTTGCCTTGGCAATGGGTCTCCTTGCTCTCGCTTGCTCGAGTTCCTGAGTTGCTGTTCCAGTTCTCCTATTCCTGTTCCTGCTGCCTGTTTCTGACCTCTGGACCAGACCTGACCACGCTTACCGCTGCCCACCTCTGCCCACCTGGACTGGACCTGAGTACGCTTACCGCTACCTGCCTCTGACCTTCTGGACCAAACCTGACCACACTTACCATTGCCTGCCTCAGACCTCTGGACCGGACGCGACCACGCCTCGTGCCTCTGTTCTCCTGCACCAGGCCCGGCCATGCTCGCCGCCTCTCGCCAGGCCCACTGGACTGGATTGGTGCCGCCCTTGGCTTCAGGCCTCCAACCTCTCTCTCCTGGTTGCCACCGTGCTCCCTCGTCTACCCCTGGGATCATCCACGCAGAGGCCCGCCTAAGACCAGCCGGCCCTGGTATCCTGGTATCGGGGAACGCGTGCTGGTAGTGGCGAAGCTCCAGCTGGCCTTTCTTCCCATCTGGCCTTGCCACCTGACGGTGGGGATCTGTGGGGGTTTCCCCCACAGGTGGCACCAACACCACCTTGGGCCAAGGGTCCACGAATGCAACAATTCCTTACTTGCACCATTATTTTCCAAGTACTCTTCACTTCCCCCACCAATCACCACTTCTCACACTGCTACCTCCAAGCATTTTCCACCTGCATTCCCCCTTTCCCCCTCATCCCTTTTCAGCATTCACCCCCTTTCCCTTGCCACAAATCATTCTGACCTGACAGAAGCTCCAAATGATTCTCTTCTTCCTTCTTCTGTCAGATGAATCTCAAGTTCTGGGAGCCCCATAATCTGCTGGAGCCCGGACAGTGTTCACTCCGGCTCTTAACCTCCAGACAGCAAAACCAAGAAGAGTCCAGGTGGATCGGATGGGGAGGGCTAGAAGTTGACTGTTCTCTGCTGTCCTATCAGGTCCATCCTCATTTCCTCCCCTCCTGTCCTTCAGTTCTGCTGGAGGGGAGGGACAGAGCAGAGAAGCCCAGACCTGCCCCCCCCCCTGTCTCCATGGCAACCAGCAGCACTGCAAGGACAGTTAGGGAGGGGCTGGACCAGGAAGCAGACCTGCTCTTTTCTGTTCTGCTGTTTGTGTGCTTTCTGCTCCAGCCCATCTCCATCCTCCACAGTGCTTCCCAGTTGCCATGAGAACAGGAGGGAAAGAATCACATATTGCATATGAAAGAGCCATATGTGGCTCCCAAGCCACAGGTTGGCTACCGCTGCAATGGCATGATGTAAATGTGGAGAGAATTCCATTTTGCAGCCTTGCAGATCTCTTCCTTTGAATCTAGATGGGCTACAGACACTGTGAGCTTTGACATACTCACTAGGTTCAGGCTCTCCTGGGCATAACAGAAAGTGATACAATCTGCTAGCCAAATGGAAATAGTGTGCTTAGCAAGGGTAATTCTACATATTTGTGTCAAATAAAACAAAAAGCTGAGTGGACTTTCGAGGTGCTTCAGTCTGCTGCAGACAGAAGACCAAGGTTCTCATGCAGTCAGTGCAGCTCCTGGGTCCCTCAATGTTGATGTCTCTAATGCTGATGGTGATGGGTCAGACCTGAAACATCTCTCCATGAGGTCTAGCTGTGAGTAATGTCCTCTACGGGTCATGGTCCTGCCCAAGGAAAAGCCTATGACATAATGGTCCTGTCTCAGGCAAAGCAAAGAATCTATGATAGACATGATGCATTTGCACTGAGTGCACCTGTTGAAGCTGCTGGCCTTCTTATCCGTTTTAGTAATCGGATGAAAAAGCAATGAGGTGATGATGATGCTCGGTGCACCAATACCAGTGCCAACCACAGCCTTCAAAAAAAGAAAGAAAACTTACCTAAATGCTCAATAAACCTGCCTAGGGCAAGTAGAGGAGGAGAAAAATCACACTGGGCCCTATGATGAATGATTCCTACTACTTAAGAAGAAAATCCTCTATGAGTATGAGAGAAAAAGAACTATGAGCACCACAGAAGAGATGAGGTTGAAGGCATCTCACTTGAATGAGTGGAGAGGTATAGCATACTGCACATGCCCTTTAGGGAATGCTCATAGTTTCAAAATACTAAAGTCAAACTTCTCTGCCAAGCTCCATCTGATGATGTCACCCATGTGCGAGGACTGCCATGTAGCCTGTGAAAAAATGTTGAAAGGATAATTTTCTGTTTAAGGTGGAAGTCTAACTCTATCATAGGCAGGAACTTTGGATGAATGCACAGAGCCACCCTATTATGAAAACACTTGTTATGAGGTAGATAAGTCACTAGGGCCTGAAGCTCACTGACTCCACATACTGAAATAACCACCACCAAATATATGATCTTCCAAGTAGATCCTTCAGCTGACAAGAGTCTATTGGCTCAAAGGAAGCTTCCAACAAATGGGTGAATACAGTGTTGAGGTCCCATGGCACAGTGGGAAACTTAATGAGAGGCTTCAAGTAAAGAAAGCCCCAAATGAAATGGACAACTAAAAGCTGTAAAGAAATGGGTTTACCTTCTACATGATGATAAACACCAATTGACCTGAGATGAACCCTGACACAGTTGGTCTTAAGACCTAACTGGGAAAGATCTAGAAAGTAATAAAGCAGTTTTTGTGTAGAGCAGAAGAAAATATTTAGGGCCTATCCCTCACACCAAAAGGCAAACCTCCTCCTTTAAACCACAGGATTTCCTCATGGCATCCTTCCTGGAAGCCAGAAGAACACAAGACAATCCTCAGGAAGATCCAGGTGTCTGCAGAGCTACCGTTTCAACATCTAAGCTATGAAGGCCAGGAATCCGATGTCAATGCCCTCTAGGAACCAATATTGAGGACTTTCCGCCAGATGCCATGAGGGACTCCAGTAACAGTTGGATGTCAGTCTACAGAGACTGATACTGTCAATGCAGGTGCTATAATGCTTTTCATTTTATGATCTAGCTCCTCAAAAACTTCAGATACCAAGATGACTTAGGAGGCACAAGGTGAGGCCACCTCTTCCTGGGACACCAGAGTTGTATTGGTGACTGACACCTGAATGCTTGAAGACTGTTATGATTCTCAGGCCTGCATCAAGGATGAATTCTTCTCACCTTGGGAACTCCCAGCATTATGTATCAACAAAGACTAATATTAATGCATCTTAGCTTTCACCTCATGCACATCAGTGGAGTTCTGTTTTGCTGGTATCGAAGAAACAGAGCCTTTCTCTTCGGGTGGCAGGAGGTAGGTTAGCCCAACTCTCCAGTCTTTCCTGGTGCTTGATGTCAAGAGGGATCAATTTCTCCTCAATGTTGATGTACCTCCAGTAGTCAGTGCAGCTCCTGGGTCCCTCAATGTTGATGTCTCTAATGCTGATGGTGATGGGTCAGACCTGAAACATGAGGTCTAGCTGTGAGTAATGTCCTCTACGGGTCATGGTTCTGCCCAAGGAAAAGCCTATGACATAATGGTCCTGTCTCAGGCAAAGCAAAGAATCTATGATAGACATGATGCATTTGCACTGAGTGCACCTGTTGAAGCTGCTAGCCTTCTTATCCATTTTAGTAATCGGATGAAAAAGCAATGAGGTGATGATGATGCTCGGTGCACCAATACCAGTGCCAACCACAGCCTTCAAAAACAGAAAGAAAACTTACCTAAATGCTCAATAAACCTACCTAGGGCAAGTAGAGGAGGAGAAAAATCACACTGGGCCCTGATGAATGATTCCTACTACTTAAGAAGAAAATCCTCTATGAGTATGAGAGAAAAAGAACTATGAGCACCACAGAAGAGATGAGGTTGAAGGCATCTCACTTGAATGAGTGGAGAGGTATAGCATACTGCACATGCCCTTTAGGGAATGCTCATAGTTTCAAGATACTAAAGTCAAACTTCTCTGCCAAGCTCCATCTGATGATGTCACCCATGTGCGAGGACTGCCATCCTGCTTGTCCTTGTAGAAATTATATTAGATACTGTATAAACAGGTATTATAAATACTGATAGGTACTATAGAAAAGAGGGTTAAACTTCATGATAATATTTTAACAAAGGCAGATGAAACATATTGAATAATTTCTCTAACTGGATGACAAAATATTTAAACCAGAAGTGAACACTGGATGTAATATACTCAGATTGCAGTAAATCTTTTGAAGCTCATCAATAAACTGAGTAGCCTAGGGATGGGTTCTAAGGTGGTTGGCTGGGTTAGAAACTGGTTGAGTGAGACCCAACAGGAAACAGTGATGAATGGAATTCACCCCAAGGAAAGAACAGTTATAAGAGGAGTATCTCAGGAATCAGTCTTGGGGCAATTGCTGTTCAATATGTTCATAAATAATATTGCAGAGCAGCAACTAGAGAGGTTTGTCTTTTTGCTGGTGATACTATGATTTGCAACAGAGTAGACATCCCTAGGGAACTGATAAAATGAAGGATTATCAAAGAATGCACAAAGAATGACCAGCTGCTTCATACCAAAAATTCAGTGCAGAAAAGCACAGAGTCATGAGTTGAGGGAGTTGTATCATTATCAGACTAGAAGCTGGGTCTGTCTGGCAAGGTGCAAGCTCTAAAATAACTAGAATCCTAGCACAAACATAGGTACTTTTGTAGCAGGGTCTGTCTGGCAGACCTAAGGAACCAGATGCTTGGACAGTGGTCACACTGACGTTGCTGGTTGTTTTGAGTGATATGGAGAGGAGGATGTTGGAAAGAATTAAGTGGGGATCTTGAATTCTCCCACCCAGGATGGTGGAGTACAAAGAAGGAATACAAAAAGATCATCCTGGATAAGGAGAACACTTAAAGGTGATCATATTCTGTGGCTGGCAGCTAGGATGCAACCTTAGCAGAGAGGGCAGGATAACTGATGTGCACAAAACAGAAGAAATCTTGAAGTGACCATATCTGACCATTTTTAGGGTAGGGAAGCAGTGCAATTGCACAGTGGCCCGAACTAAATGAATGCTATGGGGTATAGGAAGAGGCATTGCCAAAAGGGGAAAAAAAGGTGATAACGCCTCTGTAAAAGTCACTGATCTGTAATATGGTGTCCTCTTCTGGAGGCCAGATCTCCAAACATGAAGATTAAACAGAGGTGTCCAGAGAAGAGCTACCAAAATGCTGCATGGTGCATCAAAAGCACCATGAAATGAGACTTAAAAATCTAAATGTGTATACTCTAAAAGATAAGACAGTAAAAGCAAATATGTTAGAGACATTCAAAGGAAAGAAAGTTCTAGATTAAGAGGCCAAGGTATGAGTCTGAAAGGAGGTAGACTCAAGAATAACATTTGAAATTATTTCTTCACAGAAAAGATGCTGAATCATGGAACGGCCTCATGGTGGAGGTGGTACAGCCCAAAACTGCATAATTCAAGAAAGCTTGAGATAAGCACAGAGAATCTTTATTTCCAAAGAAGTGAGGAAAGAGCTTGAGATCAGCTGGGATCTGAGGCATTGTAACAGAAATGAAATTGAGCTGACGAATTCTTATCTGCTGTTACATTCTATGTTTCTATATAGGGAGATGGGTGCTGTTTATCAGGACCTGAAGAGAGGGCATTAGGATAGTCCAATAGAAAGATCTCACCTATGTCCTTTTCCATTGTCCTTTATCAGTACTTTGCCTAACTAAAAGCAAATCCATACCATCACATAGGGAATGGTATAATCCAATGTTCCATGCGATAGGAGGTGTTCTGTGATCCCAGTGGGAATGCTAGAGACTTCACCAGGAGAGTGGGAGATGCAGCAAGGGCTCTTCTGTGTGGAAGGAAACAAGAAGAATCTGGAGGCATTGGGGGGATTCAGCACAACCCTAAACCCCCTATTCTGAGCAAGGCCCTGTCACCTAAGCCACGGAGTTGGCACCAAGAGAAGCCGCCAGCATTCTAATTGGCCAGTCTTCCCAGTGCCTTGAACCACACTTCCATGGAATCTGGAAAATGGCATCCCCAATAAGCCTTTGATGATGCACCAATGGGAGGGGAGTGCCAACCCCCGCAGACTGTAGCAGACTGCCGAGCCTAACCACATGAGCTAGACAACACTGGTACCTTTCTTGTAACATATGAAAGGCTATACCCTGTGCTCTGGACCCTGCTACTTAACACTTAAATCGTTCCATTTGAGGAGACTGTATCTCTAACACTGACCTCATAAAATTAAAGCATGTCCAGTATTCCTCACCGTCAAAAGGCCATTTCACCAAGTACAATACTCCATTCACTGAACCATCCTCTGCACCCAGCGCTCCCCCATCTCCGGCAAACCTGCATCCAGGACGGAGTGGGTTACACGTAGAAAAAGTATAAATATACAAAGACTGCAAGGTGAATTCTAGTTGCTGTAGTGATCCTGGACAAAGCAGGAGTGTTTCTAGATTATGCTATTTTAGAACCATCTTGTGAGGTCTGGAAAGTTCATGTGTACTATCATTTTCTTGGCACTTCTAAAGGTAGCACAATCTACAGATACTGCAAAGAACAGAATATAAAGTCAGAATGGGAGAGATCTAGAAAGCATAAATCATCCAAGTAATTATATCTGGGTGTGGGATTAGAATGACGCAGCCATTCACGCCCTTTAACACATGAAAAGCAGAGCTCAGGGGAGGGGCCCTGTATTGCCAGGAGACAGGCGGACAGGCTCGGGCATCAGCACCAGAAGAGAGGAGTCTGTATCTGCACTCCCCCAGGACACAGAAGCACGGCTGCAGGAGGGAAGGAGAGTACACAAAGTCCCAGGTAAGGCACTCTAAGGGATCTCTTTTTTTTCTTAAGGGCTGTATAACTTCACAGTCACAGATGAACGCAATCTCACTTGCACGTTTCTTAAGGCATATATTCTAGTTGGATCTTTTTAAAGTATATGTTTTATATACAGATTATGTATATTTTTTAAATAAATATTTTATGTATTTAGATACATTTTAATGTATTTCTCTCTCTCTGAGTAGTTTATATATGTGTGTGTGTACATATATATATATACACACACATATATATGTATATGAGTATATTTATATATATATATACATATATATGTATATGAGTATATATATAAGAGATAGAGACACACACACACTAAAAATGTACCTAAATACATACCATTTTTGAGTGACTAATTTGGTATATCTTTATTTAGATCGACAATGGATCAGTTGTAACTGAGCTGGAAGTTCTTCTCTCTGTAAAATACTTGTAATGCATCCCATGAGAACAGAATTTACATAAGGGTAACCTGCATGGAGCGGCAGTTACTACCATAAGAAGCATGCTAGGCAATCTGGATGGACCATTTGGTCCTTTTCTGCCGTCATTACTATGTTTCTATGATATTAGATCATTTTAAAAGATATATGACCTTATTCAATAAATGTTGTTTCCATAGGTACAAAATGGAGCCAAGTCCTTTCTTAATAAGGACCTTAGTGCATTTTAAATAATTGCACATGGAACGTACCATATATTTCTGATTCAAGTTTTATAAAATTAAATTTCAAAACTGCATAATGGAGCGCTCCTAAAACAATCCTCTTATATAGATCTTTAAAAATCCATAGTTTCATGGCTTATTCTTTAGTACCATGTACTGCTAAATGCGAGATCCAGCTTCATATCTCCTTTCTGTCATGACTGGTCAGGCAGTGGGAGAGGAGAGGTCAGACAAGTGTCACTATTCTAGTGGCCCATTCTAGTTGGCCAGTGGCACTGAGGGTGTACTTTGGAGCAGGCGCCCTCCAATCGTAAGGCCGATGAGAGACCCCCAAGCTGCTCAGAAATACTGGGCAGGATGGTGACCAATTCAAGAGCCGCCCCCTGCTGGCAGATGGATGGCACTGAGAAGATTAACAAGGCAGGGCACTTGAAACCCATTAATAGGGAGAGGGGAGAGGTTGATAAAAATCCACATTCTATAAAAGCTCAGGGATCTTCTTCTCTCTAATTCTGGGAGCTGCCCTACCATATTGATAGAATTCTGCTATGCATGAGCATAAAATTGTTAATACTAGTGTTACAGGCAAACTCCAGACATAGCTGAAATATATTTGGCACCTTCCTAATTCCCCTTGTGAAAACAATTAGGCTTAGAGAAGGTTCAGTTTCTTACACTGGATGCACACATCTTAAGTCTAGCACTGTGCAATGTTTTACATAGGTTGAATTTGGGCCAAGGCATTGTGTGCCATATAGCTACTACAACTGTCTGAAGTGACACAGCCTTTTGATTGTCTTTTCTCCAGGAATGGTGTTGCCTGTAAAGGAAGAAAAGACTTGGGAGAGAGTGGGGAGGAGGCTTTTCACTGTCCTCTTTGCATTTCTGGTACTGGGTGGCCTGGCCTGGACTTACATCCAGAGCTTCCAGTTGGCTACTGATGACTTCCGCGTCATTGCCTTTGGCCTCTATGGAGCCTTCTTGTGCATCCATCTCATCATCCAGAGCTCCTTCGCATTTCTGGAACACCGTAGGATGAGACGGAAATCCATCAACTGTAGCTACACCAAAAAAGTGGCCCTGACTATCTCAGCTTACCAAGAGGACCCAGCCTACCTCAGAGAGTGCCTATTGTCTGTCAAGAATGTATTTTATCCCCCAGAGCTCCTACAGATCATCATGGTCATTGATGGTAACAAAGAGGATGACCAGTATATGATGGATATGTTCAAAGAAGTCTTCCACGAAGAAGATGTGGTAACGTACGTGTGGAAAAATAACTATCACACAAAAGGGGAAGCTGAGAAGAACAAGGACTATGAGATGAACTCCTCTGATGATGCTGACCTCTACAGTGAAATTGACATTGAGGACCCTGGACTGTTAGTAGTTGAGGAGCTGATTCGAACCAAACGTTTTGTGTGCATCATGCAACAGTGGGGCGGGAAGAGGGAGGTAATGTACACCGCCTTCAAAGCCCTTGGAGACTCTGTGGATTATGTTCAGGTAATGTGGGAGAGTGGGAGGAGAGCATGAAATATAAATGTGTGTGAGAGATGGAGGGAGAAAGAAGATGAGTATGGTGAAGCAATGATCATTTGGGTCCTGGCACAGGTTTTCATTTTGGGCCCTCCATCACGCATACACATTCTCAACTAATGGCGCAGCCCTTCTTTCCATCTAGAACATCCAACAATTGTAGGTGTCTCTGCAAGAGAAAACGAGTGCCCCCATGAAAAATGCAGTGCCCACATTGACCCCTACGCCTCCCATACAGGAGAGAAACACTGGGAGGGCAATTTGCAAAGGGATTGGTTGGGTAAAATCCCACAAGTGAAAATTGTTCTCTCCTCAGCGGTTGCATGCACAGTTCTGGCCACAGGTGAAAGGGTGGGGCCAGGTGCAGGTTTGAGCAGCTAACAGAATATACGTGCAGAGATTTTATTTCAAAATCTTTGCGCATATGTTCCCACTTATACTTTATACTTGTGGTAAAGTAGGTGGAAGGTCCGCTGTGTTTGCTGGTTCTCTGAAGCCAAATGTCCTCTTGGTAAACTGGGATTGTCAGGAACGTCTTTTTGGTGGAGCTGCAGTTTGTGTAGCTCCGTCTCATCCTACATGCTCCCGAAGTGTAAAGGAGCTTGGAAAGATAAGATGATGGTCCCCGGACCTGCAAGCTACCAGGGCAACATTAAAAAGGAAGGGGAAGAGATTCTGTGTGAGAGAAAAAATGAAAAAAAAAGAGGGGAAAGGGGAAGAGCGAGGTTCAGTGTGTGTAACAAAGGGAAGAAACTGATATGATGGCAAACAGTATGATAGTCGAGGCTGGATATGAATTTGTAACCAGAATCATGACCAGGTGAATTAGGATTCTGTATCAGAAATCACAAAGTCAAGAGGATGAATAATAGTTGTCTGAGAGAAAGATATGGGTGGAAGGGGATACCAAGAGGTTATCTAATATCTTTTTCCCTGCTTCTAATCTAGACAAGGTCTACTTTCCCTAAACCATCCCAGACGGATGTGTGTCTAGCCCACTCTTAAAACCCTCCAATCACAAAGATTCTACTACCTCCCTGGATAAGTCGACAGTGCCACGTCCATTTAGCGCACACTACCTGACAAAAACAGAATTGAAATGAACCCCCTCCCCCCCCCCCCCCAAAAAAAAAAAGAAAACAAAACGAGAAACGAAATGACCTTTCTTTCCATGCATGCCCTTAACTATAAAAGAAATCTTTAATTTGTTAATAATGGGACTGGATGTGTTCACAATGTATAAATGTATCTTAATGTGTCAGTGTGTCAGAAGTGTGGTAATGTACGTCTGTTCCTGAAGCCCGATGAGTAGTTTAAAACTCTACAGGCTGATGCAGGATTAACAACCTCTCCACTGCAGTAATCCCCATTTAGCAATTTCGATATAATCCGAAAGCATTCACCATTCAAGCTTTTCTGGTTTTCTTGCTGTGAGGCATTACTGTTGGATCCGTACTTAAAGATGGCTTAAAGTCATTTTTTATCTTAGAAATGCAGGCACTGCACAAGTGCTGCATACTGTCTGGGCCTTTGCATTTTGTTTTCTCTGTGCCGTAACTAAGAGGTATATTCAATGGGCCAGTGCGTGGGAAAGTGTTGAGGATATTCTGTGGCATTTGTCCGGATAAGCCTGCTGTTGAATGCACCCAGCTGAAGTTAACCAGATAAAGTTATCCAAGGAACTGTAGGACAAGAGGTTTCCAACCTGACTTACCTGGTAACTTTAGGGGGTAGCAGTGCATGTCAGCGCACACCAGCTACATCATATCCATGCCCTTGGAATGCCTCACTCGCCACCTCTTTTTATCCATCTAAAGTTTGGCCAAGGAATGGAGGTGGGGGGGAGGGGGGAATTTTTAAATCTCAAGTTTTGTCCACCTAACTCCAAAAGTTACCCGGACAAACAAGCCCGGATTTAGGCATAGGCAACTGCCTAGGGCACCAAATATCCAGGCCAAAGAGAAGCCTGCTTTTGCTTGCTTTAGGGCCATGTGCTACAGCTTCAAAGGGGTGCTGCCATGAGGGATTGCCAAGTGGCTCCAAATTTTCAGGACAGACTGATCCGGTCCTGGTTTTACCCCACCTCATGCAGGGACTTGTAGTCTTTCTTTTCTCAGGGAAATCAATAGGGACACTAGAACTACAAGACCAAGCAGGAAATGGGATAAAACCAGCCATGTGGCAACCCAACCGCTATGGCACTCTGCCTATGAGTGCCAAAATCTTACATCCAGCACCGTGGACAAAGCCTTTGAATATCAGCAAATGTCTAAAAAAATAAGAAAATAATAGTTGTTTAATTTCAACTAAGTGGTGAAGATGTTTTGTAGAGAATGGATAAAACCTAGAAACAGAGAATCTGACAGCCGAGAAAATCTTCCGGGCCTTTCCCTTCCTACTGCATCTATAGCTTTATCCCTCGCTCCCTCAGTATTAAGGATGTTCTATCCCAGCTTTACCCCTCATTCCCCCCCACTCCCCCCATCACTGAGAGTTCTCTGTGACGGTCCCACCTTTACCTCTCTCTCCCCATCACTGAGGATCCTCTATGCCTGTCCCAGCTTTACCCCTCACTCTCTCATCACTGAGAGTCCTTTGTGACTGTTCCAGCTTTACCTCTCGCTCCCCCATCACTGAGAGTCCTCTGTGACTAATCCAGCTTTACCCCCAGTCCCCCATCACTGAGGGTCCTCTGTGCCTGTCCCAGGCTTTAACCCTTGCTTCCCCACTGCTGAGGATCCTCTATGTCTGTCCCAGGTTTTACTCATCGCACCCCCCACAGCTGAGAATCCACGGTACCTGTTCCAGGTGTTTTTCCTCAATCCCCCACCACTGAGGGTTCTCTGTACCTGTCCTCAGTTTTGCCCTTTGCTCCTCAGGAGCTGAGGATCCTCTGTGTCCATGCAAGGCTTTCTTACATTTGATACTGTTTTTGCCCCTACCTCCTCTGTTGGGAGGCTGTTCCCAGTTCGTAAAATACATTAAATAGTAAAAATAAAGAATAGTTTTTAAAAAATGGAAACTACTGTTTTTATTGTACATTGGATTTAACCTTAAAGTGATGGTGGCATCACTGACACAGTCAAAACTGGTTAACTCAAAGCCATCTTTGAGGAGAGATTTAGGCTGCATGAAAGTCTACAAAATGGACATTACTGTCTTATCACAAGGTAGTTCCTAACCAATCAGGAACTGAAAAATGCTTCTAGTATGGTATAAAACAAAGTTTACTCATGGCAGTTCACTGGTTGGCCGTAGGTCTGCGACTCCGACACCAAGCTGGAGCAGTTAGCTACGCTGGAGTTGGTGAAGGTCCTGGACTCCAATGAGAGGTATGGGGCGGTTGGAGGAGACGTGAGGATTCTGAACCTCTCCGATTCCTACATCAGTTTCATGAGCAGCCTCAGGTACTGGATCGCCTTCAACGTGGAGAGAGCTTGCCAGTCCTACTTTGACTGTGTCTCTTGCATCAGTGGGCCTCTGGGTATGTTCTCCTCTTATTCAGGTTTTTTTTGTTGTAGATTGTTGAATATTTATTTGTTTGTTTATTTATTTAAGTTTTTTTTTTATATACCGACATTAGTGGGGAACATCATGCCGGTTTACATAATAACTGAGAACAGGAGGAAGTTACAAAGAACCGGAGGGGGGTAGCGGAGAGAATAGACAAAGCGGCTGAGGGCCGAGAGAAGAAATAGAGAGTTTGTTTTGCTATCGGTTAGTGATATGAGGACACTTCTACCAGCACCTGTTGAGAATTCCCCCTTCCATATAGACTCTTTTTTGTTGAAACATAAGAATTATTATACTGAGATCAGTCCAGCACAATGTCCTATTTGTGACCATGGTAAGCAGTAGAGCGGAGGTCTAGAGTCATTCATCTGCTCTCATATTTTCCCATTTTTCAGCAATCTGAGATCAGGGATGCCCAGAACCTGAAGTGGCATCCTTGACATGACCAGTGATCTCTCTTTCAGAAATTTGTCTAATCCTGTTTTGAAACCAGTTATATTCTTTCATGCCATAATGTCCCATAGCAATCAGTTCCACAGGTTAAAAATACATTGTGTGAAGACCCGGTGACTCCCAGGCCCTAAGTGAATGTCTGAGATTTCCTTTGGTGTTTTCTGGTGGCAGACAAATTCTTTTTTTCACACGATGTTCTTGCACTTCTCTTTGGCAGGGTTATACAGGAATGACCTGCTCCAGCAATTCCTGGAGTCCTGGTATAATCAGAAGTTCCTGGGGACTCACTGCACCTTTGGAGATGACAGACACCTTACCAACAGGATGCTGAGTATTGGATATGCCACCAAGTAAGTACAGTGCATTGCCTTTCTTAATCCCTCTACCATTTCTCTCTGTACCAGCTATGTAGGTAAGGCAAAGATGGGAAACCTGTTGTACAGGTGCAATAACTGATCTATCTCCGCCAGTGCACTAACAGTTCATGAGCAGTTCATTCTCAAAGTAGATTGCCAGCCCAGACAAACAAGCTGGAAATTAGCTGCCCATGTCTAGATGCTCAGTGCCATTCCAGTTTATTTTTGGAAAGTGGAAGTCTAAAGTGGAAAGGAAATTCATGTATAAGTCTATATTTGATTTATTTTAAAATCCACTGAATATTTCAAAAAATCTTGCTCCCCAATAAACTTATACAATGATTACTCCTCAAGTACTTTAAGATGGGGTGAGTTTCAATCTGGAGGAAAAAGCCTCAGGATCGCTAGGTGGAAAACCACCTAATCGGGTTTTAATCACGGGCAAAAAACCTCCTTGAAACTTTTATGTGCTGAAACTGCTGTTTATTTCTTTTATATTAGTTGTGCATCAGATACAATTATTTATCAAAATTAAACTTATCTTCACATTGAAATCCTGGTAAAAGTCATTTTCACCTGATAAATTTGTGGGTTTTCAGCATGATTTCCATATTTGAGGCTCGATGCAACTATGACGAAACATATACATGTCGGCATTTCTCTGCAAAATTCAGCCTTATGAGTCATTCACTAGAAGATAAGTTCAATTTTGATAAATAATTGTATCTGATGAACAACTAATACAAAAGAAGTAAACAGCAGTTTCAGCATATAAAAGTTTCAAAGAGGTGTTTTGCCCTTGATTAAAACCTGACTTTTTCCTGGGCATAATTGCAGACAAGGACTATTTTATTTTATTTATTATTCATTTATCTGATTATCATATTCTGCTTTTCAGCACATCAAAGCAGATTACATTCAGGTCCCTAGAGAGCTCACAATCTAAGTTTCTACCTGAGGCAATGGTTAGTAAAGTAATTGCCCAAGGTCATAAGGAACAGCAATGGGATTTGAACGCTGGTCTTCCTGGTTTAAATCCCACTGCTCTAACCACTAAGTTACTCTTCTACTCTCATGAATGTCTTCTAACATTTCTGAGACAATACCATAGTCCTCCAGTTGATCTCTGGCTTTCTTTCACAACCCGGGGTCCTCTCTGCTTATCCCAGGCTTTCTTGAATTCTGTTATTGTTTTTGTCTCTACCACCACCACAGTTTCTGTGAAGAAGTATTTTCTGATGTTGCTCCAGAGTCTTAACAATCCCCTGCCCCCAAACCAGCTTCATAGTTCTTGTTCTAGAGCATTCTTTTGGCTGAAATAGGTTTGCTTGTGCCAGTTTCTTATCTTTGAGGCATATGAATGTCTTTTGCCCTGTCTCTTCTCTCTTCAAGGATATACATATTTAAGTCTTTGTCTCACAACATATGAGTTTTGGTGTTGACCCTAAACCATTTTGGTAGCCTTTCTCTGGAGTGCTTCCAGCTTGTCTATATTTTTTGGGGGGTACAGCCTCCAGAACTGAAGACAATATTCTGCTGGTTGTGCCTTTCCCTATGGAACCTAGCACCTCACTTGGATTTCTGCACACCAAATGCATGACTCTGCTGGTTTTTTTGTACTGAATCTTAACTGCTAAGCAACCATTCCTTGAGCTTTCTTAGGTCATGTCTCATTCTGTCTTCTCCCTCAGGCACATACACTATGTTGCAGATATCAGTGACATCTGAAAAACAAATATGTTTCCTTTTAACCACTCTGCAATATCACTCACTTAGATATTGAACAGAGCCTGCTGAAGGACAGATCCCTGAGGCACTCCACTCACCCTTTCTCAGAGTGAGTTTCATCTACCACTATTCTATTTTGACTCTCACTCAACCAGTTCCTAATCCATTTCAGTACTCTCAGGCTGCTTACTGTATTTATGAGTCTCCTGGGTGGAAGAGGATCCAAACCTTTGTTGAAATCCAAATCCAGCACATAGCCTTGGATCTTTGCAATCCACTGGATTCTAGATTCTTCACAATCCTTTCCTTCAGCAGAGTCTCCATTAATTTTCCCACCACCAGGATCAAACGAACCAGCCTGGAATTACCAACCTCCTCACAGTTACCATTTTTATGGAAAGGGACCACATCCACCTTTTTCCAGTTCAACAGGATCACTCCCATCTCCAAAGATCAGCCTTTCACTGACTTGCTTGAAAGTCTTGTCACCTCACTTTACCACCTTAGCTATCTGCTCTCTACTTCACTGTACTGACCTTTCATCTTTACCTGATGTTCACTTTCTGAGCTCCCTTGCACTTTTTGACTGCTAATCATTTTGCCCTTACTTCTTCAGCCATCTCTTTAGAAAACCACACTGGTCTTTTTTTCCTTTTCATTTTACTTACTTTCCTGACATGAAGATTTGTTGCCCTTGCTATCACTATAGTTCCTTTCAGCTTATCCAACCGATGATCTTCTTCACAAAGAACTTCCCACTCTGCCACTGCTTCCTTAAGGCATTCTGCCCCCACCCCCACCCCACCCAATTTTAAAAGAATTAGTCCAGCACTTTCATTGTTTTACGCCCCCCTTTGGCTCTTAAGCTTTTAAGCTGATCATTGGCAGTCATGTAACCACCTATCTGGACATCAGAAATGCTTTCTCCAACTCTTTTTAACATTTACCCTTTACCATTATGTAAGCTATTATCTGGTCTTAGTATTATTCATTTCATCGATGCTAACGACATTCATCTTTTGATTCCAATAAATAAATCCATAGACGATACCTTAAAATTAGTTGAAGTTTTTATGTCACTAATTAGACAGCTCCTCTCACAAATGAAATTAATCTTAAACATCAATAAAAACTGAATTGATTCTACTGAGTAGAAAATCATCCCCTGATAACACCGTTGATTTTCAAACCAAATTTATGCAAATTAAATCTGCTCAAGTCTGCGACTTAGGTTTTATTATTGATCAAGAATTCCTTTTTAAATTAGATATTAATAGAAAGATCAAAGAGGATTATTTTAAATTACAAGTTCTTAGATGTTTAAAGCCACTCTTAGAATATAATGATTTTTGAACAGTTCTTCAGTCTTTGTTTTTTTCGACTCTAGATTATTGTAATGCTCTTTATCTCAGGTTACCTGCCTCTATTATTAGACCATTGCAATTACTGCAAAATACAACTGCCAGAGTATTTACAGGAGGAAGGAAGTTTGATCATATTACTCCCACTCTGGTAACTTTGCTTTTGCTTCCGATAAAATATAGAATCGAATACAAGGCATTATGCCTAATTCATAAATCATTAAACTATGATAAAACAGAATTGTTCTTCATTTACATGTACCAGAAAGGAATCTAAGATCAGCAAATAAAGGCCTTCTTAATGTCCCATCGATTCTTACAAGGGAAGGACCCAAAAAGCACGAAGGAAGGCGATCTATAATAGCCGTCAGGATGAAAGAAAAGAAATAGATGCCTGTAGTCTTAAAACAATCCTTTATTGCAGTGGAGACACAAGGGTAGCCCGACTCTGGCCGAGTTTCGCCGTTTCAAAACGGCTGCCTCAGGGGCTTACAATAATCTTCTTGAATTCATTAGTTATATATCAACTAAGAATATAGTGTGATCATATAAAGAGCTGTATGATCTCTTATGTTGCGTCTTGAAGCATTCGCGATAGCAGAACTCCACTAGCAAAGGCTAGTGGAGTTCTGCTATCGCGAATGCTTCAAGACGCAACATAAGAGATCATACAGCTCTTTATATGATCACACTATATTCTTAGTTGATATATAACTAATGAATTCAAGAAGATTATTGTAAGCCCCTGAGGCAGCCGTTTTGAAACGGCGAAACTCGGCCAGAGTCGGGCTACCCTTGTGTCTCCACTGCAATAAAGGATTATTTTAAGACTACAGGCATCTATTTCTTTTCTTTCATCCATCGATTCTTACTGCACGTTCATCTGAGGTAAAGGAAAGAGCTATATCGATAGCAGGTCCAAAACTATGGAACATGCTCCCGGCAGAATTAAGACTATAAAAAGAATATACAAAGTTTAAAAAAGATCTTAAAACATGGCTTTTTAAAAGAACTTATGATAATTGAGGATTAAAGGGCAATTATGGATAGAGAACAGCTTCACAAATCCACAAACTAAGTATTTATTTTATTTTGTTACAAAATTTTAGATATTTAATTGGATGTATCTTATTTTATTGCATTTTTACTTTCATTTAATTTGTTTTTTAATGCTTTTATATTTATTGTATTGTAAACCATTAAAATTGTATATATATACATATTGATGGTATAGAAAACTGACAAATAAATAAATACCAGGTCTAGTATTGATGCCTTCTGTGTAGCTTCTATTGCCATTTGCCTGAGGAGTGCACCTTGAAGAGAATTCAAGATGTCTCTACTACTAATTGGTTCTGTAAATGAGATATCCAATCAACATCCAGAAAATTAAAATCTCATACCAACAACCCTTCCCCTTTTATTGCAGTCATATATGTTTTTGACTAGATTCCTAACCAGAGACCCGTAGGTCACTCCAGTGTAGATGGAAGTGTTATTTCCCTTTTCCAATCGTGGTTTTTGCCTCCATTGTAAGTGCAAATGTTTAGGTCATGTTCATCTTTGGAAAAACAAAATCTATGTCTCCCTGCATGCAGTGGGACAAAACCAGAAATAGTTCACCCTGTCCTTGATGACTTGAGCCATCTGACAACCCGAGCCTGGAAAGTTCATTTTATCTGTTGCCATAATGCTAGATTTGTGGGTCAGGCAGTGCCATCACTTAGACAAAGGGTCTTCCAGACCTTTGAGGTGATTGTAAATTCAGTCCTCCATCTACTTTGAGTTTAAAACCAGTCAAAAATAGAAATAGGAATTATCTTCAGTTAACTAAGAAATTGTTTAAATTGATTTAGAATGCTTTGAGGTGGAATTTAAATGAGAATTGTATTATATAAATATGTAAGAATCTTTCGGGTTGTTAGTGTGCATTCATGCTTACTGTGTAATCAAAATCTTATCTTCTACTACTAGGTATACCGGAAGGTCCAAGTGCTACTCAGAGACACCAGGTCAGTTTCTACGGTGGCTCAATCAGCAGACCCGCTGGACAAAGTCCTATTTTAGGGAGTGGCTCTACAACTCACTTTGGTGGCATAAGCATCACCTCTGGATGACCTACGAATCCATTGTCTCTGGCATTTTTCCATTCTTTGTCACCGCCACAGTCATCAAGCTTTTCTTCAGTGCCAGCGTGTGGAACATCATATGGGTCCTTATATGTATCCAACTCATTGCCACGGTCAAGGCGCTCTATGCTTGCTGTCTGCGTGGCAACCTGGTGATGATCTTTATGTCTCTCTATGCCGTTCTCTACATGATTGGGCTTCTACCATCCAAGTACTTTGCCATCATCACCATGAACAAGAGTAGCTGGGGAACATCTGGGAGGAAGAAGATGGTGGGAAACTATATTCCACTACTGCCTTTGTCTGTCTGGTCACTCATCTTGTTTGTAGGCTTATGCTATACAGTTGCCATGGAGATCAAAGCTGACTGGACAACTCCAAAGAAAGAGGCTGAGAAGTATTATCTTATTTATGGCTCAATAGCTTATGTGGCCTACTGGTGCTTCATGATATCACTCTATTGGACTTGGATCAAGCGTTGCTGCCGAAAGAGACGCGATTACTACAATATCGATGTATAGTGTGTCCCTTCTTTACAGACTGAAATCAGCCTGGATTTGCACAAGGAGATGTTTCTTGACTTTTGAAGAGAGGTGGACACAGACGAAAAAGGACTAATGTGCGTGGGAGAAGCAATGTAAGAAAAGAACTCAGGAATGCACTTTTGGGTGATATTCATGGGAAAGAAGTTTATTTTGGCAGGGAAGAGAAGCTAGATGGAAGAACAGAAATGTGGAAGAGCTCATCTCAATTGGCTTCCTATTCACAACCCCAAGAATGGTGAGAGAGAGGAAGCTAAATGAACTGCTAATTTCTTAACTACTATAGCAACATTTTGATATTCAGAACTTCAATAAGAACAAGTGTTTTGCCCCTAAATATTCCTAATAGGGAAGTAGCCCTAGTGGTAATTTTTTCTGCAAACAAAGGTACTAAGTCTGGGCCAGCAGCTGCCTCCACCTTCCACTCTAGACAGTGGCGTACCTAAAGTATTTGGCACATGGGTTGAATACCTCCTTTGGCACCCCCCCCTCCCAGCAAGGTTCACTTCTCTGTTTCCCCCCTCCAGTGATCTTTGGTTCCCCTCTCCCTCACACAGGCTCCCTCTCTCTCTTGAACACACTTTCACACACCTTTGCACACAGGCTCCCTCCATTTGTCTCTCCCTCAAACATACACACAACTTCAGACAGACTCCTTCTCTCTCTCAAATACACACACCCACCCACTCACACAGTCTCCCATTCTCTTGCACATACACATACACCCTCACAGACTCCCTCTCTCTATTGCACACACCCCTCCCCCCTCACATAGGATCCATCTCTCTCTGGCAAACAGGCACTCAGTTTTCTGCCTTCATCTTTGCTTTCTTACATTCTTTTCTTCAGCTTTGCTAGTTATCTTTGATCAGTAGGGTTACTAGAGGATGCCAGGCATTGGCTGAGCTATTCCTGGTTTCAAGCTTGCATCCCATTGCATTCTTGGACTTGTAACTAGATCTCAGAAATTAAAAAAAACTCATGCACACCCAGAATGCACTGGTAAAAAAGCAGGACTGTCTTAGTTTATCTCTGCTAACCCAGAAGCCATCTGGTAACTCCACTATATTTGAGCTGTTACTCCACTTACCTCTCATTTGGGAAAATGTATCAGTGGGAAACCAGCATCCCACTGAGAAGCTGTACAGGCAATTGAGGAGCTCTGGATCAAAAAGAAGCAGGGCCTCTCTAAGCATCCAATGAGGCTTGAGGAGAAAAGAGCTATCAGGAAGTGGGAGCTCCTGAAGTATCCAATCAGGCTCGAGACAAAATGAAAGAAATAAGAGACAGTTAGGAAGTTAAAAGGAGGAGGGAGCAAAAGCAGTTTAGAGAAGGAAAGGCGTTATTTAGCAGATTGGACTTGGGAGTAACATGATAATGGGTGCATGGAAGGAATAGGGAGTACAAAAAATAACAGGAGCAAAGAGAGTCCATGTGCTGCTGGATATTTTATTCTGAATCTTTTCCTACGTACCTACCTGCAATCTCCTTGCAGCAGAGACTGCTAAATATATTTATTTTTTAATGTTAAAATAATGTTTCATTTGAGTTTGTTAAAGACAGATGTAAATAAAAACAAAATCTTATTTTGTAACTAATGTTGACTAGTATTGTTATTTCCGTAGTTCATAACTCACCCAGTGACCGTGGCCTGGCTGGACATGTTGCTGTCCCTTTTTAAAGCAGCTGCTATTGAAAGCATTTGCCTATGATAACCTTATTTTAAAAAATGCTCTTCTAGAGTCATCTGTCGAGAGTAAGCATTTACTTCCTGGTCAAAAGGAACAAGCAAGAGGCATCACCTTCTTTAATATCTCTTCCCTATATCGTTTACCTCTCCAGGCTATATAATATCCTCTTAAATATCAAAATACACTCGCATTGGTGGGGCTGGTTGTGTCAACGAGGCAACCTGCTGGATCATGAGAAAGCAGGGACTGTGACTACCCCTACTGTGGTGGATATAGAGCAGCTCTGAGAGATCATATCAGAGGATATATTCCACTAGCTCTCAGGGCTAGTGAGCATCCCCTGTGCCATCTGGGCATTCAATTAGGGATGGGGATGGGATAATAGGGGAATAAAACCCTCACTAGGAAAAGTCACGGGTTAGTGGTGGAGCAGGTTGAGATGTCTGCTCTCTTTTAGTTAAAATTGTCCCCATTTTTCCATTGCCTCCTTTCTAAAAATCTCCCATTTCATCTTCCTTCTCTAACCAAATCTCTATATTAAGAGATTTCACTTGTTGGTCTATATGCTGGAGCCAATGAAGATCTAATAATTTTGGTAGCAAGGAAGGATCCCATGATGCTTGTGGTAAATGTTTGATGAATCACATGATAATTTTAAGCCAATTAGTCAATAAAGCCATTGTGACAGGGTGACCAGATGACGCTAGGTAGCTAGGGACAATTGAAGTAGACCTACTTCTCTCCCACTGCACTCATATTTAGGAAAACTCAGATTTCCCTAAGAAAAAATGAGGCCTGTAAACCCAGAGGGTACAATGTGATGGGAGGTTAAAACTAGATTTGGCTATGAAGATCTGGTGTCAACTGATGATCCTGCTCATAGATGTGGCCAGTCCTGCAAAACTAGTATAGTGAGGGGGAAAGGATCTTTCTGACCATCATGTCTTAAGCTACCCAGAGATTCCAAGATATGAAGGAGCAGGTTGAAGGAAGAATGGAAAAAGTGAGAAGGTAGGATTGAGAAGGTCATTTAAGGGCTGAAATGAAGGAGATTGCTCAAATGTGAAACTTTTTCCACAGTCAGGGGGATAGTAACTGAGAAGCCTGTTCTGGTTAGGCTGCTACAGTTTCAATACTACTATCAAATTCCAAACAAAATTCTGTAAAGGAGGAGGAAGCTAGGCATTTATTGTGAGCAAAAAGCTCCATTTCCACAGAACTTCTTTTCCTTGCAAAAGGCAGATGGCACTGCTTGACAATGTTGGATCCCTCAAGGGGACAATTCAGCATAGTCAAAGTGCTTTAATGCTGGTCTCACCTCCTGTGAAATGTCCGACTGCAGACTACATTCTGCGCCTTTGGCTTCCACTTCCAGATTGCTCTTCTGGGCCTCTCATGTAGTAACTGCTGAGCAAACAGATCCTAGATCAAATCCAGAATGCTTCCTGCCAGGCCAGCTCCTTTGCCAGACTGCACACATAGTACAAACCCTCTGCAGAGCTAGAATTAAGCATTTTCAATTCAATGGCAAAGAAGCAAAATGCATACAAAGTTTAGTCTTCAATGCCTTTATTCCCTGGGGCACCCTTGGCTTTCTCTTCCTTCAAAACTGAAAGTTTTCTTGTTTCATTTTTTTGTGCTGGAAGTATCATGTCAGGGTCAATGAGGGAGATATGTCTACAATATATTCAGCGCAGGGACTGCATATGGTTCCTCTGGTATGGCCTGTTCTGTACTGAAATGTTTTCACCTTGCCCGGATGCCATGTTAATAGGGAGTGAGAAGGGAGTCAGTCGGTTAGCGATATGACTCATTACTCCCGGGATGCACTAGCAGCCCATTTCCTACTGCCAAGTCCCGTGTAAAGAAGCTGGAAGTATTAATGGCATCTCTGAGATTTCAGCACATTTGCAGAACAGCACCATTCCTCCGTGGCTTCAAGGTGGTATTTGTGAGCATTTTCCATGGAGACTTGTGACCCCTCTCAAGGACAGACATCTCTGGATGGGTGAAGCTTAGGACCCCTCCCTAGGATTAAACTCCTTGAATGAGTGACACTTAGGACCCCTCCCTATGACTAAGCTCCTTGGACTGGTAAAGTCTGGGGCCGTTCCTTAAGACTCATCTACAAGAAGCTTCCTTTCTAGGATTCAGGTCTCTCCCTAGCCTCCCTAGGCTAGAGGTCCTTGGATGACTGAAGCTTGGAACCTCTGCTTAGGACTGAGCTCTCTGGTTTGGTAAAGTTCATGTAATTCCTTTATTTGGATGCACATTTGAGAAAGAGGCACGTCTTTGGGAGCTGATGAGGCCAGACAAAATTCAGTATAGTGCTGGGGTTCTTTGGTCAGGAGAAAAGCAAGTGCTTCAGGGCCTTGAAGCATCAGGATTTTTAGTTTCTTCCCAAGAAGGAAATAAAATTCACTCCTCACTCACTTGGTGAATGTTCCACTCAAAATAAAGTTAACTAAAGTCAATTTGCAGTGTAACGGCTTTATAAAAATAGGGAAAAGCAAGCAAATCCAATGAAGAGAGTTGCAAACTAATCACAAGTAGAGCTGTTCAAGCTGTTACATGGATTTCTCTTGTACGATGGGGATTTCCTCAGTAAAGTTATCCTCCTTGTGTTACGGTTCTGGCCGCGAGCGCCGCGACCAGACCCTTACCTCTGTGTTCCTGGACCTGTTCCCGCTTCTGTTGGCCTAGTTTGCGGCCTGTTTGGCGGCGTCCCCGCGAGGGCCGCGCCGCCGGGAAGCCTCCCATGGACGCCCTGCCTCTAGGCGCTCAAGCGCGCCACTTGGGTGCTTTTCTAGGCCATTTCCCACCAGTGGTGACTCCGTCCAGTTCCTGACGTCAGACGCCGCGGCCTTGATAAGCCGGCCGCGGACACTCAGTCTTCGCCTTGCAACGGGCTACCAACCGGTTCCCTGTTGCTCCGTGCCCCGGAGTGAGCTGCCTTTGGAACTTGCTTGGTTCCTGCTTGCCTGCTACAGTACCTGCTTGGTTCCAGGACCCGAGTTTTGCTACAGTTCCTGCCTGGTTCCAGTACCCGAGTCTTGCCACAGTTCCTGCCTGGTTCCAGTACCCGAGTCTTGCTACAGTTCCTGCCTGATTCCAGTACCCAAGCGTTGCTACAGTTCCTGCCTGGTTCTAGTACCTGAGTCTTGCTACAGTTCCTGTCTGGTTCCAGTAACCGAGTCTTGCCACAGTTCCTGCCTGGTTCCAGTACCCGAGTCTTGCTACAGTTCCTGCCTGGTTCCAGTACCCGAGTCTTGCCACAGTTCCTGCCTGGTTCCAGTATCCGAGTCTTGCTACAGTTCCTGTCTACTGTTCTAGTCTGGTTCCAGTTCTCAGTCCTGCTCATCAGCCTGCCCGCTCCAGTCTCAAGATCATCAACTCGCCTAAGTCCCAGCGGCCGGGCTTCTACGGGCTCCTCCTGGGGGAGCACCAGCTTCCAGAGTGAAGAGCACCTCTACGTCCTGCCTGAACATCTGCCTCCCAGTCTGCGGTATACCAGAGACATTGAATACCTTTCCCAGTCTCTTGCAGGTCGGCCCAAAGGTCCACTAAATTGAGACTCCATAACAGATTGCAAGGCCATGGACTCGGCAGATGCGCCTGCTCCCTCGGACCTGCCTGGGATGGCCCAGCAGATGCTACAGCACATAGAAACATAGAAACATAGAAACATAGAAATGACGGCAGAAGAAGACCAAACGGCCCATCCAGTCTGCCCAGCAAGCTTCACATTTTTTTCTCATACTTATCTGTTTCTCTTAGCTCTTTGGTTCTATTTCCCTTCCACCCCCACCATTAATGTAGAGAGCAGTGATGGAGCTGCAACCAAGTGAAATATCAAGCTTGATTAGTTAGGGGTAGTAGGGGTAGTAACCGCCGCAATAAGCAAGCTACACCCATGTTTATTTGTTTTACCCAGACTGTGTTACTCAGCCCTTATTGGTTGTTTTTCTTCTCCCCTGCCGTTGAAGCAGGGAGCTATGCTGGATATGCGTGTAGTATCAGTTTTTCTTCTCCCCTGCCGTTGAAGTAGAGAGCTATGCTGGATATGCGTGAAGTATCAGTTTTTCTTCTCCCCTGCGCCAGAGCACCAGAGCTGCATCGATACCCTGGCAGCTACGGTGGAACGGCTGTCCTCTCGCCTAGAGTCCCTGCCTCCTGCTGGCGTGGCCCCCGAGGGACACAGATTTAAGGACCTGCCACAGCTTTCTGAACCAATGTTTCATACAGTTCTCCCTGTTGCCTCGGCAGTTCCCCTTGGATGCGGTGAAAGTAGCTTATATCCTGTCCCTGCTTGACGGGAAAGCCTTAATATGGGCCTCTCCCCTTTGGGAACACAATGATCCCTCACTAATGGACTTACAACAGTTCATCTCGAACTTCCGATAGGCTTTTGATGAGCCAGCCCGAGTAGCTATGGCTACATCTGAACTGCTACAGCTCCATCAGGGGACTCGCTCCTTGGCAGATTATGCTATGGAATTCCGGACTTCAGCCCAAGAAGTAGGTTGGAAGGATGGTAGTCTTAAGGCCATCTTCTTGGAGGGTCTATCCGGGAGCATAAAGGATGAGATGGCTGCCCAAGATCTGCCGGAGGACCTCAACGCCTTGATAGAGATGGCTGCCTGTATTGACCGCCGCCTACAACAATGGGCCAAGGAGCAGCACTCCTCCCGCCACAGTCCTTCTGTGTTGGTGAGATCCGCGTCTTCTCCTAAGACTTCTCGTCCAGATGCTCTCACCTGAGAACCCATGCAGCTGGGACGGGCCCCGCTCTCTGCTGAAGAGAGGCTACATCGCCGTTCCTTGAAATTGTGCTTGTATTGTGGCCAGAAGAGCCATTTCTTGGCACGCTGCCAAGAGCGTGCAGAAAACGCCAAAGCCTAGGAGGTCGGGAGGAGCTCCTCTTAGGCTGTGCTACAGCTCCTCAATGTACCATGCCTGTTACCCTGGAATACCCTGGAGGATCCATCGAGACGATCGCGTTCCTGGATTCTGGAGCCGGGGGTAATTTCATCCTGCAGGATTTAGTCTCCCAGTTGTGAATTCCTACTCATAGACGGGAGGTCCCATTACAAATTATCTCCATCCAGGGGACGCTCCTTCCAGGACCTATCGTGATGTCCACGGCACCCATTACAGTCCACACCGGGGCGATCCATTCGGAGGAGATAGCCTTCCTAGTGTTGGATAAGGCTGGAGTGTCTACCCTGTGGTGCTAGGGTTGCCATGGTTACAGAAGCACTCGCCCATGATTCAGTGGGATACTCTATAGATTGTCAAGTGGAGCCCTTTCTGTCTAGCCAACTGTATGAAGATGCCTAAGGCTCCTGGACTTCCGTTGATGCACTCTGCCCTAGGTCCTCCGGCACCTTATGAGGACTTCATGGATGTTTTTTCCAAGACCTTCCGCAGCATCACCTGTATGACTGCGCTATAGACCTGCTACCTGGAACTATGCCCCCCCGAGGAAGGGTATACCCCTTGTCATTACCTGAAACCCGGGGCATGTCCGAGTATATTTCAGAGAATCTGGCCAAGGGGTTTATCCGCCCATCCAAGTCGCATGCAGGGGCAGGCTTCTTCTTTGTCAGCAAGAAGGATGGCTCGCTGAGACCGTGTATAGACTATCGAGGCCTAAATTATATTACCAAGCAGGATCATTACCCGCTCCTGCTAATCCTGGAGCTCCTCGATAGGCTCCAGGGAGCGAAGATTTTTACAAAGTTGGACCTACGAGGTGCTTACAACTTAGTCAGAATTTGTCCCGGAGACGAGTGGAAAACCACTTTTAATACCAGAGATGGGCATTACGAATATCTTGTGATGCCTTTTGGCTTATGTAATGCTCCGGCGGTGTTCCAGCACCTTATAAATGAGGTGTTACGGGACCTTCTGAACACCTGTGTAATTATCTACCTCGACAATGTGCTAGTCTACTCCCAGGACCTCCCTTCACACCATCAGCATGTCTGTCAAGTGCTCCAAATACTTAGGGAGCATAGTCTGTACGCGAAACTTGAAAAATGTAGTTTCGAGAAGACGTCCCTGCTGTTCATGGGCTACATAATCTCTGCAACAGGCTTCCAAATGGATCCTGATAAAGTGGCGGCAATTAAGAATTGGCCTCGGCCGAGGGGTCTCAAAGCATTGCAACGCTTCCTCGGCTTTTCCAATTTCTACCGTCATTTTATTCCCAACTACTCCCGTATTGTGGCCCCATTGACCGCCCTCACCCGAAAGGGAGCCAACGTGGTGGATTGGCCTGTTTTCGCTTGCCAAGCCTTTGAGGTCCTCAAGGAAGCATTCTTGTTGGACACCTGCCTTCGTCATCCTGACCCTAGCCGGCCCTTTGTGGTGGAAGTCGATGCCTCCAATGTGGCCATGGGTGCCGTCCTGAGCCAGTACTCTGATTCTGGACAATTGCTACCCTGTTCATATTTCTCAAAGAAATTCTCGCCGGCAGAAAGCAACTACTGTATTGGCGATAAAGAGTTGCTAGCCGTGAAACTTGCCCTGGAGGAATGGAGACAGTGGTTGGAGGGGGCTAACCATCCGGTTACAGTTTACACCGACCATAAAAACTTAGCATTCTTGAAGGAAGCCCAGCACCTGAACCCAAGGCAAGCCCGGTGGTTGCTGTTTTTTGATCGCTTTAACTTTACCTTACGCTACCGACCCGGTTCTAAGAACGTTCGAGCCGACGCGCTCTCGCGCTCCTCTGAGGTTGAAGAAACTTCTGACACTCCCCAGTACATCTTGGATCCCATGAAGGTGAGCCTTCAGCAACCTTGGTGTCCTCCCAAGGAAAGACCGTTGTTCCACGTCGCTCCTGGAGAGCAGTCCTCACTTGGGCACATGACTCCCTCACCAGGGGTCATGCTGGCTGTAAAGGGACCTTAGACCTGTTGAACCGATTCTACTGGTGGCTGACGGTGAGACAGGACGTCCAAGCCTTTGTGGGCTCTTGCCCTACCTGCGCCATACAGAAGCCGCTCATCGGGAGGCCCAGGGGCCTGTTACAACCATTACCCGTCCCGGTGGAGCCTTGGACACACATCTCCACCGACTTTGTCGTAGACCTTCCCGTCTCAAAGACTAGTCCCGAGATTCTGTGGGCCTTTTTGAGTCGCCGAACGAGTGGGAGCAGTCTCGTACTGACTATGCCTACCCTCCTCCATAAGCATTTATGACGTGTTCCACGTGTCATTGCTGAAGCCTCTTGTTTTGTCTAGATACCACTCCCGGGCTCCTGAACCATCGGATCCTTCGGTACCAGACGATATTACGTATCAAGTATGTGAGATCTTGGATGTACGGTTCCATCAATGACGATGGGAGTACTTGCTTGCTTGGGAGGGTTGTGGACCGGAGGATAATTCATGGGAACCTGCCCGTAACATCCTCGACAAGGACTTATTACGGCAGTTCCATCTGGATCACTCAAGTAAACCTGGACCTGCTAAGAGGGGGCGTAAGAGGGGAGGTACTGTTACGGTTCTGGCCATGAGCGCTGCGACCAGACCCTTACCTCCGTGTTCCTGATCCTGTTCCCGCTTCTATTAGCCTAGTTCGTGGCCTGTTCGGTAGCATCCCCGCGAGGGCCGCGCCACCGGGAAGCCTCCCACGGATGCCCTGCCTCTAGGCGTGCTCGCATGCACCACTTCGGCAATTTTCTAGGCTGTTTCCCACCAGTGGTGACTCCTCCCAGTTCCTGACGTCAGATGCTGCAGCCTTGATAAGCCGGCCGTGGACACTCAGTCTTCGCCTTGCAATGGGCTACCAACCGGTTCCCTGTTGCTCCATGCCCCGGAGTGAGCTGCCTTTGGAACTCGCTTCGTTCCTGCTTGCCTGCTACAGTACCTGCTTGGTTCCAGTACCTGAGTCTTGCTACAGTTCCTGCCTAGTTCCAGTACCCGAGTCTTGCTACAGTTCTTGCCTGGTTCCAGTACCCGAGTGTTGCTACAGTTCCTGCCTGTTTCCAGTACCTGAGTCTTGCCACAGTTCTTGCCTAGTTCCAGTAGCCGAGTCTTGCCACAGTTCCTGCCTGGTTCCAGTATCCGAGTCTTGCTACAGTTCCTGTCTACTGTTCTAGTCTGGTTCCAGTTCTCAGTCCTGCTCATCAGCCTGCCCGCTCCAGTCTCAAGATCATCAACTCGCCTAAGACCCAGCAGCCGGGCTCCTACGGGCTCCTCCCGGGGGGGCTTCGGCTTCCAAGGGTGAAGCCTCACCTACGTACCAGCGGCTGGGCTCCTAAGGGCTCCTCCCGGGGGAGCACCAGCTTCCAGGGTGAAGAGCACCTCTACGTCCTGCCTGAACATCTGCCTCCTGGCCTGCGGTATACCAGAGACATTGAATACCTTTCCCAGTCTCTTGCAGGTCGGCCCAAGGGTCCACTAAATTGAGACTCCATAACACCTTGGCTCCTCTGTCTGCTCTTCCAATGAATGTACCAGGTCAGTATTCTTGCAAATCTCCTTCTCCTTTAACACCAACTCGAATCTTCTGCAGATTGATCAGAGTGAGGTTTCTTATAACTGCCAGACAGATTATGGTGTCGGCCTGCAACCCACTACAGTCCAGGAGTGCGGGGAAAAAAAGCTTGTGTGTGTGAGACTGAGCGTGTGTAGAATTGATTGTGTGTGTGTGTGTGTGTGTGTGTATGTGTGTGTGTGTACATGAGAGGAGAAAGTTTGTGTGCAACAAAACCCCTCTCCTCCTGCAAATCCATGAAAATCTCAAGGTATCTGAAAATCAAAAGCTCTGAGGTATGGTGAGCTGGGAATTTTTTATCCTTATTAATTTTAATTATTGCATATTATTTGATGTGTCTGCTGTTTTGCAATATTTTATTGTCATTTGGAAAATTTTTATGTGAGCTTTTAATTACTGGATATTATTCTATTTCTCAGCTGCTTTGAAATATTTATTCATTGTATTAGTATGTCTAGGGAACCTATGGTTTTCCTCACTAAAAGGAGTGTAACTGTTATGGCAATGGACCCTTGAACCAAAGCGAAGTTGGCACCACCTCTCGGCGGGCAGAACTTGACTGATGCAGAGGCCTAACACTACCAGCCCATGTTCCCCCAGGTTGAGCCCTTGAGTGCCAGGACCGACTGACCTTGTCGTAGGCCTCTGGATGGCAAGGTATCCGAAGAAGAGATCAGGCAAGAAGGACAAGTCCATACGGGATGAGTTCGGGGCAGGCAGCAGAACATCAGAACCGAAGACAAACTGTGTTGGGGCAGGCAGCGGAATTACAAGGTCAAGACGAGGTCCGAGGACAGCTGGGGAACAATCCAAGAAGAAGACAGAGTCAAGGCAAGCCAAGGTCCAAACTGAAGAGTCAATCCAGAAGGAAGGAGCTGAAGAGGTGAAGGGGCAGGAACGGGAGCACAAGAACGAGACCAGAACCGGGAACACAGGAGCAGGAACCACTGGAAAAAGAACACAAGAACGAGACCAGAACAGGGAACACAGGAGCAGGAACCACTGGAAAAAGAACACAAGAATGAGACCAGAACCGGGAACACAGGAGCAGGAACCACTGGAAAAAGAACACCAGAACGAGACCAGAACAGGGAACACAGGAGCAGGAACCACTGGAGAAAGAACACAAGAATGAGACCAGAACCAGGAGCACAGGAGCAGGAACACTAGCAACTTACTACTCGCAGGAGTCAACCTGTTGCTGAGGCACTCAAGGCTTGTCTGGGCTGTCCTTAAATAGGGCGGTCTAAAAGATGTCATCCAGTGGCACCGCAGTGGCTTTCCTGCCACGGGCCCTTTAAATCCTGAAGAGGTATGCACGCATGCGCCTAGGGACGCTTGCTCAGCGGAGCGACATTCCCACGCGACACGGGTTGGACTGTGCGGAGGCCTGCCATGTTGTTGCTGCAGTAGGTGTCACAACATTGGGAAAACTCCCTCCGTTCCCAGCTGGAGGTAAGCAGGGCTGGCTGTGAGGGAAGCCCGTAGCCAGCCAAATGCAACAGTACCCCCTCCTCTAAGGTTCTCCCCCAGGGAGCCTGGGTTTACCAGGGTGAGAAGCATGGAACACTTTTAGGAGGCTTTTATCCAAGATATTAGAGGCAGGTTCCTGTGTGTTTTCTTCCGGGCCATAACCCCTCTAGGAGATCAAGTATTCCTATCTTCTGTTCCGTCATCATACATCCAGTATTTCACTGACATGATAAACTTGATCCTCTTCCGTGGATAGGTCTGGTGGCTCTGGCACTCTTCGGGAGGGCCAAGAGAGGATTAAGGGCTTGAGAAGGGAAACATGGAACAAGTTGTGGATCCTTATTGAGGCAAGCAGCTGCAACTGATAGGTAACTGGTCCTATTTGGCAGACAATGGAAAATGGCCCAATGTACCGGGGCGCAAACCTCATGAAAGGCTGAATCGAATGTGACTAGTGCTGAGCCAGACTGTCTCCCAGTTTGAATTGAGAAGCCGGGTGAATGTCCTTTGCTGGTGAATGTCCTTTGCTTTCTTGGCTCTTTGAGCGGCTCTTTGAATCATGTCCTTTGTTCATACCCAGAGGTCTCAGAGTTCCTGCTCTGTCAACTATGCTGCTGGGAAAGAAACAGAGAGCAAGACCAGTAGAGGAGGGGCAGGCTGTCTCCCATATACAATCAGGAATGGAAAGGACCCTGTAGCGGTGTTAACATGGGAATTATGAGAGAATTCTGCCTAGGGAAGAAGAGAGGCCCAGTTATCCTGACGTTCATTAATGAATACTCTCAAGAAGGTCTTCAGTGTACTGTTTGTCCGTTCCACCTGACCATTGGCTTGCGGATGGTAGGCAGTGGTGTAATCCAACGAAATGCCAAATTTTCGGTTGAGAGAGTGCCGTGAATTGGATGCCCATCTTTCTTAGATACAAAGACAAATCCCACACCTGCTGGCAATGTGGAGGGTCTGATAAATCTTTGGTTGAAGTTCTCCTGGATATATTGAGACATGGCCTTGGTCTCAGGAAGGGATAAGAGATAAATCCTAACCCGCGATGGAGTTGTTCTGAGCATTAGATTGATGGTGCAGTCAAAGGAGCAATGCTCCGGGAGTGTTTCTGCTCTGTTCTTAGAGAACACATCCGTAAAGTCTGCATACTGCGG
This sequence comes from Rhinatrema bivittatum, assembly GCF_901001135.1. Classification (NCBI taxonomy): domain Eukaryota; kingdom Metazoa; phylum Chordata; class Amphibia; order Gymnophiona; family Rhinatrematidae; genus Rhinatrema; species Rhinatrema bivittatum. The sequence goes on along the minus strand of NC_042628.1, from coordinate 61,861,669 downwards.
GTGGACCCAGGGAAGTTGTGGCTACAGATGCAGACGGTGGAGGTCTGACTTGGAGGAAGCATGAATCATGACAGCAAGGACCCCAATGATGAGCTAATGGGTACCCCAGTCAAACTGAGGGGAGTGGACTTGCAAGTAGGGCAATCCCAATGCTACAGGGTGCACTGCCTTGTCGATGATACAGAAGGTTATCTGTCCAATATGGAGAAGACCAGTGCGGACCGCACCAGAGCCATCATCATGGTGATCTGACAGGGAAATGGTTCTCCGTAGATAGAGGAGATGATTAGGGGCATCTCCCAAGGAACCGTCAGCAATTTCAGATGGTCCCCCCAGAGCTTTCATAATGAAATACCCTCCTGCACCAGAGTTCACCAGTGCGAGTGTGGCGAACTCATAATTATCCATGGCAATTGCTACTGGAAGAGTAAGTTGGAGAGGAGAGGGGGTTTATCCTAGGACCATCTCCCTACTGGCTCCTAGGCTTGTTAGTTTCCCTGCCTCAAGGGGCAATGCACCAGGAGACATCCCTTCTCAGCACAATAGAAGCATAGTCCCAAGCAATGGAAGTGGAGTCTCTCCTCTGAGGAGAGGTGACTCTGTCCCAACTGAATGGGCTCTTTGGGCCAGGGCAGAGAAGGAATTGCCGTGAGAGTCGAGGTAAGAGGACATAAAAAGGATGGAGCCAGCATCACTTGCCGTCGAGGGGTTTGTAACTCCTGGGCCTGCTGCTGGAGGCAGCAGTCGATCATTCTAGCCAGGTTGATAAGGTCATCTAGTGACTCAGGCAGTTCCCGTGCGGCCAGTTCATCCTTAATCCTCAAGGAGAGTCCTTCCAAGAAAATACTGCGAAGGCTGTCCTCCCGCCAGTTTAGTTTGGTAGCCATGGTATGGAACTCGATGGCATAGTCAATCAGAGGTCGAGTCCTCTAGTGGAGATGCAGAAGGTCAGACTCGATGGAGGCTAAATGGCCATGTTCGTCAAATACCTGCTTGAAGGCCTTGATGAACTGCGGAAGATCCTTGATCAGTGCTTCTCCACATTCCCACAGGGAATGTGTTTGGGTTTTACTCCTCCATATGGGAGCTGTAGATGGTGTTGCCTGTCTGTTTATCAACCTGAGCCAAAGTCTTCCCTTCTAGCAGAGAGAGGATAAAGGTGGTCTTAATGGTGTTGCTAGAAAACTGTGCCAGCTGAAGCGAGAAGTACATGAAGCACTGGTTAAAGAATCTGCAGCAGTGCTTAGGGTCCCCCCCCATACTGGGGGGGGGATATTGGGAGGCACACAATTCGCATGGCCACCAGAGCTGCTGTGCCGGCAGGGACTGCAAGAGTAGTCTTGGCAGCAGTGGCATCGAGGCGTGCGTTGAGGTGTTCCACGGAGTCTGCCAGTACTTCCAAGAACTGTTGCTGTTACTGAATTTTCTGTGCCAATCTGGGTACAGCTTGGAGGCCTGAGAGATCTGCCAGGTCCATGGCCTCAGAAAACTGTTACGTTGGTGGACCCTTGAACCGAAGCGACGTTGGTGCCCACCTGCAGAGAGGAACCCTGCATGTTCTAGCTGTTGGCGGGTGGAACTTGGCTGATGCAGAGGCCTAACAGGGACTTCACCACTGCCAGCCCACATTCCCCACAGGTTGAGCCCTTGGGTGCCAGGGCCAGACTTAGGTGCAGGCCTCTGGATGGCAAGGTATCCAAAGAAGGAATCGGACAAGAAGGACAAGTCCATTTGGGCCGAGGTCGGGGCAGGCAGCAGAACCAGCAGAACTAAAGACAAACCGTGGTCTGGGCAGGTGGTGGAACAAGAAAGGTCACAACAAGGTCCGAAGTCAGCCGGGGGAAGAAGACAGAGTCAAAGCAAGCCAAGGTCCAAACCGAAGAGTCAATCCAGAAGGAAGGAACTGAAGAAGAGTAGGGGCAGGAATGGGAGCACAAGAACAGGACTGGAAACTGGAACCAGGAACTCAGGAGCAGGAACCACTGGAGAAAGAACACAAGAACAAGACAGGAGCCAGGAACACAGGAGCAGGAGCACAAGCAACTTACTATTCGCAGGAGTCGACCCATTGCTGAGGCAGTCAAGGCTGGTCTGGGCTGTCCTTAAATAGAGCGGTCCAGGAGATGTCATCCGGGGATGCCACGGTGGCTTTCACACTGTGGGCCCTTTAAATCCTGAAGAGGTGTGCATGCACCTAGGGATGCTTGCTCAGTGGAACGGCGTTCCTTGCATGGCATGGCTAGACCTGTGCAGCAGCCTGCCGCATTGTTGCTGCAGTAGGCGTCAGGGAAACCCCCTTTGTTACCGGCCAGAGGTAAGGAGGGCCGGCCGTGGGGGAAGCCTGCGGCTGGCCAAATGCAACAGTTCCAAATTAATGGGGAGTTTAGTGTAGGAACTGTGAAGATATGTTTGGGTTTTACTCCTCCATGTGGGAGCTGTAGATGGTGTTGCCTGTCTGTTTATCAACCCAAAGCATCATCTGGACTCATGGATTTTGAGTTACCTTTTCAAGCAAGCAGAAGCTCACTGCTCCTGCTGTACAGTTTTTCCTTAATTTATTTGAAAGATGTTGGGACTTTTCCCTATTTTGGCCAGCCTCCTGCCTGACCCACGTCAGTTTATTTTGTACTCTTTTATTCTCTTTTTGAAGAATTCCATGTGAGAGTCTGTTCAAGGCTGGATCACAGGGTAGGGAACCGCTGCAGTGCACTATATCTCCTTCAGAGGATGAACCTGACAGTGACTCAATGCAGAGGAGTCTGAACTTTAAATTAGCTGTCTTTTTGCACTGTCGACCAAAGAAGAAAGGATCATCAGCAGTGACAGCACCGATAATGTTGTAGCGTGGGAGTGAGTTTTAAATTAAACATGATAGTTTTTAGATTCAACATGTTTGTTCTTTTAAGACCATCATGTTGGCATTTTTTAAAATTTACATCTTGATCATGGCTTGGTTTAATTATATAAAAGCATTGTTTGAGAGCCCTTTAAAACCATTGATTTTTGTCACGGTATTTTCTAGACTGAATTATTTGAGGGCTTTTGTAAGAAAAATGTTTTGCTGAAGGCACATTAGTGTATTTCATCTTTTTTCATCAGCTGTATGGTCATTAATGTATAGTTAATTGGGGATATTTTGGGTTAACCAGTGCTTTGGCCACACAAGAAATTTATTTTAGGCAGACACCAATTTGATACTTTGTTTCAAAATGATGTGCTACAGTGGTTTACAAAGGGTTATCCCAAAGTGATCTCATTTTTTGCTCATATTCTGTCTGGTTAATTTGTAGCGCACTGAGAAAGGCTGATCTGCTGTATGGAGATAAACCACTGGCATTAGATATAATAGATATTTATAAAAAATCTTTTACTAAAAAATGTTTTACTAGAAGGTTCTACTTATTAACAGACTGCACCAATTGATTCATTTATATTTTTTACTTATGAATTTATTTTTTACATATGAATTTATGTGTGGACGTATATGGAATCACATGAAGATATATTAGACCATGGTTTAATAACATTTTTGCTATTATTTGTTGTCATTAAGTGCTGTCTTTCATTATTTTGCTTTTCAGTAATAGATTCCTTTTATTTGATATGATTTTACTAATTATGTATGGTGCATATGTTTTTATTTTATTTGTATTTACATGTTTTTATTTGTATTTACATGTTTTTATATATGTTATATTTTGTTAGCCCCTGAAGCAGCTCAAGGAGCGAAACTCGGCCTGAGTTGGATTTTTTATCATGTTCTGTGCTGAATAAAGAACTCCTGGTGTTTACTGATCCTTTCTTCTTTGGTCGCTACTGCAATATTGGATCAGTTTCCGGTTTGTTTGTTTTTTTGGTCCTTCCTTTTTGTACTGTCTCCTCTGTTGTGAGGTCAGAATTATCCCAGCCTTCCCGCTTATGGCTTAATTTTTCCCCTTTTAGGTTCAGAGATTATTTTTCTTCCGCTGGGAGTTGATAACCTTTGGAGCCCGGGACTCAGTGACCAAACTATTGAGAGTGAGGTGTCTTTCACCCTGAAAGAACCTTAGAGCTTAGAAAAGTTCACTTGGAGCAGAGGATCCCCGCCACAGGCACAAAGGAAGGAACACAGAGAATTCAAAGTGACGGGAAACTAAAGGTAATGAGGACCTTATTACTGCTAATTCAGGGAAAATATAGGTAAGAATAAAGTACCCATCGGATACTGTTGCACTCGGGGGTGGACTCTTGGCCTGGGGCAAGGGTGGAATGGCTCCTGAAAGGGAACAGGAGGTAACTGGCCCCAGGGGGCAGAGCACTGAAGGAGACAGAGGCTAGGTAGAGCTTCACCACTGGAAGCCCGAGGTCCCCCCGGGAGGAGCCCATAGGGACCCGGGCCACTTGGATTTAGGTGGGCCTCGCAGGGTCTCCTGGGAGAATGATAGTCTGGCGTGCCCACAGATACAGAAGGAGCGCGGTCAGGTTCGAGCTGGAGCAGGGAGAACCAGAACAGAGTTGGTGACAACAAGGCGAGAAACAGAGCCAGAATCTGGAGGCATGGTCAGGCAGACGAAAGGTCAATGTCCATAGATCAGTCTGAGGAATGGCCACCGAAGCAAGGGTCAGTTACCGGAGGTCAGATGTAGTCAGAGGCAAATAGAGGTGGTAGATAGGCAAGTAGATCGGGAACAGGCTGAGGTCCTTGAGGCAGGCTGCAGATAGACTAGTAGATCAGGAAAAGGCTGGGGTCTTTGAGGCAGGAGGCAAACAGATGAGTCAGGAACTAGCTGGGCTCATAGACAGGTGGCAGACAGGCAGGCAAGTCAGGAACAAGCCGAGGTCAGTACCAGAAGTCAGTCTGAGGGTAGTACCTGGGAAGGCAGATAGACGAACACAGGAACAGGCAGGAATCAGGAACGAGGACGCAGGAACAAGTCAAGAATGGAACTGGAACAGAAGGATCCTGGAACGAGACTAGGAACAAGCGCGAAGACAATCTAGCATACAAGCCGACCCGAAGCCAAGGAACTTCCTTATATTGTAGTTCAATCAGGGCGCACCGCAGAACCCGGACCTGCCCTCAGCCCTACAATTCTCGGGGCAGGCCGCGCATGCATATGGGCGTGGCAAGCATGGAGGAAGATGCCAAACCTTGGCATGAGGCCTGGCATGCAGTGGAAGGCCCAGCGATCGCCGCCGCAGACCGCCGGGGCCATGCTGGACTAGCAACTACCGCGAGGGAGGTTGTCCCGGGACCCACTGAGGAACTATGTAGGTGAGCGGTCCCGTGTGCGGGATGGCCGTGGGTGGGGCACGTAACAAGTACTTCCTAAGGAGTTAAAGGATTCAAGAGGATTTAGGAAATGTATTAAAACTGGGACTAAGTTCTGATAGAATATGGGGACTATATTCTAACCACCTACAGTGGGAAGAGCTGAGACTTAAATTGGGGCTGGAAGGAGGACCGAACTATCTTCAATCTGAATAATCTGAGGAGCCTGAATAACTGGAATAATTGAGACAAAAAAAAGATTGACGGTAAATAAAAGTTCCAATCTTCCAGAAGACTTTGCCAAAGAAGTGAGGTCACAAGTTTATTCCTTTCTGCTCTCCTATTATTTATTGCCTTTATTTCAGCGAGGAAATGAAGCCGTAAATATTCTGCAGTCATCTAATCAACTATCAGTAAAGGAGTTTGAAACCACACTGCTTCTCACGTGTGTTTCTTGGGGCTATAGGCTGTGACACTTATGTGCTGTTTACAAAGGATGGAAAGGGGCTTTATTGTAAAAAACAAAACAAAACTGGGTTAAAGAAATATTGTTTGTCTCCCAATGGAGCTTGGAACTCAGATTATTACTGCTATTTGTGGAGCGAGTGAGAAGTGAGAGACTTTAGAGCAGTTGTGTGCAGAAAGGATCCATCTCTTTTTTTTGTATGTACCTCTGGGTGTTAGCTCAAGGATCCGCCCTGCCCAGGGGTTACATATGGTTTTGCTATTATTGATTTATATTTTTAATTTGATTTGATGTTTTATGAGGTACGGTAATGTTTCTCTTTTTCTATTGTTGCACTGCTGTGGTTTCCAGTTCATTTTTTGTCTGCATGTTTTCTATTTATACTTTATGGTCTGTCTATTCTGTATTTGGTGAGAGTCTTTGTTCTGCGTGTGTGACTGAGGTGAGGTATTCTGCTAGCGTGTATTTTCTGTATAGGGGTCTATAGCAGCTTGGTTTGTTCTGTTTTCCAAACAGGAGGCGTATTAGTAATTTAGAGCTTGTTGTAATATTCGCAGTGTTGCCTTTTTATAGGTGGAGTTGTTATTGTTTGAGTGCTAGCAATTAGTGCTGTTTTGATATGGGAAGTTTACTATATTGTAATTGAAATTCAGTCTGCTCATAGCTGTTTGAGAATCAAGCCTACAACCAACATGTGTTATATCAGACCTAATGCCATATAGGCACTAAGTGTCTTTTTTGTGGGGTTTTCTGGTTTATTTATTTATTTGTGAGTTTTTCTATACCGAGGTTTGGTACAAGCCTTCACTCTGTTTTACAGTTGCAATAGCTTATACATTAAATAATGTTAATAACAGTGATAACAATAAAAACAATCAGAAGAGTTTAAACAATAGATAATGATTGTGACTCATGGATAGTATGTTGTAATTGGATGTTAATATAACAGTAACAGTTAGTATAATAGGTGCTAGCTTGTAGATGGCACATTAAAATCTGAACATGAACAAAAGTGGGGATTACATTGAAGTTCAAAGTATAATGTGATAGACGTGCTTGGTTTTATACGTGTTTTCTTGTTGGTGTTTTCGTGGGTCTGTGTTCGTTTAACCAATGCCGTCTCTGTAGGCTTGTTGAAATAGACATGTCTTTATGTTATGCTTGGGCTTGTGGACCCTTGGCCGACAGGAGGATGGTATACCTTTCGGAGGGTCCGTAGGTTCTCTCGTCAGGTGGCGAGGCAAAGCAGGAGACAGGACCAGCTGACCCTTGACACTGGAGACTGAGGCGAGCATGAAGGCGATGAAGAGACAGGATGAGACGCTGTGTCTTCACCACTGGAAGTCTGTGGTCCCCCCAGGAGGAGCCCGTAGGGACCCAGACCGCTGGGACTTAGGTGGATCTGTGAGAGGTCAGGTGACGGTGCAAGGCTGACTGGGGCTTCACCCTGGAAGCCCGCGGTCCCCCCGGGAGGAGCCCATAGGGACCCGGGCCGCTGGGACTTAGGTGGGCCCTTGAAGATGGTAGTCTTGAAGGAGTCCTAGGTCGGGTGCCAGAGGGTCGTCGCTCACCAATCCGAAGTCGTACGCCAGAGAATCACCACTTGCCAATCCGAAGTCAGGAACCAGAGAATCACCGAAGGCCAATCCAAAGTCAGGAACCGGGAACGTCAAGACGGAACAGGAACAAGATCCAAGGCTTAAAGACTCACTGAAGCAAGCAGACTAGACAGCGCTAGTGGACGTTGCCAAGTCGCTGGATGAGCAGAGGAAGCTGCCTTTTATACTTCCTTTGCTCTGCCTGATAGACAACAGGTGAAGGCATTTAAAGGGTTTAGGTCCCTTTAAATCAGTGGAGGAGGCGCGGCCTCACGCCTAAGGATGGCGGTGGCCATCTTGAATCTCCCCCGCAGAGGGGAGATGCCGCTAGACGCTGCGAGGGGGGAAGCAGGACGGCTTCCCCTGCAGCGAGCAGGATCGGAGGCCACGCGGGTGCGGCGGCCCGATTTGGGGCCCTCCCCCGGGGCTCCCTCGGCGAGAGAGCGCCGCGAATCAGGTAGGGGGCTGTGGTCGAGGAGCGCCACGGCCGCGGGACACAACACTTTAGTGATTTTCTGAATATTTTTGAATTGTTTTGCATCCTTAGGTATTTTGGAAGCGTGTTCCATAGTTGGGGACAGCTATTGAGAATTCTCTTTGTCTTGTAGTGGTTAGTTTGGCAGCTGAGACTGGGGGTATTGCGAACATTGTTTTGTTTGTGGATCTAGTGTTTCATCGGGGTTTATGCTGTTGAAGAATGTTTTCTAGGGTGGTGAATTCAATGTTGTGCATTGATTTATGTAGGATGGTTAGTGTTTTGTATTCTATCCATTTTTCGATGGGTAGCCAGTGAAGTTCCTTTAGTGTTGGTGTGATGTGTTCGAATTTTTTTTGTCCAGTGAGAATTCTTGTGGTGATGTTTTGAAGAATTTGGAGTGGGCGTGTGGTATTTTTGGGAAGGCCAATGAGTAATGCATTGCAGTAGTCAAAGCTATTAAAGATCAGGGATTGGAGTATGGTTCTAAAGTCTGGTGGATTAAGAAGGGGTTTGAGGCGCTTAATAGGGATGTGAATCGTATTTCTGACGATTGAAAATATCGTACGATATTTTCAAAGTCATCAGAAATCAGGGGTTTCCCGAAATCGATAGGAAAACCCCACAAAATTGTTCGTGGGGTTCTCTTATCATTTTTTTGGGGGGGGGGGGGGAGGCGGGAAAAACGGCACACAAAAAACAATCCCTAAACCCACCCCGACACTTCATCTTTAAAAATGGCGCGGGCCATCCAGTGCTCCTACCATGTGATAGGGGCCGGCCAATGACACGGATACCCTGTCATTTTTATTAGTGGCAGCCCTCGGCCCGAGACCGGGAAATCGCTTCCGGGACCACCACTGGACCACCAGGTAATTTAAAACATTTTTGGGGAGGTCGGGGGGGGGGGGGTGGGAGAAGCTAAGGGAGCTGTTTTGAAGTGTCAGGGTGGGTTTTTTGTTTATCGGCTCGGGCGCAGCCGATAAAAAAAACCCAAACGGGCCACACAAAAAAAAATGCACAATGTGAATCGGAACCAATTCTGGTTCCGATTCACATCTCTAGCACTTAAGGCACAGTAATTTGTTGAAGCCTTCTTTAATTTTCATAGCTATGTGATATTTGTGGTTCAGTTCAGGGTCAATCCATATTCCTAGTTCTTTGAAGTTTTCTCTTGGTTTGATGATGTTGTTGTCTAGTACCATGGTGTTGTAGGTGTTTTCTTCGGAGTTTTTTCTTTCAAGTAGCATGTATTTTGTCTTGTCCATGTTGAATCATAGACTCATTTGATTTAGGAGGTTCTTTATGTTCTTGAGATATGTAGCTGCTAGATTGAGGGTATTTTCTAGGTTGTTTGATATAGGGATGATTAGTTGTATGTCGTCGGCATACATGAAGTATATGACTCCGATACTTGATAGTAGTTGGCATAAAGGGAGGAGGTATATATTGAACAGGGTGGCAGATAGTGCTGAATCTTGAGGTACTCCTGTTTCCAGAGGGATTGGCTCTGAGTTGATGTTATTGATGTTTACCTGGAATGATCTGTTATGTAGGAAGGAAGTGAACCATTTTAAGTTATGGTTGGCATCGTAACAGTACATGTAAATATAGGGGCCGATTTTACATTTTGCACGTGCGGGGTACATTTGTGCGCGCTACCCGGCGCGCACAAATGTACACCCACTTTTATAACATGCGCACGCTGCCGCATGTATGTTATAAAATCCTGTGTCGGCGCGCGCAAGGGGGTGCACACTTGTGCACCTTGCACGCGCCGAGCCTTAGGGGAGGCCCGATGGCTTTCCCCATTCCCTCCAAGGCCGCTCCGAAATTGGAGCGGCCTTGGAGGGAACTTTTTTTTTGGTCCCCCCCCCCCATCTTTCCCTCCCTTCCCCTATCTAACCCACCCCCCAGCCCTACCTAAATCCCCCCTACCTTATTTCGTTGAGTTACGCTGTGTCGGGCACTCGGCCATGCCCCCAGACCGCCCCTGGACCGCCGCCACACCCTCGGACATGCCCCCGGGCCACCCCTTTTCGAAGCCCTGGGACATACGCTCATCCCGGGGCTTGCGCACGCTGCCGAGCCTATGCAAAATAGGCTCGGCGCGCACAAGGGTAGGTTTTCGGAGGTTATGCGCATACATAACCCTTTGAAAATCTAACCCATAATGTACATGTTGTAAGTGATATTTTTTCCTCACAAGACTGTATTTTGAATATCCTTTTTCATGTCAAATCTTTTTTATAAATACATGATTTTTAAAAAGTATGTGTATGGAGGGTACAATGGGGGTGGGGGCAGAGGGATGGGCACAAGACTGTAGGATTCGCCTAGAGTGGCTATCATCCATGCACCAGCCCTGGACATAACTACAGCAGGTTGGAGGTAGTGACATCACTGCTCTAGAATAGAAATATCACCATAACTGGAGCAGGTAGGAGATAGTAACATCACTCTAACACAGGCCTCAAACAGAGGCTGGCGTTCATGACGACATCACCATGATGCAGGCTGAGGTAGTGACATCACTGTTAACTGCCATACACACTGTTCAATAGTTCACACTCTCCTGCTTCCCGCTCACTTCTCCACTAGATTCTGCCAGAAATCCTGTGATGTCATCCAGGCTTTTTTACATTTCATACTTGCCATTTTTTTTGTTTTTGGTTTTACCAGAAGAATTTATTAAGGTCAGTTCATTTTCTGGATTTTTCACACTACACATGGAGAGATTTTCTTATCTATGACAGATGGTACAGAGCGGAAACTGCAAGGGGGGGGGGGGATGTTGTTGAATTGCTTTCTGTCACATGCACTAGGGCCTGCTTCTGTCTTGTCATTGTGGTATAGCCTCTAGGGTCTCTGTGCTTCCACACCCTCTCTCTGCTCTGTGATCAATCGCTCCCTTTTGAAACCTTAACCTTTGCAATTTCCCTGCAGGGCATTTCTCAGCTGATTCCTCAGAAAAGTCCCTTCAATGCTTGAACTTGCCAGAGAGCTTTGTGGCTTTTCCCATAGACAAGCGTTTTGATCCTTGGGCTTGTTTTCTGCCCTAGAGCCTGTCCCGGAATATTTAACCCTTCACTGTCCCTCAGCTAGCCACTTTCATTTCCTGGAGGTGAGAAACTTTATAGAATCAGGACAGTGCACTTTCTGAGCTGTGTGTTGAGGTCTCAGTGCTGGAATAGCAAGGGGTGCTGTAGGGCATGTTTGTAAGAGCTTCTGACAGAGACTACCTATGGCAGAGCTTTCCAAACTTTTCATGTTGGTGACACACTTTTTAGACAAACATAATTTCACGACACGGTAATTCAGTCTACTAGTAAACCAGAGGTTAAAGGTTAAACGAACGAAACATATTTCGACAATTTATGTATGTTTCCTTAAATCTATACATAAATAAAATGTTTCACGACACAACCTATCTCATGAAAACCTTAAATTTATATTAAAAATATATATTCCAAGATTCATGTTATTGTTATAATTTATGAGAAACAATAATAAAACAAATTGTCTGTCCCCCACACACTCATCTCTCTCCTCCCCCCCAGCACATGTCTGGCCCCCACACACTCATATCTCTCCCCCTCAAGCACATGTCTGTCCCCCCAGCACGTTTGCCCCCCACTCACTCATCTCTCTCCCCCCAGCACATGTCTGTCCCCCACACACTCATCTCTCTCCTCCCCCCAGCACATGTCTGGCCCCCACACACTCATCTCTCTCCCCCTCAAGCACATGTCTGTCCCCCCCTGCACATTTGCCTCCCACTCACTCATCTCTCTCCCCCCAGCACATGTCTGGCCCCCACACTCATGTACCTCGTCTTTTTGATTGTTGCCAGTTAAGTGCTTCACTCCCTTCCATGATCACCAGACACTGCTGCTTGCAGTCAGTACTCCTCATGGCCAGGCCTCATCGGCAGCAGCAGCCAATGCAAGGATGGCTGGGCTCGTTCCACCCACCAAGCCCCCCCAAAAAACGCGATTGACAGCAAAAATCACCCAATAATAAGCAACCCATAAACTGAAAAAAAAAGTGAATCTCTAGAAAACAAAAAGCCCAAACTCGCATCAGATTTGACCGGGCTTGCGCGACACACCTGCACACTGCAGGCGACACACTAACGTGTCCAGACACACAGTTTGGAAAGCTCTGACCTATGGCCATGGACCCAAGAGGAGGAGGAAAGAGCCTGAGCCATGAAGAAAATCTAATCCCTGGGTCTGCCTCTTAGAAACATAAAAGGAGTGGTTGCAAAAGTTAAAGTTTGCACAAGGTATGGACCTTGTTTAAAATCTTTTATTCATCCATTCCACACCCTCATGACTTTATAAACTTCTCATGTCCCCCCTTAGCTGTCTCTTTTCCAAGCTGAAGAGCCCTAACCTGCGTGGCCTCTCATCACCAGGGAGATGCTCCATCCCCTTATCCTTTTTTTTTTTGCCCTTCTCTGCACCTTTTCTAGTCCTGCTGTGTCTTCTTTGAGATGGGATGACCAGAACAGCACACAGTAGTCAAGGTGCAGTCGCACCGTGGCTTGATACAGAGGCAGTATAATATTTTTCGCTTTATTCTCCATTCCTTTCTGGATCATTCCTATTTGCTTTTTCTGACTCCCACTGCACACTGAGCTGAGGATTTCAATGTAAAGTCCGTAAGGATTCCAAGGTCCTTTTCCTAGGTGATGACTCCCAGTACAGAATCCAGCATTGTAGTTGGAATTATTTGGTCCTATGTGCATCACTTTCTACTTTTTAGCATTAAATTTCATCTGCTGTTCAGAGGCCCAGTCTCAGAAGGTGCTCTGCAGTTCCTCACAATCCGCTGAATAATTTTGTGTCACCTGCAGATCTGATCTCACGCATTGTTCCCTTTTCCAGGTCATTTATGAATATGTTGAACAGTACAGTGCTACTCCACTAATGACCTCTCTTCATCTGGAAAACTGACCGTTTAGTCTTACCTCTGTTCCCCTTTAACCAGTTACTAATGCACAATACGACCCTGCCTCCTGTCCCATGACTTTTTAATTTCTTGAGGAGTTCTTCGTAGTGGACATTGTGAAATGCCTCCTGAAAATCCAAATCCACTATAGCAGCCAGCTCATCTTTATCTACATGCTCATTTACACCTTCAAAAAAGTCTAAAAGATTGCTAAGGCAAGACTTTCCCTTCCTAAAATCATTTGAATCTTTCCCATTAAGCTATGGCCAGTAATTTTGGTAACATCAGGGCTTAAACTGAACTGTGCAGGGGTCACACTTTGCCCCAGGGTTAAGTCCCTTTGCACATTCATAAGTCCTTTCAGCCTCAGGGCATGGGTTCTTTGAATGGGGCGGGGGGGGGGGGGGGTGGCTGAACTTTCAGGGGCCAAGACTGCAGGGGGAAACCACTCTCTGGCTCTTCAAGTATATTCCTAGTTTGCTGAATTTGCTGCAAAATCTCTGCTTGGATACTAATAACACAATGGACACTTGGGTGGGGTGTTCCAAAAAATAAATCTTACAGCAAAGCTTCAATGTTTATCATCTGATCTTCAAAACCATCTAATCACAGTCTCAGTTGTGCTCCTCTGAGTGGCCCGCATGGTGGCAGGCACTAGAGAACCTTTTCCTTCCAAGGGTTAGCAGCCAGGCTCCAAGTAGGGTACCAATATCTCCTGTTTCTTTTCCAATGTTTGAAATGGATCGCTCGCTTTGAAAGTCCCAACTGCAGCAAATAGATGAAATCCAAAACGCCTTCTCCCAGGTAGGCATGGTGGATAAAAATTCCTCTACACCAGCAGACCCACTGTGGCAAGCCACTGTTGCCCCTCCATGTGTTGTAGGATGGGAACCTCAGATCCTATCTTCCGTGATTTCCTCCAGGCAGGGGGAATAATCCTCCCAGAGGCAGGAGAAAGAATCCATAAACTGCTTCAAATAACGATTCTTCCAAAATCACTCACTCACATGATACCAAGCCCTCCAGACTGGGTGGGTACTGGACCAGGGATGCGTATCCCCCTCCCTCCAGGTATCTGTCTGCCGGGCCTGAAATTGGGAACTGCAATCAGGGGTCACACCTTCTTCTCCAAACAATAAACCAAAAATATCACACTAGCCTGTTCAGCCTCCTGCAGTTAAGCAGGTGGAAGAATCAAGATACCACTCCAGCATCCTTGGAGGAGATACTGGTTGGAAATTGTATGTTCCCTCCTCTCTTCCTATCCAAAGCCTGAGCTAATGGAGACTTTGTGGGATAACTACATATGTTTTTAAGAATAGCACCTACCATTTTGTCTAGCACTGATGTCAGGTTCATGGTCTATACTCCGGAGACCTTTTTAAAAACTGGCTTTGCAATAGCCATCCTTCAGTCTTCATGTGGCTGTTTTCCATGTTTGAGTTCTTTTAGGACTCTGGAGTATGTACCATCTGGTCCCAGTGATTTGTTATTGCTTTGTTTGTCCACTTGATCTATTACATCCTCCCTTGTCACAGGGATTTGTTTTAGTTGCCCAGAATCCTCACCCTCAAAGAATGTTTCCGGGATGGGTATGTTTCCAACATTCTCTTTGTAAACATTGAGACAAATAATTTATTCAGTTTTTCTGCTATTTCCTTGTCCTCCCTGAGTACCCCTTTTACCCCTCACTCATCTAACAGCCAAAACTCTCTCACAGACTTTTTACTTCAAATGTACTTGAAACAGTTTTTATTATTAGTTTTTACTTCTGCTTTTTACAAATAAGGTAAAGAATTGAGATTTAACCTATAAGGTGAGGGATTGAGAATGGACCTATAAAATGTCAGTTCTTATACCCTTTTATTTATTATTCTCTGTTCATTGGTTAACAAAATGTGGAATTGCAGTACTTTGCTTATTAATATTCATTAATCACAGGTGCAGTGAAACTTACGACATCCTAACAGTTTCCTTTGCAGTAAACTACTTGGTTAACTAGTTATTCCTTACTTTATGCCTACATGCTTGCTGCATAGCCCTCTTGTCACATGTTCAGCCTTAAAGCAGTTTCTGCATTATTTAATTATATAGCTAAATGAGGAACTTAAGCTATTTCTTATTGCGTAGTTTTGGCCTGGTCAGTCTCAAAGCATCACTTCAATTGGGATCTTAACCATAGATTCCATTTAGATCTGTCACCATGCAAAGGGATGCACCACATCTATCTGCATCCCTTTGCACTTGTCCACATTAAATTTCATCTGCAACTTAGATGCACACATGTACACCAGATTTTATAACATGCGTGCGTAGGCGCGTGCCTTTTATAAAATCTAGGGTCGGCGTGCTCCGAGCCATGCTGCCTTTCCCCCTTCCCTCCCAGGCAGCTACGAAATCGGAGCGGCATCAGAGGGAACTTTCCTACCCCCCACCCCACCTTCCATTCCCCTACCTCCCCCGACTTTCCCCCTACCTTTGATGATTTCTTTTTTTTTTCTTTTAAAACTTACTTCAGCCCTGGGGCTGAAGTAAGTTGCGCGCGCCAGCCAACTGCCGGCGCGGGATCCCCAGCCCAGCAGCCGTGCAGAGGCCTCTGGCCACACCACACCCCGCCCCTCCCACGGACCAACCCTTTTGTAAAGCCCCGGGACTTACATGCATCCCAGGGCTTTACTTGCATCGCCGGGCCTTTTTAAAATAGCCCCGGCGCGCATAAGGCCGGTTACGGCGTAAATCCTCCGGATTTACGCGCGAAACCTTTTGAAAATCCGGCCCTATGTAAATAGTTCAAAGGTACAGTTTGATTTGTGGAAAGTATGTGGGACATTGATGTTTTGGAAATAATCAATACATTTTATTTGAACACCAGTCTGTGTCCAGACGGTCTGTCCATGAGGAGAATACAGAACCAGGAGATACACACATGGAGAAACACTCCACCAAGAAGGATTTCCTCCACCCTCCCTCCCTTACACACAGCAAGAACTCCCTCCTTGGGATCTGCAGAGAGAGGCGGGTAGGATAGAGAAGAAGTCCTGACTAAAAATTACTTTTATAGCCCTACCGGAAACTGCAAACCCCCTGGCAAAAGTTTACATAGGGAAAAATAATCCAAACTAAAGGTAGATGATGTTGAGTTCCATATGTAGAGACCCCCCCAGGGTCTCCACTAGATGTCCCTGGTCCCAGCCCTTGCGTAGACAGAGACAGGGGGATATATTATTCTGATCCACACCTCCCCCAGAGGATGTTGGAACTTGGAATAAGTTATCTGGCCACCCGAGGCTGGATAACTTTAGGCCTGCTCAGAAGTAGGTCTATAAATTACTTATCTGGCTATAAAACAGATAAGTGGCTGAATATGCCATATTTGCCATCTTTACGACATCTGTTGGAAGGCATTGAGTGGCGAAGAGGTATGCAACATCGGTAACTTAAAGATAAAAAAAATATAGCAAGGCAAGAACCCTGCTTGTTGGAGATTTTCATCGTGAGACCCCCCTGAAGAAAGACGTACAGTCTTAAACACGAGCATGTTGAGATTGAGCTTTATTATCAAAGGAAGCCAACATTCAGGAAGTTGGAAGGTACCCTCTTTAAATGATCACAAACTTCAAATTTCAATTTACAAGTTTACCTTTCCTAGTGAACAGATCAGAGCTAATAACATGACTGATGTCATTATATTTTTGGGACTTTATTGTCAATATGTTTCATAAACATTTTTTTTTTAAATTAACACGGAGGCGGTAGGAGGTTAATGATTATAACTTGCAACAAATTGGTGCGGGGACACCTACACTATATATGAAACCTTCTACTTTTTCCAAAAACATTTTTTTCAGATAGTAAAATTAGTTCTTTTAAAATAAATTGACCCATATAGTGTGTAGGTACTAGAAATAACAATGGAAGCAACATAAGATATTAATACATTAAACAAAATAATTTTTCCACAGCGATAGAACAGCACTCTGTTCTTGATATGATTATATATTTGCCATTTAGCCAGATAATTTTTTTGTGATCTATCCAAATGGCTTTTGAATATCTACCCCTTTATGTTTTGTATCTATTGATTCTTTTACGAGGAATTACAGTAAAATTTAAGTTGAACACCCATCCAGTGAGAGTCCTGCCTAGTTTGTACGTGTACCTGTCCCAAAGAGCTATGGCAACATACCTCCATCAGAGAACACTACTGCCTGGGGCAAGAAGGTTATCCTTCCCTCCACAGAGAATAATTCCCCCTGAAGAAAGAGGAGTAGAGGAAAGGAAAGAGGAGTAGAGGAAAGAAAACAGGAACTAGCGACATGTAAGTAATTCTTTTATGGCCCTTTGGAATTGACACATTCTCTGGAAAAGGGTTGCATATATTAGGCATCATCACCTAGGAAAAGGATCTTGGAATCATTGTGGAAAATACTTTGGAATCCTTGGCCCAGAGTGCAGCAGCCATCAAAAAAGCAAATAGAAATATTAAATATTATTAGGAAAGGAATGGAAAATAAAATAGAGTATCCATGGAACAACTGCATCTTGAATATTGTATGCAATTCTGGTTGCTCCATCTCAAAAAAGATATAGGCGCATTGTTACATCCCTTTTATCATTTTTTGGGGGGTCAGGAGGGTGGGGGAAGCTAAGGGATTATTTTAAAGGGTCGGGGTGGGTTTTTTGTTTATCGGCTCGGGCCGGACGAAAAAAAAACACGATGTGAATCGGAACCGGAATCCAAACCGATTCCGATTCTGATCTCTAAAAAGTTCTGCTCTAAGGTGAGGCTACTTAAGTTAGGGCTGTTCAGCCTGGTAAACAGATGGTTGAGAAGAGATATGATAGAAGTCTACAAAATCATGAGTGGGGTGGAATGGGTAAACAGGGAACAGTTACATAGACTTTCTCCAAGGACAGCAGGATCTTAGTCCTCACACATGGGGTGACCTCATCGGATGGAGCCCCGGTCCAGAACTTTGATCTCAAAGATTCTAGAGCTTTCAAACCTTCCCTACTGAGCATGTGCAGTGTAGTTATCATCCTGTGCCCTAGGCAGAATCCCCCAGTCTAATACATGGAGAAACCAGCTCCCAGGGGAGGCAGATGGGTTTCGTGAGGACTGACATCCTGCTGTCCTTGGAGAACAGTTGTTACAGGTAAGCAATTCTGCTTCCTCCAAAGACAAGCAGAACGGCAGTCCTCACACATGGGAGAATCCCTAGTTATAGGCTGCTCAAAATAGGACAAAGCAGGGAGCCCCACAGTGCTGAAAGCACCACCTTTCTCCCATTTACCTGTGAGGCAGTCGACCCAAAAACAGGTCTAGGCAGGAAATGAGTTGGGTTCTGCAAAAGAAAACTAAAGAACAGACTGAAACACAAAGACGCCAATGCATAGCAGATGTGCCTAAGGCAGGAGTGTGATGTGAAGTCCAGCAAGAAGCATACTTTGCATCAAGGGACTATTACAGTCAGGGTTTTGGATCAGTGAACCCTGACAAAGTAGATCTAGATCCTCCTGTACACAGGAAAAGGCCTAGAGAATCAAACAAGAGAAGAATTATTGGATGAAGACTGCACAGTTTCCTTTGGTGTCACAAGACAACAAAAAAAACAACTGGGGCCAGAAAGCCCTCCAGAAAGAAACTGCGGGCCACTAGCATCTGAAGGAGCATGCCCAATGATTGTCTGATAGGAACAATAGGCAGAAAAACACAAGGACCACTTGGAAGAAAATTATCAACTGGCAACAGCAGCCAGGACTGTGACAGACCTTACCTGCAAAAGCACCAGATAGATCTGAAAACCCAGGACAGACATCAAGAGTGTCAGGGGATGAAAGAATCTCTGAAATGCAATCGTTAGCTCAAGAAGGGAATTAAGCGAGGCCTGAATCTCACCATGCTTCACCCTGTCAAGGTAGGCCTATCCATCCTGTCCACAGGATAGTTCAGGTGAGCAGGGAGGCACTTTAGTCAACCCAGAGAAGTAGGAAAAACTAAAGGCAGTATTGGCAACAAACTTGGCAAAAAAAACCCAAAAAACAGACATTCTGACTGGAAGTCAGAAGGAGCAAAAAACACAAGAATGCAGATCCCGGGGCTATAAGGATATAAAAAAAATGCTAGGCTGTATTTATCAACTCCAACCAAATAACTCACTGTTGATTCCAATAGGGAGTTCCCCGTCCCCTCAAGGTAGACCTCTCAGCATGATAGAAATAGCCAAAACTGAGAGCAAACCTCCTGGGGAAGAAATCCACTAAGAGACAGAAAGCAGGAATGCCGCAAGTGCAAACCTCCATAGAAACAGGATTTCTTTACCGACCTGGCAAGCCAAAGGGTACCAGGGCAGGGTCAGTCTAATCTGAGAACAGACTGCCCAACAACCTGGCCTTGGTATCAGTACTCAATGCCATGATTATATATACTTTTCCCAAGGAATCATGTGGTCCAGTAAATGGGACAACAGTTGCATGAACCAGGATCTCCCTGCCTGCAGACAGAGTTATCTGAAAAGGGGGAAATATAGCTTGCAAGCCCTTGCAACAAAAGTGTATCACCTCTATTGCGGAGTCCTTCATCCCATAACTTATGCAGCCATGATATGGCGAGAAGTTGAAAGGCATACCTGCCAACTGAGATGCAAATGGACCAGAACCCTCCCCACTGAGGTAGGATCCTGCATGTGAGAATGACTGGTAAGAGCGGCCATCCACCAAAAACACACATTATGTTCAACAAATATCAAAAGGGTGACTCCCGCATGGGAGAAACCCCTAATCTTAGCCAGGAAGCTGCCCAGAAAAATCTTAGCCAGGAAGCTGCCCAGAAAAAGAGACCCTAGGTACAATGGGGAGACCAAATTCGGAATAACTCCTTTGTGAAATAGACCTGCTCTGCCTTAGGATGACCTAGGAAAGAGCGTAAACGCCCAACTTGCTCTTAGATCCCGCAGGGAAAAGAGAGCAACCACCAGTCAGAAGTAATGAAACCCCTTTTTTGGGAAACAGAAAACGAGGGCCACCCTTTGTAGGGGTGGACAACACAGCATCCAAGAGGGAACCCATAAGGGTCATCTATAGAAAATTAGTCTTATCTCCTCTTTCCGAAGAGACAGGAAAGCAATGGTAATCTGGACCTCCTGATCCAGAAAAACCTTCCTACTTTCCAGGGAAGAGTGAGTTACTGTCACTAATTGCTGACATACAAATCTGCAACAGGTGGTCACCCAGTCAAACAGGGTAAGCCACTATAGAAATCCATGGTCCAAAGAGGGACAAGGCAGGGCTGCCCCCTTTCACCATTGTTGTTTGCCTTGTTCCTGGAACCTATGGCCATTCGGGTGCGCGGCAGTAGCTCGATTCATGGTATAGAATTAGCGGGTAATGAGTACAAGATGTCTCTGTTTGCTGACGACATCCTGTTCACTCTGACTGATCCCCACATATCTCTGCAGGGGGCTCTTGGGGAACTCAGCGATTTTGGAGCAGTATCGGGTTTTAAGCTAAACATTGAAAAATCTGAACTGCTCAATGTTACACTATCTGCCACTGAACTTGATAACTTACAAGCTCAGTTTCGGTTCCGATGGGCTCCCAACAAAATCAAATATCTAGGGGTCTATATCAGCAAGGATCCCGGCGACCTTTTTAAGCTTAATTACACACCCCTTATACACCAAATCTTCAGTGATTTGGATAGATGGTCCGGACTATACTTATCTTGGTTCGGCCGCATAGCGTCCGTGAAAATGAATCTTTTGCCCCGATTGGGCTACTTATTTCAGGCGCTGCCTATACTTATCCCCAAGGTAGTGCTCACTCGCTGGCAGAGACGGATCTTCTCCTACATCTGGAGGAGGCGTCCGCCTAGGGTCTCCAGGGGGGTTATGTATCGCCCAAAAGATAGGGGAGGTTTGAGTGTCCCCCACTTGCAGTGGTACTATATAGCGGCCCAAATTAGGGCTATCTTTGACTGGAATCGCAAAGGGGAACAGAAACAATGGGTGCACATTGAGCAGGCTATATATGGTGGGACCCCCCTCAGCTCGATAATATGGCAACCTAGGAACACACTCCTTCCCTGGGGAGCCTTGGCGCTCTCGACACAGACCACTCTTCAGGTGTGGTCACAGTGGGGTAGACAGTTGACGGGAGACAGACGATACTATTACAGCTCTGGCCTCCAGACGAACCGCTTATTTCCAGCTGGTACCGCCCATGGCTCCTTTCAGCGGTGGCGTGGGAAGGGCATCATGCATTTCGGGCAATTATGGGATATGGATAGCTTCGTCTCATTCCCCACGCTACAAGCCAAATATGACCTAACGGGGCTGGATGTCTACCCTTATTTACAAATCCGTCACTTCTTTCTGACTGAATCGGTGGGGCGGGAATTGGTCCTGGGCAAAACACAATTGGAGGCCTGGTGCGATCAGGCTGACACCCTGCGGAAAGCCATATCCCAGGTTTATAATTATTTGAATAAGGACCCACAGCAAAAACCAGTTTTTATGAAGACCTGGGAGAGGGACCTGGGCCGCACTTTAGAGGACGACACCTGGGATCAGATTTTTCTTTTTACCAAACGGGGACTTCCCTACTCGCAACTGGCTGAGAACCGATATAAGATTCTGCTGTGCTGGTACTGCACACCAGCTAAAATACGCAGATTTAATCCCCAATATAGTGACCGATGTTGGAAGGGGTGTGGCATGGAGGATACGTTTTTACATATGTGGTGGTCATGCTCTTACTTACAACTTCTATGGACTGGGGTTACCCAGCTAATTAAGAATATTATGGGGATAGAGGTCACCCTTACTCCTGAACAAACCCTGTTAAATCTGCCCTACGATGTGACAGTGGCACAGGGGAAACTGATTACGTTTATTCTAGCTGCTGCCAAGTGCGAGGTGGCTCTGGAGTGGAGAAATGCAGGACCTATATTTATGGGACGGGTCTCTTCTCGACTACATAAATTATTCCTCCTGCATGAAAAGATGGGACGGCATAGCCCCAGGAATGGGAAGCAACGTCAGGATTTGTGGGGCCCTTACAGGACGTGGCACCAGACAAAGACGGGGGATGAGCCGAAGAAGTAATGTACCAGTCCCTCTTTACCTTATTTCTAGGTGAACAGTCCTTATATCAGGTGTTTATCCAGACTGACTATCATGGTTATGTATCTTGTTTATATTATGCTTTGATCACACATGGGGGGGGGGGGGAGGACGGTTCTATAAACTCACGATGTACCTATGACAACTCTTTATGTTCCATTGTGTTGATGATCTGTTGTCTTTGGTGGTTGTTGTTCATTATAGCTCTGTACACTGTTGCCATTATGTACATTCAATAAAAAATTTCAATACAAAAAAAGAAATCCATGGTCCAGCAAGAATGGTCCAACGATCGCCGTTGCCGTCTGTCCCAACGCCCAGAGGTCCTGGCCTACAAGAATGTGCATAGATTCAAAAGAATTGAGGCTTCAGTTTGGCAATGGACTTGCAAGGGATGGAGCCCCAGAGGCTTCTCCCTAAGGGGATTCAACAAAAGCTAACACGGGAGGGGTCGAAAGACAGACCCCTCCTCTATGGGAGGGAAAGACTCTCGACACTACCCTCTGAGTATTCACGCCCCTAGTGGTTTGACCGGGGCAGCAGTGCACAACTTGTGCTTATCACATGGGAAACATACACACCCCTACACTAGAGGGCAACTGGAGGAATAGTGCCCTCTGCCCTCAAGTGATGGATCGCATTTTTGGCACCAACGATGCCATGCCTAGGGATCCAATAGCGCTTGACCGTGCCACAGGCGTCTGGCATTCTCGACAGCATGTAGCACCATCGATGGTGCCCCAGGAGCCTGCAGACTATGACAACCAAGCAACATCTATGGTATAAATAGTGCCTGAAGGCACCAATGGCTCGCAAACACCACAAGACGAAAATGTCAGAGAGTCGGCAGCACCGATGGAGACTGGTGTCCAAAGGTGTCGATGGTCCAGAATCCTCGACGGTTGCCCTCAACTCAGCTATGCTCTCTAGGGCGTCAATGCTGCAAATTTGACAGTGTCCACTCCATTGCTTATGGCTGATGCTAGTTGTGACAGCATCTAGTACTCTCTTGGCAGCACTGATGGTGCTCGAAGCCCCATGGTGCCTCTGATGCTCCATGACTCCAGCACCTTTGGCACTGTACAGTGGCTCAGGGCATCAGAGACCATCAGCACCCACCATGGTTTTATGCTATCCATGGTTTTATGCTATCAATGGTCCACCTCAATGCCCTTTGGTATCCCTTCCGGACACCACAAATGGAGCTCATCGACACCCCTAACATTTAATATCCTCGAGGGCAGTGAGCCATGGTGCACCCTGGCTGCCTCAGAACTCCAGAGTGCCTCAGGTCGATGGCAACCCTGGAACTTGATGGCACCACGGCCACCCCAGGACCAAAGCCCTTGTTGGCCAAGGGCTTCCATGGTGCTCGAGGGCTCTCAGGAACCCCAGCAGTTTACGGCTTCAAGGGTGACCAGCACTCGATGGTTATCCCAGTCCCCCCAGCTGCAATGGTGCTCAACATCGTTGAAAGCAGCTACGAATGGCATCGCTGACAAACACAATAATCTCCATGGCACTTGATGGCCTTGAGGGCAGCCCCACCCCTCGATGGCATTGAGAGTGACCATGCATCTCAATGGCATAGAAGATGACCATGGCATACGATGGCAGTCCTGGTCCCCAATGCGGTCTGAACCATGACGCTCAAGGACAGTACCACTACTCCGCTGCATCAAGACCCATAGTGCTTGGGTCGGTGCCATTCCTCCAGTGCATCAAGAGCCTATAGTGCTCTATGGCATCTACGGCGCATGACAGAGCCCACCAATGCCTATGGCACTGAAGGGCTCCCTCCCCAGCCAGCACAATCAACAGCATTCACAATGCTCGATTGATGGCCCTTATTGTGTTGAGGGCTGTCATGCACCTCGATGGCTTCAAGGGTGACCATGGTGTTCGATGTCAATCCTGGTCCCCAGTGCAGTCCTGACATTGACGTAAGACCATCAGTGTGCTGGCACAGGTTTGCATGGGCAACCATTATCGAGCATGGCACCAAAGGTGCAACAGCAGTGCTGCTTGCCCAGGCTCATGCTCACCCTCTGGCAAGCAAGATGGGAGGCTATGTCATCCAGGGCTCCTGCCCGTGGAGACTAGTTCCTTAAATGTGAGGAGGTTGAGCTCTCCCCCTCACAGGAACGCTGCGGTACTTGATACCTTCCCTATCTGCGCCTCATCAGTGCATGCCCAGCATGACCGGGTGTGCATACCGTGCATTATGATTAATGTTTTATATTTCTTGATTTTATTATTTAATGTTTTATGAAATATGGTAATGTTTCTGTTTTTCCATTGTTGCTCTGCATATAGAGGCTTGCTTGTTGTGGGTTCCAGTTCAGTTCTTCTCAGCACATTTCTGTTTATACTTTCTAATCTCTCTATTCTGTACTTGCTGAGGTTCTGTCTGTGTTCTCCATTTGTGACCAAGGTGAAATATTAAGGTGAGGTATTTTGCCAGCATATTAATTCTGTGTAGGGATCTACAGCAGCCTGGTTTCCTAATAAGACTTTATTGGTGTTCTAGGGCTCGGTGTAATATGTGCAGTGTTGCCTTTTCGTAAATAAGATTGTTTGAGTTGTCTTGGTATGGGAGGTTTACTATATTGTAATGATAATTCCATTTATTCATGGCTTTGAGGGCCAAGCTCACACCCAGTACGCATTACAAAAAGTCTAATTCTATAGGAGTTCCAAGTGTCTTTTGCAGATTTTTCTAGTTCGCACCACAGGAGTGCATGTAAATATAACATGCATGTTGTATGTGTTATTATTGCCTCAGAAGACTGTACTTTTGAATGTACTTTTTCATGTAAAATTTGTTATAAATGCATAATTTAATTGTGTGTGTCTGTAAAGGATGTGGGGGTGTGGGGGTGTGCGGGGAGGGGGAGGGTGGTGTGTGTACAAGGCTGTAAGGTTTGTCTAGGGTACTTGTTCTGGGGGGGGGGGGGGGGGCGTGTCAGTTCTTAAAAATAAATTGCAGGACGGAGCTGGGCTTTATTTGATGGGCCAGGGACAGACACTGAATGAATTGTGAGGGAGGAGTCAGCACAGTACTTTTTGCACAGCACAGCAAAAAAGCGAGCACCGGCCCTGTTAGCCCTTATCACCCTTCAAATCATGACCCCCTCACCCCTATCTTTTGGGCATAACCATTTGGTAGCCCTGTATCTTGCTCCAAGTACTATGGTAGGAGAGTGAGTAATAAAATCGTTATAACTAAGAAATAACTTTTTGAACAAATTCCATTCTGTTTAATTAGCCTGCTACCACTTTTCAACCATAGCCGAAAGTGCTGTAACAGTGATTCAATCTGTCCATCTGTTTCTCTGTGTTGGGGCACGATATCTTCAATGAAAACCCACTGATTGGGTCCAAAGAGACAAGAAAGTGGAGCATGGGCCTGGCACCTACCCTTTTGAAAAATGACCTTGATTCGATATGTCTGAGGCAATTTTAAATAGCATCAAAGTTGAAAAGCACTAGAAAATTCATACATAAGCATGGTCTTTACTTCCTTCCTTGTTCTTATTTTTGAGAACAAAATGTCATTTAACTTAATTGCTGACTGTTTGTGATTCTTTCCCTTACAGTTCTGTGCACCATTGTAAATTGTTTCTTGAATACAGTGGAACAAACGTTTTGCAAAGTTTTAATGAGACTGTAATACTAGATATTTCACATTAAAAGATTCTCATATTAGAGTTAAGATATTGTTTCACAAAATTGCTCACTCCGATAATTATCTGGGGACAGATAAATACTTTACACAATACCTGAATGTAATCTGCTTTGAAGTGCCGAGTGGAATATAAATCAAATAAATAAAACAGAGTCGTATGTGCAGAAGTCATTTTGAAAACCAAGCCTTTATTGAGGGTAATTTTCTATAGTGTACATAAGTTGGTGGGGTGCAAAATTACAGCATTATTTTATGAAATACATGGCAGGAGCCGCACAGTTTATAAACCACCACATATCTCTGCCCGAAGGTCCACATGTTTGTGTCAGTACGCCTGTATTTTTGTAATGCAGGAAGCCAGATACTTTATCTGTTTTATAAAAGTATCCGCATACATTTTCCATGCATAATACTTGTTACACATGCATATACATGGAAGTAGGTATTTTATTAAACATGTGCATGCTCTGCTTATGAAATTGTGTGCCGACTCCTCCACCAGTTCACCCAGATCCTCCAGCACTTCACCCTGACCACCCCAAGCACTTTTCCCAGACCTCCCATCCAAGAACTGCAGACTAAAGACAAGTGCAGTTTCACTTCAGCGACTTTATTAGTAAGCGTGAAAGCACACGGACGAGTTAGGTAATGTATGTGCGTGTACCGCTTACAAAATAGCATCTTCCTAACCCGCCTTTAAACTGCCCCCCTTTTATCCCTGTTAACATTTACACAAACATCCCAAGTACAAGCATACTCACATTTTTTTCAAATTAGCCTGTGTACACATAACTCTTTGAAAATTACCGAAGTATGTGAGTTTGTGGCAAGATTGTACCTGTGTGCCCTTTTACTGTCAGGTTTATATAGCTCAGGGGTAGGCAGCTCCAGTCCTGGAGTGTCACAAACAGGTCTGGTTTTCAGGACCTCCACAATGAATATGCATGAGGTAGATTTGCATATAATGGAGGCAGTGCATGCAAATCTACCTTATGCATATTCATTGTGAATTTCCTGAAAACCAGACCTGGTTGTGTCTCTCCAGAACTGGCGTGCCTACCTTTGATAGAGCTATTAGTAATGGATGAGTAAGGATAACTCATTTTCTAACTATTGTGGGGTTGGCAAGTAGTTCTAAAGGCCTGGTAATGAATAACTCACAATCCTTGCACAGAATAACTCATTTTCTGGACATTGCAAGCAGCATGCCAACTTTTGTACTATAATTGGATTGCTGCCAAATTAGTGATTTTCATGTTTTGCAGTGTAAGTGAGTTAATGAATTCGTTTTGCACAGTAAAACCTAGTGCTCAGCCAGGATCGCAACTTGTTCACCACTGCGACTGAACCCAATCAAAATACCAGCCTGCCGAAAGAGCAAAGCTGATTGTAAAAGTCTGAATCCTTCCTTGAGAATAAAACAGATCAAATTATCATTGGAGGAATGGGTCCCTAGAAAGAGAGGAAAGTGGCTGTGGGTGTCCGGAGCCTTTTTTGGACCCTCAGCACTGCTTTAAAGTTAACAATATAGTTTGGCAATTGGGTGAAGAAGCAGCTGCTTCCAAAACTGCAAAGAAACCTGCAGCTGTGTGGTGTTATGAAGGGAGTGATTCAGAAGACGGAGGGAGCAGTGACAGAAAGGAGGCCTGAAGGTGAGCATTCAAAATTGGAGTTGCAAGCAGCAATAAGATTGAGGAATTTAGGAATGGAAAGAGACGAGATGTGTAGAATTAGTAGAATTAGTTGCAGATTAATGAAAAGATACTTGAGATGGAGGAAAGCTGAAGCAAATTACACAGCGAAAATGAGGTCATTAGAGAAGTGCCCCAGGGATTGGTTCTGGGGCCTCTGCTGTTTAACCTGTTCATAAATGAAAAGGGAACAATAAGTGCAGTGATCAGATTTCAGATGTTATTCAAAGTTGTTGAAACAGCAGCGGATTGTGAGGAACTGCAGAAGGAGACTTGGCAACAGAATGGCAGATGAAATCTGTTGTGAAAAAGTGCAAAGTAGGGAAAATAATCCCAAGAACAGATACCAGATGCTGGGTTCTGTATTAAGAATCACCACCTAGTAAAAGGACCATGGAGTCCTTGTGGACAGTACATTGAAATCCTCTGCTCAGTGTGTGGCAGCGGTCAGTAAAGCAACTAGAATGTTAGGAATGATCTGAAAAGGAATGGAGAATAAAATGGAAAATATCATACTGCCTCTGTATCAAGCCGTGATCTGACCGCACCTTGAGTGCTGTGTGCCGTTTTAGTTGCCCCCATCTCAAAAAAGACAGCGGAACTAGAAAAGGTGCAGATAAAGGGGATGGAAAGGCTCCCTATGATGAAAGGCTACTCAGGCTGGGGCTCTGCAGCTTGGAGAAGCGACGGTTCAGAGGGGACAGGAGAGAAGTTTATAAAATCAGGAGTGGGGTGGAATGGGTAAATAAAGGATGGGTATTTACCCTTTCAAAAAGTACTTGAAATGGGACACTCCATGAAACTAACAACCAGCATATGAAATACTTTTCTCTCAGTTCACAATTAAGTTGTGGAATCTGTTGCCAGAGGGTGTGTTCAAGGTGACCAGCAAAGCAGTGTTTAAAAGAGGTTTGGGCGAGCTCCTGGAGAAGAAATCCATAAATCATTATTATCAAGGCAGACTTGGGAAAGCCATTACTATGCCTGGGTGTGAGTAACAAGAAACAGATTTTATTTTTATTTTAAGTTTTTCTATACCAGCATTCGCGATGGGAATCGTATCATGCCGGTTTACAATTTAACAAGGTGTGACAAAGGGAAATATAATAAGAACATAAACAGGTGCTGAACGACAAAAGTAGCAGTTACAATAAAACAGGGAAATAACACAACTTGGAGTAGTGGAAAGGCGATAGTAATTTAACAAAGAGAACAAACTTGCCAATTAAGAGGTGATTGCAAAGTTATGGAATTGGCAAAGTTTATTTATTTAATTTATTTAACACTTTTCTATACCGACCTTCATGGTAATGACCATATTAGATCGGTTTACATCGAACAGGGTGGAAAAAAAACTGAAAACAACAAAAAATTAAACATATGAACGGAGGTAGCAAAGTTACATTCAACAAGGATGGAGAACTTGGGAGCTTAATCAGCTAGAAAGAGAGGCCTAGGGTGGCAGAAAAAATAGAAATATAATATAAAAAGGAGAGTGGGCTAGCGCTTGATGAAACTTTGAGGTACGAGGTTCCATCGATCAAGAAGGAGTTAGGTCATCTAGTGTGTATCCGGGGGATCCGAGAAGGCTTGGCGGAAAAGCCATGTCTTCAGTTTTTTCCTAAATGTTGGGAGGCATGGTTCCAGCCTGAGGTCTGAAGGGATGTTGTTCCAAATTGATGGTCCTGCTGTAGAGAACGCTCTGTCTTTGGTCGAAATGAGGCGCGTGGCTTTAGTTGGAGGAGCTTGCAGAGTTCCTTTGTGGATTTTTCTGATCGGTCTGTTGGAGGTATGGAGTTTGAGAGGGAATTCTAGGTCGAGAGGAGTTGATTGTGGATGGATTTGTGGATTAAGGTGAGTGATTTGTGAAGGATTCTGAAGTTGATAAGTTCTTGGAGGAGAAGTCCATTACCTGCTATTAAGTTCACTTAGAGAATAGCCACTACCATTAGCAATGGTTACATGGAATAGACTTAGTTTTTGGGTACTTGCCAGGTTCTTATGGCCTGGATTGGCCACTGTTGGAAACAGGATGCTGGGCTTGATGGACCCTTGGTCTGACCCAGTATGGCATGTTTTGATGTTCTTGGAATGGTTCTTATTGGTAACCAGTGTAAGTTTCTGAGGATAGGTGAGATGTGATCTCCACGGTTGGTGTTAGTCAAAATTCTGGCTGCAGAATTTTGAATCATCTGTAGTGGTTTGGTGGAAGAGATGGGTAGACCTAGTAGGAGAGCACTGCAGTAGTCTATTTTGGCGAATATCAAGGCTTGGAGGACTGTCCTGAAGTCGTGGAAGAATAGGAGGGGTTTGAGTCTTTTTAGAACCTGGAGTCTATGGAAACAGTCTTTAGTTGTGATGTTGATCATTTTCTTTAGGTTTAGGCGACTGTCGAGAATTACCCCCAGATCTCTTACATGTGTATGGGTGAGAAGGGAGTTGTGGGAGGATTGTGTGTGTGTGTGTGGGGGGGGGGGGGGGGGGGGGGAGGGGGGGGGGGGGTTATCCTGGTTTGATGAGATGAGGAGGAGTTCAGTCTTTGTAGTATTAAGGACCAGGTTTAGACTGTTGAGAAGGCTGGTGATGGAATGTAGGCAGTTATTCCAGTGAGCGAGAGCTTTAGAGATGGATTCTGTTATAGGAATCAGAATCTGTACATCGTCTGCGTAGAGGTAGTGTATAAGCTTAAGGTCTGTTAGCATTTGGCAGAGGGGGAGGAGGTAGATGTTGAAGAGGGTGGGAGATAAGGAGGATCCTTGCAGTACACCAAGTGAGGACTTTGTAGAAGGTGATTCTTTATTATTAATTTTGACTTTAAAGCTTCTATTGCTGAGGAAAGACTTGAACCAGTTGTGGACTGATCCGGATATACCTATGTCTGATAGGCGGTTCAGGAGGATGGCGTGGTTGATGGTGTCGAATGCCACCGAGATGTCTAGCAGGACTAGTAGAAAGGAGTGGCCTTTGTCTAATCCCATCATAATGTGGTCTGTTAGAGAGATGAGGAGGGATTCAGTGTTGCGAGATTTGCGAAAGCCATATTGCGAAGGATAAAGGATTTTGTGATCTTCTAAATAATCTGAGAGCTGTGAGTTTACTACTTTCTCCGTTAGTTTAGCTAAGAATAAAGCTTGTTGCTGATTTACTGTTGATTGTGAACCGAGGTGATGTTATTAACGTGCCGCGGTATATAAAAAACTTCGAAATAAATAAATAAATAAATAAATAAATAAGAATGGAAGATTAGAGATGGGGCGTAAATTAGCCAGTTCTCTAGGGTCTAGGTTGTGTTTCTTAAGGAGGTGTTTAAGGGAGGCTTTTTTAAGATTGTCTGGATAGATCCCTTGAGTTAGCAGGCAGTTTATAATGTTGGTCAGTGGTCCAGAGATCGTGTTTGGGATAAGAAGCAGAAGTTTGGATGGGATATTATCTGCAGGGTGGTTGGATGGTTTCTGTTTCTTAAGGAGGGATTCGATTTCCCTGGGAGAGGTAAGATCGAAGTTGTCGAGTTTGGCTCCTGTGGGGGTGTGGAGATTGTTGCAAGCAGGTATTGGGGTAGTGTTGTTAGGGAGTAGTGCCAGAGTATTTGAGATCTTCTGTTGGAAGAATACTGCGAGCTCATTGGCCTTGGATAGTGCCTGTTCGTCCGGTATTGCCGGAGGTGCTGACTTTGTGATTTGTGATACGTAAGAGAAAAGGGCTTTGGCATCAAACTGGAGATTGTAGATTTTATTGGCATAGTATTCTCTTTTTATCTTTAGAATGGAGGTCCAGTAGTGATGTAGGGTTCCTTTGTATGCTGAAAGGGTAGACAAGTTGGGGGTTTTACGCCATCTATTTTCTTTGTGTCGTAAGTTTTGTTTGATCCATTTCAGTTCTGAGGAGAACCAGGGTTGATTTACTTTTTTTGCTGGGTTGGATAGATCTAAGTTTGTGAGTTCAATGGAGAGCTGATCACTGAGAATATCAGATGGGCATGATTTCCTGTAGTGGATGGTAGAGGGGTGATGTGTTGTGAATGTTTATTTGTAGAGAAGGAGGAATTTATCAGGAAATGGTCAGACCAGGGGATTGGGGTACACGAGGGTTCCATTGTGCATGAGATTCCATTGTGATGAAAATAAGATCCAGCGTGTGTCCAGCTTTGTGTGTCGGGTTATTGACGATTTGAATGAATCCCATTGCATTGAGGGAGGTGAGGAGGGCTTCGCAATTGGCAGAGCAGGGTGAGACATCGAAATGGAGGTTGAAATCTCCTATGATCATGGTTGGAAGGTCTGTGTTGATATGCTTCACTATAGACTCAATAAGGGGTGAGGGATCAGATTCTAGTACTCCTGGTGGAGCATAGACTAGCAGTAGTTGAAGTTGTTTAGATGTTACTAAACCCAGTTCCAGTTTGGACTCAGATTTGATAGTATGTGATGTAAGTCTGAGTTCTTTCTTGGTAGCTAGTAGGAGACCGCCCCCTCGTTTTCTGTGTC
Source organism: Rhinatrema bivittatum (assembly GCF_901001135.1). Taxonomy (NCBI): domain Eukaryota; kingdom Metazoa; phylum Chordata; class Amphibia; order Gymnophiona; family Rhinatrematidae; genus Rhinatrema; species Rhinatrema bivittatum. Next base: position 61,829,938 of record NC_042628.1, on the reverse strand, counting down.
TGTGGAAAGCAAAGATATCATATATGTGTGTGGGTAGTTGGTTGATTAGCGCAATATCTGAGTTTTTTAGCCAGGTTTCTGTGATGGCACAGATGTCTGGGTTAGAGTCCAGGAGATAGTCATTCAGGATGTGTGTCTTTTTTGTCAGGGATTGTGCATTGACTAGGGTTACTGAGAGAAGAGCAAGTCCAAGGAACTGGGTCAGGGGGGTGATCATGATTGGGATGAGAGATCTGGAAACTCTTGAAGGTGTTTCCTGTGCAGGAAGAATGCCAGAGTGGTAGCGGTGGTATCTGATAGGGATTTGATGGGTTAGCATTTTGGGAGATCCGTTGGCGGGATTGGGCATGAGGAATTGGGACTTGGATGCTGGAGAGGAGAGAGACCAATTAGCTTTCGCTTTATATCTATGGAGGAAAGCGTGGGGGATTGAAGCTCTGGATGTTAGGCAAGAAAGAGGGTGAGCGAGAGAAGGATGTGGCTATGGGATGCGGTACTTTGGAAGGATAAGAGTAGCGAGGTTTCCGGCGTCACTGGGTGGGCAAGTTTGTCACGCTGGGGGACCTTACTCCTTACTCCTCTCTTCTTCCTCCTCTAGTTGTGGTGTTCTGGAATCGTGTCCGATGGTTGGGTTGGAAGCCCTACGTGGATGTCGTCTGGATGATGGCTGGTATAATTTGGATGGTGGAGGGTGAATGCTGGGAAAGGCTGGATGAATAATGGAGTAGCAGAGTGGATATTGGGTGTTTAAAAAGGTAAAACGAGGTGAAACGAGTTCTTCTGACGGGTAGAGCAGGAGTTCCGGTGGCTGTTGTTAGGTGTTTGGGTAAGAGGGAAGTGGAAGTGGCAAACTGTAGGGAGAATCAGAGGTGTCCTTCGGTGTTGAACGAAGGGGTTGCACGAAGGGGCGCACAAAGGGGTGGGTCCCTTTGTACGCCCCTTCGTGATTACCATGTTAAGAAAATCAGAGTCGTTTAAGGTGAATTACGGTTCAGTTGTAGTCTGGAAAGGCTTTCATAAATAACCACGTTTTGAGTCTTTTCCTAAATGTTGGAAGGCAGGGTTCCTGTCTCAGATCTGGAGGGATGGAGTTCCATAGTGTAGGTCCAGCAGTGGACAAAGCCCTGTCTCTGAAGGTTATGTGCTGAGAAGTTTTGGGGTGTGGTATCTGTAGAGATTCTCTGTAGGACTCTCTGATGGATCTGGCGGAGGTGTGTTTTTTGAATGGGATTTGTAGGTTGAGCGGAGAGAGTTGATGGATAGCTTTGTAGATAGTGGTAATGGACTTATATAAGATTCTATAGTGAACTGGCAGCCAGTGTAAGTCTTTGAGGATGGGAGAAATGTGGTCTCTTCTTCTAGTGTTTGTCAAAATTCTGGCCGCTGTGTTTTGAACCATCTGAAGGGGTTTAATGTGAGAAGACGGGAGACCTAATAGAATGGAGTTACAATAATCCAATTTAGAGAAGATTATTGATTGCAGGACTGTTCTGTAGTCATGTGAGTGGAAAAGTGATTTTATTCTTTTTAAGACGTGAAGTTTGTGAAAACAGTCCTTGGTAGTTTGACTGATAAATGCTTTTAGGTTTAGCCGGTTATCAATGATAGCTCCTAGGTCTCTTACTTGTGATGTTTGAAAGCCAGTTGATGGATTTGTGGAGAAGTCACTGTTTTCAGGGGAAATTAGAAGGAGCTCTTTTTGAAGAATTTAGGATTAAGTTTAGACTGGAGAGGAGGCTGTCAATTTTTAGACGACAATTTTCCCATAGATCAAGAGTTTTTGTGAAGGATTCTTTGATGGGGATGACGATCTGGACATCATCCGCTTATAAAAAGTGTTTGAGGTTCAATTTGGTTAATAGTTGACAGAGGGGGAGAAGGTCAATGTTAAAGAGCGTGGGTGAAAGGGAGGAGCCCTGCGGAACTCCTAGCGAGAGGGATAATGCTGAGATTCTTTGTTGTGTATTTTGACCTTGTATCCTCTGTTCCCCAGGAATGATTTGAACCAGGCCAGTGCTGTGCTTGTTATTCCAATGTTCGCTAGTTGATTTAGAATGAGGGAGTGATTAACAGTGTCAAAGGCGGCCGAGAGGTCGAGTAGGATGAGTAAGTAGGCATGACCCTTATCGAGGCCCATGATGAGGTAATCTGTCAGGGATATGAGAAGTGATTCGGTACTTAAAGATTTTCGGAAGCCATATTGGGAAGGGAATAATATTTTGTGGTCTTCGAGGTAGTCTGATAATCTGGCGTTAACTAATTTTTCCATTACCTTAGCTATGAACGGAGATTGGACGAAAGTTGGTAGGATCTTTGGGATTTAAGTTGGGTTTTTTTAAGAGTGGTTTGATGGAGGCGATTTTCAGGTCATCTGGATAGATTCCTTGGGCTAAAGAACAATTGATAATGTCTGTCAGAGCTTTGGAGATGGTATCTGGTATTAGCAGAAGTAGTTTGGATGGAATATGGTCAAATGGATGTGAGGACGGTTTCATTTTCTTCAATACTGTTTGGGTCTCTGAAGTTGTGATGGGTTCAAATGATTGTAGAGAAATGTCTTTGACGGGATGGATATATGTGCTGGATGGTGCTAAGGTATTAGACTTTAGCTGTGTTTGAAGGTTGGATATTTTATTACTGAAGAAAAGGGCCAACTCCTCTGCTTTTTCTTGCGCTTGGTTGAGTGGAATGTCAGGTGAATTGACTTGTGTTAAATTTGAAACATAAGTAAAGAGGGCTTTTGAATCGAAAATAAAGTGATGGATTTTGTGAGCGTAGAAGTCCCTTTTTGTTTTTAAAGTAGAGCTCTTGTATAGGTGTAGGGTGAGTTTGTAAGCGGAGAGGGAGGTCGGTGATGGTGCTTTACGCCATTTACTTTCTTTCTGTCGCAAGGAGTGTTTGAGCTTTTGAAGTTCTTCGTTAAACCAGGGTTGTCTTTTCACCTCGTTTTACCTTTTTAAACACCCAATATCCACTCTGCTACTCCATTATTCATCCAGCCTTTCCCAGCCTTTCCCAGCATTCACCCTCCACCATCCAAATTATACCAGCCATCATCCAGACGACATCCACGTAGGGCTTCCAACCCAACCATCGGACACGATTCCAGAACACCACAACTAGAGGAGGAAGAAGAGAGGAGTAAGGAGTAAGGTCCCCCAGCATGACAAACTTGCCCACCCAGTGTTGCCAGTGGACATAGGTTGTTTGCTGCCGATACTACTCAGAGCTATCTCCCTGGTACCAGGTACTCGCTCCTCAAGGGCCTGCCTCCGTTCCAGCACCAGTGCCATCTCCTAAGGGGAACTGCTGTGTGAATACTTTGCCAACGAGTCTCTCTGCTCCCAGAGATCTGGTACTCGCTCCTCGAGGGCCAGCTCTCCCTATCTCGGGGATTCTCCATATTTGGCACTCTGTGAATGTTCTATTGTACTCATTTTCTCAGTTCTCTCCACTACAGCACTGCTACCGGAGGAACCGCTGTTCCAGCGCCCTGGGGAATACTAGCCCAGCCAGGCTACATCTTCTACTCACTACTGCCACCTCTGGTGGCTTCTCAAACTGTCTAAATAAAGAAATATCTGTGTTTGTGTGTCCAGAGCTGAACCTGACCTGTGGCCCCTCACGGGACTTCCCCCCCCCCGTGGGCGTGGTCAGCTGCCAGTGTTCAAGGGTCCACCCAAACCTCACTAATTATAACACCAATCCAGGCCATAAGAACCTGGCAAGTACCCAAACACTAAGTAGATCCCATGCTACTGATGCCAGTAATAGCAGTGGCTATTCCCTAATGGCCGAATTTTAAATCGGCCACATGCACAAATATTGTCACTTATGTGCGTGGCCAGGCTCTGCGCGTGCCGTACAAATTTTCAAAAGGGCCTGGCCACGCACATAAGTGACAATACATGCATAATTGGCAGGCCGGCTGGTACAGCAGCCATTAGCCACTGTCCAGTTGGCCAGCGCATGTAAATTACTTCAGCTGGGAGATGAAGTAAATTGAAAAACAAAGAAAAAACCCAAAAAGGTAGGGTTTAGGGGGTGGGGAGGAGAGTGGAAGAAGGAAGGGGTTTAAGTAAGGGTAGGCAGTGGGGTAGGATTTCCCATAAGGCCAATCTAGGCCATGGCCTAGGGCGCAGCAGTCAGGAGGGCGTATATACAGCAAAAATAAACATTTATAAATTTGTCAGTATTAATTTGAAATAGCCATAAAAAATGCTGTTTTTTAAATTTACATCCATATACTTTAAATAAATTGAGTGGTACATTTACATTGCCCATCTCTACAGTTTGCGCTGTCTTGCTCAGTCACAGGCTAAAAGCATTTGCTATTTCTCACACACTCAGCGTAAAACCATTGGTTAAAGGAAAATTCCAGATTTGGCAGTACAATAGTGATTCCAAGTTATTTATTACGCTCATACCGTTTGTCTTTGTTATGGTTTTGAGGTGTTTGAGTGGATTCTTGGATACTGTGGTGATGACCACTCCCACAGGGAGGAGCCACGTGAGGAACCACAGTACTAGGCTAGACTCGAGACACGCAAACACAAAGTTTTGTCTTTTATTATACAGCTGAGATATACCACCAGAAGTAGCAGTAGTGAGGTGATCCAGAGGTAGCAGTCTAGGGACCCTCAGCAGAGGGGACCCGCCTCACAGAAATAGTATAGGGAAACCCGGATGCAGGTTCCCAGTGCAGCAGAGCTGTAGATGAGACAGACTGACAGTTAGATTACTCACCAACCTGCCCTTGGACGCGCGTTTTCCCTTACCCCTTATTCAGTAAGGGGCGGAAAATGTGCGTCCAACTCGCGGCACCTAATAGGGCCCTCAACATGCAAATGCATGTTGAGGGCCCTATTAGGTATGCCCGCGCGATACAGAAAGTAAAATGTGCAGCCAAGCCGCACATTTCACTTTCAGAAATTAGCGCCTACCCAAAGGTAGGCACTAGTTTCTGCCGGCACCAGGAAAGTGCACAGAAAAGCAGTAAAAACTGCTTTTCTGTGCACCCTCCGACTTAATATCATGGTGATATTAAGTCGGAGGTCCCGAAGGGTAAAAAAAGTAAAAAAAAAAAAATGTAAAATGGGCCGGCGGCTGTTGAGCCGAAAACCGGATGCTCAATTTTGCCGGTGTCTGGTTTCCAAGCCGGAGCGGCGGCTGTCAGCGGCTGTCAGCGGGCTCGAGAACCGACGCCGGCAAAATTGAGCGTCGGTTGTCAAACCCGCTGACAGCTGCTGCTCCGGGTCAAAAGGAGGCGCTAGGGATGCGCTAGTGTCCCTAGCGCCTCCTTTTGCCCGTTTCTATCGCACCACCTAATTTAAATACAGAAAGGCGAGTGGCCTGTGCGCGCACCGGGAGAGCAGGCATTCGTCCGCTCTCCCGCGGACTTTACTGAATCGGCCCGTAAGTTGGTAGCTGTATAGGTGGAGATCCCAGCAGGTGGAAGTAGTTGTATTCAGGCACCGAGCCAGGGATAGCAGGCCCTCGAGGAGCGAGTACCTGATCCCAGATAGAAAGAAAGCAAAGGGTCCCCAAGGAGCGGGTACCCAAGTTAGAGAAATACCCTGAAGGGTGGAGAGAGCTTCCAGTGGCAGCAAGGAAGCGGAAGAGTAGCTCAGACGGAGGTTTTCCATCCATTCACGATCCTTGCTAACTTGATTAGCTAGCAAACGAAGGGCAGGCTAAATACCCGAATGGTGTGACGTCACTCAAGGGGGATGCCCCCGAGGTTCCCGCCATGACATGGATAAAGACATGGGTGGCGTTCATGCGTGCATCCTAGGAGGCCCTGCCTTTGCCATTCTGGGGACTCCGGAGAGAGCGGCATGCAGACGCGGCAGTGGCCATCTTCCCGAGGCAAGCAGAGAGAGCAGAGAGAAAGGTGAGGCACAAAAGTCAAAGCCATCTGAGACTGACGGATGCAACAGTACCCCCCTTCAAAGGGCCCTCTCCAGAACCCCCTACCTGGTCTTGGTTTTTGAGGATGCAATCTGTGGTATTGTTGAAGCAGCTCTTTATCCATGATATTAGCCAAAGGTTCCCAAGAGTTTTCTTCAGGTCCATAACCCTCCCATGACAGGAGGTATTCCCAAACTCTGCCTCTCTTTCTCACATCAAGGATGGCATCAACCTTGAACTTGATGTCTTCTTCTGCATCAGTAGGTGTAGGTTCAGGTGTCTTGGTGGAAAACTCGTTAAGGACTAACGGTTTCAGTAGTGAGACATGGAACACATTATGAATCTTCATCGCTGGTGGAAGTTTCAGACTGTACGTGAGAGTATCCAGTCGTCAAAGGATGGGAAAGGGTCCGGGACTCTCCCTGCACTCTCACACCCTCGGTGCCAGTCTCATCATGGCACCGATAGCCTTTGTCACAGGGGCTACCGGTGCCATTGGTCAGCCCCTGTCACATGGCTATCGGCGCCATCTTGTGCTCCTACCATGTGACAAGGGCTGACCAATGGCACCGGTAGCCCCGTGACATAGTATGGGCAAAGGCTATCGGCACCATTTTGAGTACTGGCATTGGATGGCCGGAGTGCAGGAGGTCGCTCCGGGAACCCGTTGGACCCCCAGGGACTTTTTGCCAGCTTGGGGGGGCCTCCTGACCCCCACAAGACTTGCCAAAAGTCCAGCGGGGGTCCGGGAGCGACCTCCTGCACGTTGGCCGTCCAATGCCAATACTCAAAATGGCGCCGATCGCCTTTGCCCTCCCTATGTCACAGGTACCGAAGGTCGGCCCCTGTGACATAGAGAGGGCAAAGGCGATCGGCGCCATTTTGAATACTGGCAGCAGAATACTGGCAGCAGATTTGAATACTGGCAGCAGATTTGGCAGTAATTGTACTGCCAAATCTGGAATTTTCCTTTAACACATGGTTTTACGCTGAGTGTGTGAGAAATAGAAAATGCTTTTTGCTTGTGACTGAGCAAGACAGCGCAAACTGTAGAGATGGGCAACGTAAATGTACCACTCAATTTATTTAAAATATATGGATGTAAATTTAAAAAACAGCATTTTTTATGGCTATTTCAAATTATTACTGACAAATTTATATATGTTTATTTCTGCTGTACATACACCCCCCCTGACTGCTGCGCCCTAGGCCATGGCCTAGATTGGCCTTATGGGAAATCCTACCCCACTGCCTAGCCTTACCTAAACCCCTTCCTTCTTCCCCTCTCCTCCCCACCCCCTAAACCCTACCTTTTTGGGGGGGTTTTCTTTGTTTTTCAATTTACTTCATCTCCCAGCTGAAGTAATTTACATGCGCTGGCCAACTGGACAGTGGCTAATGGCTGCTGTCCCAGCCGGCCTGCCAATTATGCATTATTGTCACTTATGTGCGTGGCCAGGCTCTTTTGAAAATTTGCACGGCACGCGCAGAGCCTGGCCACGCACATAAGTGACAATATTTGTGCATGTGGCCGATTTAAAATTTGGCCATTAGGGAATAGCCACTGCTATTACTGGCATCAGTAGCATGGGATCTACTTAGTGTTTGGGTACTTGCCAGGTTCTTATGGCCTGGATTGGTGTTATAATTAGTGAGGTTTGGGTGGACCCTTGGACACTGGCAGCTGACCACGCCCACGGGGGGAAGTCCCGTGAGGGGCCACAGGTCAGGTTCAGCTCTGGACACACAAACACAGATATTTCTTTATTTAGACAGTTTGAGAAGCCACCAGAGGTGGCAGTAGTGAGTAGAAGATGTAGCCTGGCTGGGCTAGTATTCCCCAGGGTGCTGGAACAGCGGTTCCTCTGGTAGCAGTGCTGTAGTGGAGAGAACTGAGAAAATGAGTATAATAGAACATTCACAGAGTGCCAAATATGAAGAATCCCTGAGATAGGGAGAGCTGGCCCTCGAGGAGCGAGTACCAGATCCCTGGGAGCCCAGAGACTCGTTGGCAAAGTATTCACACAGCGGTTCCCCTTAGGAGATGGCACTGGTGCTGGAACGGAGGCAGGCCCTTGAGGAGCAAGTACCTGGTACCAGGGAGACAGCTCTGAGGAGTGGATGATAGTAGTGCTCATTGATGGTGTCTGTAGTGAATTCTTCCAAGTAGAAGAGGAGAAAGATACAGGTCAGGGAACATGGGTCCTTGAGGAGCGAGTACCGGTTACCTGATAGCAACCTGAAAGAAGCAAAAGAGGCCCCCATATGGCAATTTCTTATGTTCTTACTCATTCTGTTCATTACATTTCTTAGGTGAGCCAACAGGTCCTGTCACATTTCTTTGTTCACCTTCCTAACTTCACGTGTGCTGACATGATTAGACTAACTTTACTGCCACTTTCTGATTAAATTATATTCATTTCTCATTTTCACTGTAAAGAAATAAAAGTTATCAAACCCCCCAAAATATTGTAAGATGATATCTTTTTATTGGACTACATTGGCACGTGCAGAAGAAGATAAGAAGTGGTGTGCTGGGTCAGACCAATGTCCATCGAGTCCATCCTGTCTCTGACAGTGGGCAGTCTGGCTGGCAAGTACCCGGCAGATCCCATAAAGATCCCCTCATCCCCATCATGATCTCCCCTCTTACACAGACTCTAGGCCTAGCCCTTTTCTCCTTGATTTTATTCAACGCCCAATCTCTTACCAAGAAAACACTAATACTCAAAGACCTTCTTCTGGACACAAATCCGGACTTCTGCGCCATAACTGAAACTTGGCTTAAACATACGGACACTGCACTAATAAACCAACTTCCAACTCAAACCTACGATTTCTTCTCCATTCCCCGACAGAAAAAAAGGGATCGGGGTATTCTCCTTGCAGCCAAAAAAGAGCTGAGACTTACACAATTCCCAATCTACTCACCTACAAAAATTGAAGCCGGCCTTTTCAAATCAGACCTTCTGCAAATCCTAGTTTATGCCCCCCCCAGACCTTCTGGACTCCGATGCCTCACCCATTCTAGAATTAATAGCGACACACATAAATCTGGAGTCCCCAGCCATTATACTGGGAGATTTTAACTTACATGTCGACGGCCCCATTCTCTCAACAAACTGCGAAACATTCCTAAACGCCATGACTGCCATGGGATTCAAGCAGATAATTAACAAACCCACCCATAAAGCAGGTCACACATTGGATCTCATTTTTGTAAACTCAGGCATCTCACACTCAGCGCCACCTGTATGTAAACCAGTCCCATGGTCAGACCATGCATTAATCTCTACCACATTTTCGTTGGCACAAACAGGCAACAAACACGACCCTCAACCTCAATTTACCTACAGGAAACTTTGCTCCTCTGATGAACTTCACAAACACCTTGTCCTTGAACTCCCTCTCATAGACACCTCTACTCTTGTCTTAGCCCTCCACTCCTGGACCAATATCACAGTATCGGCAGCAAACAACCTCTGTCCACTGGCAACAAAAAAACTCAATCACAACGCCTCCAAAAGACAACCCTGGTTTAATGAAGAACTTCAAAAGCTCAAACACTCCTTGCAACAGAAAGTAAATGGCGTAAAGCACCATCACCGACCTCTCTCTCCGCTTACAAACTCGCCCTACACCTATACAAGAGCTCTACTTTAAAAACAAAAAGGGACTTCTACGCTTGATCTATGGGAAAATTGTCGTCTAAAAATTGACAGCCTCCTCTCCAGTCTAAACCTAATCCTAAATTCTTCAAAAAGCAAACTCCTAATTTCCCCTGAAAACAGTGACTTCTCCACAAATCCATCAACCGGCTTTCAAACATCACAAGTAAGAGACCTAGGAGCTATCATTGATAACCGGCTAAACCTAAAAGCATTTATCAGTCAAACTACCAAGGACTGTTTTCACAAACTTCACGTCTTAAAAAGAATAAAATCACTTTTCCACTCACATGACTACAGAACAGTCCTGCAATCAATAATCTTCTCTAAGTTGGATTATTGTAACTCCATTCTATTAGGTCTCCCATCTTCTCACATTAAACCCCTTCAGATGGTTCAAAACACAGCGGCCAGAATTTTGACAAACACTAGAAGAAGAGACCACATTTCGCCCATCCTCAAAGACTTACACTGGCTGCCAGTTCACTATAGAATCTTATATAAGTCCATTACCACTATCTACAAAGCTATCCATCAACTCTCTCCGCTCAACCTACAAATCCCATTCAAAAAACACACCTCCGCCAGACCCATCAGAGAGTCCTACAGAGAATCTCTACAGGTACCACACCCCAATTGGTGACGTTCTTAGTCTTAGCTTCTGTAGACCAATTGGCACCCTTCTTAGTCATTGCTGTTAGTGGAACAGTTAGTGAAGAGTAATTCTTGCTGAATGTTCTGTAGTAATTGATAAATCCCAGAAATCGTCTAAGAGCTTTTAGACCAGTAGGTTGTGTCCATTTTTGAATGCTCTCAAGCTTCCATGGGTCCATCTGGAAGCCTTTGTTTGAAACAATGTACCCTAAGAAAGGCACAGATTGCTTGTGGAATTCGCATTTAGACAACTTGGCTTTTAAGCGGTTCTCGCGAAGTCTTTGCAGCACTCTTTTGACATCTTCCAGATGTCTATTCAAGTACTGGGAAAAAATCAAGATGTCGACTAAGTATACAACGACACATTTGTAGAGTAGATCACGCAGAATGTTGTTAATCATGTTTTGGAAGGCAGCTGGAGCGTTGCACAGGCCGAAGGGCATAACCAGATATTCAAAGTGCCCATCCCGGGTGTTAAAAGCCGTCTTCCATTCTTCGCCAGAACGGATGCGAACTAGGTTATAGGCTCCTTTGAGATCAAGCTTGGAGAATATCTTGGCTCCCTGTAGTCTATCGAATAGCTCAGAGATGAGTGGTAAGGGATAGCGGTCTTTCACAGTGATCTTTAGACCTCTGTAGTCAATGCATGGACGTAATGTTCCATCCTTCTCCCCCACGAAGAAGAAGCCTGTGCCGGCAGGAGTCTTGGAGGGTCTTAAGAAGCCTTTCTGAAGATTCTCCTGTATGTACTCTGACATAGCTTTATTTTCAACTATGGAGAGAGGGTAGACCCTTCCTTTGGGTGGTTCAATGTTAGGCTTCAAATTGATGGCACAGTCGTAGGATCTGTGTGGAGGTAGTCCGTCTGCGGCTTCTTTGGAAAATACATCTTGAAAGGATGCATATTGAGGCGGCAACCCAGGTATCAACGGGGTAGTTGGCATGCAGGGTATTGCAGAGACCTCCATCAGACATTTACCATGGCAATCTGGGCCCCAACATGAAAGCTCCAGAGTGGCCCAGTTGAATTGAGGTATATGAATCTGCAGCCACAGTAGCCCCAGTACTAAAGGGTGCATGGCCTTCTCTAGCACAAAGAAGGAAATAGTCTCTGTATGAAGAGCACCAGTACGTAAGCTCACTGGTTCGTCACTCGAGGAGGACGCCCCCGAGGTTCCCGCCATGATGTGGATAAAGACGTGGGTGGAGTGCACACACGCACCCTAGGAGGCCCTCAGGAGAAACATGGTGAAAGGCCTTGCCATTGCTGTTCCGGGGACTCCGGAGAGAGCGGCATGCAGACGTGGCGGTGGCCATCTTCCCGAGACTAGCGGGGAGAGCAGAGAGAAAGGTGAGGCACAAATATGTTGCAATATAGATCTTGTTTTCTTTCTAAGCACCGTTATTGTATTATATGCTATATGGTTGTAGGGTTTGTTTTGTAAAGTTATATTAAGTACTTAAATATATTATTTATACGTTAAATACTAATAGATGGTCCACGGTCTGTACAGCCTGTTTTCCGTCAACCCTGTTAATTGTAATTTTTTCTAATTAATAACTGCTAAGAATGTCAATTGTAAAGCCTGTTGCTAAGTTACCGTTAAATGTAAACCGCGGTGATGTATATCTTTACGTACTGCGGTATATAAAAATCCTTAAATAAATAAATAAATAAATAAATAAAGGTAGAAGCCGTCTGAGACCGACGGACGCAACAGTCTTCTACATATCTACTGATAATAGATACGTAAAATATATCATTACTACTTTTACATACTGTTTTGTTAACTCAGGGCTGAAAGCCCTAAGCAGAAAAAGTTGACGGGGGTGTTCGCCAAGTTATAAGGGGGCTGCGATTTTTATTACAAAACATGAAACATACACAACTTATGGTTTGTTTATGCAGCATCATTTAATGTGGTTTAATGTAAGTTTGACACAAAATGCAAAACATTTCAATAAAATTCTATAATATCAGATGAGAATCGATGTAAATCTTCTGCATTTTATGTCAATTTTATTCGCTGTTTTTTGTATCAAATACGCCATCTGGGTGAATAATTTGAACTAAGCAAAGAAGTAATCGTCATACCTCATATGGGTTATATAGGCACACGTCTGCATTTTGCAGGCTGGCCCGAGCTGAACCCGCGGGCCGGGTTGGGTTTAAAATATTTCAGCGTGGGTCGGGTCAGACAGAAGAACTTCCATGGGGCGATGCGGGTCCCGCGGGCTGAAAATTTTTTTTACTGGTTTTGGTCTGTTTTATTTTGCTTCTGGGTTCACTCGCCGGCAGTTTAAATACGTTTCGAATAACTGGCAGGGATTACATATCAAATTGAAAATTATAAATCAACTTTTGAGGGGGAGGGGGTGCAGAATTGTGCTTTGGCCTAGGGCGTAGAAATATGTAAATCTGGCCCTGGGGGTAGGGAAGTTCCCTCTCAGTCCGCTCCTAAATTGGAAGGCCCGATTTAGTTGCCGCACATACTTTTACAAAATTAAGCCCCCCCTTCATGTTTTAAAATCCATCATGCATGTGCACGCGGCCCACGGATTTTATAACATGCATGTACCGGCATGTCCATGTGCACGTGCCAGGAAGCACACATACATGGACATGCGTGCACACCTTTTAAAATCTACCCTTATGTCAACTTGATTAATAGCTGTTAATGGACTTCTCCTCCAAGAACTTATCCATATCTTTTTTAAACCCAGTTACACTAACTGCACTAACCACATCCTCTGGCAACAAATTCCAGAGCTTAATTGTGTGTTGAATGAAAAAGAATTTTCTCCGATTAGTCTTAAATGTGCTACTTGCTAACTTCATGGAGTGCCTCCTTATCTGAAAGAGTAAATAACTGATTCGCATCTACCTGTTCTACACCTCTCATGAGTTTAAAAACCTCTATCATATCCCGCCTCAGCCGTCTCTTCTTCAAGCTGAACAGCCCTAACCTCTTTAGCCTTTCCTCATAGGGAAACAATTATAGGCAAAGGGAAGAGGTTATATCTGCCATTACTAGACTTCAAAAGCCTGCTTTAGCCACTGCCTGATAGGATGATGTTAAGGGCCACGCCATTTTTTATGACGCTTATGGCCAGGGAGACAAGAACACTTAGATTTTGATAGAAAGCATAATTTATTGAACAATATAAGTATTCTTGGGAGATGCTGATGCCATGTCTCTGACAAACAGACCACCAGCATCTCATTGTATACAGGATTCTAGTGTGTGTGACTGCCTTAGAGAATAATTTACATTGGCTGTCATGTCAACAGCATGATAAGTTCATCCCTAGCTACCCCTGAGTATTTCTCCAAGGTGGGGCCCATTTACCATCACTCTTTGGATAGTCTTTCGTTCTGTTAGAATCTTGCTGGTCAGGTTAATTAACACATCTGTGGCTGTGTTTTATAGAAACCCCTGAGAAAGATTGCCTAAGTAGTGTCCATATAGCCTGAAGTTCCCGCCATTGGATTCTGCTTTTCTGTGACCCTATGATTAGTCATCACCATATGGAGCCAGCTTGACGGCCTGTCCAGATATCCTGGGAATTCTGCAATTCAGTCATTCTCAATAAGTCACTTAGAGTTCATACAGCTAAGGCAGGCTAAGAAAACCGAGGATTCTGGGTCATTTTCTTTTCTCCATGTTGGTTTTCTGTTCAGGCACACTCATTGAGGACAAATGTATCCCTAGGAGGTGCATCTTAAGGCACCCTATGCTCCAGTTAAGGATTTGAGTAACAGCTCTCCCGCAAACAGAAATCCTGGGTCCAAATAGTACGATAACCAACCAAGATGGAAACGTGCAACAGCCAGAGGCTCCTCCATTCTCAGATGCGTGGAACCCAGGTGTGGGTGATCCGGAGTCATATCGTGGTTGGCATAGGTTATTTGGGATCTCAGCAATTGTAGGCAGATTTCCTCAAAAAAGGAGTACACTGCAATCTGGAACATGAATTAAGTAGATAGGGAAACATAGTGGAGATGGCAGAAACATTGGCTTGTTTCAGGAGTCAGTAGCTGCTTGGGTCCCAGCCCTCTATACACATACTTACAGGGTAACTTTCCCCACAGGGAACAGCTGGAGGAAGTAGGTGCAGGGATTTCTGCCAGTTCACACCAGTTCTGTCCTTTTTCCCCCCATTCACAAACTTTTCCTCACAGAAGGCCCAGGGCAATTTTTAAAGGAGAGTTTTCTGCCATTTACCTGAGGAAATCCCCTTCAAAAAGCGGTGGAAATGCCCCACCTGGCAGGCAGGATAACTTGCATACATGTGTCCCGTGGACCAAACAAAGGCATTCTAGGGGCCAGAGCTGGGGAGGGGTTTGCAGTTCAATGCATGCTTTTGGATTTTCAGAAGTCTCCACGTAAATTTCCTTGAAAATGTCCTGCACACAAATTAGCAGGGATAAACACAGGGGGGGGGGGGGGGGGGCTATTTTCAGAGCGAACATATGCGCGTCAATTCACTTTGAAAATGGGTGCATCACGGGAATAGTTTTCTGTGTGCAAAGGCCTAGAGTATGCAAGAAAAAAGTCCTTGCTGACTGTAACCCAAACTTTCAAAGTGGATTTATGCATGTAATTCTCCTTTGAAAATTGGGAACATTAGAGCAGGCTTACGCGCACAAATCATTTCCCCAGCTCAACTCCACTCAACCAGACCTCCTCATTTCTGTGCATTTAAACACACGCGCCTGACTTGCGCGCACATTCCTCCAGGCAATTTTCCAAAGCCCATTTATACACGCAAAACTGGGTTTTACCTGCTTAAATCTTTTCGGAAATTCAGTCCTTAATGCGTCTTTGACAGCTCTTACAAAAAATGACCCCTTAATATGCAATTATCTATTTTTTGTTTTTCTACATTTTCTTATGTGCTGTATGCGTTTAAAGCACAAATCTTCCTTATCAGATACAGTAAGGGTCTGTGCACGTTCATCGTGATCAGATTCCCAGTGCCAGTGCTGAGAGGCTTACAAATGAAAAATAGTTGTGTACATTTCTTCTGATGTTTTAATTCAATTGGTCATTTCTGTCCCTCCCCATGGTTTGAAGCAAAGTCTATGTTCTGCCTGCATTCCACTTAATAAAGGGCATTTACGTAAAATCAACAAAGCTGTGAATGCATAGAAGTGTCTCAAGAATCAAGGCACTCAGCTCAAATTCTTAATTAAATAAACAAGTAACCGAGTTTGACCTGCTATGAGTAGGATTCTTAGGAAGACAGAGTTTTATTTTATCACTCTGGATCCAAACATACCCATCTCAGGCACATTATTAAATAGAGAAATGTTGAATATGAAGTTGATATTCCAAGAGTTATCCAGCTAACTCTGGAAGTTAGCCGGACCAACCTTGCCATTTGAAATCTCCGTCCCCCAAAACCAGCAAAATTAGCCTGACAAAATAAAAGAGGCAGCGCTGGCAGCATATTCAGCTCTGGCCAGCCAAAAAGCAGGTCTTATCTTTAGACCAGATATTCAGTCTAAAATTATTGAGGCTGAATATCTAGATAAAGTTAATTAGGCAAAGCTGTCCAATAAACTTTATCTGCACATGGCCTCTGTATTTTGAAAGGCACACCAATGATCCCTTTCATATCTGCAGATAAAAACTAGAGTGAGAGCTCCTTTTGGTTCCAATAAATTTAGGATAAAATCTCTCATTTGGAGTTAGCTGGCACTAATAAACTGTTTAAATATTAAAATTGGGGCATAAAGACTGTTTAAAAACATTTACAAAAAAGGGCAAACAAACTTCTAGAAGTGATCTGTTCTATCTGGATTGGGTGTGGCTGTCTCAGAAGTTGGGGAGGTAAACTTAGAGAAGCAGGAGAACCATTGTGGCCAGTGCACAGTGTGGAGCCAAGGAGCTTTAAATATTCTTGTGTCCAGCTAAGTAAATAACTTAGTTAAATTTACTACGCAAATCAGGAGGAGGGTCTTATTAAAATCCATTGCAGATACAGAATCCTGAGAACATCTGTGACCAAGGGTTAACTGTTTAACTCCCTCCCACCCTACCCCTCTGCCCACCCACCCTTAGGTTTGCTTTTCTGATATAGTCTACCTAAATATATAATTGACAACAGGATAAATTAGTAAATTGATATTCCTTAGGTGTTAACCATCAAATTACCAAAATGAGGACTATCCAATGCAACTATTGTGAAGCCTTTATTCAGAGGGAGATCATCTAGAAACTTAGGGCTTGCCCAATTTGTTCACAGCTCGCTACCTTGAAAAAGGAGCTGGCTGAAGTTAAAGCTCAATTAGCTTCAATGAAGAAAGGCTCATCCTCTTTACAATATTCGGGAAGTAATTCCCCATTACCACAGAAAAACCAAAAGTCAAGGATAAAGAGATTTACAGTGGGCTCAGGCAGGATAAGACCTGTGACCCACAGGCACCCATTCTTAACAGCTGTGCAACCCACTAGTCTAACCCCCCCCCCCCTTCACACAGGGCATTAGGGAACTCAATAAACAACAAGATTACAGAGGGCTCTGGTAGAATTGAACCTCTGATGCAGAGACACACACTGTATCAAGTGCAACAAGTACAAAAAGCCTTCTCTGTATTAAATACTGAAGAAGCTCTTGAGAAAAAGATTGAAGTGTTATCTGAAAAGAGAGAAGAAACCCAATGCATACAGGAATTCCAGATCAGTAACCAAAGGAAAAAGCTAATTGTGCTGGATGAATCTGTCATCAAAGGCACTAATCTTTCCCCTTGCACAAATGCAAAAGGAAAGGGAAAAGTGGATAACAAAACTCAAGTAAAGTCACAAAAGGAGTCCAGGAACAGCAGTAACCTGAAAGTGGAAAGCTGGAAAGCTATGAGCACAAATGCTCGTAGTTTGGGCAATAAAATCCCAGATCTGCAAGCCCTAATGGTGGAGGCGGACTTGGACATTGTTGCTGTCACAGAGACATGGTTCACGGAATCTCACGATTGAGATATGGCAATACCAGGCTATAACTTGTTAAGGAAGGACAGAGCGGATAGGAAAGGGGGAGGCGTGGCTCTTTACATCAGAAACAATATTCAAGCATCTGAGTTGCAAGGAAGATGGGGCAATGAAGAAGCACTATGGGTCGACCTAAAAAAAGATGGGACATCCATTTTTATTGGAGTGGTTTACAGGCCTCCAAACCAAAAGGAAGAACTGGACAGAGATCTGGTTGAAGACATCCAAAAGATGGGAAAGAAGGGAGAAGTGGTGATTGTTGGAGACTTTAATTTGCCGGATGTAGACTGGAGAATCCCATCTGCAGAATCTAACAATAGTAGAGAAATAGTGGATGCTCTGCAAGGAGCTTTGTTCAAACAAATGGTAATGGAACCCACAAGAGAGGGAGCTATACTATATTTAGTGCTCACTAATGCAGATAATGTCTCTGATATGCAGGTGGGCACCCATCTCAGCACCAGTGATCATCAAACGGTATGGTTTAATATCACAAAAAGGATATGGAAAAGAAGCACACGAACCCGAGTTTTGCAGTTCAAAAACACGGACTTTGATGAAATGGGGAAGTACCTGGAGGAAGAACGAGAGAGATGTGGAACCAAGGCAACTAATCTATATGTTAGAAAAGTAAAGAAAAGCAAAAGAAAAATGAAACCTATCTGGTTCTCCAAGGAGAAAAGAAAGAAAAGAAAGTAATCAAAACGGCAAAAAGTCAAGCGGAAGAAAGGATTGCCAAAGAGATTAAGAGAGGTGACAAAACATTTTTCAGATACATCAGTGAAAGGAGAAAAGTTCAAAGTGGTATAGTGAAATTGAAAGGTGAAAAGGATCAATGTGTGGAGAGAGATGAAGAAATGGCAGAAATATTAAACAAATACTTCAGTTCTGTGTTCACTAAAGAAGACCCTGGAGAAGGACCGTTGCTAGTTAACAAACTAGAGGGGAATGGAGTAGATGTAACTCCATTTACAGTAGAGAATGTATGGGAAGAGCAGAGGAAACTGAAAGTGGACAAAGCCATGGGGCCTGATGAGGTTCATCCCAGGATACTGAGGGAGCTCAGAGATGTGCTGGCGGGTCTGCTGTGTGACCTGTTCAATAGATCCCTAGAAACGGGAGTGGTGCCAAGTGACTGGAGAAGAGCGGTGGTGATCCCACTTCACAAGAGTGGAAACAGAGAAGAGGCTGGGAATTACAGACTGGTTAGCCTCACCTCGGTGGTGGGAAAAGTAATGGAGTCGCTGTTAAAAGAAGGAATAGTGAGCTATCTACAGTCGGAAAATTGCTGGACCAGAGGCAGCATGGATTCACCAGGGGAAGATCCTGTCAGACAAATCTGATAGAATTTGTTTGACTGGGTAACCAAGGAATTGGATCAAGGAAGAGCGCTCGATCTCATCTACTTGGATTTCAGCAAAGCTTTTGATACGGTTCCGCACAGGAGACTGGTGAATAAAATAAGAAGCTTAGGAGTGAGTGCCAAGGTGTTGACCTGGATTGCAAACTGGTTGACGGACAGAAATCAATGTGTGATGGTAAATTGAACTTACTCTGAAGAGAGAGCGGTGTTTAGCGGAGTGCCGCAATGGTCGGTGTTGGGACCGGTCCTGTTCAATATCTTTGTGAGCGACATAGCGGATGGGATAGAAGGTAAGGTTTGTCTTTTTGTGGATGACACTAATATCTGCAACAGAGTGGACACGCTGGAAGGAGTGGAGAGAATGAGACGGGATTTAAGGAAACTGGAAGAGTGGTCGAAGATATGGCAGCTGAGATTCAATGCCAAGAAGTGCAGAGTCATGCATATGGGGTGTGGAAATCCGGAAGAAATGTATTCGATGGGGGGAGAAGGGCTGATGTGCACGGGGCAGGAGAGAGACCTTGGGGTGACAGTGTCTAATGATCTGAAGTCGGCGAAACAATCTGACAAGGTGATAGCTAAAGCCAGAAGAATGTTGGGCTGCATAGAGAGAAGAATATCAAGTAAGAAAAGGGAAGTGATTATCCCCTTGTACAGGTCCTTGGTGAGGCCTCACCTGGAGTACTGTGTTCAGTTCTGGAGACCATATCTCTGAAGGGACAGAGACAGGATGGAGGCGGTCCAGAGAAGGGCGACCAAAAAGGTGGAGGGTCTTCATCAAATGACTTATGAGGAGAGATTGAAGAATCTAAATATGTACACCCTGGAGGAAAGGAGGAGTAGGGGTGATATGATACAGACTTTCAGATACTTGAAAGGTTTTAATGATCCAAAGACAACGACAAACCTTTTCTGTTGCAAAAAAATCAGCAGAACCAGGGGTCACATTTAAAACTCCAGGGAGGAAGACTCAGAACCAATGTCAGGAAGTATTTCTTCACGGAGACGGTGGTGGATGCCTGGAACACCCTTCGGGAGGAAGTGGTGAAGACCAAAACTGTGAAGGATTTCAAAGGGGCGTGGGATAAACACTGTGGATCCATAAAGTCTAGAGGATGTGAATGAAGACAAGAGGCATGGGGGAATGTTGGCTACTACC
Source organism: Rhinatrema bivittatum (assembly GCF_901001135.1). Classification (NCBI taxonomy): domain Eukaryota; kingdom Metazoa; phylum Chordata; class Amphibia; order Gymnophiona; family Rhinatrematidae; genus Rhinatrema; species Rhinatrema bivittatum. Next base: position 61,810,192 of record NC_042628.1, on the reverse strand, counting down.
TGGAGATGAATATCCTTATTCAATAATGCGACTCCAACATTGCTCTATGCTTCAACGGCAAGAAGAAATGTGGAAAAAAGTATTTGCAACCACATAAAAGCAGGGGAGTAGCTTGCTTGTTACGGCGGTTACTACCCCAAACCAAAAAAATACCTGATACTTCACTTTCAACGCAAATCCAGCATAGCTCTCTGCTTCAACGGCAGGGGAGGAAATTTTTGACAATTCACGCATATCCAGCATAGCCCTCTGCTTCAACGGCAGGGGAGGAAATTTTGTCAATTCACGCATATCCAGCATAGCCCTCTGCTTCAACGGCAGGGGAGGAAATTTTGACAATTCACGCATATCCAACATAGCCCTCTGCTTCAACGGCAGGGGAGCAAGTCTGATATTTCACTTTCAATGCAAAGCCAGCATAGCTCTCTGCTTCAACGGCAGGGGAGGAAGTTTGACACTTCACGCATATCCAGCACAGCCATCTGCTTCAACGGCAGGGGAGCAAGACTGATACTTCACTTTCAATGCATAGCCAGCATGGCTCTCTGCTTCAACGGCAGGGGGGAATGAAGAAAGGTGGATCTATATTCAGGCAACAATCAACAAGTTTACATAGAATTACATAGTCTGAATAAACAGATAAGCATGGGTGTAGCTTGCTTATTGCGGTGGTTAATACCCCTAACTAAATTAAGCTATTTCACTTAGATGCAGGTCCAACACTGCTCTCTACATTAATGGCAGGGGTGGAAGGGAAATAGAATAGAAAAATGTTACTAAGAACCAAGAGAAACAGATAAGTATGTGAGAGAAAAAAAAGTGCAAAAGCTTGCTGGGCAGACTGGATGGGCCGTTTGGTCTTCTTCTGCCGTCATTTCTATGTTTCTATGTTTCTATAATTTGTCAGTGGATATGTTTTTTCTATGAATGTGTAAAATGCATCTAAGTACTTCAATGGTATCTGTATACAGGGCTGGAAATTTTCCAGCTGCTGGAACTTTCATTGCAGGCACCCAGGTTCCAAAGCCAAGGGCAGTCCAGCCCTCTACTGGCATCGCGTTCCACTTCAGACAAGTAGAAAGAGGAGAAAGAAGTGTCCATGGCCAGCACTGTTCTCTTGTCAACCAGCTGCTGTCACAGGATGTTCTTTTATACCACCAGGCTGCCGCAGGCAGGAAGCCAACAGCATAGGAGACAAGAGTTATTTATTTTGTTAGTTCTGATCTGCTGTTCCTAGTCACAGCCCAAGGCGAAGAACACTTGTCATAAAGTACAGCATGAGGCATAATATATAGTCCCCTCAGCTGTTTCTCAGCTCTTTCTTCTTCTCCCATCCCTTCTGTGACTCTGTCTTAACTGGCCCTGTCTTTTCCAATATTTTATGGTGGGGTTTGATGGAGACAAGATGGAAGGAGAGAGGAGTTTGTAGAGGGATAGTTGAAAGCAGGTGCACATGGGGATCAAAAATGGGAAACAGGTGCACCATGGGGAAAAATGGTGTGTGTGGGGGGGGGGGGAAGACGATGAGTACCATATGAATAGATGGGGTGGATGGGGAAGAAAAGATACACCATAAGGAGAAATAGGTAATGGAATTCAAGAGGGCATGAGGTAAACACAGAGAATCCCCGATGGCTAGAAAATGGAAATGAAAAAATGGGGTAACTTTTCTGTACCACCTTGGGGGTAGTCTACATGAAGCAGCAGTTGCTACCACCTTTAACAATAGGCTTGGGGGTAGTTTGCATGGAGCGGCAGTTGCTACTAGAGATGTGAATCGTGTGCCCGATCGTCTTAACGATCGGGTTCGGCTAGAGGGGGGAAAAAATCTGATCGTGGGTGATGTGGGTGATGTGAATCGGAATTGGTTCCAATTCACATCGTTAATTTTTTTTTTAGTGAGGCCCGACCCTTTAAAATTAACCCCTTACCTTCCCCCACCCTCCCGAACCCCCCCTCCCCCAAAATATTTTACGATTACCTGGTGGTCCAGTGGGGGCACGGGGACCGATCTCCCGCTCTCGGGCCATCGGCGCTATTTTGGCTGCCACTCAAAAATGGCGCCGATGGCCCGATAAAAAAAAACCACCCGACCCTTTAAAAACGACCCCTTAGCTTCCCCCACCCTCCTGAGCCCTCCCAAAACATTTTAAAATTACCTGGTGCTCTAGTGGTGGTCCCAGGAGTGATCTCCCATTCTCGGGCCGTCGGCTGCCACTCATAAAGATGGCGCCGATGGCCCTTTGCCCTTACCATGTGACAGGGTATCCGTGCCATTGGCCAGCTCCTGTCACAAAGATGGCGGTGGCCATCTTTAAATACGGTGGTGGCCATCTTTAAAGATGGCGCCAGCCAGCCAGTGCTCCTACCATGTGACAGGGGCCGGCCAATGGCACGGATACCCTGTCATATGGTAAGGGCAAAGGGCCATCGGCGCCATCTTTATGAGTGGCAGCCGATGGCCTGAGAACGGGAGATCGCTCCCGGGACCACCACTAGACCACCACGTAATTTTAAAATGTTTTGGGGGGATCGGGAGGGTGGGGGAAGCTAAGGGGTCGTTTTCAAAGGGTCGGGTGGGGTTTTTTTTTATCGGACCATCGGCGCCATTTTTGAGTGGCAGCCAAAATGGCGCCGATGGACCGAGAGCGGGAGATCGGTCCCCGCGCCCCCACTGGACCACCAGGTACTCGTAAAAAGTTTTGGGGGGATTTGGGAGGGTGGGGGAAGGTAAGGGATTCGTTTTATAGGGTCGGGGTGGGTTTAGGGGTTTTTTTGGTGTGCCGGTTTTCCCCGCCCTCCCCCTCTCCCGATTTATGATTTTTCATGATAAATCGGGGGAATTTCTATTGTATCGCGACTCTTAACGATTTCTGACGATTTAAAATATATCTGACAATTGTTTTAAATCGTCAAAAAACGATTCACATCCCTAGTTGCTACCACCTTTAACAATAAGCTTGGGGGTAGTCTGCATGGGGCGCAGTTGGCACTATCATAAAACACTTCTTGGGAAGACTAGATGGACCATATTGGTCTTTATGCCGTCTTTCACTATGTTGCTGTGTTACAGAGGAAGATGGAGTACCATGGAGAAAGATGGGTCTGAGACAAGAAGAGAGACAGAAGGGAGAGGAAATATGAGAGAAGAGGAATTTGGGGGAAAGGAGGATCAGTTTGTGCATCTATAGTTCAGAGAGCATGAACTGTAGTCCTTCAGTGTCACATGTAGGATTAGTTTTCAGGATTTTCATAATGAATATTTGATGTATACTATATTTGAATATATTTGATTTTCAAGCCAGATTTATTTGCATTACTTGGCTATCCTGAAAACCAGACTTTCTTGCAGCCCTCAAAGTGCCAGGTTCATTATTCCTACGTGGCTCCTAAAAATGACCTATGGGTGCCTGGGATTTTCTAATATTTTATATCTTAGCAGCAAGTTACAAGCATACCAGAAGATTTCACTGATAAAGGAAAATTAACTGACATTTAATAACCCCACATGCACCTGGGGTGTGTCTTGTTGTGTTCTTTCTCTGGGAGAGAAACTATGAGAACTATGAGGACAATCTCCAAGGCCGCTCCCTGGCACTAAAGGTATGTGCCTAGGTAGATTGCCCTGGCTGAAAGTCGTCCTTGGTGCAGCTAAAAATGTGCCCAGCCAAATTACAAAGAAGGCATTCCCAGGGGCATTTAAGATTCCCCTACACTGGCACGCATATTGCACCAGCATTTACTATTCCAGGCAGGGGGAGGGGGAAAGCCTCTCTCTGGCTTATGGCGCAGGAAGGGGCTGGCTCGGCCCAATAGCACAATTCATTTCCAGGGGTTAGGAGATGTTGTGCCGGAGGTGGACCCTTGGGCTGAGGTGGGGTTGACGCAACCTGTAGGTAGGGACCTACGGGTCCCCACCGTCGGCAGGCGGAGTGGGCTGATGAACAGAGGCTGGCTGGAGCTTCACCAATACCAGCCCTCATTCCCCGCGAGTTGAGCCTTTGGGTGCCGGGGCCGGCTGGTCTTAGGTGGGCCTCTGTATGTCGTCGATGAAGAGATCGTGATCAGCCCAGAGACAGCAGAAGGAAGATGGTACAGTCTTACACTGGACGAGGTAGGGTCTTGGAGACTCGGGCGCCAAAAGAACGTAGGTAGACAGAGGGCGCCCGAGCAAGAGAAGGCCGAAGCCTGAATAGCCTGAATTGACTGGCTGAAGAGGCGTCAAAGAACAGGCTTGAGTCAGAGCTGGCGGCAATCTGGAAGCAGTGGCAAGCGATGCAGAGGTCTGGGTCTGGAGAGAGGCAACAACGTAGTCAGGTGATGCAGTGGCCTGTTTCTGGAGAGAGGCAACAACGTAGTCAGGTGATGCAGTGGGCTGTGTCTGGAGAGAGGCAACAACGTAGTCAGGTGATGCAGTGGCCTGTTTCTGGAGAGAGGCAACAACGTAGTCAGGCGATGCAGTGGTCTGTGTCTGGAGAGAGGCAACAACGTAGTCAGGCAATGCAGAGGTCTGGGTCTAGACAGAGTTGATGGCATGGTTAGGCGAAGCAAACTCAAAGTCCGTGTAGGCAATCCAAGGAAAGGTGAAGAGCAGGAATGTAGGAGCAAGGAGTCAGGAACCAGGATCAGCAAGGAACAGGAACACGGAGGTGAGATAAATCTCTCAGGAGGCAATGAGTACTCGACCTGTGAGGAGACCTGTTGCAAAGGCAAAGCTAGCGAGCAGAACCTGGGCTTAAGTACCGGTGCTCCGCTGACATCATCATCCGGGGCCGCGGCTCGATTTCCGCCTCGGGCCCTACTTAAGTATTAGTGATGAGTGCGCGCACTTAGGGAGAGGTGCGGCGCCGAGTAGCAGTGTGTCTCCGCAAGCCACAGGGAGAGACCCGACATGGAGCAGTGGAAGTGGTAGCTGGACCGGGAATGCAAGGTACACTATTTTATTTATTTATTTATTTATTTATTTATTTATTTATTTAAATCTTTTTCTATGCCGTTGTTAAGGTGGGTACCGTCACAACGGTTTACAGTAAGGCACAAAAGTAATGCTATTAAAATCTATGTTTACACCGGTGCCATAAGGTTCGGTAACATAGTTTTTAATCAATGTTAGTTGAGCCGGAGGCACCAGGGGAGGCCCCTAGGAAGGAACTGGCGGCCTACCACTGCCAGGGATGAGGAACCAGGAGCTGAAGTTACTGCAGAGAGGTGAGAGGGCTGTGCCGCGGGTCTGCCACGAACGGCACGAGTAACAGTAATCCCTCCTTTATCCCCCCCCCCCCTTGGAGGTCGGGGTCTACCTGGATGGGCATGGTGAAAGTGCAGGAGGAGGGTTTTGTCCAGGATGTTTCAAGCTGGTTCCCACAAGTTTCCTTTGGGACTGTAACCCTCCCAGGAAAGGAGGTATTCCCACCGGCAGCCTCTACAGCGGATGTCGAGGATTTCATGTACCTTGTAGGTCGTATCAGTCTCTGCCACCAAAGAAGGTGGTTCAGGAGCCTTTCAAGAAGGCCAGGACAAGACCACTGGTTTTAGAAGAGCTACGTGAAATGTATTGTGTATTCCCAGCACAGGTGGCAGCCGAAGCTGGTATGTAACTGATCTGATGCTTCGGGTGACCAAAAAAAGCCCAATGTACCTTGGAGTGAACCTTTGAGAAGGTATCTTGAGTTGGATATACAGAGTCCTCAACCAGACTTTCTGGCCAGGAAGGAATTCAGGGGCTGAGCGTCGGTGACTGTCAGCAGATCTCTTGGCCCGGGAAGCGGCTTGACGTAAGCAAAGGTTTGTCTGTTCCCATAAAGCCTTGAGGGCATCAGCTGTAGCCTATGCAGCAGCGGACGGTACTGATAATGGTATGGGCAATAGTGATCATGGTTTTGCTTCCCATAGATGATGGAAAACGGTGATGTGCCTGTAGCAGTGGCGAGGTGGGAGTTGTGAGAAAAATCTGCCCAAGGAAGGAGTTCAGACCAATTGTCTTGGTGGTCATTTATGTAGGCTCGGAGGAAAGCCTTTAAAGAGCAGTTCATATACTCAGCTTGTCCATTAGCTTGAGGGTGGTAAGCAGTTGTTAGACTGATGTTAATGCCGAATTTTCGGCAAAGGGCACGCCAATATCTAGCAACAAATTGTGGACCCTTATCAGAGACAATGTCCTTGGGTAGGCCATGTAATCTGAAGATGTGACGAAAGAATAGGCGTGCCAACTTCGGAGCAGATGGTAGACCCGGTAGAGGGATGAAATGGGCCATTTTTGAAAATCGATCTATGGTTACCCATATAACAGTGTGGCCCTTAGATGGAGGCAAGTCCAAGATGAAATCCGTAGACAGGTGGGTCCACAGTTCCTCAGGAACTGGAAGCAGTTGAAGCAAACCCCAGGGTTGATCGACCGGGGGTTTTTGTTGTGCACAAGTGTTAAAGGATTCAACATATGCTTTAGCGTCAGAGACCATAGTGGGCCACCATAAGAAACGCTGGAGCAGTGCCTTGGCACTCGCCCTGGGTGGCCAGAAAACTTAAAGTCATGTGCCCACCGGAGGACTCTTTCTCGGAGTTGTTGGGGCACAACAGACTTCCCAGTAGGGACTGGGTGAGTAGCGGATAGGCAAATACAAGCTGGATCTATTATATGGCCGTGTTCTTTCAGAGTATCTTCAGGCTCGAAAGAGTGTGATAGGGCATCTGCCCGGAGGTTTTTCTCAGCTGGATGGTAACGAAGTTCAAAGTCAAACCAGGAAAAGAATAATGCCCATTGGTACTGTGAGCATTGAGACATTGGGCATGGCTCAAATGTTCCAGGTCAGTGAAAACAATGAATTTGTGTTGAGTGCCCTCTAACCACAGGCACCATTTTTCAAGGGCCAGTTTGATGGCAAGTAACTCACGATTTCCGATACTATAATTTTGTTCTGCAGATGAGAACTTGCAAGAGTAGAACGAACATGGGACTATGGATCCAGAAGCGGTGCGTTGGCTCAGGACTGCCCCAGCCCCAATCGTAGAGGCATCCACTTCTACCTGAAAGAGGCGGTTTGGGTCAGGGTGATGAAGACAAGATCCAGCCTGTAAAGCTTCTTTAAGGCGGTGGAAGGCTCTAATGGCTTCCGGTGTCCAATTTCGAGTATCTTGGCCCTTGTGAGTCAACGCAGTCAGATGGGCGGCCAAGGTTGAATAGTGTGGAATAAAATGGTGACAATAATTAGAATCCTAAGAACTGCTGGAGAGCCTTCAGACCTATGGGCTGTGGCCAGTCTCAGATTCCTTTTAACTTGGCAGGGTCCATAGAGAATCCTCGTTGGGAAATAATATACCTGAGGAAAGGCAGACTGGATTTCTCAAATAAACACTTATCCAACTTTGCGAATAAGTGATTCTCACAAAGGCGTTGGAGGATGGTATGGACATCAGTGCGGTGTGTGGCCAGATTTTAGAAAAGCCAAGGATGTCATCCAGGTATGCCACAACCTTGGTATACAGCAAATCTCTGAAAATTTAATTCGGCATTCGTTGGGAAACTGTGGGCGTGTTACAGAGATCAAAGGGCATCAACAGGTATTCATAATGCCCATCTCTGGTGTTAAAAGCTGTCTTCCAAATATCATCAGGACGCCCTGCGTAGGTCCAACTTAGTGAATATGGATGCTCTATGCAGGCGATCGAATAGTTCCGAGATCAGCGGCAGAGGGTACTTGTCTTTACAGGTAATGGAATTCAGGCTGCGGTAGTCAATACATGACCTGAGAGACCCATTCTTCTTGGTCACAAAAAAGAATCCTGCCCCGGTAGGAGACATAGAGGGGCGGATGAATCTCTTCGCAAGATTTTCTTGAATGTACTCCGTCATGGCCTTTGTCTCAGGGAGAGACAAAGGATAGGTACACCCTCGGGGAGGAGTGGTCCCAGGTAGGAGGTAGGAGGTCTATGGAACAATCAAACCTCCGAAGAGGTGGAAGAAGGTCTGCTTTTTGCTTGCAGAATACGTCTTCGAAATCTGCATAGGGAGCGGGTATATCTGAAGAAGTGGCAGCCAGAGGAACCACAGATGGCGGTACCACTTTACATAGACAGGACTGCTGGCAGGTGGAACCCCATTCCACCAGTTGGAGTGAACCCCAATCAAATTGGGGAGAGTGATGTTGGAGTACTAGTAATTCAATTTTTTCCATGTGGAGAGCGCCAGTGCATAATTGGACTGGCTCTGTAGTGAGGAATATTCGACCGGGTAACGGTTCCCCGTAAATGGAAGCTATGCACAAGGAAGTCTCCAGAGGGTGGGTCTTGATGCCCAGGAGTTGAACTAGATCCTTGAGGATAAAATTATCTCCCACTCTGGAATCCACCAGAACAAGACTGGAAATGACCGGGAGTCCCAGATCAGGGTGACCAGTAAAGGTAGTTGAGGGGCCGGAGACGTTGCGCCCGAGTTCAGGACCCCAACTGAACTTAGGCCGGGAAGTTTCCTGGATGCACGGGGCAGGTCTGTAGAGGGTGGCCAGGTGTTCCTCAATACAGATACAGACTGGTTTGACTCCGCCGGAGGCACTCTTCCAGGGTCAGCAACCCATGGCCCAGCTGCATGGGCTCTTCCATCTTGGCCACAAAAGGGACCCCACCAGAGGCAGGACTGGTGGTCGGTGGCGAACGGGATCGAACCCGAGAGGGCTTCTTAGGCAGTGACTCTCCCGATGACGCTCTTGGAGATGATGATCAATTCGGCCCGCTAAATCTATAAGGTCCTCAAGAGAAGAAGGGAGCTCCCATGCAGCCAGCTCATCCTTCAGCTGCAGGGAAAGTCCATCCAGATAGATAGCTCATAGGCAGTCTTCCTGCCAAGTGAGTTCAGAAGCCAAAGTCTAAAATTCAATAGTATAGTCAAAAAGACGTCTTTGACCTTGACGAAGGTGTAACAAACTAGTACTTGCCACAGTATGCCACCCTGGATCATCAAACATCCATCAAAACACAGCCATGAACCGAGACAACTCCCTTAGGAGGGAGTCTGATCATTCCCACAGGGGAGAAGCCCAGGCCAGCGCCTTCCCTTCAAGACAGGACAAGATAAAGGTGACCTTGGTTAATTCATCCTGGAAGACGGAGGGCTGCAGAGCAAACTGCATATAGCATTGGTTGATAAACCCTCTGCAGAGCTTGGAGTTACCGTTGAAGTGCGGGGGTGCTGGTAGAGCCAACATGGCTCAAGGCGTAGAAGATAACAGCTGTGGATGAGAAGGAGCCGGTACTGGAACCGGATTACTGGTGAGGGCGTCAAGCCGGGCGAGGAGACACTCAATGGAGGAGGCCAATGCCTCGAGAAACTGCTGCTGTTCTTGTACTTTGGATGCCATACCGGGTATGGCCTGGAGGGCAAGTGGCTCCACCGAGTCCATGGCCTTTGCAACCTGTTGTGCCGGAGGTTGACCCTTGGGCTGAGGTGGGGTTGACGCAACCGTAGGTAGGGACCTATGGGTGTCCACCGTCGGCAAGTGGAGTGGGCTGATGAACAAAGGCCGGCTGGAGCTTCACAATACCAGCCCTCGTTCCCCGCGGGTTGAGCCTTTGGGTGCCGGGGCCGGCTGGACTTAAGTGGGCCTCTGTATGTCATCAATGAGGAGATCAAGATCAGCCCGGAGACAGCAGAAGGAAGATGGTACAGTCTTACACTGGACGAGATAGTGTCTTGGAGACTTGGGCGCCAAAGGAACGTAGGCAGACAGAGGGCACCCGAGCAAGAGCAGGCTGAAGCCTGAATAGGCCAAGTCCAGGAAGTAGGCTGAGGAGGCATCAAAGAACAGGCTTGAGCAGGGCTGGTGGCAATCTGGAAGCAGTGGCAAGCAAGGCTGAGGTCTGAACATGAAGATGATCAAGCGTAGTCAAACGATGCTGAGGTCTGGGACTGGAGAGGGGCAACAACATAGTCAGGCAATGCAGAGGTCCAGGCTTGGAGAGAGTCGATGGCGTGGTTAGGTGAAGCAAAGTCAAAGACCGTGTAGGCAATTCGAGGAAAGGTGAAGAACAGGAACGTAGGAGCAAGGAGTCAGGAACCAAGATCAGCAAGAAACAGGAACACGGGAGGTGAGATGAATCTCTCAGGAGGCAATGAGTACTCGACCAGCAAGGAGACCTGTTGCAAAGGCAAAGCTAGGGAGCGGAGCCCGGGCTTAAGTACCAGTGCTCCACTGACGTCATCATTCGGGGCCGCGGCTCGATTCCCAGCGCAGGCCCTACTTAAACATTAGTGATGTGCGCGCGCCTAGGGAGGGGTGCAGGCCGAGTAGCAGTGTCTCTCCGCTGGCCACATGGAGCAGTGGAATTGGTAGCTGGACAGGGAATGCCAGGTATACTAGCTGAGCCGGAAGTACCAGGGGAGGCCTGAGGATGGAGCTGGTGGCCTACTGCCATTGGGACGAGGAACCAGGAGCTGGAGTTACTGCAGAGAGGTGAGAGGGCCGTGCCATGGGTCTGCTGCGGACGGCACACATAACCAGAGAGATTTGAATATTTTCCTTGCTTCCCGGCAAAATTTTGTCAGGCAATTTGTTTCTCACACAAATATACCCAAGTGAAAGAAAAGAGATGGTGCTGGCATTGATTCACATTGCCTGGACAGCACTACTTGGACAGAGTGAGCTGGGCAACTCTGTCCTAAAGTTATCTGGATGACCAGGTCAAGTTATCCGAGTATATTCAGGTAACATTTTCCGCAACTCCTTCATCCCAACATGGGAGAACTCTTCCAAACCCCAAGTTTCAGCCCTCAAACTCCGAACTTCCAACCCTTATATCCACACAATTATCAAATTCTCTTCCCTTCATTAACAAAGAAAAACTAAACTTCTGACCCTTGTTTACCAAAATTCTACAAAATTATCCCCACTAAGCTCCTCTGGGATGGTTACCCTTGATCTGCAATCATTACCCAAAGAAGAGCATACCACTGCAAATTCTTTGATTTAGCTAAAACTTTATCTTCCAAAAGTTGTTTTTTTTTCACAAACCACCTGCCCTTAAAACCTATTTGCTTCTTTATACAATAAAAGTTTATCTACCAAATCATGTGTCTTTACCAATTTCTTCTCCATTTTCCTAGCCAGGAAGAACCAAGGAGCTGAAGGCCTACTCCTTCTGCTCTTAATCTTTTCTGTTGCTTCCTTATCTAGCGTTCCTCTAATGCTAGTATTCCACCAGTCAATTAACCCCACCATATTTTCTTCTCCAACCATCGAAATTTCACTTCATTCTTGATAAAAATTGTCTGAATCTATTTTTCTTCTTGATTTAGCCTCCCTTTTACCTTGTTAGCCCTGACCCATAAACCGCACTGACTAGCCTAGATTTTTTTATCTTAGGATTTACATACCATCCATAGCAGAAGTAATTACGCACTGGGTTCATTAATAAATCCTGCAATGCATATGCTCCGCCCATATCAATCCCCGCCCCTTTTTCAGAAAGAATTTTTGTGCACATACTGGCCCAACTTTAAAATCCATGCAGCATGTGCCAGCCCAACTTCTGTACATATCTCCCTGCTTCGGGGCACGTAGGGCTTTTAAAGTTTGCCTTTATAAGTTGATATCCATAATGAAAAAAAGGAGTTTGGCGGGAGGCTGGAGTGACGACAGGGCGGGGTAGTTTCTCTCGCCTTCCTTGCAACTCGTGGCTGGTGTCCAGCCAGGCCTGGGCTCCAGGAGATACAGAACGTAGTCCCGGGCAGTGCTACTGAGCCATCTGGGAGGAAATATGGGTTTTCCAGTGTAAGGAATTGCATTCTTTGACCGGGAAGATGTTGTGGATACTAAATGTTGTCTATGCTGATATGAATGGATTAACTTTTAATCTTTATTGTCTTCAGCAAAAACCTTGGAGGAAAAAGGGTTTTGTTGTTGCTGTTGTTGATGCTGCTACTAATGCAGCAAGAATCCTGTGAAATAGTCATTTTTAAGACTTTCACTGTGACTGCTTGTCTCCACAGATTTTGCTAAATAAAAGTTTTTGTTTGAAGATACTTTTTGTGTAAAGCCCTTTTTACTCCCAAGTTATAGGTTCATAAAAAGCATCTGGAGGTACTGTACCTGGAAGTAGTTGGGATTAGTTAGGTTGCAGATGAGAAAGAGGTTTTGGTGGATCTTTCCTCGGCCAGGCTGGTAAGGGCAGCCCAGCCTCTGAGCCAGATACATTACATTATCTGCTTTGACCCACACAGAAAAAGTTTTAAAAAATCCCTTGGTCAACTAAAAGTGTATTCATCATCTCCTGCTAAAGAAATATAATATAATGAATCTTTTATGTACATTGTACAGGCACAGGAAATATGTGAGATAAAAGTAGAATAAAAACCTCAAAAGTAACCATCCTAAAAAATATATACCGTATTTAAATCTAAAAGCTACACATAAAAAATATCAATGGCAAAAAAGAATGATACAATTATAAAACCATAAAATAACATAAAAATATATATAAACCACAAAAGAAAACTTCAAAAGAACCACAAAAACTTCAAACAAGTAAATATATATATATATAATTACCTTATTTGCAAACAATGGAACAGACACTCTGTGCTCAGAGCCTACAGCATCACAAATAGAGCCAATGTTGCAGAAGCAATTCCAGAAGTTCCGGAAGTTCAATTTTTAAAAAACAGTCTACAAAAATTGATAGAAGTTCAAATACTAATCCAATCAAGGCCACAGTAGGTCTACCTGGAGGGTCCTGCAAGGTTTTATATATTATTGGAACAAAATAGAATACTGGGACCTTGGAACAATGCGCTTTCAAAAATTGTCTTCGTTTGGTGAGGCATATTTTAGTTTCTTCTTCCTCTTCCACACCTCAATGTGGGTGTGGGATCTTCTTCCAATTTCACATAGTATTGGGAATTGCTCAGCTGAACAATGGCTTCTTTTATATATTGTTTGCGGTGCATGATGACTATAGCACCGCCTTTATCTGCAGGTTTTAGTACAAGCTTGGTATTAGATCGCAAAGATTTCAATGCATTCATTTCTGAAACGGGCAAATTATATGTAATACAGGATTGCTGCCATTCTACTGCATCTATATTGCAAAGAACCAATTCTATGTATGCCTTAATATGTGAGTCAATTGGTCAGGGGTAGTCAACGAGATTTAGGAGAGACCACTGAAAGATTATTTTTGTAATATGTCCAGTATGTTTAAAAAAAAAAGATAGGCAAATTTGTGGTAACCAAAAACCTGGGTATAAGTCTCTTCTGCATTGGAATCTGTGTGGGAACAAATGAAAGGCCTTTGCTAAAAACTGATAGTTGTTCCACAGAAATGAATTTGCCTGAGAGTTTAATAACTACAGGTCTAGACAAACCTGGGAGCAAGCAGCTGGGCGAGGCTGATTCTATATTGTATGTGGAGGGCGATGGCCTCGGAAGGTTCTGTAGTATGTGCCTTGTTCCGCTTCTAAAAAATAGAAGATCAGTTAGGGTTAGGGTAATGTTCGTCTTCAACTGGACCTTCATCTGAGCCAGAAGTGGTCGGATGAGCTCTGAAATGAGACTTGTTTTTAAACAGGTTTCTTTTCCACTTGCCAGGGATACATTTTCCCAGATTTATAATAATTCTCGTCTCTTCTAAATTTCCAAATTTTTGCATATCTCAGGTGGGGCATTATAAAGCATCTCTCTCCTAATCCATGGGAAGGAGACCTTGAGATATACTTACATATTTAAGAGCTATTTTGGATGAATAGCTTTAAAACAATTAAAATGACCTTGATTCTAAAATATTTAGGCAGCCAGTGAAGATGGAGTAATATGTTCATGGATACCCTTTCTTGTAACAGTCATGGTGGCAGCATTCTGTATCAATTGTAAAAATTTAATAGATCAATTACGAACACCTAAATAAAGGGAATTGCAATAGTTGACATCAGAAGGTACCATACTGTAAAAAAGGGTGTTTAAATCAGTTTCAGAAAGAAATGGTTTCAGCTGCCGTAACATTCGAAGTTTAAAAAAACAACAAACCTCAGATCTAATCTGAGGTTTAAAAGACAAAGAAGGGTCAAGAATAACTCCGAGGTTGCATATTTGGTCTAAAATGGGAATACTGGTTCCTTCAAAATTTAGAAATGAAGGAGGTTTACTATTAGAATATCTAGGAAAAACCAAAATCTGTTTTTTTTGAGTATTTAACACCAACCCATTAGTACAGGCTCTCACTCTTTCCTACATGCATGCACATTCTCTCAGGACCTCCTCCTCTCTTCTTTGGCCACTGCAGGATGGGGTCCACAGCAGCCTACAGGGCTTCTATTCAAGCTGCGGCCCTGCCAAACTTCGCTCTTCAGACTATGATAGGATAAACTCCACCATGGCCCCGCTGATCCTTGCATCTGTGGGTCATGTTGGAATGGGCTCTGCCACAGCCCTGCTGGGCCTTTCTTCTTTGGGTCACAGCAAGAGGAGTTCCTCCGTGGCCCCATTGGGCTTTCAATCTTCAGGTTGCATATGCATGGGCTCCACTGAGGCCCCGCTCTTCGGCAAGGTGAGGCAGCTACCACAGGAGTGTTTTGGGGGGATAGTTTTTGTTGCTCCCAAAGATTTGCCACCTGAAGCATCTGTCTCACCATACAGTATCTCATGATAGACTGCCTCTGAGGGAAGGGGTAGAAATTGACGCAGACATCTACTCCCTAATCTAGCCCCTTCCCTCTTAAGCAACATGTAGATACACAGGCTAGCACTGAGGTTCCTGCCAGACCAGCCCACTGGATGTCTGATCATTTGATAAGGCAATTCATCCTGGGTGGGGAACTTTTGATACTGCCAGTGGAGCTTGCAGGTCCACAGATACATTATACTTTTCCAAAGGGAAATTCCCTGTGAGGGAGTATATAGAAAACTCCCTCAGACTAACTTAAAGGAACAGGCACAACTGTCTTGCCTAGTCCTCCATAATAGACAGACCCACAGGGAATCCTGGGTAAAGAGAGGAGCTCCTCACCAGAGTTTAAGAACTCAGGACCTGGAAGGGTTAGACAGGCCCCAGGGAGCAGGCACAGACCTACCCCTATGCTATGATCTGCTACGTTTAAGGACTGTATGTTATCTGACGTTATGGTGAGATGCACTGCTTGCTTAATTTTGGTTTTCTCACTGTAAATAAACTGCACCTAAGGAACAGCCAGATCTGCCTCCTTATTTCCATTGGCTGTTTTCCTAAGCCACAGTTGGCCATGATACCACATATGGTGTTAAGGTGGGATCTCTTGCCTAAACAGGAAGCACAGGCTGGAGCCCACAGCTGCAGCAATAGAAAAAAAAAACCTGCAGAGATATTTTCTCTATTTCCTGGGGTCTCCCAGTTCCACCCAGCCAGCCTTCGCACAACAGGCCAAGGGGGCAAGCCCCGCCTGTCTAGTTGGGGGTCAAGCAGTGAGTAAGGACTGGACAGGCCAGCAGGGTTTTAAAATTGTTTTCCCCTCTCCTTTCCCCATGTTATGCACCCCGCCTGTGGCCGTACCGCGCACAGGCCTGCTCACCTTCATGGTTCCACAGCGGGTCCCGGGACGACCTCCCTCGCAGTAGTTGCCAGTCCTGCCAGGCCCCGGCGACCCATGGCGGCGATCGCTGGGCCTTCTACTGCATGCCAGGCCTCACGCCGAAGCTCGGCGTCTGCGGCCATGTTAGACACGTCCCTACGGGCACGCGCGCAGACCACCCGGACTCATGTAGGGCCAAGGGCGGATCCTAGTTCCACGGTACGCCCTGATTGATCCCTCAATACAAGGAAGATCCTGTCATTGCTTCCTTGCCTTGGCAATCGGGTCAGTTTGCTCTAAGATTGCCTCTGCGTTTGTTCCTGTTCCTGCCTGTTCCTAGTCTCGCTCCAGGATCCTTCTGTTCCAGTTCTGTTCCTGCATCCTAGTTCCTGCATCCTGCTTGTTCCTGTGTTCGTCTATCTGTCTACCCAGGTAGTACCCTCGGACTGTCTTACTGGTACTGACCTCAGCTTGCTCCTGACCTGCCTGCCTGTCTGCCGCCTGCCTCAAAGACCTCAGCTTTTTCCTGAACTGCCTGCCTGCCTGCCTGCTGCCTCAAGACCTCTGTCTGCTTCCGACCTCATTTGACCTCCGGTACCTGACCCCTGCTTTGCTGACCACTCCTCGGACTGACCTCTGGATCTTGACCTTTGCCTGCCTGACCTCATCTCCAGATTCTGGCTCTGTTCCTCACCTTGTCATCTCCAACTCTGTTCTGGTTCTCCTTGTTCCAATCAGCCTCCACCTTTGAACCTGATCGCGCTCCCCTTGAGTCCGTGAGCACGCCGGACTGTGACTCTCTCAGGAGACCCTGCGAGGCCCAACTAAATCCAAGCGGTCCGGGTCCCTATGGGTTCCTCCTGGGGGGACCTTGGGCTTCCAGTGGTGAAGCTCTTCACTGCCTCTGTCTCCTCCAGTGCTCTGCCCCCTGAGGGCAGTTACCTCCTGTTCCCTTTCAGGAGGTCTCCCATCACTGTTCCAGGACAAGGGTCCACCCCTGAGAGCAACACCCCAGAGACAAACCTAGTTTGGAGGCAGCTCGATAAGCAGGGAAGATGGGGCAAGTGATCCAGGTCCTTGCTACAGGGCAGCAACAATTATAGAAGGCCCTGCAAATGCAAAACTGATCAGCAGCAGGCATTGTGAGAGCAGGTGGTGCAGCAGGTGTTAACTCAGATAGCACAAGCTGTGCAAACTGCCGCAACTAGTCCATCTCCTTTGTCACGACACTACTTAAGATGATCCAAGAGAAGACCTCAATGATTTCCTGAAAAACTTTGAACACAGTGCATGACTGGCAGCTGGCCAGAGGACAGGTGGGCTACCTATCTAGGGAATCTACTCACTGGGAGTAGTCAAGATGCCTTCCAAACCCCTAATCTGGAAGGGAGGGCCACATATTGCCATTCTAGAGAGAATGAGACTCACTCCAGAAAGCAACAGACATCATTTTCAGCAGGGAGTTCTGCAGACTGAAGAAAACCCAAGGAACCTGTTCTACAGACTTAACAATGTCGTTCAGAAGTAGCTGCACCCGGAACAGAAGACCAGGGTGGAGGTAGCCAAAGAGGTTCTGCTGGAACAGCCCCTAGACTGCCTTGGATGGCTACATAGACATAAATGAAACAAAATATGCAAATGTATAAACATATAAACACTTTTTTGCCAACACCCAAACCTTTCAGCTGAAAAGGCGCTGGAAGTAGCGGAGGCATATTATCAGACAGACACAGACCATGCCTAAATCACCACAGTTCCCAGAGAAGTCACTCAACCTGGGTAGAGGACGGTGGCGTCCTAAGAATCAGAGGTCTCAACAACTAGTAATGGAGATCCGGCAGAACTTTTCACCTCAACTGCAAACCTCAGCCATGTTTCAGCTATGGAGAATGGGGCTATATTGCCAGAGATTCTCCCCGCAGGGAAGATGAGACAATGGAAATTAATGCTGTGACCTCACACTTTTGTAATTTTGTGGATGTCTCCAGCTAGGGAGTTTCTACTTTTGTGATCGTGGTTGAGCTGGATGGGGTTCGAACTCAGGCATTAGTGGGCTCTAGGAGTGTGAAAGAGCTTGTATGAAGAGAGGTAGTGAAGCAAGTCCAGATTGACTTCAACAGTGGTGACCCTGGCATGTATCCACTGGGACAAAAGGCTGGCTACAACAAGCTGGGACCACACAAAGAAGAAGATCGGTAAACACTAATGAATGTATTAATGTTTCATAGTAAAAAGCCCAATTCAGGCCAAGTTTCGCTCAATTGAGCTGCTTTAGGGGCTACATAGACACAAATGAAACAAAATATGCAAATGTATAAACATATAAACACTTTTTTTTTTTTTTTTTTTAATTTTGGGCATATTGTCATATACTCGACTGAAAATCCATGAGTGGGGGACTGACACCAATATTTTGCTGACTAAGAAACACTTAAGAACTGAGCCTATGTTACAAAAAAGCTAACACCTTGTGTCTAAAACAACTGTCTATTAAAAAACAGGTGAGGCTTTTAAAATTGACTGAAGCTGATGCAGACAAAACAAAATTAAAACTTGGGCATGCTGACTCATATTATATTAAAATGACAAACAATACAAAAAATAAAATATAAAACAGAAAAAGCTAAATAAATGTGTGGTCACAATCTCTGAGGGGACAAACAAAAAACAAATTTAATGTGCTGACTATAAGACTCTTTTTGATGAGGCTAAGTCAATAAAGTGAATCGCCAAAAAAACACATTGTTATCTAAAGTAATTGTCTGTCAAAAGCAGAGGGAAGGCATCTAGCTATACTTTGGTACAGAAAAAACATTTAAATAAATAAAAAAATAAATAAATTATCAGATTGAATTGGCAAACAATCCCCACTTAGAAGCTGATATCTATCCAAACAGGCAGGAGAGGATTTAAAATACAAAGTGAAACTATAAACAAATCGGCTGCCAAACCTGTATTGAAAACCAAAAAACTTTGAAAGCAAAGGACAGTAAGTACCAGCACTAATTTTAAAATGGGTTTTGAAACCAATCTGAATTAAAAGAAACTGCCAACAGTACCTTAGATTCCTGCAAAAAAGCATCCTGCAACCACTGCAAGCCAAGCAAATATGTATTGTAGGCATGCGTGTACTGTCAGCCATTTAAATCTTATTTTTTTCATGCCAAAAAACAGCATCATAACCTGATTGAAAACTGATTGTGCCCTGATTCATGAAAAATGAAAAATTAATATCAATCACAAAATAACCCACCAACACCAAATGTGTAATCCAGTACACTAATTTGTAAACAAAATATAAACAGCAGTGTACTGACAACAAAGTTTGTTGGACCCTCAAATCTCGAGTCAGAATTTATAGCAGACTCGTTTGTGATATCGGGTCACTTTGCTTTTATTTAAATAGCATTTCTATTTTGTTCATATTTTTATATATTTTCCATTTTTGTGTGAGTCTGAGTGCAGACCACGGGAAGAAAGTTCTTTGCACTAAAACAGCCATTTCGATGAGATGATGAGATGCTGATGGAATGATATATGCTCTTCGATGACGAAATGATATATGGATTTGGATTGGATTATCAAGTCACTCCCCTGAAGCATGACCTCTGGTCCGAAACATGGCCGTGTCGGGACTTTGACGTTTGGGACCTTGACATTTCCTTGATGTTAAGTATTATGTTTTAAACTAAGCCTTTGGAATGGTGACCGGAAAGTTTTTCTTGCCTCAGTTTTTTCGTCTCAGCATTATGTAGGATGACTAGTCCATGTGAAGGATTTGAAATTCGTCAGCATTTTTGAGATGTTGGTTTTTATGAAAAATGTTTCATTCAAATTTTTGGTCGCCCTTCTCTGGACCGCCTCCATCCTGTCTCTTAAATCTCGTCTCATTCTCTCCACTCCTTCCGGCATGTCCACTCTGTTGCAGATCTTAGTGTCATCCACAAACAAACAAACCTTACCTTCTATCCCGACCGCTAAGTCGCTCACATAGATATTGAACAGGACCGGTCCCAACACTGATCCTTGCGGCACTCTGCTTAACACCGCTCTCTCTTCAGAGTAAGTTCCATTTATCATCACACATTGTCTTCTGTCCGTCAACCAGTTTGCAATCCAGGCCACCACCTTGGCACTCACTCCTAAGCTTCTCATTTTATTCACCAGCCTCCTGTGTGGGACTGTATCAAAAGCCTTGCTGAAATCCAAGTAGATGACGTCAAGTGCTCTTCTTTGATCCAACTCCCTAGTGACCCAGTCGAAAAAGTCAATCAGATTTGTCTGACAGGATCTTCCCCTGGTGAATCCATGCTGCCTCTGATCCAGCAATTCTCCCGACTGTAGATAGTTCACTATTCTTTCTTTCCACAGCATCTCCATCACTTTTCCCACCACTGAGGTGAGGCTAACTGGCCTATAGTTACCAGCCTCCTCTCTGCTCCCACTCTTGTCTTCTCCAATCACTTGGCACCACTCCTGTTTCTAGGGATCTATTGAACAGGTCACACAGTGGTCCCGCCAGCACGTCTCTGAGCTCCCTCAGTATCCTGGGATGAACCTCATCGGGCCCCATGGCTTTGTCCACTTTCAGTTTCCCCAGCTCTTCCCACACATTCTCCACTGTAAACGGAGTTACATCTACTCCAATCTCCTCCAGTTTTTGCTAACTAGCGACGGTCCTTCTCCTGGGTCCCCTTTAGTGAACACCGAACTGAAGTATTTGTTTAATATTTCTGCCATTTCTTCATCTCTCTCTACACATTGATCCTTTTCACCTTTCAATTTCACTATACCACTTTGAACTTTTCTCCTTTCTCTGATGTATCTGAAAAATGTTTTGTCACCTCTCTTTATCTCTTTGGCAATCCTTTCTTCCTCTTGACTTTTTGCCGTCTTGATTGCTTTCTTCATCTCTCTCAGTTGTACCAGATATTCTTCTTTGTGCTCCTCCCTTTGGGATCCTTTATATTTCTTGAATGCTGTTCTTTTAGCTTTTATTTTGTCAGCCACCTCCTTTGAGAACCAGATAGGTTTCATTTTCCTTTTGCTTTTCTTTACTTTTCTGACATATAGATTAGTTGCCTTGATGATTGCTCCTTTTAGATTGGTCCACTGTTGATCCACATCTTTTAGTTCTTCCTCCAGGTACTTCCCCATTTCATCAAAGTCCGTGTTTTTGAACTGCAAAACTTGGGTCTTTGTGCTTCTTCTACGTATCCTGTGTGTGATATGAAACCATACCGTTTGATGATCACTGATGCTGAGGTGGGCGTCCACCTGGACATCAGAGACATTATCTCCATTTGTGAGCATTAAATCGAGTATAGCTCCCTCTCCCGTGGGTTCCATTACCATTTAGGTAAGAGAGTATTGAAATCATGTATAAATGTTTGTCCTAGTCTTAGAAGGTTATTATCACAGTTTCCACCTCTCCAACTCTTATTAAGTTTCTTTATAGCGCAAAATCTATATTCTTCAAACTTGTGCCCTGCTTCAATACTATGAGCCACTAGTGGTTTACCATCTGCCTTCCTTTTAACTGCACTCTTGTTCTCAATGATTCTTTTATTCAATGGTCGAATAGTCTTTCCCACATACATTTTTTTACATGGGTAGATGGCAACATATATCACACCATCACTTCTACAGTCTGTAAACCTGTCCAAAACATATTCTTTACCAGATGAACTAATTTCTATGCTTTTAACCTTCATATTTACGTTACTTATGCTGCAACGTCCACAGGGTCTGTGGCCCATTGGCCTAATGTCTTTACTGTGTCGTATGGGTAGGGAAGATGGTGAAAGAATATCTTTTAAATTCCTATCTCGTCTGTTGGCTACCATCACTTCTTTTTCCTTGAATACTGGTAAGGTCTGCAAAACATGCCAGTGTTTTTTCAAAATTTTGTTGATATCATTAGTCAAACATGTAAAAGTCAAGGGGCAGACAATTTTAGTGTTCTTGGTTTTAATTTTAGGAGTTAAAAGTGTAGAACGATCACAGACTGTTGCACGAGCAAAACCACTGTCGATACAAGTCTCTGGATATCCTCATGCAATAAACCGCATCTTCATTTCAGATGATCTATACTTAAATGTATTCTCTTCTGTGCAAAGTCTTTTCAATCTTAAAAATTGTGTATAAGATAAATTATGAAGCAGTGGTTTACTGTGGCAACTATCATATCTTAATAACTTATTAGTATCTGTTGGCTTCCTGTAAATGTCAGTCATGAATCCATTTCGTGTGTATGTAATGAGTGTATCTAAAATGGAATCTTATTCCGGTCGTGTGTCATGTTGAATTTCAAATTAGTGTCCAGACCATTGAGCCAGTCTCTGAATGAAAATAATTGCTGTTCATTTCCTGTCCATATCATAAAAACATCGTCTATATATCTTTTCCAGACAGTAACATATTCAGCAAATTCATGATCGGTCAAATGTACTGCTTCAAACTTGGCCATATATAAATTGGCAATCAAGGGGGCCATGGAGGACCCCATGGCAACTCCTTTAGTCTGGATATAGAAGCATTTATTGAACACAAATATGATTTTATGTGGAATAATGGGAGTTCATTTCTTTACACTAATTAGGAAACATACCAAACCTCTGTTTTAGCTCCAATAGCTCAATGATACACAGCAAATTACATGATTATTAATCGATTCTATACTCTTACCAACCCCTGTTTTGGTACACGATTGTTCTTTTATAATATATGACCACTAGTTCAATCATAGGCTTAGTTTGAATTAATTCTGTACCTTTCATCTGACCATAACTATTAATTTGATGGGTAACATTTATGTGTTTTCCTTTATTGTTTAGTCTTATCCAGTACTGTTTGCAAAAGTTTTGATTTTTTAATCTTTTATAATGTTATGCATGGTTATATATGTTATGCATGGTTATGCATGGTTATATATGTGTTTATATGTTTATACATGTGCATATTGATACCATCAACCATAACCTCCTCATCAACCGGCTATCCGAAATAGGCATCTCAGGCCTAGCCCTACTATGGTTTAAATCCTACTTATCTAACAGAAAGTTCTCCGTCAAGATAGGAAACGCCAACTCCACACTCTATCCCTTGTCTCAAGGTGTCCCACAAGGCTCCTCCCTCTCCTCCACCCTTTTCAACATTTATCTCACACCTCTATGTCAGCTCCTCACAGACCTCGGCCTCAAATTCTACCTCTATGCAGATGACGTTCAAATCGTCATTCCCATTCACAACTCTCTCTCAGATGCCCTTGCCTTCTGGAACACATGTCTTGCCAACATCAATGACTTCCTCACCAACATCCACCTCGCTCTAAACTCCTCCAAAACAGAGCTGCTCCTTATCTCTCCTCACCTCCCTCCCAAACCACCGATCTCCAACGATCCAGCTTTCAACGTCATAACACCCCAACCCACAGTAAGAGACCTTGGGGTTATCATAGATCAACAACTCAATCTCAAAAAACAGATCAACTCCATCCTCAAAGAAGGTTTCTTCAAGCTTCACATCCTGAAGAAACTCAGACCCCTCCTCCACTATCATGACTTCCGCACCGTCGTCCAAGCCACCCTTTCCTCAAAGCTGGACTACTGTAATGCCCTCTTCCTTGGCCTACCCTCCTCCACCACCAAGCCCTTACAAATGCTCCAGAATGCCATCGCCAGGGTCATCACCAACTCAAGGAAAGCTGATCACATTACCCCAATACTCAAAGAACTCCACTGGCTCCCCATCGCATCCCGAATTCTCTTCAAAATTCTAACCATAGTGCACAAGTCCATCCACTCGCACAATTCCAATTGGTTGGATGAACCCTTTCGTCCTATACGCACTGAACGACCCACTCGCACTGTCAACAAAGGCACCCTCTCCATTCCCCCTTTGAAAAAAGCCCACCTCTCCTCTACTAGGGACCTTGCACTATCCATTGCAGGCCCTAAACAATGGAACACCCTCCCTACCACTCTCAGGCTAGAGCCATGTTACGCCAAGTTCAGAAAAAAACTTAAAACATGGCTCTTCCGACAAGCCTACCCTGATTAAGTACACCGACTTCTGCAAGTATCTTGCCTACGCCTTGTATATTCCTGTAAATAGTCCGTTGCAGTTTTTATTTATTGCTTTAATTCCTCCACCTCCTGCTCTTTGTATACTCCTCCTTGTTCGCCCTCCCTGTTCATTGTAATTTCTACCTTTAAAGTTACATTGTAAACCGGTATGATGTATGCATACTAATACCGGTATATAAAAGTTTTTAAATAAATAAATAAAATAAATAAATATTTTGTTTCATTTGTGTCTATGTAGCCCTTGAAGCAGCTCAATTGAGCGAAACTCAGCCTGAGACGGGCTTTTTACTACAAAATATTAATAAATTCCTTGGTGTTTACCAATCTTCTTCTTCGTGTGGTAGCTACTTGCAATATTGGATCGATTTCCGGTTTGTTTCTTTACAACAAGCTGGGTACAACTTAAGACTCTGATCAGCCAGGACAAAATTGAGGTGGGATTTCTTCCTTGGCTACTCTACCCTGTGGTGATAGGACGGGACTCTCCAAATTTCAAGAGCCTCTGGAACCAGCTCATAACAGGCTTGTCCACCCACAACAATGAAGAATTGGAGTTTCCAGAGCTCCTTCCTTTACAGGATCCAGATCGGTATTATAAGCACTCTAACATTCCTAATCCTGATGGCAATACCTACAGAACAAATATATTTATGCTGTTAATTTAGAGGCAACTGGGGAGGAAGGATCGGAGTCAGGGGAAGAGCAGCAACCCACCCAGATTGTCTTACCTGGCCCCTTTGAGTGGGAAAAGGGGGATGACCCGGGGAGCTTCAGGTGGGCCCAGAGGGAGGATGAGTCCTTTAAGTGGGTCCAGGAGTGGACGTAAAGCTAGTCCCTGGAGCCCAAGTGGACGCATAAAGTTGACATCAGCAGGGAATTTGAACACCATTTCCAAGCTGCTTTGGGCTGCTTTTGAAGCCAAAATCTGGGTCAAATGTTCCCTAGCTACCAACAATATTGACTTTTGTATTCAGTTTGGACTTTCACCGTATTACAAATTGTATGAAGGCTAAGAAATTACCTAGCATTTTTTAGAAACTGTCTTTTTAAATTGCATTAAAAAAATCCTTTAAAAAATTAAAAACAATATATAGCTTGTGTTAAGACATAGCCAAACTGGTGGTATATGTCTTTCCAGTCAGACACCAGCCAGCCTATATAACAAGAAAGACATTGTGCACCCTCTTTTTTTGTTGGTTTTGTGGTTTTAGTACTATTAGGGTGTTTTTATATTAGAGGCATTTGGTGATTTTTGCATAGTAAACAAAATAAACAGCCTAAATACAAAACTTGAACAGAGAAAAACCGCTGGAAGCAATACAAACAGACAATCCCTAAAATAGCAGGCCTGGCTATCTGTTTCAAGCTAAGGATATAAAAGAAATTCTAACAGGATTATCTGGATTCCAATCCTGAACCATATCCGCAAATCCATGGGCAAAGGTCTAACAGTTGGTGCCAGGCAAGCTCAGACAGGGCAAATTATTGGCAATAGCAACAAGAAGATCAGTCAAAGTTCAGTGCAAAGGATCTGGTGCCAGGGCACACTAAGTCACGTATTTAAAGATCTGCGGTTCTGTGCCCTCTACACGGTGCTCATGTCCTATCAGTTTGGTAACATCAGCATTCTTTTGCTTAGGGAGGATCAGAAGGGGGTCTTTCATTTCAACACTGTCTGCAGGATTAAAATCAGGAGTAAGACCATGCCATGAAACTCTTTCACATCTTTTTCACTGTGTCTTTGTCTTTATAGTGAAGAACAGTAGGACTGCCTTATGGGCCTGATGATGGTGCCCATCTGAGTTCTCTCTCATCTGTGCATGCATGGAAAATTTCTGTGCGTATAATCCCTTCCAATGGGAAGTTACACATGCAGACTATAAAGTGAATT
This sequence comes from Rhinatrema bivittatum, assembly GCF_901001135.1. Taxonomy (NCBI): domain Eukaryota; kingdom Metazoa; phylum Chordata; class Amphibia; order Gymnophiona; family Rhinatrematidae; genus Rhinatrema; species Rhinatrema bivittatum. Next base: position 61,784,688 of record NC_042628.1, on the reverse strand, counting down.
TTAAAAGCCGGACATGAACCAAAATCAGAGGATGTGCACGCATGTAGTACTTGCACGTGTCCACTCGATTTTAATAGCTGCCTGCATGTCCGCGCATCTCCCAGTATGTGACTATCTCACTCAGAATAAAAAAGGGACTTTGTGTGGGCAGAGCCAAGAGAAGCATATGCAAGTAGTTACATGCCTGAGCATGTGCCCAGGTCCAGTGCCACATAACTTTCTTTCTGCTATGGAGGAGGTGTAAGTTTAAAAAAAACAACAAATCCAGCCATCCTTGAGCTGTTTTAAGGGTCTGGAGTAACTGGGAGGAGTGCAGGCTATTAAACCAGGGGAGTTTGGAGGACCTAGATCTAAACTGGGTGAACTGGTGGACAAACTGGTGAAACTGGTCATGGCGTGATTGCACGCTGGTTAAAAAATTCCCCTACTTGCGCCACCTATACCTGGATGTGTGCGGCTGTACGTGTCCAATTGCAAAATAAGGCTTACATGTATGCTCACTCAGGCTAATTTATAACATACGCATGTATGTTATATAATAACCATGTCCTTGGGCGTGCACCGACGCACATGCGCCGACACACATGCATCAGTGTGTACCCGCATGCCCCTTTGAAAGTTACTGTCTATGCGTACGCAGCTGAAAAAGGATGCAAATGAAGAAGACTGGCGGAGGGGATGGAGGGCAGTGGGATCAGTAAGGCTGGCAGGGATCTCCAGGCCCCAACAACTGAAGAGAAGGAGGGTCCACGAAAGCACTGTAGCTGGGGGGGAGGGCGGGATGGTGAGTAAACAGAGAAACAGAGAAATGACGGCAGAAGAAGACCAAACGGCCCATCCAGTCTGCCCAGCAAGCTTTTGCACTTTTTTTTTTCTCTCACATACTTATCTGTTTCTCTTGGCTCTTAGTAACCTTTTTTATTCTATTTCCCTTCCACCCCCACCATTAATGTAGAGAGCAGTGTTGGAACGGCATCTAAGTGAAATAGCTTAATTAGTTAGGGGTATTAACCACCGCAATAAGCAAGCTACACCCATGCTTATCTGTTTATCCAGTCCTTGTTGGTTGTTGCCTGAATATAGATCCATCTTTCTTCATTCCCCCCTGCCGTTGAAGCAGAGAGCCATGCTGGCTATACATTGAAAGTAAAGTATCAGTCTTGCTCCCCTGCTATTGAAGCAGAGAGCTATGCTGGATATGCGTGAAGTGTCAAACTTTCTCCCCTGCCGTTGAAGCAGAGAGCTATGCTAGCTTTGCATTGAAAGTGAAGTATCAGTCTTGCTCCCCTGTCGTTGAAGCAGAGGGCTATGCTGGATATGTGTGAAGTGTCAAACTTTCTCCCCTGCCGTTGAAGCAGAGAGCTATGCTGGATATGCGTGAAGTGTCAGACTTTCTCCCCTGCCGTTGAAGCAGAGAGCTATGCTGGATATGCATTGAAAGTGAAGTATCAGGCTTATTTGGTTTGGGGTATTAACCGCCGTAACAAGCAAGCTACTCCCTGCTTTTTTGTGAATGCAAATCCTTTTTTCCACATTTCCACATTGCCGCTGAAGCTTAGAACAATGTTGGAGTCGCATTAACTGTGTGTATGTTTATTGAATAAGGGTATTATCACCAGGTAGTAGCCGTCGTTCCCGTGAGCCACCCACTCTTCATTCACATCCTCTAGACTTTATGGATCCACAGTGTTTATCCCACGCCCCTTTGAAGTCCTTTACAGTTTTGGTCTTCACCACTTCCTCCGGAAGGTCATTCCAGGCATCCACCACCCTCTCTGTGAAGAAATACTTCTTGACATTGGTTCTGAGTCTTCCTCCCTGGAGTTTTAAATCGTGACCTCTGGTTCTGCTGATTTTTTTCCAACGGAAAAGGTTTGTCATTATCTTTGGATCATTAAAACCTTTCAAGTATCTGAAAGTCTGTATCATATCACCTCTGCTCCTCCTTTCCTCCAGGTTGTACATATTTAGATTCTTCAATCTCTCCTTATAAGTCATTCGATGAAGACCATCCACCTTTTTGGTCGCCCTTCTCTGGACCGCCTCCATCCTGTCTCTGTCTCTTCGGAGATACGGTCTCCAGAACTGAGTGCAGTACTCCAGGTGAGGCCTCACCAAGGACCTGTACAAGGGGATCATCACTTCCCTTTTCTTACTCGATATTCCTCGCTCTAAGCAGCCTAGCATTCTTCTGGCTTCAGCTATCGCCTTGTCACATTGTTTCGCCGACTTCAGATCGTTAGACACTAGAGTAGATGAGCAAAGAGGGTTGGGTGGAATAGAAAAGGGTAGAAGAGAGCAACACCTCTTTTTTCTTGGCTAAATTTGCGCAGGTAATGAGTTGCTCAAACAAAATTAGGCCAGGGAGTGGGGGAAAATTTTGAAATCTTAGTTTTTGTGTGGGTAACTCCAGAAGTTACCCAGATAAAGCCTTTGACTATAGACTTTAATGACTCCAAAAGAATACTGGGGTAGATTTTTAAAAAGTATGCCCACGCGTACTTTTGTTCGCACACCAGGCGCAAACAAGAGTACGCCAGATTTTAATAGATATGCACGTAGCCACGCATATCCTTTAAAATCCGGAGTCGGTGCGCGCAAGGCTGTGCAAAATTGGCAGCCTGCGTGCACTGTGCCACGCAGCCTGCCTCCGTTCCCTCCCCCCCACACCTTCCCCTCATTTTCCTTACCTAACCCACCCCCCCAGCCCTATCTAACCCCCCCACCTTTGTTTGAAAAGTTACGCCTGCCACGCGATTCCCCGGCCCGGGAGCAGTTTCAAAGGCCTCGGCCATGCCCCCGAAACGCCCCTGGGCCGGAACCATGCCCACAGCCCTGCCCCCAGATGACGCACCGCTGCGACATGCCCCCCCCCCCCCCCCGACATGTCCCCAACATGCCCCCTCAGGAAAGCCCCGGGACTTACGCATGTCCCAGGGCTTGCGCACGCTGCTGATCCTATTCAACATAGGCTCAGCGCACAGGGGGAACTTACTGCGTACCCCTTTGAAAATCTGCCCCACTGTGTTCATCTCAGCAACCCCAACCAAGAAACAATTCTATCCCAAAGCCCCAGCATCTGGCTGATATTTCAATGTGGCCTGCCTCAGAGTCATAAACATTGAAAAAGCAAAGTTAACTGGATCATAAAATCAGTTCGGTCCTTCACAGTCACCTACTCTTATTCAGCGATATATGGAAAATGGAGTCCTTTCCACCCGGAATAAGATACTAATAGCTAATAGGGAAGCTAAACAAATTGGTAGTGCAGTAATAATGGGAGATTTCAATTACCCCAATATGGACTGGGTAAATGTATCACTGGTACATGCTAGAGAGATAAAGTTCCTGGATGGAATAAATAACAGTTTTATGGAGCAATTGGTTCAGGAACTGTCAGGAGAGGAAGCAATTTTAGATCTAATTCTCAGTGGAGCACAGGATTTGGTGAGAGAGAATATGATCAAATTTGAATTAATGACTGGAAGGGGGACAGTAAGCAAATCCATGGCTCTCGTGTTAAACTTTCAAAAGGGAAACTTTGATAAAATGAGAAAAATAGAAAAAAACTGAAAGGAGCAGCTACAAAGGTAAAAAGTGTGCAAGAGACGTGGTCATTGTTAAAAAATACCATCCTAGAAGCACAGTCCAGATGTATTTCACACATTAAGAAAGGTGGAAAGAAGGCAAAACGATTACCAACATGGTTAAAAGGGGAGGTGAAAGAAGCTATGTTAGCCAAAAGATCTTCATTCAAAAATAGAAAGAAGGAACCAACAGAAGAAAATAGAATAATGCATAAGCGTTGGCAAGTTAAATGTACGGCAATGATAAGACAGGCTAAGAGAGAATTTGAAAACAATTTGGCTGTAGAGGCAAAAACACACAGTAAAACCTTTTTAAAATATATCCGAAGCAGAAAGCCTGTGAGGGAGTCAGTTGGACCGTTAGATGATCAAGTGGTTAAAGGGGCACTTGAAGAAGATAAGGCCATCGCGGAAAGATTAAATGGTCTTTGCTTCGGTGTTTACTGAAGAGATGTTGAGGAGGTACCCGTAATGGAGACGGTTTTCATGGATAATGATTCAGATGGACTGAACCTAATCACTGTGAACCTAGAATATGTGGTAGGCCTGACTGACAAACTGAAGAATAGTAAATCACCTGGACTGGATGGTATACACCCCAGGGTTCTGAAGGAACTCAAAAATGAAATTTCAGACCTATTAGTAAAAATTTGTAACCTATCATTAAAACCATCCATTGTACCTGAAGACTGAAGGGTAGCTAATGTAATCCCAAAATTTAAAAGGGGCTCCAGGGGCGATCCAGGAAACTACAGATCAGTTAGCCAGTGCCAGGAAAAATAGTGGAAAATGTTCTAAATATGAAAATCACAGAACATATAGAAAGACATGGTTTAATGGAACAGTCAGCATGGCTTTACCCAAGGCAAGTCTTGCCTCACAAATCTACTTCACTCTTTTGAAGCAGTTAATAAACATGTGGATAAGGGTGAACCAGTAGATGTAGTGTATTTTGATTTTCAGAAGGCGTTTGACAAAGTTCCTCATGAAAGACTTCTAGGAAAAGTAAAAAGTCATGGGATAGGTGGCAATGTCCTTTTGTGGATTACAAACTGGCTAAAAGACAGGAAACAGAGAGTAGGATTAAATGGACAATTTTCTCAGTGGAAGAGAGTGGGCAGTGGAATGCCTCAGGGATCTGTATTGAGACCCATACTTTTCAATATATTTATAAATGATCTGGAAAGAAATACTACGAGAGAGGTAATCAAATTTGCAAATGATACAAAATTGTTCAGAGTAGTTAAATCACAAGCAGATTGTGATAAATTGCAGGAAGACCTTGTGAGACTGGAAATTGGACATTGAAATGGCAGATGAAATTTAATGTGGATAAGTGCAAGGTGATGCATATAGGGAAACATAACCCATGCTATAGTTACACAATGTTAGGTTCCATATTAGGTGCTACAACCCAAGAAAGAGATCTAGGCATCATAGTGGATAACACATCGAAATTGTTGGTTCAGTGTGCTGCGGCAGTCAAAAAAGCAAACAGAATGTTGGGAATTATTAGAAAGGGAATGGTGAATAAAACGGAAAATGTCATAATGCCTCTGTATCGCTCTATGGAGAGATCGCACCTTGAATACTGTGTACAATTCTGGTCGCCGCATCTCAAAAAAGATATAGCTGCGATGGAGAAGGTACAGAGAAGGGCTACCAAAATGATAAGGGGAATGGAACAGCTCCCCTATGAGGAAAGACTAAAGAGGTTAGAACTTTTCAGCTTGGAGAAGAGACGGCTGAGGAGGGATATGATAGAAGTGTTTAAAATCACTAGAGGTCTAGAACAGGTAGATGTGAATCGGTTATTTACTCATTCAGATAATAGAAAGACTAGGGAGCACTCCATGAAGTTAGCATGTGGCACATTTAAAACTAATCTGAGAAAGTTCTTTTTCACTCAAAGCACAATTAAACTCTGAATTTGTTGCCAGAGGATGTGATTAGTGCAGATAGTGTAGCTGTGTTTAAAAAAGGATTGGATAAGTTCTTGGAGAAGTCCATTACCTGCTATTGTTGACTTAGAAAATAGCCACTGCTATTACTAGCAACGGTAACATGGAATTGACTTAGTTTTTGGGTTCTTGCCAGGTTCTTATGGCCTGGATTGGCCACTGTTGGAAACAGGATGCTGGGCTTGATGGACCCTTGGTCTGACCGAGTATGGCATGTTCTTATGTTCTTATGTAACTATGGGCCAGATTTTAAAACTTATGCATGGGCGTAGATTTGTGCGTGCAACCCGGCATGCACAAATCTATGCCCAATTTTATAACATGTGTGCGCAGCCGTGCGCATGTTATAAAATCCGGGGTTGGCACGTGCAAGGGGGTGCACACTTGTGCACCTTGCATGCGCCGAGCCCTAGGGGAGCCCCGTTGGCTTTCCCCGTTCCCTCCTTTCCCTCCCTTCCCCTATCTAACTCACCCCCCAGCCCTACCTAAATCCCCCCACCTTGTTTTGGCGAGTTACACCTGCCAAGGTGTTTGCGCGCCGGCTGCCTCCAGCTCAGAAACGCCTCCGGCCCTGCCCCCAGATCGCCGCCACGCCCCCAGACCTGCCCCGGACCACCGCCACACCCACGGACCGCCCATTTTGGAAAGCCCCAGGACAAACGCACGTTTGTCCCGGGGCTTGCGCGCCGCCGAGCCTATGCAAGATAGGCTCGGCGCATGCAGGGGCAGCTTGGGGCAGCTTTTCGGGGGTTACGCGCATATGTTACGTGCATAACCCTTTGAAAATCTGCCCCTATGTGTTTAATCCTGAAGTCTGAGACTTATAGTGGAGTCTTGTCGATCCTAATCAGTGAGCGTTCACCTTGGGTGGTCCACTCTACCATCTATTTATCCAAGACCATTTAAGAACCCAGTAACCCAGATGGGGATTAAAACACACCTACAGAGCAAGGGTTATAATGAATACTTATTATTAATGAACATATGACTATTTACTGGCCCCCTCAGTCCCCCACCATTATTACTGTCCCTATCAAATTCCATGTTTCTGCCACCCTCTTGGGTGTGCATTGAATGGAGTGAGCTAAAAGAGGGGAACACAGGCCCCTGTAGGAGAAGAAGAAAGGGAGAATATCATCTGGGATGAGGGAGGAAGAGAGGAGACTACTTGATTCCAGAGAATAGCAAAAAGGGGGGAAACCTAAAATATGGAAGAGGTATTTCCTATGGGTTTCCAGAGGCATTTAGACTAAAACAGCAATAATGTAAAGAACTGAGAGAAAGAGTGAGAATACATTTAACCTAGTTTAGCTCACAAATCACACATATGATAAAAGGAGAAAAAGGAAAAAAACTGCAGTTGATAAATTGTAAGTGTTATGCAAAGCAAGGCTCTCCAGGGTCTTTTGGGAGAAGTGTGATCAAGGAAGTTGTCATCTTGGTACACATCTTGCAGTTAAAGACAGTAAAAGGCTCAAAGACCTTTTTTGATATTACCCCAGCTCTGTATTACTTATGCTTCTGGTCAGCAGCGGGTACGGATGACTGAAATATTTGCAGGGCACTCCTTGGAACAAGTAGAGCTGGTCAACACTTTTTCATTGTATAAGACTGGGGAAATGTTATAACTGCCCGCAATCCATGGGCAAAGGTCTAACAGTTGGTGCCAGGCAAGCTCAGACAGGGCAAAGTATTGGCGGACTGTTATGCACCCAGATTACACCAATTTTCAAAGCAAATTTAAGTCTTTTAGTTCCCTTCAACAATTACATCTGCTGTATTGGTGTACACGGTTTTGTCAAGAGAATTTGGGCCAGATTTTAAGACATATGCACAACCCGGCATGCACAAATGTATGCCCGATTTTATAACATGCGCGCGCAGCCGCACGCATGTTATAAAATCCAGGGTCGGCGCAGCAAGGGGGTGCACACTAGTGCACATTGCGCGCGCCGAGCCCTAGGGGAGCTCCAATTGCTTTCCCTGTTCCCTCCGAGGCCAATCCGAAATCGGAGCAGCCTCGGAGGGAACTTTCCTTCCGCCCCCCCCACCTTCCCCTCCCTTCCCCTTCCCCTCCCCCTACCTAAACCCCCCCAACCTTTATTTTATAAGTTACGCCTGCCTCTGGGCAAATGTAGTTTGCGTGTGCCGGCCAACGGCCAGCCCACGATCCCGGGCACAGCACCAAATGGCTGATGTGCCTGGAGACTCAAGCCCCACCCCCGCCCTCGGACCACCCCGCCCCGCCCATTCCCCGCCCCTTTTTTCAAGCCCGGGGACTTACACGTGTCCCGGGACTTTACGTGCGCCAACGGACCTTTCAAAAATAGGCCTGGTGTGCGTAACCCCCTCTACACGCGTAGGCTTTTAAAATCTGCCCCTTTATGGACAGCCAGGAAGAAGTGGAAAACATGAGGAGGGATCTAGCAAAGATCGAGGAATAGTCTAAGGTCTGGCAACTAAAATTGTAGCCTGGTTTGGCCCTGTTGGAAACAGTATGCTGGGCTTGAGGGACCCTTGGTCTGACCCAGTATGTCAATTTCTTATGTTCTTATGTTCTAAAAAATACAGTAATGCATTTATGATGCAAGAACCCAAGAAAAAGATACAGTATTGTTGGTGAAATTGTTCTAGGAACAAAGGAAGAGTGGGATCTGGAGGTAATTGTATCTGATGATCTTAAGGTGGCCAAACAGGTGGCTAAAATGATGGTAAAAGTCAGAAAGATGCTTGGCTGCAGAAAAAGGGAGGTGATATTGGCCCTGTATAGCTCCCTAATGAGATCCTCCCTTTGTGTCCTGTGGCCAAGAGATAACCAAAATTGGGGCTACCCAAAAATGGGGCCAACATGGGTCCTGCTGAGCTTTTGGGGTACCCAGAGATGTGTTCCCTACCTAGAGAAGGCAACTTGAAGTTTTCAGCTAAATCAAATGGAGGATTCAAGATGGCTGCCACCATTTTCACACCAAGGATGAAACCTGCCAAGTCTTCCCTCCTGCAAGAAGCCCTCTGGGATGTACATCAGAGTGGAAAGCAATATGATCCCTGAACAACTAATGAGCATCGAAATGACAACAGCAATTGGCAAGGCCAAATAGATGAAGAGCATGCACCTGGAGGAGAAAAGGCTGAATGTAGAGAAACCCATGTTTTAATAGGTCGACTACATCTTGACATTCTCTTTCACATGCAAATTGTCTTGAATGTTCATGTTCCATGTTAACCAGTTTTCCTTTCAGGTGATACAAGAAGAGCCTGGAAAGTTGATGGAGAATATTGTGCACTAGCTGCTGTGCCTGCATATATAGGAATTGTGATTATCTGAAGTGGTTGTGGATTATAAAATGGTGTTTGTGGTGGTAAATGTTGCTGATGTCTAACATGTATTTTTCCTTTCTATATTTTGAAAGCATTTGTCCGCCTGTATAAACTATTTGTTCTATGGGGAAGGGTATAAATGGGTTCCTGTTCTTGCCCTTTATTAGCCAGGTTGCCTCCTACAAAAATGACATCAGTGGCCTTAACTATCTTATATACATCTTGCTTGGAATTAAACCTAATAATACATGCAAAAAATAGAGTTGTTCTTTCATTCATTGTTCATGGACATGCGAAGTATTGCTATATTCTGAAACCAAGTCATATGTGATATTAATAGGTTGACCAAAAAGAGCTTTACCAAATCTGTTGGTGAGATAGTAAAGACTGTATAGTGGTTATCAGGGAGGTATGTAGTAAGGAGAATTGTTCTATGAAACTGAGGAGCCCATTTTAGCTCCCTGTTCTTCTCTTCTACCTTCCATCCTAGGAAGGTGACTGGGACTAAGGGATGGAGTTCCCAGGCCTCCAGGATTTGGCATTCTTCTTAGATCTCAGAAAAATCTTAAAGGTAAGAGAAATAGATTAACAGTGAAATGAGAGTTAGTCCCATACTCCTTTTTCTACATTAGGTGATTTACTTGTTTATTCTAAGAAGTAGAGTTTCAGGTTGGAGTCAAAGGAATGACTGCCAGGCTTGGGGGTCTACTTGCGTTCCTGCTTAAGGAAGAATCAGCAGAAGCTTGCCTGCATCTTTTAAAGGAGAATTTTCTAGTTTTCATTTGCTGGAACAGAGAGCTTGGCAAACCATTGAGCAGGTACCAATACAGGGAAAGTCCCAAGGTTGGAAGAATCTCTAAAGAGTAAACTGTGAGGGAGTTTGGAGGAAAAAATGTTCCCTAGTACATGATGAAGTGATATAGAAACCACTGGGAAGAAGGGGGGAAATAATCCAGTATAAGAAGGGGTTGGGGAGATAACCCTCTTAAGTCAGTGATAGGATGTTAGCCAGAAGCTCTGGATTGGAATCCTGAATCTCTCTGTCAGTGAAGACTAAGTGTCGTGATATCTGTTTTCAATGTAAAAATGTTGGACATAGGGCCTGGACATGTCACAAAATAATGCAAAGCAGGATTTCACATTTGGTACCTAATTTATTTATTTATTTATTTGGAGTTTCTTCTATACCGATAGCTGTTTGCACATCGTATCGGTTTACATAAAACTAAGAACTGTTGGGCGTGGCCCTTACATAGAACAATAGCATAAAATGAAACATAGATACAGGGGATAAGTATGCATAAATAACAGGGACAATATAAAGGAGTATCAAAAACATCTACACGATAACTAACTATATATTAATGTGAGGAGTTATAATGCAGGGTATCATGCTAAAAAATAGCAAAAACAATGTACAAAAGACTATAATACATGGTACAGGGAGTCATGGACATTATGAAACAGCGTTATTAAACAGATGCATTGAGATAAGGGAGACAGTCGGAAATGGTAATCTGAATACCTAAAAGATTAAAATGATGTGGGTTCCGGGGAACACGAAAGGGGAGAAAAGACACATAAGGGCAAGGGAAAGCTATGCAGGCATAAGGAATCCTGTGGGGAGGTAAAGAGAAGAGTGGAGAGAGGCAAGGGCGCCTCGGGGGAGGTAGGGAGTACTTAGGAGAGATACCAAGGTCAGATGAGCGGGTGGAGAGACAGATTATCTAAACGAATACCTTTAGTTAGGTATTCTACGTGTAGAGGGAAGCGAATGGGGGTAGGCCTGAAGGAACAACCAAGTTTTTAGTTTTTTTTTTAATTTAGGGGTGGAGGTTTCTGTGCATAGATCGGGAGGTAGTGCATTCCATAGGGTAGGGCCAGCAAGGGAAAATGCTCTGCTTATAGTAGAGGTCAATTTGATTGATTTGATTGCGTGTGTGTGGAGAGTTCCTTGAAGGGCAGTACAAATAATTCCCCCTCCAGCAGGCCTGGAGATTATTCCCAGACCTGTCCATTTTGCAAACCCAGGGCCTGCCAGCTACATTCTATTTGGCAAACACACTAACAGCTTACATACTGGAATGTCTGGCCTCAGTTAGGTAGGGAGTAATATCTGCTGCATTGCTATTACCTAAACGTTGTGTAAAACAATGAGCTGTTAGTTTCCCTTATGCCTGCGTAGCCTTGATTTTTTGTGTGTGAAGTTTGCATGTTTGCAGAATACAGGGCAAGAAATCCCATATGTTGAAAGATGAAATGTTTGTTTGAATTGTTTCTTTTGTTTCTTTCAGTGATCTGCTACACTGAGTTTTTTCTTTTCTTTCAGGACATGAGCTTTGTAAATATGAGGAGAGAAGGCTGCATTCTGTCTCATTCTGTGCATGCATTAGGTTGTTTTGTCTTAATTGGTCTTAAACTCTCCTGCAAGGGAAAAATTGTGGCACTGCTCTTCTAAGTAACAGAAGACTGTGTGACACTGACTTAATTCACAATGGAAAGAAAGGTTAGTTCAATTTCAAATTATCTGTGTTTACAGGAAATAAAGATGCAATCATACTAGAGTGGCAAGAATGAAAAGACCCCCTTCCCCATTTTAAGAATTACATTTTGCATCCTTTGGGAGATTTTATTTTTGTTGTTTTTGCTGCTGTTTTTTACTTTTTTCTTCAGTAATATTTCATTTTTCTTTTGAGAATTTTTGTTCCCTTTTTAACAGATCTGTACGTTCTGAGGTTTTCCTACAAGTAATTTTAAACTTTTTCTCTTGATGTTTTTCTTTTTTGATGATTATTTATGGTCCTTGTTACGATCCTGCCCACAGTGACCCGCGGGCAGCCCCTCCACCCACCTGTGCTTTTTGCGGCAGTTTGCCGCTGCTGCCGTCCCATGCGGCCCGGAGGTCACAGCACTTCCTGCCCTGCCCTGCCCTGCTCGGCAGCGTCGGCCCCGCCGAGCAGCCGCTGCCTCACATAAGCAGCCAGGAGGTCGTGCCAGCCAGCGGTCTTCTTCGCAGCCTAGTGCCGCTGCCAATATCTCCCAGTTCCTTGTGCAGCCTGGAGCCGCCGCCGGCCTGCCTCCGCGGCAGGGAGCCGCGACGTCATCGTTGGGGTCCTCCTCGGACGGCAAGAGGCCGTCCTGTGGCCTGCCTGCTCCTCCTTGCTCCGTGGCCGGGTGCCGCTGTCCGCGGTGCTGCAGCTCTTCTCTTCCTGCTTCAGCCTTCTTTAGGTGTCGGCGCACGCCTCTTCGCAGCATTTAAAGGGCCAGCGACAGGAAGTATTGCTGGCTCCACCTGATGACAACTTCCTGCTTCAGCCCTGTAAAAGGGATTCCTCTTCAGTCTCTCGTTGCCTTCGGAGCAGGTTCCACAGTCGTCTGTGTCTTCTGACCGGTCCAGGTCCTCCATGGTCTTCTTCTGCTTTGACGGCCTCGTCTCCATGTTTCAGATGTCCTTCGTCCAGGTCTTCAGTCGTCTCCATGTTTCAGATGTTCTTCGTCCAGGTCTTCAGTTGTCTTCATGTTCCTGATGTCCTTTGTCCGTGTTTCAGATGTCTTCAGGTTCCTGATGTCCTCTGTACCTGTCTTCAGATGTCTTCTGTTCCCGGTGCCTGATGTTCTGGTCTTCTGTTGTCTCGATGTTCCTGATGCCCTTGCCTTTATCTCTGCCTCCATGCCTTGGTTCCCAAATGTGCACCTTCCTGGTGTACCGCTGTCGTGGTCTGTGACCAGTCCCATGGGTGGGCTGTGTAGGGCGTCTCATGGTACAAGGCCATCCTCATCTCCGCAGCGCAACCCTCTGGAAGATTTCCTGCTTTAGTCCGTTGTTGAGAATCGAATCCTGCTTTAGTCTTGTCCCGGTCTTCAGAGCCTATTGCAACCTGCATCCATCCATGTCAAGTTTCTGTGCGATCCTGCTCTGAGTACGGAGTGGTCTGCGACCAGTCCTATGGGGGGCTGTGTAGGGTGCACCCCGGAGTAGGCCTCTTCAGTTCCTTCGTCATGTTCCGGTATCAGCTTCCACTATCCCTCCTGGAGTCTGCTTCGAACCCAGCGTGGTCAGCGACCAGTCCCGCGGATGGACTGTGTAGGGCGCGCTGCGTCACAGTCTCGACCCAGCTCTTGATCCTCGCTTCAGTCCTCGTCTACAGTGTCCTCGCTTCAGTCTTCTAAGGACTCTGTCTGCCCTCGTCCTCTGTCCGGCCTGCCACCTATTGCTGTACCCAGCAGCAGGTCCGAAAGGGCTTGGAATGGTCGGAGGACTGTTCATCGATCAACATTGGGGCATGCAGGTCTGGTAGAGGGTCAGACCTAGGACCCCTGTTCTTGCTTCAGCCTTGTTGTTAGGGTTCGCTCCTCCAGAGGGGAGGAGTTAGCAATCTTGTTATGAATTGGCTGCTGGATACTCCTGTAGAAGGAGGAGTTAGTAATCTGTTATGAATCAGCTCCCTTGGTGGGAGGAGCTAGCAATCTGTTATGAATCTGTAAGACTCCGTAGGCGGAGTTAGCTATCTGTTATGGTTCTCTGTGAGGAGTTAGCAATCTGTTAGGAATCTCTTCCAGGAGAGGGAGGAGTTAGCAATCTGATATGCTCAGCTCCTGTAAAGGGAGTAGATAACAATCTGTTATGAACTGTTGCTGAAGACCCCTGATGGAAGGAGTAGCAATCTGTACCAGTGGAGTGCTTGAAAAGGGCACTCAGCTGTAGAGGAAGGTAGATAGGTGAATCCTTGGGCCGATGGTAGATGACAGTGCCCTCAGGAGGATATCCTGAGAGGGATCACCGGCTAGGCTGGGTTATGGAGACAGACACAGATAGTTCTTTTATTAGACAGGTTAGTAGAACCACCAGAGGTGGCAGTAGTGAGCTGATATGCCCGGCAGGTCTGAAGTCCCTCAGGTACTGGAACAGCGATCCCAGGGTGGCTGAGCTGTAGAGAGATTATAGATAGTGAGTAGACAGGGTATGCTGTGTTCATAGCCAGAACTAGATAACCAATCTCACATAAGGTCTTAAAGAGGCTCAGTAGCTGGAAAGGGTTAGGCCCTCAAGGAGCGAGTACCTGGTTCCAGGGAAAGCTCTGAGAGAGCAATGGTAACTCACAAATGTCTGTATCTGCAATAGCTTCCAGGCAGTAGAGAATCTTCAGAGTGTTTCAGGAACATGGGCCCTCGAGGAGCGAGTACCGGTTCCTATCTGCAATCTGAAATAAAGAAAAGAGAGCGAGGCCCCTGAGGAGTGGGTACTCCTGGTAAGTCCAAGGAGGCAGAGTAGCTTGGACAAATTTGTAGCGAGTCTGAATCCTTGACATAGTCCTTGTCCTTGCTAACTCGATTAGTTAGCAAATACTGAGACCTTTTATATTGGTAGCGGATGACGTCAGTTCAGGGGGACGCCCCTGAGGTTCGCGCCCTTGCTGGTACAATAGTCGGAGTGCGTGCGCACCCTACGTCATCAGACACCATGGCGGATCCGCAGCATCGAGCCGGTCCGGGGACGCCGGAGGGAGAAGGCATGGAGACGCCGTGGCTGCAGCCGTCCATCAGACCTGGAGGGAGTCGCCACAGAGGTAGAGAGGTGGACTGAGGGCGTCGAGCAGCGACGGATGCAACAGTACCCCCATTCAAAGGGTGATCTCCTCTTCAGGTACCATGCTTAGGTTTCAAAGGATGCATGAGGTGAAACTGATGAAGCATCTCTTTATCCAAGAAATTGGTCTGAGGCTCCCAAGTGATCAAATCGGGGCCGAAGCCTTCCCAAATCAAAAGGTATTCAAAATTCTTGCCTCTGTTATGAACATCCAGAATCTCTTTGATCTTGATTTCTAATTCATCTTCTGCAATGTGACAGATGGATCTTGAGATTTGGAAGAATCTATCAGAGTGTTAGTGATGATATCAGCAGCAATGGGTGGCTGCTGTGGACGTCACTGAGAAATTCAGTGGAAGTGGTGATGTTGAAGAATGTCCAAAATCCACTTCTAAAGATGACTCTCCAGTAGATGATGCTGGATGAGAGATGGTAGTAATTAGTAGCAATAGCTAATTGCTATAGATGCCACTGAGGCTTCAACGGAAGTGGCGATGTTAGGGTACGTCCAACCCCACATCTAAAGGTAACTCTTCAGTGAGTAATGGAATGAGGTGTAGAATTCAGCAGCAATGCTTATCTGCTATGGCGTCTAGGGGTGTGCATTCGTTTTGAACGCATATGTAAAACGCAACTTTTTTTTTTTTTAAACTTAAAAAAGTGATGATGCGCAACGCATCGCGATTTTCAACTTATTCAACATAACTATGTTGAATACGTTGAACCTAAATAAACACTTAAACCCCCCACCCTCCTGACCCCCCCAAGACTTACCAAAACTCCCTGGTGGTCCAGTGGGGAGTCAGGAAGCCATCCCTGTATTCCTTTGCGAGGAGCACGTGACGTCGGCGTCACGTCGGAGTGACGCGTACGTCACGTGCTTCTCCGCGCCTCCGCTCCGGGACCCCCGTTGGACCCAACCGGAACTTTTGGCCAGCTTGGGGGGGTCAGGAAGCCCCCCCAAGCTGGCCAAAAGTTCCGACAACACTTGTCCTGCTTTTGTTACCCGTGCTCGCACCAGCTCACCTCCCGTGGTGTGTCTTGGGGCTCCTTCCTGGGTCAGGAGGCCCCCCCAAGCTGGCCAAAAGTTCTGGTTGGGTCCAACGGGGGTCCCGGAGCGGAGGCGCGGAGAAGCACGTGACGTACGCGTCACTCCGACGTGACGCCGACGTCACGTGCTCCTTGCAAAGGAATACAGGGATGGCTTCCTGACTCCCCGCTGGACCACCAGGGAGTTTTGGTAAGTCTTGGGGGGGGATTAAGGAGGGTGAGGGGTTTACATTTTTATTTAGGGAACCGGTGAACGTATGGACAGACCGTCAAATTATCGAATTCTCCATATGTCCATATTGAACGAAATCGACCCTCAACTTCAACTTATCAACTTATCAACGCAAACTTTTTGTCTGCACATCCCTAATGGCGTCACTGACCTTCAGCGAAAGTGGCAATGTTGGTGAATGTCCAACCCTACTACTAAGGGTAATCTCTTCAGTCATGTAACTGGATAAAGTGTTGAATTCAGCAGCAATAACTCAGCTGCTATAATGTCACTGAAACTTCAACAGAAGTGGCAATGTTGGTGTACGTCCAATCCCACTTCTAAGGGTAACTTCTTCAGTAAGTCACTGGATGAGATGTTGAATTCAGCAGCAATGGATTAGCTGCTATGGACGTCAATGAAACTTCACAGAAGTGGCAAAGTTAGGGTGCATCCAAAACCCACTTCTGGATAACTCTTCCGTAGAATTGCTGGAAGAGAGATGGTGGCAGCACCAGCAAATCAATAGGCTGGTAGCCAGAGATATTTTCCTCGGAACCAACAGTGCTGTAGTCCTTCAGGCACGACTTCCGAGTGAATTAAGTGTAGCAGATATCTCTAAGTTATAGTCCGTGAAGACGGTAAAGATGTAGAGTGCCATCTAGCCATGGTGAACATAGCAACCACTATGAATATCAGTCCATGAAGACGGTAAGATGTAGAGCACCATCTAGCCATGGCGAACATAGCAACCGCTATGAATATCAGCAGCCAGGGTAGAACTGCTGTGGAAGTCATTAAGATCCTTAAGAGAAGTGGCGATGTAAAGGAACGTCCAAAGCCCACTTCAAGTTGTGATGCAATAATGGATCCTCTAATTTGACGAAGGGACTCCTCAGGTCTTCCACAAGACGTCTGAGAATAAAATTGCCTCCTGCCCCTGAGTCTAACAGGGCAGGGGTCTGAACCGTAGCTGGTTCAGAGGTCACAGAGACTGAACGAGAGAGCTGAGGAGATAACGCCGTATGGCCCAAGAACATTCCTCCCACGGGACTTAGGCCCATCCGTTTCCCTGACATATGGAGCATGTAGAGACATGGCCAGGCTGACCACAGTACATGCACAGGCCGCGTTTCTTCCAGAATCTTCTCTCTTTTGAGGTCAAGTGACCATGACCAATTTGCATCAGTTCCTCTTTGTCAACAGCAGGAATTACTGGACCCATCCAAGGTGCAGTGGTTCTGGCCTGTTTCAACCCAGTTAACACCTTGGGCCGGAGTTCCTTCACCTTATCTCGGAGCCGACAATCAATCCGAGTAGCTAAGGCTATCAATTCTTCTAGCGAGTCAGGTATCTGGCAAGCGGCAGGCTCGTCTTTCAAGTAGGTATCCAGGCCTCTGCAGAATAGAGTCTTGAGACATCCGGGGTCCCAGTGAAGTTCCGCTGCAAGAGTCTTGAATTCTATGGCAAATTCAGCCAATGATTTGTTGCCTTGCTTCAAGTCCACTAAAGCAAATTCGGCAACAGTATTATGAACAGGGTCATCAAAAACAGATTTAAACAAGTCCATAAATATTTCGATGTCCTGCAAAATAGGGTCCTTGCGTTCCCACAAGGTAGATGCCTATGACAAGGCTCTCCCATCCAAATACGACAGGATGTAGGTATTCTTAGAGAGACCCATGGGAAACAATGAAGGTTGTAAGGTGAAATGCAAGCTGCACTAGTTCAAAAAGCCCCGTGTCTTCTGGAGTTCTCCGGAGAAGCGAATAGGAGCCGCCAGTGGAACAGCAGTCTTTAAAGTTCCCTCCTGTGTCTGACCTTCTTGGGTAGAAGCTGTGCCGTGTATCTTCTGTGTGTGAAGCTGGTGGAAATCTGCAGTGAGTTTCTCCAAAGTTTCTTGCTGTTCTGAGATGCATTGAGCCAGGCCCGGTATTGCCTGCAAAGCAGAGAGGGGTGCCAGGTCCATGAGTTACTGACATCCCATACCTTAAGCTGGATTCCCAGGAGTACTGCTTCTCCAAATTTAAAGCCGGATACACTGGACTTAGCAATCTTGTTAGGGTTCGCACCTCCGGAGGGGAGGATTTAGCAACCTTGTTATGAATTGGCTGCTGGATACTCCTGTAGAAGGAGGAGTTAGCAATCTGTTATGAATCAGCTCCCTTGGTGGGAGGAGCTAGCAATCTGTTATGAATCTGTAAGACTCCGTAGGCGGAGTTAGCAATCTGTTATGGTTCTCTGTGAGGAGTTAGCAATCTGTTAGGAATCTCCTCCAGGAGAGGGACGAGATAGCAATCTGATATGCTCAGTTCCTGTAAAGGGAGTAGATAACAATCTGTTATGAACTGTTGCTGAAGACCCCTGATGGAAGGAGTAGCAATCTGTACCAGCGGCGTTCTTGAAGAGGGCACTCGGCTGTAGAGGAAGGTAGGTGAATCCTTGGGCCGATGGCAGATGACAGCGCCCTCAGGAGGATATCCTGAGAGGGACCACCGGCTAGGCTGGGTTATGGAGAAAGAGGCACGGGGGCCTTTGGATTCTGTTACGAGCGCGGAGGCATGGTCATTTCTATAGTGGGTGATGTGAACCCTTGAGCCACGGCATGACCCAGGAAGGAGCCCCAAGACACACCACGGGAGGTGAGCTGGTGCGAGCACGGGTAACAAAAGCAGGACAAGTGTTGCATCCGTCACTGCTCGACACCCTCACTCCACCTCTCTACCTCTGTGGCGACTCCCTCCAGGTCTGATGGACGGCTGCAGCCGCGGCGTCTCCATGCCTTCTCCCTCCGGCGTCCCCAGACCGGCTCGACGCTGCGGATCCGCCATGGTGTCTGACCCAGGCGGATCCGCTCACTACTGACCCAGGCATATCAGCTCACTACTAACCACCTCTGGTGGTTAGTAGAACCACCAGAGGTGGCAGTAGTGAGCTGATATGCCCGGCAGGGCTGAAGTCCCTCAGGTACTAGAACAGCGATCCCAGGGTGGCTGAGCTGTAGAGATTATAGATAGTGAGTAGACAGGGTATGCTGTGCTCAAAGCCAGAACTAGATAACCAATCTCACATAAGGTCTTAAAGAGGCTCAGTAGCTGGAAAGGGTTAGGCCTTCGAGGAGTGAGTACCTGGTTCCAGGGGAAGCTCTGAGAGAATGATGGTCTCAAAATGTCTATCTGCAAGAGCTTCCAGGCAGTAGAGAATCTTCAGAGTGTTTCAGGAACATGGGCCCTCGAGGAGCGAGTACCGGTTCCTATCTGCAATCTGAAATAAAGAAAAGAGAGTGAGGCCCCCGAGGAGTGGGTACCCCTGGTAAGTCCAAGGAGGCAGAGTAGCTTGGACGAATTTGTAGCGAGTCCGAATCCTTGACATAGTCCTTGTCCTTGCTAACTCGATTAGTTAGCGAATACTGAGACCTTTTATATTGGTAGCGGATGACGTCAGTTCAGGGGGACGCCCCTGAGGTTCGCGCCCTTGCTGGTACAATAGTCGGAGCGCGCACCCTACGTCATCAGACACCATGGCGGATCCGCAGCGTCGAGCCGGTCTGGGGACGCCGGAGGGAGAAGGCATGGAGACGCCGCGGCTGCAGCCGTCCATCAGACCTGGAGGGAGTCGCCACAGAGGTAGAGAGGTGGAGTGAGGGTGTCGAGCAGTGACGGATGCAACACTTGTCCTGCTTTTGTTACCCGTGCTCGCACCAGCTCACCTCCCGTGGTGTGTCTTGGGGCTCCTTCCTGTGTCATGCCGTGGCTCAAGTGTTCACATCACCCACTATAGAAACGACCATGCCTCCGCGCTCGTAACAGAATCCAAAGACCCCCGTGCCTCGGAGCGTAACAAAATCCGAAGGCCTCCCAGCCCTCGGTCCATAACAACTGCCGGAGGGTGCGCTCGTAACAGTCCTATATGTCTGCATAAATGAATTCCTAGGAATGTCATGTAATATGAGTGTTTGTTTTTTATTTTTGGGGATTAGCCCTGAGGTAAATCCTGTCCTAGTGCAGGTGAGCCCTTCAGTACAGTCAGAGAAAAAAGTCTCATGTTTCTGGTTTGTATATCTCTGTGTTAATCTTGTGCGTAGAATTAGTAAGGTAAGTTATTGAAGTTTCTGATAGAGTTTCTTTATTTAAACTTAACTTGGACTTTATTTTTCTTATAAGGAAATAATCCATATGAGTATTATGCAGAAACTTCTGCATTGGTGATGGGAGTGCATGAACCATTCCTCAACAACTTCACAGATACAAAAAAAAACTTATCATTTTCCCCTGCAAGAACTGAACATTTTACCCTTACACAGAATAACAGCACATCCAGAGACCGGGTTCAGGTGGCAGGGTTTCAGGCCAGACCCAGGACTGACGCCAAGACCTGAACCAGTGTTTGGGTCCTGATGCCTGGCTCAGCCTAGGCCAAGGCCCGCAACCTGGCCTCCAGCTGGGTCCTGATGCGGGGGCCTTGGGTCTGGACATCAGGACCCATTCTCCAGACCAGGTTCTGGCACTGGGCTCAGGCCCCAGCATAAGCCAAGGCCCAGATGTTGGATCCAGGCCTTAAAGTCTGGGCCTTGAGTAGGGCATAGGCCGAGATCACGGTGACCTATCGTGGCCTAGGCCTCTGCAAGGCTGAGGCCGCAGTAGGTCTCCGTGATCTCGGCCTATGCCCTATGCAAGGCCCACAATGTAAATATTTAACTGTGAAAATTGCCTATGTCACAAATTTTATTACCATATTTGCCAATTACAATATCCCACAAAAAAAGGGGATTTTAGACCAACAATAAATTTTGTGAGGAAAGGGTGATGGTTTCATACTAATGCCCACCCATTAATTCTTTAATCATTAACTCATCACCTCCATCCTATGTTTAATATTAAAATTCATCTTTAATATATTCTTATAATGCAACTCATGGCAATACAATTTGTTTAATTTCATATAAATATTTTTTTGAAAAATGTTTTTGTTATGTGCACAACAGCCTCTGTGTTTCTCACACCGCCCACAATGTTATTATTTGCTCTTATAAAATGTATAAAACGATGTCAACTATGCAAGGCCCAGGCATTGGATGTCTGCTGGACTGGCTAAGTGGGGGCTAGGGAGGATCCTGGCCCTGACATTATTTCAGGTGGGGGGCTTGGGAGGTCATGTTTCTTTTTTTTTTTTCATTTTTGGGGAATTTGTTTAAATGCTTATTTCATGTTTTTAACTAAATAAATAAATTAAACATTTGATTAAATTAAATTCGTGGAAAATCAAACCCCCAAAAGTGAAATGAAAAATGAAATGAACATTTTTCTTCTTACTTGGAGATGTTGGGCCCATAGTAATGATAAAGTCTTGTACTAGTGCTATTTCATGATGTGGTAGCACACATGCAAATTACAGCTGAGTGGGGGGATCACGAATACACTTCACTTGGGTTTTGGGGGGAATAGAGAAAATTCACTCTATACTCTCTTGCCCTATAGAGGTTGTCCTGATTAAGAAACAGGTTTTACTTATTGAGGTAACAATATAAAAACTTTGATGCAGATAATTGCATATACTTGCTACACATTGTCTTTTTGCTCATTAATTGGTTTTGCATTTCTGACCTGCTTTCAGTGGCTTACTGAGGGGTTAGGGTGGGGCAAGTTCCCCCGGGAGCAGGGCTCTTGGGAGGGGGGGGTGCTGATGGCTGACAGGGAGGTCTATGTGGCCACCAGTAGACCTCATCCCACCAGGGAAGTGTGTTACTTCTAAGCTGTGTGCTGGCCGAACACAGCAGCAAGATTGGCGGGGCCATGGTGGAGTCCATCCCACCACGGCCTAAAAAAAATGTCACTTCCAGATGATCCTCTTTCTTCCTGCCTGCGCGGTCCCGGAAGACAAATGATGCTGAAGCCGAGCAGGCAGGAAGAGGAGCATCAGCCATGTGCAGAAGAGGCCACCGCAGATCCCACCTCACAGCGGCCAAGAAGAGGAGGCCCGATAGAAGGGCTGCCTCGGATCCCACCTCACAGCGACCTGAGAAGATCAGGGCCACTACAGAGCACATCCCTCAGCAACCCGTGAAAAGGAGGCCTAGAGGTGAGAGAGAGGCTGAAGCCCTGTAGAGTGTGTGTGTGTGTATGAGAGTGAGTTGAGAGATTGAGTGTGTGTGAGAGATAGTTGGGAGACTGTCGTGTGGGAGTGAGAGCCTGTATGTTTGGAGAGACAGCATGTGAGAGCCTGTGTGTGTGTGAGAGAGAGAGACAGCATGTGATAGAGAGCCTGTATGGGTGTGAGTGAGACAGCATGTGAAGAAAAAGACAGTGTGTATATGTATGAGAGAAAGCATGTGAGTGAGAGCTGTGTGTGTGTACATGTGTGAGAGATAGCATGTGAGAATAAGAACCTGAATATGTGTTTGAGGGAAGAAGGGAAGAAGACAAGTGGAGAGAGAAGAAACAGAAAAAAAAAGACCCTGTAAAGGGAATTGGAAAAGACCAAGAAAGGGAAGGTGGAAAAAAAAGCCTGTGATCAACCGATTAGAAAACTAAGATCAGACAACAAAAGTAAAAAAGAAAATTTTTTTAATTTTTAGTGATTGGCATATGTTATCTTTGGGAATGTGCAAGAGTAGCACTTTCTCTATGCCAATCTTGCAATGTACAAGATCAGCATGGAGGAACTGGAAGCTCCGCAAATTGTTAATATTGCAGGGCCTGCACAGAAGAGGCAGCAGAATGGGCTTCAATGCCAGTAGCAGTGATTGGCACCTCCCCAATAGTCAAGCAGCAGCAGTGACATGGGCAGCAGAGGATTGAGAGAGGCTCCAAAGTTGCTGGTAAAAAAAAAATAGACGGGATCTGCCTTCAGTGTGTACATGTATATGAATGGAAGTCTGCCTTGGGGGGGAGGAGTGTGTGTGAATGAATGGGTGCCTGCCTAAGGGTGTGTCTGTGTATGAGAATGAATGGGTACCTTTCTGGGGTCTGTCTGCGTGAGAATGGGTGCCTGCCTGGGGGTCTGAGTGTGTTTGAGAATGAATATGGTCATGCCTGGGAAGTTGGGGGGGGAGTGGTGTGAGAATGAATGTGAGCCCACCTAAAGGGTCTGTGTGTGTGTGTATGAGAATGACTGGGAACTTGCTTGGGTATGTGTGGGTGGATGTAAGGGATGTGTGTGTGTATGAGAGAATCTGGAGGAATAAGAGCGTGGGTAGGGGAGGGAGAGAGGGTCATAGAGCCTGAGAGTGTGCCACTGACTGTGAGAGAGAAAGAAAGGTTGTGAGTGTGTATAAGAGCATGTATGTATCTTACCTCAGCAATAGGTTCTTCCAAGTTATGATAAAAAACACTCTTTCAAAAAAACTTAAACTCGAAACTGGAGTACCTCAGGGTTCAGCTCTGTCTGCCACCCTCTTCAATATACCCTTGCAGGCCCCTCCCTCTGGAACTCTATGCCTCTTGACCTACGTACCGAAACCTCCACACCTACTTTCAAAAAGAAACTCAAAACCTGGCTTTTCCTCCAAGCTTACCCCCTTTCCTCATCAGCTCCACCAACTAACATGCTAGCCCAACCCTCATCTCTCTCCAACATCCCCCGTTCAGGTCCTACACCCAATACCCTCCCCTTCTAATGATTCATACAATTCTGTATATAACAAGTGTACATATTTCTCCCTCGAATCCCAATTCATATCTTATCCCCCTGTGTCTGTTTGCACCCTCCCCCTGCCCCCCCATTTGTCTCGACTACCCCCCTCCATCCCTCCCTTTAGTTATTTAGTTATTTATTAGTTATTTAGTTATTTATTCTGTTACTGCGTTTATGTTATACACCGTTCTCTGTAAAGGCTACGCCTATATATCTTTTGTTGTAAGTTACTTGTAAACCGGCACGATGTGCAAACGGTTGCCGGTATATAAATTAAATAAATAAATAAATAAATATATATATGCTGCCCCTTTGTCATCTATTGGCAGGACTAGGGATAATTCATTACATTTACGCTGACGACATTCAGCTAATTCTACCAATAGAGGACTCCATTGATAAAACACTAGGATTAGCAAACATGTACCTTGGAATAATAAAACAACTTCTAACCCAAATGGAGCTGGTTATTAACATTGATAAAACAGAATTCCTACACCTTGAACGAAGACAATCTGAAATCGTCAAAACACCAATAATGCTAGGAAATAACCAGAAAATAGAACTGGCTGAAAAAGTAAGAAACCTGGGAGTAATAATGGATCCAGAAATCAATTTAAAACAACACATATCCTTAAAAGTAAGGGAAGGTTATGCAAAACTCATGATCCTTAAAAGATTGAAACCATTACTCACACCTGCCCACTTCAGAACAATACTACAAACACTTGTTTTCGCCAGTACTGATTACTGCAATGCACTCTTACTGGGACTCCCCAGTTCATCAATCAGACCACTACAAATACTCCAGAACCCTGCAGCCAGAATTTTAACAGGAAAAAAAAGAAGGGACCATATAACTGAAACTTTAGCAGAACTACATTGGCTACCAATTGAATACAGGATCAAGTACAAAGCCTTATGTACAATACACAAACTAATATATGATAAAGAAGCTGACTGGCTAAATACAGCTCTAAGAGTCCATGTACCACAAAGGAACCTTCGCTCGGCTAACAAGGCACTACTAACAATCCCTACAGTAAAATCAGCAAAACTAACCCAAGTAAGAGAAAGGGCTTTATCACTGGCTGGGCCCTTTCTATGGAACACAATGCCCACTGAACTAAGATTACAGAGTGACATCAAATCATTTAAAAAAACCTTAAAGACATGGCTCTTTAAGCAAGCCTTTCCAAAAGAAACAGTGGGGTAGAGAGGGAGAGAGAGAACGAAAAAATACAGAAAACGCAGCCAGAATAAATGGCACCTCAATATGATAAATACACAGTACAGTAGAGAAATAGATCAAAATAAAGTACATCAATAAACCTTCCCAGAACTAATTCATCACTACCCAAAAATTTAACTTTATTAATGATATTGTAACCGTTTTTAGTTGGCACTTGTTAGAATGTACGATACCCACCTATATATACATTATTTGTGCCTATTTGTAAACCGTTGCGAAGGTACATAACTTAGCGACGGTATAGAAAAGTTTTTAAATAAATAAATGTGTGTATGTGACAGTGTATGTGTGAGAGAGAATGGACATGCGAGTATGTGTGAGAGAGAGAGGATAAAGTTTGTGCGCACCCTCCAGCCCCCGCCCCCCCCCCCCAACTATCTCAGGGTGACTGGAAATCAAGATTTCCCAGGTATGGACAGCAGGGGCTTTTTTTTTTTTTTTTTTTTAATCCTTATTGGTTTTAATTATTGGGTGTTATTGGATATATGTGCTGTTTTGAAATATTTTATTGGTGTCTGTGAAATTTTTCAAAAATGTATGATTTTAATTAATAGAAGTTATTCTATTTGTCAGTAGTTTTAAAATATTATTTTTATTATGGTTTTACTCTTATAATTGATGCTTTAAGTTTCTTGATTTTATTTGTTTTATGAGGAAAGGTGGTTCTGTTTTTCCTTTGTTAGAGTCTGATTTCTTGGGGTTTCCATTTCAGTTTTTGTCTGCATATTGCTGGTTCTAATTTGTGATCCTTTATTTGTATTTGGTGAGGGTCTGTCTTTGCTCTGTGTGTGTGAGAGATTCTGCTAGCATGTAGCAATTGGGTTTATTTTGTTTCCCCAGTAGGTGGTATTTTGGTATTCTGGGACCCAGTGTAATATTTACCTGTACTTTTTCACAGGTAGGGTTCTTGTTGTTTGAGTCCTTGGTGTTACTACTTACATTATGATAAGTTTCCTGTATAGAATCTGAGTATCTTTTTTGCTGGGTTTTGTGTTAGTTAACAACAGCGGGCAGTGGAGGGTGTTTGTGCTGCTATTACTGTGAGATGACATCAGAATTTGAAAATATGTTTTTGTATGTTGAGCTGTATGGAAAACATCCAAGCTCCATTGTTGGGGGAATTTCTGAGGATGCACAGAACTAGAGGTGCAGGATTTATATTGACATCTTTCCCTTCCTATGTACATTCCAGACTTCACTCTCAGAGCCATATAAAATTAGTTGAATGAGGCTACCAAATAATTTTAATAATAATTTTACTAGACTTGTGAAACTAGCCATTTTTTTTTAAATTACGCAGAAGGCCCTTTGGATTTTCTTATTAAGACTTTTTTTTATAGCCAATTTTAAAGCAGAGGGTAGGTGTGATATGAGGAAATGTTATCTTGGCCTCCCCCCACTAAATTCTTCTGGCAGAGATGCTACAGATTTTCTGTGACCTTAAGCATTAGTTCAAAAAGGATGGGGAGGGGGGCACTGGAGAGGCACACAAATGCATTGGCCCCTGGGTGCTGGAGACCCTCGGTACGTCACTGCCTGCTTTATAATGAAATTGCTAATTTTTTTTTCTTTTCTTGCACATCATTGCCTTCTATGTGTTACTGGTTAGGTCACAACAGATCTTGATATCTGAATGTTATTTCCTTTGTCATATAGCATTCAGATGTCAAGAGGGAGAATTTAGGAGGAGGTAGCTAAGTGGCATATGTGAGTTTAACTGTTTCAGATACATACCAAATATAATGAAGTAGGATATGCATAGCCAGTGGGAGCAATTGATCCAAAACAAAATTCAGCACAGCATGGAGAGATACCCAACTAATTGCAGTGTTTAATGCAGGAGAGAACTGTGAAACAGGCCATGATGAGCAAAGAAAACATGAATTGGACTATGAACTGACAAGCCAGCATCCTCTGAAAGTCAGAACATCTAACAATGTATACAACCACAAATAGTGAACTGGACTATGAACTGATGGTCCAGGTGTCCTCTGGAAGTCAGATTGTAACCGTCTCTTTTTCGTCAGTAAGGAGGCCCAGACAACTGATCCGTAAAGATAGACTTTTATTGCCAGCAAGATGCAGCTAAGACAACGGCTTAGTACAACTGCATGCCACGCCCCCTTAGGAGCAAACCTTTATACACTTTACAGTTCTTATCTTTCACACATGCGTTCTGGTTTTTGCTGAAC
Source organism: Rhinatrema bivittatum (assembly GCF_901001135.1). Classification (NCBI taxonomy): domain Eukaryota; kingdom Metazoa; phylum Chordata; class Amphibia; order Gymnophiona; family Rhinatrematidae; genus Rhinatrema; species Rhinatrema bivittatum. The sequence goes on along the minus strand of NC_042628.1, from coordinate 61,757,898 downwards.
AAACAATTTACAAACTGCTGAACAAGCAATAGCTAGCGTGGTCTCTAGTAGGTGTAGCTTATGATCAGACTATTGTTTCGTCATTTAATTGACGGGTTAGACATTTGCGGTGGCGTTCATATTAATACAATACAAATTATGATTCCAAAATGGAGTTACGTTTCACTAAATGTTAGTGCGTGAGTACGTCACTACGTATTAGGTTCCGTTTGCGTTGCAAATGTTAGTAAATCAAGATGGCTGTGCGTTTCACTGCAGGCATGAAGAGACGAGAGGCGTCTCAGGGGTGCAGTCTTCAGGGGTTCATGGAATCGAACTCCTTCATTCCCCCCTTTGATACTTCAACTTCGGTGGAAGGTGGAAGTATCACTCGTAGCTGTTAAGTAACTGAAAAGAGAAGCAAAAATTAATACATAGAACTTTCAAGGTGGACCCTAAGATGTTGCCAGGTCGTTGGTTTCTTCACGGGTTTGAGACGGGTGGACCCTATTGGCGTCACCCCCCTTTGTAGCCCGGCTTACCCTAGCAACAAATGTGGTCCAACGTGGAGAGTTACTTATGGAGCATTAGAGTTTAGTATCAAAGTAATCGTCATCAGAATCAAAAGTTACATCGGAGTCAGATGCATCAGAATCTGGGAATGAGGAAATAGACACATACTTATTGATCATCATAACATGAGCTGCTGCTCTGCGATCAGCAATGGTTTCAATCATAGATCGTAGATTTCTGAAAATGAGAGGTAAACAAAGAGGAAATAAAATGCAAGTTAGAACAAAAAACAGCAGAGGGATGAGAATGTCTTTCAGTCCGGGAATTGAAGTAAGCCAATTTGGTAGAGAGGCTGTCCAGTCAAGGACACCGGTCCACGTCTGCACAGGGACATGGGCCAATCGGATCATTCGATCAGTAATCTCTTCGATGACTTTACTCTTATCATCAATCTGTAAACAACAATTAGAGAGATTAAATTTTCCACACACGCCTCCTTCTTGAGCTAGGAGGTAGTCCAAGGCTAAACGGTTTTGGTAGACAGCTGTGATTATTTTGGTGTTTTGCTTGGCAAGGATATTGAGAGCCATGGCAGAATCGTTAGTCAGAAGTTCTAACACTGCTTGCAGTTGGATGATACGATTTAACATATAGATTGGAGTTCTATATCCATAAGAACCATCTTCAGCCCAAGTGGCAGGGCCATAGTATTGTACAATTCGTTCAGGAGGCCACTCCTGATCCTTCCAATCTCCAATAGAAACTTTAGTAGTTCTGCGACGCTTGTTTGGTTTCATAGGACTGTAGACAGGTACACCTAATGTTTCTCCAGCGGTGATTGGTAAGAGAAAGAAACTTGGCCGAATGGTGGCCAGGAAACAGGTGCCATACCAGTTGAGTGGTAACAATTCATAAGCCCTTCGGCCACAAACGAAGTAGTATCCATCTGGCGCAGCGAAGAGGGTGGTGGGCACCCCAGCAGCAGTCCACGTTTTGTTTAGGGTTGAGTCAGTCCACAAGGTAGTGGGCATAGTCAGATTTTCTGTCTGCCACCAAGTTAGTTTGGTTAGGTTAGCAGTAAGGACCCCTGTACATGGTGAATTTTCAACAGAGGTAGTATAGATTCGGGAGTGTTGTCGAGATATGCATTGTCTGCCAATGACATCTGTCTGGAGAGCCCACTCGTATGGATGTGTCTTCCGTTTGTAAGTTATAGTTGTGTTCAAGTGATTGAGGTCGGTTTGGAAGACCTCTTTGGCTTCCCATGGCCATTGCTCTCCTGTGTGTGTGCCTCCGCAGACAAAGCAATTTTTAACTTCGAGAGAGAGAGCTATATTCTCAGCCAGATTCACAAACATATTCTTTGCTTGATGTGAAAAGGCATGCTTTTTCAATTCTTCTGATACATGGGATATTTCATCAAAGAAGGACTGATAGCCCACCACAGTGGTCTGATGAATGATTGGGCGAGGCTTGTCTCTACGCTGGGTGATTGTTATGTAAGTCATTGGGTCTTTTCCAGTTCCGTCGATGCCAAATCCCCAAGTATCTTGCCAGGGAGATCCTTCACCTCGTATGGGCCATTGCACGGACACAATATTACCAGTTACTGCAGTCAATCTGCCGATTCCGTGGCAGCCATGATAACCTCCTCCTGTATAGTCACATACCAGAGCCCAACCCGACAAAATCAAGTCTCCTTGACAGGGTATCCAACTGGATGGGTTGGCAGCTCGATTGTACGGACAAAGGTACTTATGGTTATAAACATAGGAGTTTTTCCAGGATTGAGATCCGCAATGGAGTGTATTTGGGTGTTTATCAATGGCCTCACAGGCATCAAAGGTTATTGTGACGGTAGACTCTCCTCCGATAAGGACTTTGGTCGAGTTGATGTAGTACAGGATACCTTTTCCTTCTGGGATAATACTTGAGGTGTAGCTCTTTGGTAATCCAGCAGTGAGGGTAATGTTGTAGTACTTGGGAGTTGTTGGTGTGTGACAAATGACCTTGTCACCCTCTAGGCATCGATGAAAAGACTGGTATCCTTGAGTGGTATTTAATGCACATGCAGGTTGCGTTGCACATGAAGTGGGTGGCTGAGATTGGTGTATAATGGTAGAGACAACCTGGAATCCATCTGGAGTTGTAGTACGGATTAATTTGACGCATTCTGTGCAGTTCTTGCTTAGGGGTAGAACAAGAGATGTAGTGGTAGAACATGAGATTAGTAGAATAACTTGTAGAAGTCTGTTTCTCATGGCTGGAGGTTTAGAGTAAACACCTTATGCTTGCCTTGTAAGTAGATCAGTTGATTAATTCTGAAAGGAAGAAAAAATGTATATTTTAGTACTCTTTAGCAAAGTACTATAGTCATTTACCCTGGACTAATTTGTTGTCGGTTTTGAGTGAACTTTAACTTGTTGTCTCCAATCCTGGAGACCTGCCAACTGGAGGCAGCAGGTTTCAGGCGGGTCCAGTGAATCCATGAAGGGCATCCAGAGACTTTTACAGCAGTAGGAATGGTGAGTAACACTGTGTATGGACCCTTCCATCGTGGTTTGAGGACATCTGATTCATCCCAGTCCTTCACCCATACAGAATTTCCAATTTGGAATGGATGAATTGGGGTCAGTAGGACAATTGGGTCAATGTCACAGGTGTAGTTCTGGATGGCAATGACTGTGTTATATAGCCCTTTGAGCTGATTACTGAGGGACAATTCCCCTTGTATCTGCAGCGATTCAGGAAAAGAAGGGAGAGGTGGAGGTCTTGCATACATCATTTCATAAGGTGTTAGACCGGACCGTTTTGGACTACATCGGACATGTAGCAAAGCTAAGGGTAGGATGTCTGGCCATTTGGTCTTTGTTTCTTGGCATAGTTTAGCTATCTGATTTTTCAGAGCTCTGTTAGCTCGTTCAACAGCTCCACTGCTCTGTGGTCGCCATGCGCAGTGCAGATGCCATTTGATACCCAGAATTCGACTTAGTTGTTGGATAACGTCGCTGGTGAAAGCTGGTCCATTGTCTGAATTGATTTGTCTTGGTAATCCGTAGCGTGGTAAGATTTGGTGAAGGAGCAGAGACACAACTTCCTTGGCGGTTTCAGTTCGTGTCGGTGTGGCTTCGATCCATCCTGTATAGGTGCAGACAGCCACCAACATTGCTTTGTAGCCTTTGGATGGAGTCATGTGAGTGAAATCGATTTGGCAAACTTGAAATGGCGTAGTTCCTCTTAGAATATGTCCGGGTGTAGGACCAGGTCCGCTTCTAGGATTGTTCCTTGCACATGTGAGACACTGACTGATTGCATGCTTTGTTAATTGGATGATTCTATTGATGTAGTACGTTTTTCCCAGCAACTTTATTAATGCATCTCGACCAAGATGGGTTTTGTTGTGGGCTTCCTTGACAATAGTCCAAGCTAATGCTTCAGGTATCCATATTCTGTTATCTTGCAGAATCCACCAGCCATCGTGATGGTGGAATTTCTCAGCTTGTGCCCAATCATTCTCCTCCGTTGAATAGGCAGGAGTTTCCGTTGGGAATTGTAGAAGTGGACAAGTTATAGCTGGGATGTGCGATAAATGGGCACGGGCTGCTTCTTTCGCTGTTTTGTCTGCCCATTGGTTTCCTTTTGCAACGGGATCTGATTTTCCTGTGTGGGCTTTACAATGCATGACAGCTACCTTTTGCGGTGCCCATACAGCATTTAGCAATTGATGTATTTCAGACGCATTAGCCAGTTGCTTTCCTTCGGCGGTGAGAAAACCTCGCTCCTTGTATAAGGCTCCATGTACTTGGATGGTGAGGAAAGCATATTTGGAATCTGTGTAGATGTTCACAGTCTGTCCTTCTGCCAATTGTAGAGCTCGAGTGAGAGCGATTAGTTCAGCTTTTTGAGCTGATGTCCCAGGAGGTAGGGACTCAGCTTCAATGATGTCATCTTCAGAAACCACAGCATAACCAGCAACTCGAATTCCATCAATAACTTGGCTGCTTCCATCAGTAAATAGAGTCCATGCTCCCTGCCATGGTTGATCCCTCAAGTCTGGTCTGCTGGAATGTATTATAGTCATGACCTCTTCACAATCATGTGCAACGGGGTCAGGTGCCGGCATAAGAGTGGCCGGGTTCAAGTTTTTACTGTCTTGTATTTGAATTTCAGGTGTTTCACACAGTAAGGCTTGGTATTTTACAAGACGTGAGTTGGTCATCCATTTTGGTCCATGCGTTTCTAGAAGTCCTTGAATAGTGTGGGGAGTTGTTACGTTTAGAATTTGACCAAAAGTTAATTTGACAGCCTCTGGGATTAGTAAGCATGCAGCCGCAATGCTTCGAAGACAACCTGGCCATCCTTTTGCAACATTGTCCATTCCTTTTGATAGGTATGCAACAGGTCGTTCCCATGAGCCTAGAGTTTGAGTCAATACCCCAATGGCCATTCCTTTCTTCTCATCGACGTATAGATGAAATGGTTTCATTACATCTGGCAACCCTAGAGCAGGGGGTTCAATCAAGGCGTCTTTCAGTTGTTGTAAGCTTGTCAATTCATGGGTTTCCCACTGAAAAGGCTGAGATTCTGCCTCCTTTCCCCGCAGCTTGTCGTACAGGGATTGGGCAATAACAGCATAGTTAGCAATCCACAGCCTGCAATATCCAGCAGCTCCAAGGAACGCTCGGAGCTCTTTCTTGCAAGTGGGTACAGGTTGACCTCGTATTGAACTGGTACGGGATATTCCAAGACAACGGGTACCTTCCCGTATTTGGAAGCCCAAGTATTCTACTTCCAATTCACATATTTGTGCCTTCTTTTTACTTGCACGGTATCCTTTTGAGTACAGCGTCTTTAGCAGGTGGAGGGTGGCTACTGCACATTCGTGATACGTTTCACGAAACAACAGAAGGTCATCCACATACTGTATTACTGGCCCATACATGACTTGGTACATCTTCAAGTCTTTTGCCAGTTGCTCACCGAACAGCGTAGGTGAGTGCTTGAACCCTTGCGGCAAGCGAGTCCATGTGTACTGCTGCTTGATTCCAGTTTGTGCATTTTCCCATGTGAAGGCAAAGATCTTCTGGCATTCTTCTGCTACTGGAACAGAGAAGAAAGCATCTTTGAGATCAATAACACTGTACCACTTGGATGCAGGGGAAACTTGAGCCAAGATTGAGTATGGATTTGGTACGAGGGCTACTAGATCTGCTACTTGATTATTCACTTTCCGTAGATCCTGTACTGGTCGGTAATCAGTAGAACCAGGTTTCTTTACGGGCAACAAAGGAGTGTTCCACGCAGATCGGATTCGCCTGAGAATGCCCAAATCATACAGTCTCTGCAGGTGTATCTCAATTCCTTGTCTGGCCATATATGGAATGGGGTATTGAGGTTGATTGATCACCTGTGCATTCTGTTTCATTTCGATCCAAACAGGGGTAGCATCGATGGCTATTCCCCCTGGATTCTGCTCGGACCATACTTTAGGCACGCTATCCATTAGCTGCCTTCGTTGTTCGTTGAGAGGGGTGTTCACTTCGTATCGATGCAGAGTGATTTGTTCAAGGACGGGGAGATGTAGTCTCCATTCCTCTTGGAGTGGACAAATGAGAGAGACTGGATTATCGGCAAAGGATGCCTTGATTTCACCGGTAGGCTCGAATTGCAAAGTAGCCCTTAATTTACACAGGAGGTCTCTCCCTATGAGTGGTACTGGGCACCCTGGCACGTAGAGGAATTGATGGGACACTAATTGTCCTCCTACTGTAACCTGCCGTTTCTGGAGGAAGGGAGCAATTAGTGGTTTTCCTGAAGCCCCGACTATAGAGATGTTTTTCGAAGTAGGCGTGGTGATGGCTGTGGTCATCACAGATCTTTGCGCCCCCGTATCCAACAGTCCTTTGAATGTTTCAGCCCCTACTCTTATTTCCACCAAAGGGTCTATGGGAAGGGTTCCCCTATCTAGTCATGCTTCACTATCTTCGCCGGAAGTTTCACCTACGGTCATCTGCCATTCCGTTTCCTTAGATTTGGACGGAGTATATCCTTCCTGCTTTGCTTGCAGGGACTCCGGACACTCAGACTTCCAATGTCCTTCTTGTTTACAATATGCGCATTGATTGGTTCCCAATGGCATTCTTCCACCTCTAAACGATCCTCCTCTATTTGCTCGTCCTCTTGGCAGCCCTCTAGAGGGCGATCTGCCTCTTCCTCGGGGTCCGGGATACCCGTGATACTGCCTGGACGGGTTCCCGAAATTAGTTTCTCCAACGCTGCGGCTAACAAACTGACACTTTCTCTTAACTTTCTGGTTTCTTTCTTTTCCTTCCTGTCTCCATCCGGTTCTCGGTTTACATAGACTTTATCAGTCATTGCTTTTAATTGGCTGATATTCATTCCCTCGAACCCTTCCTGCTTTTGCAACTTCCGGCGAATGTCTGGGCAGGACTGCCCAACGAAGCTCATCACTATGATGGATTGATGTTTGGGGTCCTCTGGATCAAATGGGCTGTATTGGCGGTACGCATCCATCAATCGCTCCAAAAAGTTTCCGGGGGACTCGTCTCTCTTCTGCACCATGTCTTGGATTTTTCCCATGTTTACAACTTTCTGCTTCCCTTTCTTTAAAGCTTCAAGAAATGCGGTCTGATAGGCGGTAATGCGCTCCCGCCCTGCTGCGGTCTGGAAATCCCAGTTGGGATCTGCATTCGGGGCTAAGTCTCTCACTACGTCTTCGGGACGTCCATCTGATCCGGCTCCTAATCGAGCTGCCTCTTCCATGTTTAATTGTATCTGTCGGCGTTCTTCAGTGGTAAAAAGAATGGAGGCTAAATGCCGAATGTCAGCCCAGTTGGGATTATGGGCTGCAAAAATGCCCCGTAAAAAGTCTATCATCTGTTCTGGTTTTTCAGCGTATGACGGCCCAAGCTGTTTCCAATTGAAAAGATCGCTGGATGTAAAAGGTATGTAGGTAAATAACTTTATTGTTTGCGTAGTGCGATGTTCGTTTTCTTCAGTCGGGACTACAGGAACTACAGTTGATGTTTCCCTAATTGGTAATTGCAAACTTGCTGCGGCTTGGGTTTTACTGCGAGTTCCGTCTGCCACGGACGACTCGCTGCCGCCTTCTACCTTTGCGGCTGCCGCTTCGGGTTGCTCTTCATGAGCCGGTGCCATCCTAGGATCGGCTTGCGCATTGGAGGGAACTGGGGGACTTGGTGGCGTAGGATATGCCAGGGGACAACTAGGGGCATATGGTGGCGGCAAGATATTTTCAGCGTCGGGCAGTGCTGCGGGCGGCAGGGGTTTAATTTTTTTTTCTGGAGTCCGTGAATTCCCTTGTACTACAAATATGGCCGCCGCAGATGACGCATGCTCTGTAGGTTCCAATATGGCCGCCTTTCCCCTTCTCTTCCGGTTTGGGGACTTCCGGTCTCCCATTTTGCATACTTGAGTTACCATTACGAGGGCGGCTCCCTCTACTAGCTTCTTTGCCCACGACGGAGGATTTTCAATAACTGCAATCCATGCGGTTATGTACGGTATATCCTCAGGGCAACCCGGATTCCCTTCTCGTATAACTATATTCTGGACCCTTGTGGCCGTTTGGAAATTGAAAGTTCCTACCGGAGGCCAATTTACACACAAACTGGGCCACCTATGGGTACATCGTTGAATCATTCCGGGTTTTGTACATTTATGTCTATCGAACACTTCGCTATAGTGTTCCGTCATGACTTTTAATGGAGTCGAACCGCCCCCTCCCATTAGGATAGAATTCACAGACAAAGGAGGGAAGGGAAGACGGATAGGTAAGGGGTCCGTATCCGTCAGACACAAAAGGATCACAATCGCCCCGACTAGGACGCGGTCAGCCCGGCCTAGAACTGCGAGGCCATTCACTCTCTTTCACACAACAAGAAACCTATTCCCACTATCGTATACTTCACTTATAATTTTCTCCTTATTATGCGCGTGGTCTTCGGAACGTAATTCCTACTAACACACTGCGTGGGGTGTGATCAAGGCCCCCTCGGTCCGCCGGGGATGGACCGGTTATTTTCCTTATCTATTCTTTACTTATTCCCTTGTTTCCATGATACTCGCCTGCAGGGGTCTTCCGATCATCACGAAAGCCTTCTTCCCGGATCATCAACCCAGAGATCTCAGCAGAATTTCTGTGGAACGATCCCCTCAGAAACCTGATCGCTGAACTCAGCGGTGGCCACTCACCAGGTGTGTCTGGGGGACTGCTCCGCCACCAAACTACCGGACCTTCTGGAGAGCTAAAATAGCGTCTCCGGTACCTCCTGGCTGGCTCGCCAATGTAACCGTCTCTTTTTCGTCAGTAAGGAGGCCCAGACAACTGATCCGTTAAGATAGACTTTTATTGCCAGCAAGATGCAGCTAAGACAACGGCTTAGTACAACTGCATGCCACGCCCCCTTAGGAGCAAACCTTTATACACTTTACAGTTCTTATCTTTCACACATGCGTTCTAGTTTTTGCTGAACAAACAATTTACAAACTGCTGAACAAGCAATAGCTAGCGTGGTCTCTAGTAGGTGTGGCTTATGATCAGACTATTGTTTTGTCATTTAATTGACGGGTTAGACATTTGTGGCGGCGTTCGTATTAATACAATACAAATTATGATTCCAAAATGGAGTTACGTTTCACTAAATGTTAGTGCGTGAGTACGTCACTATGTATTAGGTTCCGTTTGCGTTGCAATTGTTAGTAAATCAAGATGGCTGTGCGTTTCACTGCAGGCATGAAGAGACGAGAGGCGTCTCAGGGGTGCAGTCTTCAGGGGTTCATGGAATCGAACTCCTTCAAGATTAGCCAAACAAGAATACAGCCAACAACATGGAGATTACAATGGACAACAGGAGATGCTGAGAATTGCCACAGAGACACCTGGCTGCATGGAGGCACAACCTGCTAAAGATTTCAATTTGGATAGATTTCTGGTGCAGCTAAACTTCACATGAAATAAAGCTTAGATGGGGGTTAAGTACTCTTTGGGGGGGTTTAACTGACCAGTTACACTCTGAACAATGAACTAATATAATTAGCCTTTCTTACAACCATGATAGTAGCCCTGGTCTTTTATATTTGTTAGTTTTCAAGAGGCCAGTGTGTAATATGTATTCACATTGCTTTTAATAATGCTATTAGGAAACCTTTCAACCAACAGGTGACAATATGTGTGTTCTCTGAATCCAGGGGGTGGAATTTGTTATGGGATTATTTCTGGCTATTGATGAACTAAGAGCCAGACACAGACAGAATGTACATAGGTATATAGAAAACCGATTCTAGGCCTGGCCAACTCAGAATTGGTTAACTTAATTTATACACGTATAGGCACAAAGAACTGTTCCTGACATCTAATCCCCCATATAATTACTGTTTGCATAATTAATTACTGCTTGCACATACCCCAAACAATTGCTTTACAGTTTAACAGACTTCTTTGCTAATGTTTACAGCAGAAGGGTGGAGTCTGTCACATATGCAGATATTTTTGATTAGAACTATTCCAACTACAGCATCCAACACAAAAGTACACATCAAAGAAACATTAGGGTCTGATGTGCTTAACTGTGGCACCAGGACTGATAAGAAAACAGAAGGATGAAGGCCTTCTCCTACCTCAAGCAGTTTGCTTTGTGTTAGATTTCTCTCAATAGATTTCTCACAAACTGTATAAAAGTGAGAAAAGCTGTAAGGTTTCAATCAACACAAACCTCAGATTATGGCAGGACAGATGATTCTCTTGGGTCCTTGTTTTCAACAGCAATTATGTAAGCTCTATATCTATATGTATATACTACATACATATCCTTCCTGACCTGTGAGTCTGATTCCAGCTCATGTCTCTGCTCTGCTCTCAGGTGTATCATCTGGTTTCCATTCCTGGGGGTGGCATGTCCCAGTTCAGTATTTTTTCCCACTATTGTAGAAGTCTGCAGGGACTCTTGCTTTTTTCAGGGATTCATGTAATGTAAGTTCTTCCAGAAATATGAGGCTGGAAGTTGCAGACTGTCCCTGGATACCAACCATGCATGGCCTGTCATCCCTTTGATGCTTGTGCTTGGCTTCTGCCCCTGTGTGTGTGAGATTTGGGGGATGGGAGGTAAGAAGAAGTGTTAGATAGGGAAACCCTTACGGGTAAGACTTGAAGTGGGAGGGAGAAGTTATTTTACTCCAAAGAACAGAATAGGCCTGAAAAGGATAGGAAATAGGAATAGGATTGCAGTGCTACAACTGCTAACCTCAATGCTTGCATGTAGCATTAGCAGCCAGTTGCCTAGCCACTGCTAGGAGGCTAATGTAATGAGTGAGTTACTGCAGCCTAGTTTCAGTCTGCTGCAATTTGATGCTCTGGCCAATGCATGGTAAATATATAATACTGCAATTGCAATATAATATATATACTATATCAAATTATCAATTGTCAGTGTCACTCATTTACTATTAATAAATAATCACTATATCCTTATTTGTCATGTGGTCTGGGGCTAGCCTATAGCTATTAGCTCAATAAAGTTTAAAAAATAAATACCAAACTAATTTATTAACTTGTTTAATCTACTAGATTTATTATATCCTTCTTTGACCACAGGATCATCATGCCACTACCAGTACCCTCTGGAAAAAAATGTGGCGCTAGTACTAGTGCCTGAGACTTTTCCAAGGTTTATTATAACAGAGACGTATATTTAAAAACTTGCCCGACTCCGGCCGAGTTTCGCGGCTCACAAAGCCGCTGCCTCAGGGGCTACAAGCAAACCAAACAGAAATCAATATCAATAACAACAAATCAAAATTTGTAATTAACAACATCATTAAGATCTCATAAATATTAAAAAGTCTTTAATAAAAATTATTTATTTATTTATTTATTTAACATTTTTTTTATATACCGAAACCTTTTTAAATTTTCACTAAGATCTAAGATATTGATCAAACTTAAAATTTTTTAAAAAAACTTTAAAATGATGACAGAATTAATATAATACCAAACATACCAAAAAATAAACTTCTTACATATGATACCTCATGCTTACTTAAATGGTCATATCAAACAATTAATATCATCCTTTCAAATATGAAGAGAAATTGCTTTACCTTCAATACTTCACAGCTGCAAATAACACTCAGTGGTACAATTCCTTCCCAACATGCAATCATTGATTGTCAGCAATACATAAGACAACTGAAAAAGTACATAAGACAGCTTGAAAAATTTTTTTACATTCACATCTGGTGTAATTCTGTCAAAAAATCAACAAGTGGGAGGCAAGAGAAGGAGAGGAAAGGGTGAGGAAAACTCTTTGCCCTCTTACCTGGCATTCGCTGATATCCCCGGACTGTTACAAGCTTTGCAGACCAGGAGAGAACTCTTTCTTCCTTCGGACCCGGCGCACAGCTGACGTCATCAGGGGGCGGGACCGGCAGGTCTAAAACCGGACCCCCCCAGCGGCGCGCAGCGAGGCAAGAGAAGGAGAGGAAAGGGTGAGGAAAACTCTTTGCCCTCTTAACTGGCATTCGCTGATATCCCCGGACTGTTACAAGCTTTGCAGACCAGGAGAGAACTCTTTCTTCCTTCGGACCCGGCGCACCGCTGACGTCATCAGGGGGCGGGACCGGCAGCGCAGCAAGTAATGAATATGTTTTCAGTTTTGTCTTGAATTTAATATTTGAAGAGTAGTGAGTAACTATCTTCTCTTTTTTCTCTCTTTCTCTTTGTCTCCAATCCGTAAGCCATTAGATTAGAAATCTTTCAGAGTTTGTCATAAAGAAGTAAATTATCCTATATATATAAAAATTTGTTATGCCTCATACGAAGAGGAAGGCCCATATAAGGGAGGTTTTATCTTCGTCTCCCTCACCCGGGATATCCCAACCTCAGATTTCTTTATTCTTTATGGCTTCAACAAACACACAACCGGAGGGTAGGGCCGCTGTAGTTACGGATTGTGACCGAGAATCCGTTTCTCAAGCCGAAGTTATCTCGTTGAGCCCCGGTGCTCCCACTACTCCATCTCCACCAATAGTGTTGAGTGATGATAAAGGGGATTCCTTTTTTAAAGAGAATTCCCCTGATTTAAATTCTGTAGGAAAAATAGAAAAGGGAATGGGGACCCAAGCTGCAGGAGGAAGCGAGGAAGTTAAGCCTGAAATGAGAATAATTTTACCAACACAAACCTCGGAGATAACCATGGACATACTCTGGGCAGCAATAAAATCTCTTGAGACAGCAATAATAAAGTTAACAAATATAAACACAGAATCTCAACATAAAGTATTAGAAGTAGAAAAAGCTATTATTAGTCACAAGGATAAATTGGAAAAACAAGAAGATCGTTTAATAAAAGTGGAAAAAACTCAAATAGATTTGATTAAGTTAGAAATATCGAACGAGAAAAAATTGGAATATATGGAGAACAATTTAAAATATTCTAACTTAAGGATAATAAATTTTCCATATCAAAAAATTATTTCCCCTAGAGAAATGTTTAAAGAGTATTTGATGCAAATTTTGAAAATGACAGAACAGGCTATTCCGGCTCTGGCAAAAATTTATTATATTCCTAAAAAGTCAGATAAGGGAAATTTGCTGCCAGAGCAGCCCATGAATATCTCAGAAGTTTTAGAAACAACACTTGAAACAGAGATATTGATGAGAGAAACTTTATTTGTTTCATTTATTTTTCCAACAGAAAGGGATACAGTATTACGGTTATTTCTGCGTAATAGACTCCAGAAATATCATGGACAACGGATCTGGATGTATCCAGATCTGTCAAGAACAACTCAATTAAGGAGACAAGAATTCCTTAAATTAAAACCAGATACACTTGCTAGGGATGCCAAGTTGTTTTTTTTACGGTATCCCTGTAAGTGTGAATTATGGTATCAAGATCATAAATATGTATTCTATGAAGTTTCAGCATTACAGGCATTTCTTGACGCACATCCTCATAATGCAGCGAATGGTTGAGAGCAAAATAGTTTATTTGTTGTATCTCTGATATACCTTAGGAAACTTGTGGTGTAATTTCGTTCAGTTTGATTAGTTAAATGGCTTACGGTTTTCCTTAAGGTAAATACTGTTATATTGATTATAAAACAATTATTTGAACAATAAGTAACTTAAGGATATTATTGTATGATCATATACCAGTGTAATGTAATAACTTTGTAGTTATAATTAATGTATAATCTAAAACAAAAAAAAAATCAACAAGTGGCAATAAAACGATTTAAAATAACAATTTGCTCATAGGCTAATGGTTAATTTGTAATATAGATACCACTATTCTTTAAGAAATTTAAAACAAAACAATATTTAATAAAACCACAAAAAATGGCATTAAATCATTGTTCGCTGAAAAACGCAATCGTCCCTAAAAAACATTATAATTTAGCCCAACAAGCCCTTGATCACAAAAACGCCCGCAAAATATATAATATATATGAATGGTCTGTATATTTCACTTTGAAATAGATTCAATATAAAATTGACGCTATTCAATTTCTAAAATGCACCGGTGACAGCTGAAAAACCTTAACGGAAGTAAATTCTATGTGCCCTTTATTTGTATAGATGAATCGCAAAAAAGTATCAGGAAAGGATATAATAATCTGAAAACCAAAATCAATCAAATTGCTAGACAATTTGCTTCTCACAACGATGTACAACTTGTAGTCTCTACTTATATTACTCAGCGCTAGGGATGTGAATCGTTTTTTGACGATTTAAAATATCGTCCGATATATTTTAAATCGTCAAAAATCGTTAGGGCCACGATACAATACCAATTCCCCCGATTTATCGTCAAAAAATCGTAAATCGGGGGAAGGGGGAGGGCAGGAAAACCGGCACAATAAAACCCCCTAAAACCCACCCCCGACCCTTTAAATTAAATCCCCCACCCTCCCGAACCCCCCCCCCAAATGCTTTAAATTACCTGGGGATCCAGTGGCGGTCCGGAACGGCTGCGGTCCGAAACGGCCTCCTGCAATTGAATCATGTTGTCTTCAGCCGGCGCCATTTTCCAAAATGGCGGCGCAAAATGGCGGCGGCCATAGACCAACACGATTCGACTGCAGGAGGTCGTTCCGGACCCCCGCTGGACTTTTGGCAAGTCTTGTGGGGGTCAGGAGGCCCCCCCAAGCTGGCCAAAAGTTCCTGGGGGTCCAGCGGGGGTCCGGGAGCGATTTCCTGCCGCGAATCGTTTTCCGTACGGAAAATGGCGCCGGCAGGAGATCGACTGCAGGAGGTCGTTCAGCGGGGGTTGCGGACCGCCGCTGAACGACCTCCTGCAGTCGATCTCCTGCCGGCGCCATTTTCCGTACGGAAAACGATTCGCGGCAGGAAATCGCTCCCGGACCCCCGCTGGACCCCCAGGAACCTTTGGCCAGCTTGGGGGGGCCTCCTGACCCCCACAAGACTTGCCAAAAGTCCAGCGGGGGTCCGGAACGACCTCCTGCAGTCGAATCGTGTTGGTCTATGGCCGCCGCCATTTTGCGCCGCCATTTTGGAAAATGGCGCCGGCTGAAGACAACACGATTCAATTGCAGGAGGCCGTTTCGGACCGCCGCCATTCCGGACCGCCGCTGGATCCCCAGGTAATTTAAAGCATTTGGGGGGGGTTCGGGAGGGTGGGGGATTTAATTTAAAGGGTCGGGGTGGGTTTTAGGGGGTTTTAGTGTGCCGGCTCACGATTTTCACGATACTTTACACACCCAAACGGCAACAATACGATTCCCTCCCCCTCCCAGCCGAAATCGATCGTTAAGACGATCGAGGACACGATTCACATCTCTACTCAGCGCATCAAATCTCCATTTTAAAGGGGCAATATCGGCGCCAAAAATTAAAAAATGTTTTGCTGGGAAATTGAGTATGCCTTTTTATTCTGATACATCGATGAATGACCAAATAAATTATGGGAAAGAAAACCTCCATGAAATGTCAATAATATTACTAAATAGCTTACCTCTCACACTGACGTGCAGAATGTAGTCTCTGCTTCTATGTTATTCAGCGCGTCAAATCCACCATTTTAAAGGGGCAATTTTGGCGCCAAAACTAAAAAATGTTTAACAATACTACTTGTAACAAGGATTTCTTTGGACATGCAATGATCCTTTTTTTTAATTCTACAAAAAAACCTTATATAATTATTGAAAAAAAGAAAATGAAAAGATTTCTATTTTAATTCATGGGGCGTTACTGCATATGTCAATGGGCGTTGCTCCTATGTCAATCAATCATGTGGGTGTGTTTTTCTATTTTAATTCAACGGGTATTACTACATATGTCAATCACTCTTGTGGGTGTGTTTTCTCATGCACTTGTGTTTCATCGATTGGAATTTACTCATATAGTCCAGTTATGAGCTATACTTATTCAGTGCATATTAAATTAATAAATAAATATTAACAACGGAATAATACATAACCAAATGGTAAAAAATAAATATCACAAAAATATTAACACTATAAAGAATATTGCCAATCAAACAATTCATGATCTAAGAATACAGATTTCAACAAAGCCACTGTGGTTATTTAAAATTGGTTTGATTACTATTAAATGTATCTTAAAAATTATCTAAAAAATCCTTAATTAAATACAGTCCATAAAATGTTTTTGGTTAAAAAAAATTTTTGATCAATAACCTATAGAGCTTATTCAAATTAATAAAATTGAATAAAAATTGTTACAACCATTTAATTGCCATATGTAAAAAATCTTTGTACTGTCTTATTATGTATAAACAATTTATAAAACAATGAGTAAAATAGAAACACAGAAAATGCTGTTGACATGCACAAACAGAATCCCATAAATTATACCTATCAGTTACATTATCATAAAAATACAGACTAGAGAAATACAGAAAGATCAGTTTCCATGTTCAAACCATTAGGTGTCATTGTATTAAACATATATGTATTTCTGTTCGATTTGTAATAATAACTTATCCAAATTTCCTCCTCTCCAACTAAGACTCGGTTTCTGTATCACACAGAATCTGTATTGCTCAAATTTATGATCAAATTCCAGAGAGTGATCTACTAAGGGTTTCGACCTTACACTTCTTTTAATACTACTCTTGTGTTCCAATATCCGCTTGTTAAATTCCCTGATCGTTTTTCCAATGTAATATTTATCACACGGACAAATAGCTGCATAAATAACTCCTCTGCTTTTGCAATTTGTGAAAGTTTTTAATTTAAAATCTATATTTCGTCCAGGTATATGTAGGACATCTGTCTTCAAATTGACTCTGCAGACTGAGCAGTTGCCAAATGGGCGATGGCCAGGAGGTCTCATCAATAGCTGTTTTACTTGGTAACGCTGAAGGAGCCAATAAATCTTTTAAATTCTTATCTCTCTTATTAGCTATCATTAAACTCTTATCTTTAAATGCAGGTAACACTTGTATTATTGGCCAGAATTTCCTGAGGACAGTAGTGATGTTGTAAGACATGTCAGTGAAGGTAATGGGACAAACTAGAACATCCTTAGCTTTTGCTTCTCTATTTTTCTTTTTCAAAAGTTCATAAGAACATAAGAAAATGCCATACTGGGTCAGACCAAGGGTCCATCAAGCCCATCATCCTGTTTCCAACAGTGGCCAATCCAGGCCATAAGAACCTGGCAAGTACCCAAAAACTAAGTCTATTCCATGTAACCATTGCTAATGGCAGAATGATTCTGTTTCTGTGCTTTATTTAAACCGTCCTGAATATGTCGCAAAGGGTATCCTTTCTCTAAAAATCTCTGTTTCATTTGAATTGATCTCTCCTCAAAAAGAACATCCGTGGTGCAGAGTTGTCTCAATCTTAGGAATTGTGAATAAGGGAGAATTCTAAGTAGAGATTTATTATGACTACTTGTATAGTGCAGCAATTTATTAGTGTCGGTGGGTTTTCTATATATGTCTGTAAAACATTTTCCATCAGTTAATGTAATCTGGATATCTAAGAATGGGATTGATGACACACTGTGATTCATGGTAAATTTAAGATTGGCGTCTAATAAGTTTAACCAATTAAAAAACCTTACTAACTTCTCCATATTTCCTTTCCAAATCAAAAAAACATCATCAATGAACCTCCTCCAAAGTAGTATGTTACTTTGAAATTCATGAGAACCCAAATGTTTTTTTCAAATTGAGATACATAGAGGTTCGCAACCGAGGAAGCCATCTTGGAACCCATCGCAACTCCTTTAATTTGCTGGTAAATACTGTTGTTAGGGGTGTGCATTCGTTTTGAACTTAAATGGAAAACGCAACTTTTTTTTTTTTTTAACTTAAAAAAAAGATGAGGCGTAAATGATCGGATTTCCAACTTATTCAACATAGCTATGTTGAATACGTTGGAAATCGCGATTGTTGATCTAAATAAAAATTTAAACCCCACACCCTCCTTAATCCCCCCCCCCCCCAAGACTTACCAAAACTCCCCATGCTGGCCAAAAGTTCCGTGAGGGTCCGGGAGCGGACGCGTGGGGAATCACGTGACGTCCGCGTCACTCCGATGTGACGCCGACGTCACGTGGTCCATCGCGGTTCCGCTCCCGGACCCCTCGTTGGGCCCAAACGGCACTTTTGGCCAGCTTGGGGGGGCCTCCTGACCCCTCCAAGCTGGCCAAAAGTGCCTTTTGGGCCCAACGAGGGATCCGGGAGCGGAACCGCGGGGAATCACGTGACGCCGCGTCACGTCGAAGTGATGCGGCGTCACGTGATTCCCCTCGGTTCCGCTCCCGGAACCCTCGTTGGGCCCAAAAGGCACTTTTGGCCAGCTTGGGGGGGCCTCCTGACCCCTCCAAGCTGGCCAAAAGTGCCTTTTGGGCCCAACGAGGGGTCCGGGAGTGGAACCGCGGGGAATCACGTGACGCCGCGTCACGTCGAAGTGACGCGGCGTCACATGATTCCCCTCGGTTCCGCTCCCGGAACCCTCGTTGGGCTCAAAAGGCACTTTTGGCCAGCTTGGGGGGGCCTCCTGACCCCCCCAAGCTGGCCAAAAGTGCCTTTTGAGCCCAACAAGGGGTCCAGGAGCGAACCCGAGGGGAATCACGTGACGCCGACGTCACGTGCTCCTTGCAAAGGAGTTCAGGGATGGCGTCCTGACCCCGCTGGACCACCAGGGAGTTTTGGTAAGTCTTGGGGGGGGGGGGATTAAGGCGGGTGAGGGGTTTAAATTTTTATTTGAATATATGGACATAGACTCAACTTATGGAATTCTCCATAAGTCCATATTGACCGCAAATGGGACCCCCATTCGGCTTATGGACTTATGAACATAAACTTTTGCTCTGCACATCCCTAACTGTTGTTAAAAATAAAGAAGTTTTTTGTGATAGCTATTATTGCCAATTCAATCAAAAATTCAGTTGGAATACGTCTGTGCATTGTTCGTATCTCAAAAATTTGTGTCAAACTCTCTATTGCTGCTGTTTCTGGTATATTTGTGTAAAGTGATTCGATATCCATTGTCACCATAACTATATCTTCATTCAAATCACCTGAATCATTAAACTCTTCCAATGTGAGAATAAAATCCGAAGAGTCACGGATGTATGAAGGTGTTTCTAAAACTCGTGTCTTAAGAAATGTATCAAGAAACGATTAAATAGGTTCTAACAATGAACCAATCGCTGAGACTATGGATCTGCCTGGAGGGTTAGTCAAAGATTTGTGTACTTTGGGTAATGTATATAGAGTTGGCAGGATTGGATTCTCCACCTTCAAGAAACATAATTCTTTGTTCGTGAGAAAACCCCTTTCACTTGCATTTTTCAACAAAGCATCAATCTCTTCTTTAATAGATATAGTGGGATTTTTCTCTAATTTGAGATAAAAGGATTTGTCGGAGAGTTGTCGTTCTATTTCTTTGATGTAATTACCCATGTCTTGAAGAACTATGGAGCCCCCTTTGTCTGCTGCTTTAATGACAATAGATTTATCATTTTTCAATCCATTCATTGCCTCTCTTTCTCTTTTTGTGATATTGAAAAACTTTTTGTCATTTCCAATATTCTCAATATGACTAATTTCTTCTAAAATGAGCGTTTCAAAAGTCTGTATGACTGGATTTGAAACTCCTGGTGGTATCCAATTACTGGGTTTCTTAACGATGGAGAGGTCAATGTGTTCAGCTGCTTTATTATCAAAAAAATCTATGATCTTTAACTTGCGAATAAACTTGAAAAGTGAAATATACAGACCATTCATATATATTATATATTTTGCGGGCATTTTTGTGATCAAGGGCTTTTTGGGCTAAATTTATAATGTTTTTTAGGGACGATTGCGTTTTTCAGCGAGCAATGACTTAATGCCATTTTTTGTGGTTTTATTAAATATTATTTTGTTTTAAATTTCTTAAAGAATAGTGGTATCTATATTACAAATTAACCATTAGCCTATGAGCAAATTGTTATTTTAAATCGTTTTATTGCCACTTGTTGATTTTTGACAGAATTACACCAGATGTGAATGTAAAAAATGTTTTCAAGCTGTCTTATGTACTTTTTCAGTTGTCTTATGTATTGCTGACAATCAATGATTGCATGTTGGGAAGGAATTGTACCACTGAGTGTTATTTGCAGCTGTGAAGTATTGAAGGTAAAGCAATTTCTCTTCATATGAGTCACATATTTGATATGACCATTTAAGTAAGCATGAGGTATCATATGTAAGAAGTTTATTTTTTGGTATATTTGGTATTATATTAATTCTGTCATCATTTTAAAGTTTTTTAAAAAAATTTTAAGTTTGATCAATATCTTAGATCTTAGTGAAAATTAAAAAAGGTTTTTAATTTTTATTAAAGACTTTTTAATATTTATGAGATCTTAATGATGTTGTTAATTACAAATTTTGATTTGTTGTTATTGATATTGATTTCTGTTTGGTTTGCTTGTAGCCCCTGGGGCAGCGGCTTTGTGAGCCGCGAAACTCGGCCGGAGTCGGGCAAGTTTTTAAATATACATCTCTGATATAATAAACCTTGGAAAAGTCTCAGGCATTTATTCTTGTGTTTTTCCTGACGGCTATCATAGATCACCTACCTCTGTGTTTTCTTGGACCTTTGCTAGTACTAGTGCTACCGGAAAGAGTAGTCTGCCAGTCCCTAGGAAAAAAACTGCGATTTTTTTGAGACGAAAGAGGATGTAGAAGTGCAAGGTTACTTGTTGCAAGGGAAGGAACGAGCTAAATGTGAGGAAAAGGTGAAATTCTTAGATGAAAGAATGGTGCTACAGAAAGTCTTGGATGATGATGATGAATCAGATATTGATGAGGAGGAGGATGTTGATGATCAGGGGTTCTTGGCTAGTAAACATTCTGAGGAGGAGGAGGAGAACACCAGCAATGACAATGTTAGTCAGATTGTAAAAACACTAATGAGAATGACTAGTACTGCTACTAGTGAGATTGCAAAACAAACAACTACTGCCAGTGCCAGCAGTATTGATGATATCCTGTCCCCTACACCATTTGAACATCTGCACATGACTAAAACTACTACTACTACTACTACTATTTCTACTACTAGTATGAAAATGACAACAAGTATCCAGCCTTGCATTCATGAATTATGATCATCCTCTCAGTCTCCAACTCCATCCTGCTCAAGTACTAGTATCAGTTGCTCCCCTACCCCTTCCATGACACATCAAATTATTAGTCATGCCAAGTTTAATGAACTGGCTGCCATGTCACAAGCAAACGTATCAGCTGTTGGCAGAAGAGTAACTACTGAGTCCTACCTGCAAGAGAATGTTTCAGAAATGCATGTTAAGAGTTTTCTGTCTGAGACAATGGACTCAGATCCCTTGAGATATTGGGCACAGAAAGCTTCAATGTGGCCTGACCTTGCAATAGTAGCACAGCACTTTCTTTTCTGCCCGCCAACCAGTGTGCAAAGTGAAAGAGTATTTTCAATGACAGAGAACATAGTGAGTCCACACCATGCACATTTGCCTCCAGACTTAGTAGAGCAATTGGTTTTCATCAAAATGAACTTTCCACTGCTTGGGTATCCGGACTTTCCCTGTGACTGGGAGGAGTGAGCCTCTTGCTGAAGCCCGAGATCCAAGGTCAAGTGCTGGAAGAGAGGCTTGGCTCTATGCATCTGTGCTCCCCACATCGCTCGCTGGGGCGCCCAGCAGTGCCGCTACCACTTCACTGCCGCAGCTGTCTCTTGTGGCCCCCAGGAGAAGCCAGTTCGGGAGTCACAAGACATCACTCCGTCCTGCTGCATCCCCAACACAGGCTTCTCACTCCCAGGCTCCTTTCCCCCAGTGTCCACCTCCGAGGCACACAAGTCCTCGCTGGTTTCCTCTGCCTCAGCATCCATCTCCGATGACATGATTGTGTGAATGAAGTATGAAAGAATTTCAGGCCAATGCACAGAGAGGTTGCTAGCTAGTGGCTACTAATGTGATATTAGCTACTACTAGTAGTAGCTAGCTATGCCTGTTATATCCCACTACTGTAACAATACATTGATTTATAAAAATATATACACACCCTCGAGTGTGTGTGTGTAGCTGTGTACTGGTAATATATGCAGATTGCAGAATAGATACACTTTGACCCCAGAAGTTTACATTTATTTATTTTATTTATTTAACAGCTTTTAATATACCGGCGTTCGTGTGGCACATCACGCCGGTTCACAATGAACTTGAGACAGGATGGAAATACAAAAAACAGGGAGCGGGGGGAGGGAGCAGGCATGAGAAAAGGGAGCGGTGGGAGGGTGGGATAGACAGCGAGGAAGAAGAGAGAGCAGCAAAGAAGGTAGAGAGGAGTAACCAAAACTGTGTCCTAGGAGCCCATTTAAAGCAGAGAATGTATTTTAATGCCTGTAATTCTGCCAGTTCCAGTATTGTTATTCATAGAAATACTACTAATAGCAAAGTACTAACAGACTACAGTAACTAACTAACTACTACTAGTACTAGGACTAAGAAATCAGAATCATGTGGAACAAACAAAAGACCTTAAGAAATCATAATAAAAAAAGAAAACTGAGCACCCAGCAGTTGTACATTTCTGAAGGATTTTTTTTTTCATGATTCTGCTTTCTTCTTACTCCTACTTTAGTATCACAAGCATTACATTTTCTGCTTCAAATGGCTGTCTTGGTCATGCAACAATTTTTGGCATTGACGTGTGAGTCGTTGCAGTAGCTTGAGTGCTGCACACTGCACAATATTGCATTGGCCAGGTTGAAAGATGTGTGAATGGTCAGTAGCCATGGTTGAAGCCTTGATGTTGGCGCTACTGCTCACAAGAATACAACTTGTGCTAATTCAACCAGACTGAATGTTTTATGGAAGTGTATGACTGACTGAGTGCCATACTAGTACAAAAACACTGAAATTTGTTGTATTATAATACGACGTACATCGTACATGTCTGCTCTCTGTAATTTAGTAGTACCATACTATTTAATTTTGGAATAATTAATTATTATTAGTTAAATAACTCAGAAATAATATATAAAAAAGAACAAACATTTTCAATAACAAATATATAATTTATTTTTACAAATTTAACTAAAATAAAAAAAATATATATTTTTTTATTTTCTATAAAAAAAAAATGAGTGGAGGAGCCCAGGCCAAGGTGAAATATGATGCCTTGACTTCATGATGTTGCAGCAGAGTCAGACTCATCATCATGTGGAGAGGAGAGTGCCGACCCCGAAGGAGCCTGCTCTGGAACAGAGGGAACTGGCATCTCTTCCACATGAGGCATCTCGTGAAATAAAATAAATCAATCTACATAGATTAGAGATAGTACATAATTTGAAGGATTAGAAGGAGAAATAAAGGAGTCATTCTCAGGTTAGACAGAATATGGTGGTAGGAGGTACACTACAAACAAATCTCTTCTTCTCTTTCTCCTTCCATTCCTTAGTTTACTCTCGTACTCACTCAGTGTCATTTATAATATATACAAATAAATAAATAAATAAATACATCCCCAGCCACTATAACTGACTGATATAAAAAAATTATTTTGTTTTTCAGCCTCAGATATTCTACTGGCCCAGATATATTATTACCTCGACCACTAGTTGTCGCTGGTGCCTCCATCCTCCTCTGGTGACAGCTCTGCCTCCTGCTAGGCCCAGGAAGCCCCGCCTCGTCCCTGCCGGGATGTGGTTCTGTACAAGACAGATCAAAATTCAGAGAACAACAGTTAAAATTTAAAAAACAAGAATGAGATCAGACACAAGGATTCATTCATTGTTATAGTAAACAAACATAATTAAACACAAATTCCATTACAATTAATTGAATAATATTTGTGTATTTGTGTAGTATTCTGAAAACAACCTACCAGGCAAGGGACGGAACAATGTTCGGCAGACCACCTCGAGCCACCTTCCCTCATGCAGTCGCTAATGGCGACCTGAGAATTAGAGGAATATACAGGAAAAAGAATAACATTGATTAATTATTACAACATGCCCAAGTTTTACCTTGACCTACTAGATTATTTTTTATGCAACATAGAAAAGTTAGTAATAACAAAATACTATTTAATTTATATTTCAATGTGGCATTCAAAATCCTAAATACCACCATTTCAAAACGATAAATAGAAATATCAATAATATACCACAGATAATTTTCTTTCCTTTGTAGTCTAGTTATTAGTAAGTATTAGTAATAGTATAGTATAGGGTAAGGGTGGTACACTAATAGCTAGCTAGCTACTAGTATTTCTGTTCTTTTAAAATATATTTATTTAAAATTATAACTGTTATTAGTTATAGTAGTTATTACTTTATAATTATATAACTCACTCTATGCTACTAGCTACTGCAGCTAGTACTACTATCATACTCTTCAATTTTCAATTACAAAATATACATAATTAATTAATATGACCAACATTATTATCTCTCACCTTTCTTCTTGAGGTCTTCAACCTCACGAGGGTAGGAGGCCCGCCAGCAAAACTCCTCCTGGAGAGAGGCCCAGGCAGCAGTCTCCCTTTCTATTTTAGGCCTGCTGCCTGGGGGGTGTAAAGGTTCCTCTCATCCAGGAGGATTAGCCGAGGCAGGAGGTCCACATCAGGGGCTTCCTGGACCTGTCTTTTTTGGCAGCTGCCACCTTGGAGGAGGACGGTGGGGAGGAATCAGACTCATTGTAACCGTCTCTTTTTTAGTCAGTAAGGAGGCCCAGACAACTGATCCGTAAAGATAGACTTTTATTGCCAGCAAGATGCAGCTAAGACAAAGGCTTAGTACAACTGCATGCCCCTCCCCTTCAGGAGCAGACTCTTATGCACTTTACAGTTCTTATCTTTTACACATGCGTTCTAAGCATTGCTGAGCAAGCATATTCCGGCTGAAGGGGCTACTGACCCCCTCCCTAGACACCCTGGAACTTTCGTGAAACTTCTCCCATGTTCTGCAGGAGAGGCTGCTGGGACTTGCAGTTCTGGAAAGGAATTTGCGAGTCTGCAGTAATACAGCCCATCACATAATACATCCATTGTTCTAATCTAGGTTACAGCAGTGAAAGCTTATCAGAGAATAAGAACAGCGAAGGCAAAAAAATGAAAATGTGCAATGTGCTGACAGAGAGTTTCTCAATGTCCTAATTACAGCTGTATTGCAGACTGTAAGTAAACCCGTCATGAAGCAGGGAATTCTGGTACATGAAGTCCTTTGTCAGGTTGAAGCCTTCAGACTCCTTCATTCCCCCCTTTGATACTTATCATTCTCTATGAAAAGTATCACACCATCACAACGCAACTGTGGAGCTGAAAGAAACAGAAACAAGAAAAATTAGCAATTTGAGTTCTCAGGGGGCCCTAATTTCCCAAACAGTCCGATGGTTTCTTCACGGGTTTGAGACGGATGGGCCCTAATGGCTCCACCCCCCTTTGTAGCCCGAACTTGTCATGTATGGGAAGATGGCCCAGGATAAAACATGAGGATGGTTAAACAGGTTCTATAGGCTCAGAGGAATACATGTACAGTGACAGGAGCTGCGTGGCTGTTTTGCGTTCAGCAATGTCCTTCATCACCCGACGAAGGCGGTTTGAGCAAGAAAGGAATAATTCAGGGTCCTAAAAGACAAAACAGAATTAAACTGGCTGGGATAACAAACAAGCTCTTAAATCCACCGATCATGGAAAACCAACCACGGAATCCATTGGTTCAGTCCCAAGCACTATTCCATTGCTGGACAGGGACGTGTGCCATCTTGACCATGCGATCAGTGATGTCTTGGATAACCTTGTTTTGGTCATCTACCTGTAAACAACAATTGGAGAGGTTAAATGTTCCACAAACCCTCCTTCCTGGGCCAGAGGGTAATCTAAAACCAATCTATTCTGGTACACTGCAGTCATAATTTTGGTATTTTGTTTTGCCCAGAGTTTAAGAGCGAAAGCAGTCGTTGGTGATGAGCTCCAGGACTGCCTGAAGCCTGATTGTTCAGTTGTTTTCCCTCTATAATGCTCCATGCACTTGAATTGTAAGAAAGGCATATTTAGAGTCTGTATAGATATTTACAGTTTTCCTTCTGCCAACTGCAGAGCTCGAGTAAGGGCAATTAGTTCAGCTTTTTGTGCAGACGTTCCTGGGGGAAGAGGTTGAGCCTCAATGATTTCATCTTCGGATACAACAGCATATCCAGCAGAACGTATCTCATGAATGATTTGGCTGCTCCCATCAGTGAATAAAGTCCAAGCTCCTTGCCAGGAGTGATCCCTCAGGTCTGGTCTACTGGAATGTATTGTAGTCATGACTTCTTCACAATCATGGGCAACTGGTTCAGGTGCCGGCATAAGAGTGGCCGGGTTCAAGTTTTTGCTGTCCTGTATTTGAATTTCAGGTGTTTCACACAGTAAGGCTTAATACTTGACGAGACGTGAATTAGTCATCCATTTTGGTCCATGAGTCTCTAGTAATCCTTGAATAGTATGAGGAGTTGTTACTTGTAAAGTCTGTCCAAATGTTAGCTTAACAGCTTCGGGTATCAGTAAGCATGCAGCAGCAATGCTTTGAAGGCAACCAGGCCATCCTTTTGCAACATTGTCCATTCCTTTTGACAGATATGCAACAGGTCGTTCCTATGATTCAAAAGTTTGAGTCAATACCCCAATGGCCATTCCTTTCTTTTCATCGACGTATAGATGAAATGGTTTCATTACATCTGGCAACCCTAGAGCAGGGGGTTCAATCAAGGCGTCTTTCAGTTGATGTAAGCTTGCTAGCTCGTGTCCTTCTCATTGAAAAGTTTGAGACTCTGATTCTTTACCCCGCAACTTGTCGTACAGGGGTTGGGCAATAACTGCATAGTTAGCAATCCACAGTCTATAGTATCCCGTAGCTCCGAGGAACGCTCGGAGCTCTTTCTTGCAAGTGGGTACAGGTTGACCTCGTATTGAACTAGTACGAGAGATTCCAAGACAACGAGTGCCTTCACGGATTTGGAAGCCCAAATATTCCACTTCCAATTCACAAATGTGCGCCTTCTTTTTACTTGCACAGTATCCTTTAGAGTACAACGTCTTTAGCAAGTGGAGGGTGGCTACTGCACATTCAAGATACGTTTCTCGAAACAACAGAAGGTCGTCCACATACTGTATCACTGGCCCATACATGACTTGGTACATCTTCAAGTCTTTTGCCAGTTGCTCACCAAACAACGTAGGTGAGTGCTTGAACCCTTGAGGCAAGCGAGTCCATGTGTACTGCTGCTTTACTCCAGTGTGCGCATTTTCCCATGTGAAGGCAAAAATCTTCTGACATTCCTCCGCTACTGGGACGGAGAAGAAGGCATCTTTGAGATCAATGACACTGTACCACTTTGATGCAGGGGAAACTTGAGCCAAGATTGAGTATGGATTTGGTACGAGGGCTACTAGATCTGCTACTTGATTGTTTATTCTCCTCAAATCTTGTACTGGCCGATAATCATTAGATCCAGGTTTCTTTACGGGTAACAAAGGGGTGTTCCAAGCAGATCGGATTCGCCGGAGAATGCCCAAATCATACAGTCTCTGCAGATGTATCTGGATTCCTTGCCTGGCCATATATGGAATGGGGTATTGAGGTTGATTGATCACCTGTGCATTCTGTTTCATCTCTATCCATATGGGGGTAGCGTCGATAGCTATTCCTCCCGGGTTCTGTTCGGACCATACTTGGGGTACACTATCCATCAGTTGTCTTCGTTTTTCGTTGAGGGGGGTGTTGTTTTCATATCGATGTTCGATGGTTCGTTCGACTATGGGAAGATGTAGTCTCCATTCTTCTTGGAGGGGACAGATGAGTATCACTGGATGGTCCCCGAAGGAGGCTTTAACTTCCCCTGTTGGTTGAAATCTCAATGTGGTCTGAGGCTTACACAGCAGGTCCCATCCGATAAGGGATACCATGGTCCCGCCTACTTGTATAGTTCATTCTTTCTGCAGAGGGGCAGTGAGTACCTGACCTGAGGCACCCACTATAGAAACAGTCTCTTTTGTCGGGGGGGCCGATTGGTGCAGTCATGACAGATCGTTGGCCTCTGAGTCCAACAGGCCCCTGATTTTTGTTGTGTTACCTCGTGGATCTCCACCAGAAGGTCAGTGGGGATTCTTCCCTCCCGGTCTCTTCAGGTTGTATGCTCCTTGTCGCCTCCCCCACCATCTGCCAGTGGGGGTTGTCCGATCTCCTTCCTCCTCGGCCCCTTTGTGTCGGTGCAGGTCCATTTTTGTCATTAGTATTCACTGCAGGGCTCCCGTATTTCTTTTGCCATTCCTCACAGTCTCTCTTCCAATGGCCTTCATTTTTGCAGTACGCACACTGATTCTTTCCCAAAGGGGGGCCTTGTTCCCCCTCCTCTTCGCGGTCTGCCATTGTCTTGGCTCCTTCCCGTCCGAGTGTCCTCGAGAGCGGCGGCTAACAGTCACTTTCTCCTTCATGTCTCTACTTGCTTCTCTCTTTTCTCTTCCACTTCTCTATTTCCACATACTTGGTCTGCTATAGCTTTTAACTGGCTGAGGCTCATGCCCTCAAAGCCTTCGGCCTTCTGCAGCTTCTTTCGGATGTCGGGTCTCTATTATTAAGTTCCTGGTTGCAGGGACGGGCCCTTTTCTTCTCTTCCTGATCCCTGTTCCCATACATCTCAAAATACGATGAAAAGATCACAGTCCATCTGGAAATTGAATAGGTGACCTGCGCCTGGAGGCAAATCAGTTCTGACGAGGCTGAGAAGCTGCAAAACATTGCTTCCTTCATACTTGTAAGTTTGGCATTGGGTTAATTCAATAAAGTCAACCTGGATCTGCAGGCTTTAGGTGTGCAGGAGTGATGATCAAACCCTTGGAAGCCTTGTACCAATTACATTGCAAACACTAAGAACATATGGTAATAGCCAGAGCCCAGCCCCCACCAGTGGTAAAAGAACATAATTGCAATATATATATATATATATGTGTGTGTGTGTGGGCCACTACTTTATCATTTGGGCCGACTCATATTTGCTCTTGTTCCTAATCTTTCATAGTGGCCCCTTCTCTTGCCCACAACTTCCAATAATCCTTATCTTGCGCCTGCCACTGAATCAAAATTTTTAATATTAAGTCTTTGTTTTCTCTGTGTTTTGTTTTTTTTTTTACAAACGGCATCCTGTAATTCCCACAGTCAGAACTGCAGCTGTCCTATCTTGCCGCTTGCTATGCCCTGCATATTTAACAAAGCTTTAACAAAGGTCCCATTCTTAATCATTTCTACTCTAATTTTCCCAGAGACAGCTTCAAAATAAACTGCATGCGTTCCAATGTAACTTTTAAATAACAGATAATATATAGGAGACAAGTAAGAACAATAATTAACATGGTATTAGAGAATAGAAAGATAAGCATAGGGAGGACACTGGGATAGAAGATATGAGAAAACTAAAAACTTCTGATTAACAACGCCAGCATTGAAACGCACAGCCATATTGAATGCCTACGCACTACGTACTGACACGCAGTGGGACGCACCACCATTCCACAATTACATTTTTGTATTGTAACAATGAATTTGCTGCTATAAAATGTCTTAAAAATAGCCTGCATCATAAGGCACTAAATGATTTGTAAGGGACCCTTGGTTCTGGTATTTCTTTGCAAGTAGCAATCCTTTGTCAGATTACAGACAGTTTTAGCAAGGACCTTGGAGAATAAATTTAATCAGCAGAAACTCTGAGCTAAAAAAAACTTCAACTTCTGTGAAACAGCCTATAAATGCTAAGGAATAACATACCACAATTCTATCTTTATTCACATACGCACACCATCAACAAACTTTCAATAATGCTTGCTCTGTTTAAACAAACAAAAATGTTTTTCTTTCCCTTTGTCTTCATTCACCCAGGCTGGCTCAACCCCTTTTTTTTTTTTTTTTTCTCTTCTCTCTCTGGCTCGATCCCCTCCTCTCTCCTGTAATTATCTCTGCCGTTAACCCTTAACTGCCATCAAGTTCTAAACTTCAACACCAGTAAATGCATTCTCCAGTAATCAAATCAGTATTTTAACTTAACACTGTAAATTAATTTGTTGTATAGTAGTCTTGTGCAGCATCTGTAAACCAAAAATCTTTTCTTATTAGGGTTTAAACAATTAAAAACAATTAAAAAATCCCTGGTACATGTGCTTGCAATTCACAGATAGCAGTTACATACATTACAATCCTTAATTAATAATGGGGACTTCCAGTTCCCCATTTTGTGCGCCTGAGCCACCATTACGAGGGCGGCTCCCTCCACTAACTTCTTCGCCCATGACGGAGGATCTACAATGACTGCAATCCATGCAGTTATGTACGGTATATCTTCAGGGCAACCCGGATTCCCTTCTCGTATAACTATATTCTGGACCCTTGTGGCCGTTTGGAAATCGAAAGTTCCTACCGGAGGCCAATTTACACACAAACTGGGCCACCTATGGGTACATCGTTGAATCATTCCGGGTTTCGTACATTTTCGTCTGTCGAACACTTCACTATAGTGCTTCGTCATGGCTTTTAGCGGAGTTGAATAGCCCCCTCCCATTAGGATATAATCACAGACAAAGGAGGGAAGGGAAGACGGATAGGTAAGGGGTCCGTACCCGCCAGACACAAAAGGGTCACAATCGCCCCGACTAGGACGCGGTCAGCCCGGCCTAGAACTGCGAGGCCATTCATTCTCTTTCACACAACAAGAAACCTTTTCCCGCTATTGTACACTTCACTTATAATTTTTTTTTTCTCTTATGCGCGTGGCCTTCGGAACAGAATTCCTACTGAAACACTGCGCGGGGTGTGATCAAAGCCCCCTCGGTCCGCTCGGGGATGGACTGGTTACTCTTTATCTATTCTTCACTTCTTCTACTGTTCCCATAATACTCGCCTGCAGGGGTCTTCCGATCGTCATGAAAGCCTTCCCGGATCACCAGCCCAAAGGTCTCAGAGGATCTCCGTGGAATGACCCCCTCAGATACCTGATCACTGAACTCAGCGGTGGCCACTCACCAGGTAAATCTGGGGGATCGCTCCGCCACAAAATCCCCTGGACCAACTGGGGGGCTAAAATAGTGTCCCCGGTACCTCCTGGCTGAGGCTCGCCAAATGTAACCGTCTCTTTTTTAGTCAGTAAGGAGGCCCAGACAACTGATCCGTAAAGATAGACTTTTATTGCCAGCAAGATGCAGCTAAGACAAAGGCTTAGTACAACTGCATGCCCCTCCCCTTCAGGAGCAGACTCTTATGCACTTTACAGTTCTTATCTTTTACACATGCGTTCTAAGCATTGCTGAGCAAGCATATTCCGGCTGAAGGGGCTACTGACCCCCTCCCTAGACACCCTGGAACTTTCGTGAAACTTCTCCCATGTTCTGCAGGAGAGGCTGCTGGGACTTGCAGTTCTGGAAAGGAATTTGCGAGTCTGCAGTAATACAGCCCATCACATAATACATCCATTGTTCTAATCTAGGTTACAGCAGTGAAAGCTTATCAGAGAATAAGAACAGCGAAGCCAAAAAAATGAAAATGTGCAATGTGCTGACAGAGAGTTTCTCAATGTCCTAATTACAGCTGTATTGCAGACTGTAAGTAAACCCGTCATGAAGCAGGGAATTCTGGTACATGAAGTCCTTTGTCAGGTTGAAGCCTTCAGACTCCTTCATCATCATCCCTTTCACGTTCCATCCTACCATGAGAAAATAGAAAAGAAGATGAAAAAATAGTATGTGCTTTAGGACAGCTGTTTATTCAGAAGCTCACAGACTAATGCAGGGAGGGAGCTGACTCACCCTTCACCATTCTCCCATCTCCCCCCCCCCCCCCTCACCCACACACCATTCACTGGCTGGGACATGGGGGAGGGAGGAGTGAGAGGCCAGGCAGCTTCCCCCCCCCCCCCCCCCCCATCTGTGAAGGAAAGCTGTCTGTCCAGAAGCCAGCCTCACACTAGTAATGCAGGGAGGGAGCTGCCTCACCCTTCACCATCCTCCCCCCCCCCTCCCCCCTCACTGGTGACACTGACAATCTCTGCTGTGTTAAACTTTTTTTTTCACTAAACTAGCATAAAATAAAATGAAGTACTTTGTGGGTTAAACTTTTAATTTCCCCTAATGTAACTTCATTTAATATTATTTTTATATTATTTTTATTTTATGCTACTTTACCAAAAAAAAAAGTGCATTAACTATAACTAACTATATAACTAAACTAACTAACGGGCCGATACAGTAAAGCACGGCGGTTTTTAACCCGCTTTGAAAGCACGTTTTGAGCGCGTAAGACGGAGGCACGATTCAGTATCGGCTTTTACCCGTCCTTAGCGCTTGCCGAAAAAGATGCGTATCCATTTCCGCCAACCGCATGTATATGATATGTTAATGATCGGATTAGCTATTCCCCCCGATAGTGTAACACGCGCCCAAATTATCATTTTTTTAACCAGCTTATTTACCGCGTCTTTAACCTCTATATTTACCGCCTACCCTGACCCTGGCGTTAGTGTGGTGTTCAGATGGAATACAGGCAAAATCAACCAAACAGAAGTGAAGCACATGGGATAAAAAGGAAAAATCATAGGGATGTGCATCCGTTTTCCACGGATTTGTAATCCGCAACTTATTTTTTGCTATCTGTTAAATACGTGGGGAGGCGAAACGCATCGCGACCCCCCACGTATAAAACAGATATCCGTTTTATTCGGCCTCCTAAATAAACATTTAAACCCCCCACCCTCCTGACCCCCCAAGACTTACCAAAGCTCCCTGGTGGTCCAGCGGGGAGTCAGGAAGCCATCCCTGCACTCTTTTGCGGTTTCCTCACGGCGCCGATAGCCTGTGTCACTGGGGCTGCCGGTGCCATTGGTCAACCCCTGTCACAAGGTCACCGGTGCCATCTTGTGCTCCTACCACGTGACAGGTAAGTCATGTGGCAGGAGGTCGCTCCGGGACCCTCGTTGGACCCAACCGGAACTTTTTGCCAGCTTGGGGGGGGCCTCCTGACCCCCACAAGACTTGCCAAAAGTCCAGCGGGGGTCCGGGAGCGGAGGTGCAGTGGAGCACGTGACGCCGGAGCGGAGGAGCACGTGACGCCGGAGTGGAGTGACGCCGGCGTCACGTGCTCCTCCGCGCCTCCGCTCCCAGACCCCCGTTGGACCCAACCGGAACTTTTGGCCAGCTTGGGGGGGCCTCCTGACCCCCACAAGACTTGCCAAAAGTCCAGCGGGGGTCCGGGAGCGGAGGCGCGGAGGAGCACGTGACGCCGGAGCGGAGGAGCACATGACGCCAGAGCGGAGGAGCACAGTGACGCCGGCGTCACTCCGCTCCTCCGCGGCAACTTATGGAGCACGTGACGCCGGAGCGGAGTGACGCCAGCGTCACGTGCTCCTCCGCGCCTCCGCTCCCGGACCCCCGCTGGACTTTTGGCAAGTCTTGTGGGGGTCAGGAGGCCCCCCAAGCTGGCCAAAAGTTCCGGTTGGGTCCAACGGGGGTCCGGGAGCGGAGGTGCGGAGGAGCACGTGACGCCGGCGTCACTCCGCTCCGGCGTCACGTGCTCCTCCGCTCTGGCGTCACGTGCTCCACCGCGCCTCCGCTCCCGGACCCCCGCTGGACTTTTGGCAAGTCTTGTGGGGGTCAGGAGGCCCCCCCAAGCTGGCCAAAAGTTCCGGTTGGGTCCAACGAGGGTCCCGGAGCGACCTCCTGCCACATGACCTACCTGTCACGTGGTAGGAGCACAAGATGGCGCCGGTGACCATGTGACGAGGGCTGACCAATGGCACCGGCAGCCCCTGTGACACAGGCTATTGGCGCCGTGAGGAAATCGCAAACGAGTGCAGGGATGGCTTCCTGACTCCCCGCTAGACCACCAGGGAGTTTTGGTAAGTCTGGGAGGGGGGGGGGGTTACATTTTTATTTAGGGGACCGGGAAACGTATTGATGGATCGGCAAGTTATGGAATTTTCAATACTTCCGCATGAAACGGAATCGGCCATCCACGAATACGTATCCCGAATGCGACGAAAACTTTTGGCCTGCACATCCCTGGAAAATCACCCCAACAGAAGAGGTGCACATGCAGAGCTTTCAGACATCCAGAAAGGCAGCGAGGCCTCCAATCATGGATGCCTGGAAAGAGGCAGGAACATCCATGAATGGAAGCCCCGACCTTGGACGTCCGGCCGAGCGCCCAAGGCAGCAGCCATAAACGTTGGAAAGCAGCAGGGCCTCCGATCATGGACGCCTGGAAAGAGGCAGGAACGTCCTTGAATGGAAGCCCCGACCTTGGACGTCCAGCCGGGTGCTCAAGGCAGCGGCTATGGATGGAGGCCCCGACCTTCACAGATGCCCCGACCTTCCCAGATGCCCGGACGTCCTTGCACATCCATGCTCGGAGGCCCCGACCTTGCACGTCCAGCCGGGCGCTCAAGGCAGCCATGGACGTTGTAAGGCAGTGGGGCCTCCCCTCCGATCATGGATGCCCAGAAAGAAAAGGGAACATCCATGAACGGAAGCCCTGACCTTGGACGTCCGGCCGGGCGCTCAAGGCAGCGGTCATGGACGTTTGGAAGGTAGCGTTCCCTTCTCTTTCCGGGCGTCCATGCTCTGAAGCCCCGACCTTCACAGACGCCCGGACGTCCTTGCACGTCCTTAAGCGCCTGAACGTGGAAGGTTGGGGGTGGCCTCTGATCAAGGACGTCCAGATGCTCAGGGCAGCGGCCCAGGTGTCCATGTGGGGTCTGTAGAAAAGAAACATCCACTTACCTGCTGGAATGACATTTGAAACGACATTTGAAATGACAGGTATGGTGCCAGCGCACCCTGGATACTGTATAGGCGCTGTATACCACTCTAAACAGTAAAATGGATTGCGAACGCCTACCGCTTCCTAGGCGCGCTTTCGATGCTCCTTTGCCGCTGCTTGGATTTGCGTCCAATTTGAATACTGAATTGAGCGGCTTGAGAACTAAAATGTGCACGCGTCAAACGCGCGGGCGCCCAGCTCTGCCGCACTTTTTTTACACGTCGGCACTGTATCGGCCTGTAAGTAACTAGTAAAGTATAACTATATATATAATACTGTAGAAAAACTAAAACAAAAGGTACTTACAGTGGTAGAATTTGAGCTGTGTGTGTACTACGTAGGTACAGTAAGAGACAAGAGAGTCAGTCTGCTGGCCCTGCTTACGTCACTAAGTATCTGTAGCTTTGATAGTATGTAGTAGAAGCAAAATGGCCCCTGGGGACACCACAGAGCATGCTCTCGTTAGTGCGTACTAACTTTAGTCAGTGCGTACACATTATGCCATAGTGCTCACTGACTCACGTTAGTGCGCACTACGCCGGATGAGTTAAAGTAATGGTTCTACATTCCCATTAGCTGTCTTGAAGGTGGAGCGAACCAGTGGAAACCCAGAACCATACCTCTAGCTAACAAACTCTGTTAAAGCGGTTTAATGGACTCTTAGGCCGGCCTGATGGAGAAGATGGAAATAGTCTCCGGACTAGCGGAACAGGCCGGGAGGCAGATACTGGTCGGATTGAAGAGAAGGATCTTCACCCTGGAAGCCCGCGCTCCCCCGGGAGGATCCCGTAGGAGCCGGGCCACTGGGACTTAGGCGAGAGGAGAATCCGATGAGAAGATCCGAGGTCAAGGCAGGCAAGTCTGGAACAGGACCAAGGCTGGAACCGAAGGCGGACACGAACCAGGACTGGAACTGAAGCAGGCAACTGGAACAGGAACCAGGATCAAGGCTGGAGCTGAAGCAGGCAACTGGAACAGGAACCAGGATCAAGAGCGGAACTGAAGCAGGCAACTGGAACAGGAACCAGGATCAAGGCTGGAGCTGAAGCAGGCAACTGGGACAGGAACCAGGATCAAGACTGGAACTGAAGCAGGCAACTGGAACAGTTATAAGCAGGAACTCCAGAGGCACACTGCAACGATAAGCAGATGCCGGCCTTAAGTATTTGCCAGCATCTGACTTCAGAAAGGGAGGCGGGGCGGTTTAACCTAGGAGACCAAGATGGCCGCTGAGCTGTGAGGTCGTGCGGGCATCGCTCCCGGGAGAAGGAGTGTTCTAAACGAGCGATTTCCACAAATTAATTTCTTTTTGGAAGTATAATGCCTCACTCTAAAAGGAAAGCTCGTATTCGCGAAATTACCTCTACACCAGAGCATTCTTTTCAACCGAGGATAGATGAAGCCTTCACGAGGACGCCGATATCAAACCCGGAAGTATTGGTCGCTGGGGCAGACAGAGAGCAGCTGCCGAGCCTCCTGACCTCAGAGATCTCGTTAAGCCCGGGACTTCCAACGCTGCCGGAGCCACCAAGGAAACGCTCAGTGAGTGCAGAGGCACTTGGGCAGTTTTCTCTAATGGTGAGCGGTAACCAGAGAGGGGTGGAAGGAATCCCCTCGGAGAACCTGAATTTGGCGGGTTCCAGGAATCACTCGGAGCAGGCACAACAACGCCCGGAACAGCAGAAAAATGGCGAAGGACTCCTGGAGGTAGGAAACAGGATGGACAATCTAACCCCGTTAACCACCTCAGTTTTGGCTCCCTCGTTGGAGGAGATTAAAAATATTTTAATTACTATGCAGAAATCTATAATTACTTTAACTTCAACTGTGCAAGAAGCAATGCTTAAAACACAGAAAGTAGAGGATTCGCTGGCTTCTGTTGAAGAAAAAATAATTAATTTGGAAGGGAAAGTTAAGAAAATTGAAGAGGTCCAATTAAATCTTATAAAATCTGAAAAAATGGTGGAAAACAAAGTAGAATTCTTTGAAAATCAAGTTAAAAGAGCAAACTTAAGATTTCTTAACTTTCCAAAAACGAAACTACAGTCTCCTGTAGACTTATTGAAAAGTTATTTCACAAATATTCTGAAGTATCCGATAGAAAGACCCCAGCTATAATATCTACTTACTATTTAACACAGAGAAATCCTATTGGGAATAATAACAACAATCAAGGAAAAGGAGAAGAAGAATCGCTAGATTTAACGGACTTCTTGGAAAAATCTTTCGAAATGGAGATAAACCTGAGGTTGGTGTATTAAAGCACTATTTCAGGTTCCAAAAACTAAAATTCTTTGGACAGTGTATCCAGATTTTCCCAGACATTGCTAGATTGTCTCAGCTGAAATGTAGAAAATTTCTGGAAATGAGGGGGGAGGTGGTGGGAAGGGGGGCACGTTTTATGTTACGGTTCCCTTGTCGTTGCTTTATATATTATGGGAATGCAAAATATATTTTTACAGAGCCAATACAGCTACGTAGCTATTTAGATGGACCATCTTGTACCTAAGTGAATCTAGGAGTAGTTGGATAAGAGTAAATATGGTTATTGGCTATCCTCAAGTCTCAGTATTTAATTTCAAATTACTTTGATTACCTATGATCTGCTTAATATAATCTTGGTCTCCTCCTATTTCCTAAATATATTACAATGTGTACCTGACCAGGATATTGTATTTTCCTTTTGCTGTAAAGCGAAGTATGTTTTCAATTATATTGTTTTTTCTTTTCTGGAACATGGAGAACGCATTGAAATATTTACTTGTAACTGAAATTAAAAAATTAATAAAGTATAAATTTAAAAAAAAAAAGAAAGGGAGGCGGGGCATCTGACGTCAGAAAGGGAGGCGGGGCGCCCAAGGCAGGAAAGGCCCTTTAACTCCCGGCCTTTCGCGCGCGCGCACACCCAGGGAGGAGGGGCTTTAACTCCCGGCCTTTCATACGCGCGCACACCCAGGGAGGAGGGGCTTTAACTCCCAGCCTTTCATACGCGCGCACACCCAGGGAAGAGGGGCTAATTCAGCGAGGCGACGGCGTCTCCCTCGTGGAGACGCTGCCGAAGATGTATCCCACCTGCCCGCCAGCACCACGCAGCAGCCGCCCGGAATCGAGACCGAAACCCGGTGCTCTCTGCAGCGCCCCCCGGACCGGAGCCCGACACAGAAGGTAAGGTCCCGGTCGCGGCACTCGCGACCGGGGCCGCAATAGTACCCCCCTTCTTACGCCCCCTCTTAGAAGGCCCAGGTTTACCGGGATGCTGGCGATAGAATTCGAGCAGTAGTTCCTTATCTAGAATGTTACGGGCTGGTTCCCATGTGTTGTCCTCCGGGCCACAACCCTCCCAGGCAAGTAGATATTCCCATCGTCGTTGGTGGAAGCGGACATCCAGAACCTCCCGAACTTGATAGGTGGGCTCATCGGGCACAGAAGGATCCGCTGCATCAGGAACTTGATGGAGAGGATGAGAGGTTTTAACAAGGAGACATGGAATACATTATGTATATGCATCGAGGAGGGTAGGCGTAGCTGGTAAGAAACGGCCCCCACACACTCAGCTATATGAAAAGGGCCACAGTATTTCGGAGCCAACTTCCGGGACGGGATTCGGAGTTGAATGTTCTTTGTGCTGAGCCACACTCGATCTCCGGGAAGGAAGATGGCTGCCGGCTGTCCGTGACGATCTGCCCAATTTTTCATGGCCCTGGCTGCTTTGGCAAGTCTCCCTTGGATGGACGTCCACAGAGATTGCAACTGCTGGGCGGATGCTTGAACTGCTGGAATTGCACTAGGAAGCGGCAGTGGTAGAGGTGGTCGTAACTGTTTCCCATAAACGATGAAAAACGGTGAACTGCCTGTGGCTGCATGAGAATGGTTGTTATACGAGAACTCTGCCCACGGTAATAACTGCACCCAGTTATTCTGTCTTTCGTTGACGAAGGAGTGAAGAAAAGTCTTCAAGGAGCAGTTGGTGCGCTCCGTCAGCCCATTGCTTTGGGGATGAAAGGCGGTGGACAGATTGAGTTGCACATTGAACTTCTTACATAATGCCTTCCAATACCGAGCGGTGAACTGAGGCCCACGATCAGAGACAATGTCCTGGGGCAGACCGTGGATCCGGAAGATATGTTGAGTGAACAAGCTGGCTAGTTTGAGAGCCGACGGTAACTTGGATAAGGGAACAAAGTGGGCCATTTTGGAGAACCTGTCTATAGTTACCCAGATGACTGTATTCCCTTCTGAGGCTGGAAGGTCCACCACAAAATCGGTGGCGATGTGGGTCCATGGTTCCACTGGAATGGGCATGGTTGGAGTAGACCCCAAGGCTTCCCCGTCCCTGGCTTCTGTATCGCACAGGTGGGACAGGAGTCTACGAATGCACAAATATCTTTCCTCAAGGTTGGCCACCAGTAGAAGCGGTTTACCAAGTCAAGAGTCTTCTCTCGGCCAGTGTGACCCCCCGTAAGGGAGTTGTGGGCCCAGAGCAAGAATCCCTTTCGAGACCGTCGGGGAACCACCGTCTTACCAAGAGAACATACAGTGGTCCCGGAAAGATTGATCTTTGCGGGCTCTAGGATGTATTGGGGCTGGTCCTCCTCTTCCTCCAGCTCCGTTGAGCAAGAAAGAGCGTCCGCTCAAACATTCTTGGCAGCCAGCCGGTAGTGTAGTGTGAAATTGAAGCGGTTGAAGAATGGAGACCAGCGGGCCTGTCGAGGGTTTAAGCGTTGGGCTTGGGACAGGAACTCCAGGTTCTTGTGGTCCGTATATACTGTAACGGGATGGATGGCTCCCTCCAACCATTGTCTCCACTCCTCAAAGGCGAGCTTGATAGCTAGTAACTCCTTATCCCTGATACTATAATTATTCTTGGCAACAGAGAATTTCCTGGAAAAGTATGAGCATGGCATGAGCTGACCAGAGTCAGTACATTGACTAAGCACATCTCCCACCGTGACGTTCAATGTGTCCACCTCTACGACAAATGGACGAAGTGGATCAGGGTGACGAAGACACGTATCCTGTAGAAAAGCCTCTTTGAGGATTTTGAACGCCTGACAAGCTGAATCAGGCCAATCCACTGCGTCAGCTCCTCTCCAAGTTAGGGCGGTGAGAGGAGCCATGATACAAGAATAGTGTGGAATGAAATGTCTATAGAAATTTGCGAAGCCGAGGAAACGCTGCACCGCCTTTAGCCCCCTCGGCCGGGGCCAGTCTCTGATGGCGGCTACCTTTTCAGGATCCATCTTGAATCCGGTGGTGGAGACTATGTATCCCAGAAAGGGAAGAGAATCTTTCTCAAAGCAGCATTTCTCCAATTTGGCATATAATCCGTTGTCCCTGAGTAACTGTAATACCTGACGGACATGTAGGCGATGAGAAGACAAGTCCCGTGAGTAGATTAATACATCATCCAGGTACACGATGACAGACGTATTCAGTAAATCACGAAGTACCTCATTCATGAGATGTTGAAATACTGCCGGGGCATTACATAGTCCGAAGGCCATGACGAGGTACTCATAGTGCCCCATCCCTGCTGTTAAAGGCAATCTTCCTTTAGAATATAGAGAATATATAATAGAGATATATAGAATATATATATATATATATATATATATAATATTATATTATATATATTATATTATATATATATAGAATATATATATAGAATATATAGAATATATAATATAGAGAATATATATATAGAGAGAGAATATATAATATAATAGAGAATCTTCCTTCTCTATTGCGGGCCCCACCCTTTGGAATTCCCTCCCCGTCAAACTCCGCCTAGAACCATCCCTGAGCCACTTCAAAAAAGGAATCAAAACATGGCTCTTTAGACAGGCATACCCCAACTCCTCTCAATCCTAATTTTGTCCTTCGAACCACCTCAGCTCACGCTCAGCCTTTATACCACCTCCCTGTCCTCCCCCTCTCCTTCCCACCACCCCTTCCTGCTTCCTTCCCTTGCACTCCTAGCCCCCCAATACCCCTCCCTCTCACCCCCTAGCAACCCCTCCCTCAAAGTACCCGTGCCTTACTGTACCCCTTTTCACTCTACCGCACCCGCCCCTCTCCCCCTGCTCCCTCCCTCCTTTCTCCCCCCCCCACTAGCTTTTAACTATACATATGTGAACTTGCCTCCTCATAC
Source organism: Rhinatrema bivittatum (assembly GCF_901001135.1). Lineage (NCBI taxonomy): Eukaryota > Metazoa > Chordata > Amphibia > Gymnophiona > Rhinatrematidae > Rhinatrema > Rhinatrema bivittatum. The sequence goes on along the minus strand of NC_042628.1, from coordinate 61,716,911 downwards.
TGTAAATAAGCCCTCATATGCTAATTTCTCAAGTGTACATGCCTCGTTTAATTTGTTTATAAGTTCTTTTGCATACTTAACTAACTTGAATGCAAAAAGTTGTAATTCTGCTGTTGACTCTCTTCCTTTGTATTTTGCATATTACCCAGTTAGCCCCTCCCTTGTTCATTGTAATTTCCTTTCTCAGTTACCTGTAAACCGACATGATGTGTCCTACGAATGCCGGTATAAAAAAGTGTTAAATAAATAAATAAAAATAAATCTTCCACTCGTCCCCTGGTCGAATACGGACAAGGTTATATGCGCCCCGCAAGTCCAGCTTTGTGAAGATCCTAGCTCCCTGTAATCTATCCAGGAGTTCGGGAATCAGTGGGAGTGGATAACGATCCCGCTTGGTGATGGCATTGAGACCCCGATAGTCGATGCATGGTCTTAGCGACCCGTCCTTTTTACCTACAAAAAAGAAGCCCGCCCCTGCTGGAGATTTTGAAGGTCAGATAAATCCTTTTGCCAGGTTCTCCGAGATGTATTCGGACATTGCCCGAGTCTCTGGTAGTGATAAGGGGTATACTCTTCCCCGAGGAGGTGTCATTCCTGGTAAAATCTCAATGGCACAATCGAACGGCCGATGTTGAGGCAGGATCTCCGCCTTCGTCTTGGAAAATACGTCGGAGAAGTCGGCATGCAGTAGTGCAGGTAGAGCGATGGTGGTGTGCAAGAGAGGGAGAACGGACACTCTCGGAACCTTCAGGCAGTTAGCGAAGCAGAAGGGGCTCCAATTCACGATCTGTAATGTGTCCCACTGGATAATCGGAGAGTGCTTCTGTAACCATGGTAGGCCTAGCACCACGGGGTGGCTGGCCTTCTCCAGAACAAGGAAGGCAATCTCCTCCGAGTGGATTGCCCTAATGCGTAAAGTCAAGGGTATCGTGGAAGCAGAGATTCTCCCTGGAAGAAGTGTTCCCCAGATGGAGGTAATCCGCAGCGGCACCTCCCGAGGCCAAGTGGGGATCTGTAACTGGCGTACCAAATCCTCCAGGATGAAGTTGCCCCCTGCTCCTGAATCCAGAAAGGCGAGGGTCTCCAACGATCCCCCTGGATATTCAAGTGTGATGGGTACAGTATATTGAGGTGCGGTACCAGCACAGCCTAGGAGTAGCTCCTCACGACCTCCTAGGTTCTGACGTTTCCTGAACACTCTTTACAGCGAGCGAGGAAATGGCCTTTTTGACCGCAGTAGAGGCACAAGCCTAGAGTACGGCGGCGCTGTCTCTCCTCTGTGGTAAGAGGAGTACGCCCTAACTGCATGGGTTCCTCAGAAGCAGAATCAGGACGTGTTGCTCCTGGAGAAGGGACCGAAGATAGTTGTCTGGAGAATACAGGAGCTAGAGACGGGGTACATCGAGTGGGTCTTAGTTCTCTTGCCCTTTGTTGGAGGCGACGATCAATACGACCAGCCAAATCTATGAGGCCGTTGAGATCCTCTGGAAGATCACAGACGGCCAACTCGTCCTTGATACGCCTGGACAGGCCCTCCATAAATACAGCCCGGAGGTTGTCATCATGCCACCCAATTTCAAGAGCAAGTGTGCGGAAATCCATGGCATAATCTGCTAAAGAGCGGGAACCCTGGCGTAATTGCAGTAGTTCCGAGGTGGCGGTGGTTAAGCGAGCCGGGTCATCAAAGGCTAACTTGAAATTGGAGATGAACTGCGACAAATTACTGAGCAAGGGATCATTCCGCTCCCAGAGTGGAGACGCCCAAATTAGAGCCTTCCCATCAAGCAACGACAGAATATACGCCACCTTTGTTGCGGAGCGCTTGGAGAGCGATCCCACTCCTGGGAGATGTGTGTGCCCTTGGGCCGCGGCTCGACGCCAGAAGACTCTGAAGAGGTGCCGCGGGAGGCGTGGCATGCCCGAGCATGGGCTGGACGGAAGCAAGCTGGAGTGAAGACTGGAAGACAGGCCCTCCTCCGGGCCTGCACGCTTCGGAAGACCCAACAATGCTATGTTGGTCTTGTGAACAGTCCTCCGACCGATCCCAGCCCTTTCGGACCTGCCGCAGGGTACGGCATGAAGCGGCAGGCCGGATGGAGGCCAGGGCAGCGAGGACTGGAACATGGTTGCAGACGAGACTCAGAAACGAGGTACTGGAAGTGCAGACGTAGACTCAGGCACAGGTACTGGAAGTGCAGACGTAGGCTTAGAGACAAGGTACTGGACGTGCTGACGTAGACTCAGGAGCAAGGTACTGGAAGTGCAGACGTGGACTCAGAGACAAGGTACTGGATGTGCTGACGTAGACTCAGAAGCAGGGTACTGGAGGTGCAGACGCGGAGTCAGGAACGAGGTATGATGCATACAGGAGACTCAAGGGCGAGGTACGAGACTGGCAACATGGAGCGCCCTACATAGCCCGCCCAAGGGGCTGGTCACAGACCAAGACAGGGGTTGCCGCAGGATACCAGGCTTTCAGAGAGTTCAAGAACAAGGTAAGGCTTTTCTCACAGACTCAGGAACGAGGTGCATGGCTTGCATCACGAAGCGCCCTACTCAGCCCGCCCATGGGCTGGTCACGGACCACGACATGGCTTGCCGCGAGGCACCAGGACATCTTGAAGACACAGGAACGAGGTGCTAGCTTTCAGGAGGTTCAGGAACAGGGTAGAAGCAGGTTGCTGCACTCCTGGCAGCCTATAGCAGGGTTTGCTGCACACCGGCAGCCTGAAGCAGGGTTTTCTGCACACCGGCAGCCAAGGCAAGGTAAAGGCATCAACTGGACTGGAACACGGGATTGGATTGGAAGACAGGCCAAGGGCAGGAACATGGACAGGCAAACATCAGGGCTGGTACATCAAGTAGACATCAGGACTGGAACAGCAGGTAGACATCAGATGGGACGAGGAGCTCCAACAGAGAACAAGTAACACTGGACCTTGCAGAAGGCTGGAACACGGACAACTCCTGGAGCAAGGATGGTAGAATCCCAGGAGTGACCAACTCCTTGCGAAGGCAAAGACAGACTGACTGCTGAGCCCTTTAGCAGGGCTGATGAGGACAACGCCCAGGGAGGGGCCAGCAGGGGGCCACACCTGGCTGGCCCTAGAAGAGGAGTAGAGAGGCGCGCGCCCGCGCCCTAGGAATCTGGAGAGGCTGGAGAGGCTGGCGTACTTTTGCCCGGCAGGGATGGCCTCCCTGCCGGGCAAGGACCCAGACTGCAGCACGGGCACCGGCAGGGACGCCCTCCCTGCCGGCTGAGGACCCCGGGAGCGGCAGAGCATGCCGGGGAGAGCCAGAAGCAGCAGCGGGGGTCCCGACCGCGAGGGAGAGCTCGCGGCGGGTTGGCCCCGCTGCAGGGAACAGAAGGCGGACGGAGGGGGACCCGGAGACCACGGAGAGACAGGCGCGACAGCAACAGCGTCAGCGGCCCGACTGGCCGCACGAGGTAAGAGCCTGCCCGCGAGGAGCGCGGGCAGGATCGCAACAACTTTTACAGCATCAGTTGGAAACTGTTGAGGAAGCAGCATGAATCGTATAAAACATTGGTTCAGAAAACCTCGGCAAGTCTTAGCCTCTCCAGCATAATGTGACGGCGCCGATAGCTGAGTAGTTGAACCAATGTTTACCGCTGAAGCTGGTAGCAGAGCAGCACTGGATCTGGCATGGCGTCCAAACGACTAGCAAGTTGCTCTACAGTCGCTGCAAGAACATCTATGCAATGCTGCTGTTGCTGCACACGCTGGGCAATTCCAGGGATTGCCTGGAGACCTGACAAATCCGCCGAGTCCATGGCCTTGCAAACTGTTAAAGTGGTTTAGTGGACTCTTAGGCCGGCCTGACGGAGAAGATGGAAATAGTCTCCGGACTAGCGGAACAGGCTGGGAGGCAGATACTGGACGGATTGAAGAGAAGGCTCTTCACCCTAGAAGCCCGCGCTCCCCCGGGAGGAGCCCGTAGGAGCCGGGCTGCTGGGACTTAGGCAAGAGGAGAATCCGATGAGAAGATCCAAGGTCAAGGCAGGCAAGTCTGGAACAGGACCAAGGCTGGAACCGAAGGCGGACACAAATCAGGACTGTAACTGAAGCAGGCAACTGGAATAGGAACCAGGATCAAGGCTGGAGCTGAAGCAGGCAACTGAAACAGGAACCAGGATCAAGACCGGAACTGAAGCAGGCAACTGGAACAGGAACCAGGATCAAGGTTGGAACTCAAGCAGGCAAATGGGACAGGAACCAGGATCAAGGCTGGAACTGAAGCAGGCAACTAGAATAATTACAAGCAGGAACTCCAGAGGCACACTGCAACAATAAGCAAACTTGTTGCAAGGCAGTAAGCTGAGGCAGACGCCGGCCTTAAGTATTTGCTGGCATCTGACTTCAGAAAGGGAGGCAGGGCATCTGACGTCAGAAAGGGAGGTGGGGCGCCCAAGGCAGGAAAGGCCCTTTAACTCCCGGCCTTTCGCGTGCGTGCGCACCCAGGGAGGAGGGGCTTTAACTCCCAGTCTTTCGCGCGTGCGCGCACCCAGGGAGGAGGGGCTAATTCAGCGAGGCGACGGCATCTCCCTCGTGGAAACGCGCCGAAGATGTATCCCACCGGCCCACCAGCGCCACGCGGAAGCCGCCTGGAATCAAGACCAGAACCCGGTGCCCGCCGCGGCGCCCCCCGGAACGGAGCCCAACACAGAAGGTAAGATCCCGGTCGCGGCACTCGCAACCGGGGCCGCAACAAAACTCCTCATAAATTGATACATTTTAACTTTTAAGTTGCACTTTTTGTTAGTGCGCACTAACGCCGAGATAGTGCGCACTAATGCCTAGACAGTGCACATTATTCTATTATTACATTAGCCTATCCAGATGTTGACCAAACTTAGCTTGCACTCTAACCCCTTAGCCCACTCACTCTCCCCTCCTCCTATCTGCCTCTCCTCTTTCTCCCCTATTCTTCCCCCCAAGCAAAGACTCCAAAATACAATGTTTCTTCCCCCAAGCAAAGACTCCTAAACACTGTGTTATAAGTTCCCCCCTCCACTCTAAACTTATCCTACCCTGTCCCTCCCTCCCCCCCCCCCCCCCCCCCCCCCACCTCACCCTTTCACTGCCATCAATGGTCTGGTACCTACCAGCCCACTTGTACATATATTGTCTATTGTTAATGTATATTCTTTGAATGTTCCTATCAAATTTCTCTCTTTCCCTATCCTTCCTACTGCTATCCTGTCTCCTCCTTCATTGCTGCTCCCCCCTTCTCCATCCCTGTTTATTGTATTTCACTCTCTTGTTAATTTGTTATAATGTAAACCGGCTTGATGTTCCGATGAATGTCGGTATTTAAAAATCTACAAATAAATAAATATAAATAAATAAATAACGCAGTTCGTCAAAAAAAAAAAAAGACAACATGTGAAAAAACTAAATTATTGCACAAAGCAGCCGACTGAAGCCCAACCCGATACCTAAAAATGAAGCACATCTCTACTCTTTAAATGACTGATAATGAAAGATCTGAATTTCTCCCTTAGCATCCTCTTTCCTGCCGTAGACAAATATAGGCCATCCTTACCATATAACTTTAAATGCTCCATACACTGCCCCAGCCTCCAATGTATCCAAAACCACTTTATATCAGCTTTTGAGCCAGGAATTGAAATTATCTATATGGCATAGGCTTTCCTTTCCCTTTCCATAAACAGGTAATACTTCTGAAAAGGCAAAGGTCTTTGCCATGTGTCTAATATTCTTCCCTAAATCTTGTAAGTCATTCTGTAGTTTATGGATACCATTTCTAGCAAGGCCATTGGTCCCCAAACGGATGATAACATTGATAAACAGCCTCTCTTTTGATTTGTGCTCTACCTAGATTTTGGTATTTCCTTGGTTCAATACTCCTTGCTGTGCAACTGATTACACACTAGGGATGTGAATCGTTTTACGACGATTAAAATTATTGTCCGATAATTTTAATATCGTCTTAAACCGTTATGAAACACAATACAATAGAGATTCTAACGATTTATCGTTATAAATCGTTAGAATCGTGAGCCGGCACACTAAAACCCGCTAAAACCCACCCCCGACCCTTTAAATTAAATCCCCCACCCTCCCGAACCCCCCCCCCAAATAACTTAAATTACCTGGTGGTCCAGCGGCGGTCCAGAACGGCAGCGGTCCGGAACAGGCTCCTGCTATTGAATCTTGTTGTCTTCAGCCGGCGCCATTTTCCAAAATGGCGCCGAAAAATGGCGGCGGCCATAGACCAACAGGATTCGACGGCAGGAGGTCCTTCCGGACCCCCACTGGACTTTTGGCAAGTCTTGTGGGGGTCAGGAGGCCCCCCCAAGCTGGCCAAAAGTTCCTGGAGGTCCAGCGGGGGTCAGGGAGCGGTGTCCCGCCGCGAATCGTTTTCCGTACGGAAAATGGCGCCGGCAGGAGATCGACTGCAGGAGGTCGTGCAGCGAGGCGCCGGAACCCTCGCTGAACGACCTCCTGCAGTCGATCTCCTGCCGGCGCCATTTTCCGTACGGAAAACGATTCGCGGCGGGAAATCGCTCCCTGACCCCCGCTGGCCCTCCAGGAACTTTTGGCCAGCTTGGGGGGGCCTCCTGACCCCCACAAGACTTGCCAAAAGTCCAGCGGGGGTCCGGAAGGACCTCCTGCCGTCGAATCCTGTTGGTCTATGGCCGCCGCCATTTTTCGGCGCCATTTTGGAAAATGGCGCCGGCTGAAGACAACAAGATTCAATAGCAGGAGCCCGTTCCGGACCGCTGCCGTTCCGGACCGCCGCTGGACCACCAGGTAATTTAAGTCATTTGGGGGGGGTTCGGGAGGGTGGGGGATTTAATTTAAAGGGTCGGGGGTGGGTTTTAGCGGGTTTTAACGATTTTAGCGGGTTTTAACGATTTTAACGATTTATCACGATATTTTACCCCCCCCCCAAACGGCAACAATACGATTCCCTCCCCCTCCCAGCCGAAATCGATCGTTAAGACGATCGAGGACACGATTCACATCTCTATTACACACCACACCCACAAGTCTGATAGTTACAGCCCTGTTTTTATTTCCCTTAAAAACACACAGGGAATTTAAACCAACTAGCAAAAATAATACCACTAGACAACAACTATAAGAATCCAGCAACAATAAAAAGCAGCAGAAATAAAGCACTATCTAATGGAGAAGATTATCTTTGGAGGGGAAAGTTAGTTAATCAGCTCAACACCAGACCATTCCCTTTGTCTAATTATTCCTGTAAGCTAATAATAAATCCATTATTATTTTTACCTGGTGCCAGGTGTTTTAAGTAAATGTGTGTATGTGTGTGTGAGAGAGTACTACTGATGCAAGCCCTGTCAGTCACAAATATAAAGTGAGTGATTGGTCTGAACCCTGAAGAGAACACCAGACTCTAAACAGTGAGACACTAAAGAAGAGCAAAATACAAAAAGAACAGAAATACACATTCCCAAAGATGGCATATTTCAATTGCTAAAAATTCAAAATATATACATATATAGGGGTAGATTTTAAAAGGGTTACGCGCATAAATTATGCTCGTAACCCTTTCAAAACCCCCCTGCGCGCGCCGAGCCTATTTTGCATAGGCTCGGTAGTGCGCGGAAGCCCTGGGACATACGTATGTCCCGGGGCTTTCCTGGGGGCGTGTCGGGGGCATGTCGCGGGCGTAGGTCCGGCCTAGGGGCGTGGCCGAGGCCTCCGAAATCGCTCCCAGGCCGGGGAATCACGCGGCGGCAGCAGGCCAGCACGTGCGAGTTACGCCTGCCTAAGGCAGGTGTAACTTTCGCGATAAAGGTAGGGGGTATAGATAGGGCTGGGGGGGTGGGTTAGGTAGGGGAAGGGAGGGGAAGGTGGGGGGAGGCCGAAGGAAAGTTCCCTCAGAGGCCGCTCCAATTTCGGAGCGACCTCGGAGGGAACGAGCAGCGCGCGTAGGGCTCGGTGCACGCAAGGTGCACAAATGTGCACCCCTTTACGCGCGCTGGCGTACTTTTGTTTGCGCCTGGTGCGCGAACAAAAGTACGCGCGGGCGTAGTTTTATAAAATCTACCCCATATTGTATACAAAAATAAAGAAAACATGGAATAATTATGTATGCATTTCACAATCATATTATATAAGCAAATTTATTTAAATGTATTATTTATAAGCTGAGTACAAAACGTTTTTACAGTGAAGATCCATATACAAAACTTGTGCAAAAATGTATCTAAATCACATGACATTTTGAAAACACCTCAAGGTGCCTCTATTAGAGGTAAGTCTCATGGTGCAACACCTGATTGCTACATGAAGAAAAGTGAAAACGTCTTTCACTTACTTGAAGAGCAAAAAAAACTGTAAATAAGTGTTTCTTTTCTCAGCTCATAAGGATGTTTTGGCAGCAAAAAAGTTCCACAAACCTCAAGAACCCTCAAGGAGCACTTCCTTTCTGAACTTCTCAAGTTGTTTTGGCAGCAGAAAGGTTCCTCAAACCCTGAGAAAGGCCTTATTGTTTCGCTCTGATAAGCTTCCTCAGGGGAGGGGGGGGATTTATTGCACATCGAGGACTCTCACCGCTGTGAAAAAAATGACACATACTATATTAGAAACTGATTATATCCTACAAAGTAAAAACATTGCTCAAGAACCGAAAAAATCTATAAACTTGCATTTTATATTTATTTATTTATTTGTTTGTTTGACACTTTTTTTATACCAACATTCGAAGGACATCACATCGGTTTACATGGATCACATTTTGGGAAAAAATACAAAGAACTCGGTAACTTAACAGAGATAAAAATAAAATAAAAAGGAGGAGATACAGAACAAGTCTAGATAAAGAGCAAGGGTGTGAAGAATTAGGACGGATTAACCTGGAAAACTTGATATGAATAAACTCTTACTAATATATACTCTTACTAATATATACAACTATATACAAATTGGTGCAGGGGGGAGAAGAAGTGCGAGGAAATTGGGGGGGGGGGGTATTTGTGAATCTGTTTGGAAAATAACCTGTTGGCACAGCGTTGGACACGTTGCTAAAGCGTGGCTCACACGATTATTCATCGGTGTCTTTATAACATGTGAAACAAGATGGCTTACCGCTGATTTCCTCTCCCTTCCCCCTTTGACAAATAATAACACTGACAACTTTTTGGCTTAACACTTAAAAAAGGCCGCAGTTTATTAACAACTAACCCGAGCCAACAACACATTAATACAATCAAACAAAATACCCAAATATCCTTCCCCTTTCCCCCCTCCTTCTTGTCCGATGAGCTCATCTTCACTTACTATCGTGTTCCAATGGTAAGTCAACACCTCCCCCCCCCCTAAACTCACCCCGCCACGGCACCAGTGAGGGTAAGCGTGCGGCCTGAGCATCGGCCCCCCCCCCCCTTGCTCGTTAGGCCTTCCCGTGTAGCAGCCCCAAAACTACACGGGCATTTCCCCCCCCCCTCCACCATCATTCCCCCAAGAAATACAATAACTTCCAATTCATGGCTCGGGTTTCCCACCACAAACACCGGCAACCCTTGCCTGTGTTCCCCCACTGCGGCCCACTAATTAGCTTGTCGCTCCAATCCCTCCTCCAGGGCATTGTTAAAGAGATCCATGCCCACATCGGAAAGATGCACACCATCTCCTAGAACCCCCCCAGTACCTTCCAGGACCACTCATGCCGAATCCAAAAGCCCCCCTGCTGCACCAACCATTTTCCAATTTGCCTGTTAACCTTTTTAACTCCACTGCGCCATAAAGGCTCCTTGTGATGCTGAAGGCAAAGTATGATATCCGACCATCCTATTTTTGTCCCCGGCAAACCATTCAATATTTGTGCCAGGTCCTTTTTCATAATGGTCACCAAATTCCGACACGTCAATTTTCCTATGTCGTTCCCCCCCAAATGTATAATCAGAATTCTAGGGGCACCCCACCTACGGACTTTACCCTGGAGGACAGAAAGGAGCTCCCCCCACTGCATACCCCCTTTGCCAAACCATCGCACTCTCCATCTGTCTGCCTTCAAGTTCAAATTTTCACCATATGGCCTCTTGCCGGCCCTTCTTTGAGCACGATGAACATAAGAATGGCCCACGACCCAGGCACATTCTCGCCCACTATCCACCCTTTCAATGTATGCAAAACAAAATATTTGGTTATAGGACCCAACCACTTTATTTACGCACATAAGATCGAAAAACGGCTGACTTCCATCTACCTATTCTTTGGATCCTGTTTGCCGACCAACCCAACTCTGCTGCAGAAGTAGCCGCCCCTATTCGAAACGAATGCGTCGAATATGAGCTCGCATCCCACCCCAACCTTTCGACTGCCCACCGCAGTACGCGAGCAAATTGAAATACTGTTAACGGCGACCCATCCTCGTGAACCAAAAAGAAACCTCCGACATTAGCCTTGACCCGCACGAAGTTCTGCGCACACCGCACAGGACATGCCTCCGCATCCCTCGCCTTTACCAACGAAATCCAACAACCCTTACCTAATTGATTGGTTTTGGACTTCTGTATCAGCAACTTTACCTCGCTATCGTATACCCACACGTCCTGTACCTTCAATCCATACCCTCCACTCTGCATCTTGGACTTAGCCACCAGCTCGCTAACGCGCAGAGCCCCAAAGAACGCAAACACGAAAGCCACTCGAAAAAGCAAAACCTCGTAACGTGACCGGCAAACTGCCTCCAATTGTCCAATCAGATGAACCAATTCTTGATAACGAATAGGCTTCCTCTGATCCCCCCTATGCTCATACCTTCGCCGCCATCCCCTCAATATACGCCTTACTAAAAAACTATTTGCCGGATCTCTTTCGCCACTTAACTTCTGAAAAAAGGCGAAACCCGCCAACTGGCACCTTACGGATCCTAACGAGTATCCAGCCCCTTTTGCCCAGATAATGAACTGTACCACATCCTTCTCCCTTACCTCCCCGCCTACCCACCCCAAGCCCCTCAGAAACCGAGCTACCACTCCACGTCCAGACACATAAGACTTCCAAGTCGTCGGCGCCACCGATTGCCGAATCAATCCCCAGGTGTCATCCTGCCAATCTGCCACAACTGTTCGGGAAAGGCCTCTGCTCGCAGACTCGCTTGGGGTGCTTTGTTCCGGAATGTGTCCCACTTGAAACGAGAAAGAGCATCAGCAATCAAATTCAAATTCCCCGGCACATGCCTTGCTCTTATCGTCATGTTCCAGTGCATACATAAGAACACCATCTCCCTAATCAATTCCGATACCCTCAAACACTTTGCCGCTTGTCTATTCACCACTTGCACTACTCCTAGGTTATCGCACCACCACACTAATCTTTTGTTCTGTAACTCATGCCCCCAAATAGCCAGCGCTACTATAATCGGAAAAAGCTCCAAAAACGTAATGTTTTTAACTAAACCTTGGCTCACCCAAAACTCAGGCCACGCTTCAGCGCACCATCTGCCCCGAAAGCACACACCAAAACCGCAAGATCCCGCCGCATCCGAAAACAGCTCCAACTCCTCATTCGATACCTCCTCCTCCTGAATCATGCAAACTCCATTGAATGAATTCAAAAATCTGTCCCATACTGCCAAATCACTTCTCATTGCCCTCGTAACCCGTATAAAATGATGCCCCGCTTTCACTCCCGCTGTTCGAGCCGACAACCGTCTAATAAATGCTCGACCCATTGGAATGACTCGGCACGCAAAGTTCAAAGAACCTATGAGCGACTGCAACTGCCTCAGGGTTACTTTCATTGCATCATGTACCAAGCGAATAATCCCGTGCAACTGTACCACCTTCTCAACCGGAAATCGTGAAACCATTTCAATCGAATCTAACTCGATTCCCAAAAATGTAAGTTTGGTAACCGGCCCTTCTGTTTTTTCCCTAGCGATCGGTACTCCCAAAGTCTTTGCCACAGACAAAAAAACCTGTCAACTGTCTCTGGCACTCATCCGTCTCTCTGGACCCCACGAACAGAAAATCATCTAAGTAGTGCAGCATGCTTGCACTGTTGTTGTACTGCATGGTTGCCCATTGTAAGAACGAGCTAAACGCTTCGAAAAATGCACAGGATACTGCACATCCCTTCGGCAAACAACGATCCACAAAATACCCACCTTCAAAATAAAACCCTAAGAGTGGAAAACACTCTGGATGGATTGGCAACAGCCTGAAGGCTGACTCTATATCTGCTTTGGCTAACAACGCTCCTTCTCCGGCCCTATGCACCAACCGTAAGGCATCCTCAAGGGATGCATACTGCACTGTACAGTCCTGCCTCGGAATAATGTCATTCACCGAAGACCCGTCCGGGTGTGATAAATTCAAAATCAAACGGAACTTTCCAGCTGCTTTCTTCGGAATGACCGCCAAAGGAGACAGATGCATCTTGTGAAATACCCGCTCCTCAAACGGCCCAACTATCCTACCTAACGATATTTCAACCCTTAATTTTTCCCTTGCCACTTCAGCTAATCTATAAACCGATCTCGCATTTTTTGCCCCCCCCCCCCGACCCTGGGCCCACGTACGGAATACGGAACCCTTCCGTGAACCCTTTTTGTAAAAACTCAGCTGCCTCCGCATTCGGATAACCCCGTAAAGAATCCACCAAAGCTGTGGTCATAATCGGGGATTCCGCCTTCCGATATAATACTTCACTGCTTGCTACCTTTTACAGTAGCAGGCTTTTGCCCACAAACGCATTTTGTGGCTGGGTGTGCCCCGCCACAAACCGAGCATGCGTGCCGGAACTTGCACTCAGGGAACAAACAAGTAAGCTTGTTTTACCTCCAGCATACATCCAACACGCCTCCCGTGGACTGTCCGCCTTGCACCTGCTGCCGAGGAACCTCCAAACCTCGAAAGGAAGCACTCTTGGCATTACCCCCTTGAACCCCACCCAAACCACCTCGCACTGTACTATCTGCCATCCCACTTTTCACATTCCCCTCACACAAGGCGTACCACAAGGCTCCTCTTTATCGTCCACCCTCTTCAATATATATCTACTCCCACTTTGCCACCTACTCTCTAAACTAGGACTACATTTTTTCTTATATGCAGACGACGTACAAATACTTATTCCCATTCGGAAATCCCTCAACGAAACCCTGCAGTACTGGGAAATATGTCTGACATCTATCAACACTCTCCTCTCCAATCTCCACCTTGCACTCAATGCCTCTAAAACTGAAATCCTTATCATAACAAATCAACCAATCGACTCGATCCACCAAATGATTCAAAACGCCTCACAAGCTCACACACTACCGCCCAGTGTCAGAGACCTAGGAGTTTCCCTAGACAATCAACTAAGCTTCAAATCCCACATAAATCTCTGCTAAAAGGGGGCTTCTATAAACTTCAAACCCTCAAAAAACTGAAGCCCCTCCTACACGCCCACGACTTCCGTACTGTTATGCAAACTACCATATTATCTAAACTCGACTATTGTAACTCCCTCCTCATAGGCCTCCCAGCTTCCACTATTAAACCCCTTCAAATCCTCCAAAATGCTATGGCAAGAATCCTAACAAACACCAGAAAAACTGATCATATCACTCCCATATTACAAGATCTACATTGGCTCCCCATTGCCTTCCGTTCCCAATACAAAACACTTACCATCCTCCATAACACATTATACAAAAACAACTCCCCCTGGCTTGAAGATATGCCACAGTTCCGTCAAACTAATCGCCCTACTAGAAACTCCCTCGCCGGCACCCTTCAAACCCCCTCACTCAAAATTGGGCACCTTACCACTACCAGGGAAAGAGCCTTCTCCATCGCAGGCCCCACCCTCTGGAACTCCCTTCCTGCCAAACTCCGTTTACAACTGTCCCTGAGCCATTTCAAAAAAGGAATCAAGACATGGCTCTTTAAACAGGCATACCCCAACTCCTCTCAACCCTAATCATTGTTCATCTCTGAACTATCTCAGCTCCCGCCCAGCCTCCATACCTTCTCCTTACCTCCCTCTTACCATCCCAGTACCCCCCCTGCTCCCTTCCCCACACCTTTCCCCTGCACCCCGCAGCCTCCCTTCCACCCCGCCCGTCACCCTCTAGTAAACTTTCCCTGAAAGTACCTTGCCATAATGTTTCCTTGTTCCCTCCACCCCTTCCTCCTTTCCCCCTTCGCTCCCTCCCTCCTCCCTCTGCATATAATTGTACATAAGTGCACATGCCTCCTTTATACTGTAAATAAGTTCATATACCAAGTTTATAAGTGCACACAAACGCCCCCTTAACACTGCTTATGCATATTTTATCTTAACATGGATAAGCAAATTCCATGTCGTTCAACAAAGTTATATCCCTGCTCGTTGACTTTCTATCCTGTACTTTCATATGTTATCCAGTTCGTATATTATCCAACTATTTCCCAGTTAGCCCTCCATCCTCGTTCATTGTAATTTCCTTTCTCAGTTACTTGTGAACCGACATGATGTGTCCTACGAATGCCAGTATATAAAAAGTGTTAAATAAAATAAATAAATTTCCCACGCCTTTATTCGTCATCTGTGTTAACCACAGATGAATGTCCTGGTACCCCCAGGACATAAACTTGTTTCCCGCCATCTTGTCCCTAAATTTTTCATCATAGTTGAGCCAAGCCCAACCATCATAATCCCTGAACGCACCTAATATGCTGTCCGCATAAAACAGCAACGCCCCATATTGAGAAGCATCAAAATGGCTAACCACACTAGCCAAACGAAGGAAACCCCTAACCCAATTCACAATATTCTTTGAAATTTTGGGTCCTGAACTTTCCTCTTTTCCCTTCTTATTAGCTCTCTTCTTCTCTCTTTTTCTCCCTCTCTTCCCATCCAGTAATTTAAATATGTCCACAAACTTACGCTTACGGATTCTCTTAACTAATCGAGTAGGAACTTCCTCCCACAATTCCATTAAGGAAGCCAGCGCCGGATGCCCTGCATCCTGTCTTGGACCTTCGCCTAATGCAGAAATCCTACTCTGACTCGTGCTAGTCGAACTACTAGACGAAGACGAGGAGCTCGAAGAAGAGCTCCTAAAAGACCGTTTCCTTTTCTTTTTCTGTACCCGTCTGCCTTGTTTTATATGACCTTGCATACCTGCTCCTTCCCGCGTCACACCGCTGTCCTGCACCCCTTCCGTTCCTTCGCTCACTCCCTGTCGGTCAGGCAGCTTCATCTGCGATGATCACTGTCTTCTTATCTCTCTCTGCGCCTCGGGCTCTCTCTCCCTCCACGCCTCCCGCCTTGACGGACCTGGAACTTCCTCTCCATCAAACCCTGCAACAGACTCAAAATCCCTCTGCCCCCCGTCAAAAGCCTTCCTTTCTGAAAGCAGAACACTCCTTCCCGCATGTGTACTATATGCCTCAGGCTGACTCTGCCCATGTAATAACTCCTCCACCTCCCCTTGCCATATACCATCACTTTGTTCCCCGCTGCCCCAGGGTAACCACCCTCCAAAACCCCGAGTTCCTTCCCCAGATCTCTCCAACTCCCCTTCCCTTCGCCTGTCTCTCTATTAAAATAGTGCTTGAGAATATCAGCTACCACCACCACAGAAATGCTACGCTCCCCCTTTTCCCCCTCCCTTTGTGGTGTCCCTACGGAGGGTACTGGTCGCGGGCTGCTCTTATCCTTCTCCCCTTGAGCCCCTGTAATTGTCTTTCCATGGCCCTGCCCTACTCTCCTGCGACCCCCCTGACTGCTTAGGCTCCCTTGCTGCTTACATCTGCTCCTTTTACCAACGCTGGCAACCCGATCCGTCCCCTCCTCCTTCTCTCCTACCGAACCTTCCACCAAACCCTTAACCCTCCCTCTACTGTCTTTAATCCGGCCTCTAATAGGCGGAGCCTGTGGAGGAACCTCCCCCGCCCCGGCGAGAACACTGGCAGGGGGTCGGGACAGGGGCGGAGCACGGCCGGGCCTGCGCTTTGGAGAGCTCCTGGGAGGAACCTCCTCCCCCTCGCTCTCCGCTGCAGGGGGATGGCTTCCTTCGACGGGCGGACGTGTCGGGGGGCGGATCGGGCCCTTACGTCCCCACTCTTCGATCGAGGGCAGATCCCCTCAGAAACCGCACGTCAAGTCGGGACCGGCAAGCCGGGGAGCGCCGGTAAGCAGCACGGATGGCGACGCGGGCTCAAGCACATCCTCCGGCTCAACCCCGCTGTCGCCCGAATCGGAGATGGAGAGCAGGGGGGGGCCGGGGGGAACGGGGTGGGCGAGCTAGAAAGGGCTAAACGCACTGGGGGGACAGCGGGGGCGGGCAGGCCGCCGGGGGAGGGGCGATTTAATCCATCCCTAGTAACCAGGCTGAGGGATGAGGGAACCGAGAAAGCTGGGGCCAAGCCCACCGCGGGCGCACGGGAGGCAAAAGAACCACCGGGGGGGGTGGGGGGGGGGGGGCGACTTACCCCGGCCCGGGGGACCGAACGAACCGGCACTATAGGGTCCCTGTAGCTGGATGCCGAAGCTGACGGGCAGCTCGACGGCGACGCATCTGCTCTCACGGCCCGCCTGTTCTTCTCTTTCCTCATCTGAAAAACGTGAAAAAACCTCCTAGCCGAAACTGCTCTCAAAAACCCCGCAAAAATCGCAATTGAGCCTCCACAACTAGCAAGACACAGAAAAACAGTTTTCTGCCTCTTGCCTGCTGTTTCTGCCCAACTGACCGACGTGCCTAACTGTAACCCACTTTCAAACGCTCGCACAGCCAATAGCAATGCAGCAATTTGAATTGTTGCTATTGCCATTGCCTGCTTCCACTCTCCCGCCTCCTCCCTCCACCCCCTCTCTTCCTATGCTAACCGCCACTTGTTCACAGGTTACTAGTCATAGGGCAATACATGATTGCCCAGCTTCCTATAATATCTAAAAATACGTTTCCATAAACATTATTTGAAAAGAACTTGAACTCGCTCACATTAATAATGCAAATGTGTTTGAAAACAAGTATTTAAGGGGAAAGCTACTCAAATGGAGCTTACCTTGGCGTTCCTTCTACTTTCATCTGCTGAGACCCAGATCGAGGCTGGGTCCCGCGATGCTTGAGGGCTATTTAAATATAATTGATGAAATCAAAGAATGCTCAAACACCTGAGTAAATGAAACTCAGACAAAAGATTGCATAAAATTATCAGTGGAATTATGATAACAACAGATAACCCAGGTAAAAGCGCTTATAAAAAAGCTTCCCTCTGTTACCGCACTGAGGCCTGCTGGATCAGTAGTTGGCCATTTGTAAATAACTTGTTGCTCGGTAATGGATAAATGTAAGCACTGCACCACAAAGAATTTGAGCTGTTCCACAGAATGGTTGCACTCGAGCCAATATTTCACAGTTTGTGCGTTAACTTTTTTTTTTTTTTTTAGAATATATGCACCTTGTGTGCTGAATAATGCATGTTTTAATGGCCAGTTTCCTATGCCCAAAATACAGTTTTAAACAAGGGCATTGGATAGCAGGTATCATCTGTGTGGTGTTACAATGTTCCCTCAATACAAAATGAATATTTCAATATGGATGATGAAATATCTGTATAGGAAGCACATTTTCACACACAACACAATGTCCACAAGTATGCTGTCCAGCATCTGTAAATATAAACAGATCTGTGTTTGGACCACAATCCATTGCCAATATCCTGCCTTATTATTTATTTATTTAATTTTATTTATTTGTTTGCAAAATGTGCATCTGCTAATCCACATATGTTAGCAGATCACAATACACATTCATAATAAAACAATACATGTACATAAAAGGTCGATGCCTCACAGCAAAGCAAAGCAAACAGGAATAAAATAACATCAAAACAGAAAACAGCCTGCAAAAAATGTTGTGCTCTTAGGGGCAGATTTTTAAATGAGCGCGCGTGGGGTACATTTGTGCGCGCTACCTGGCACGCACAAATGTACACCCGATTTTATAACATGCGCATGCTACCGCGCGCATGTTATAAAATCAGCGGTCAGTACGCACAAGGGGGTGAACACTTTTACACCTTGCACGAGCCGAGCCCTAGGGGAGGCCTGATGGCTTTCCCCATTCCCTCCGAGGCCGCTCCAATTTTGGAGCGGCCTCGGAGGGAACTTTCCTTTCCTTACCCCCACCTTCCCCTCCCTTCCCCTATCTAACACACACCCCAGTCCTACCTAAATACCCCCCCTACCTTTGTTCTCTAAATTACGCCTGCCCAAGGCAGGCATAACTTGCGCGCACCGGCTGGCTGCCAGCGCACCATCCCCCCAGCACGGCCACTGTTCTGGAGGACTTGGGATCGCCCCTGGACCCACCACCCCACCCCGCCCCTTTTTCAAAGCCCCGGGACATATGTGCGTCCCGGGGCTTGCACGCGCCGCCGAACCTATGCAAAATAGGCTCGGCGCACACAGGGGGGGTTTAAAGGGTTATGTGCGTATATTACGCGCATAACTCTTTGAAATCTACCCCTTAATGTCCAATAATTTATTATTATATCAAAGAAAGGTACATGGTAGCCTAGATCATCTTAGCTCTGCTTTATTTTGTCTTATGAGTACTCACAGTGAGAAACCTCAACTGACCATACCTGTGATTTCATTGGTAAACATGCAGATTGGATTAGGACTGATGCCTGAACCACCTCCAAACATTAAGAATTCCTCCTAGCTAAATGAAATAATTTTTACCCCTGAAAATATACCATGTTTTACCCCTGAAAATAGCAAATATGAATCATAATAGCCAAAGAAGTATTCTGACAAGGCTGACAGGCCCCAAAAACACTGTCTCAGTGGAAAAACAAGAGACCTTGCCCTGATACACTGAAGGATACTTTATCTAGATATGCTTGTTTATAAATGCCCATTTAAATAAAAAAGAAGACAGAAGGACAAAGCAACAACTTAAGCTCATAAGCAGGAGTCAGGGACCAGTCAAGCAAGTCCAGAGGTCAGAAAGACCCCCACCCTTAGAAGGGGGGGCATTTAGAGATGGAGAAAAACACTCTGGCATAACTGCTTGGCATACAGACGTGGCAAGTCTCCCCTTGATGAAAAGGGGAAGAGGGGGAAAAGACCTGCAATGTAGCAAAGACCCTCCACCCACCATGTGATTATACATGAGCTTATGCATATTTATCAGCTGGATGGGGGGGGGGGGGGGAATAAGGAGGTAAGAGGGACCCTGGGAGCGAGGTCCTGAAAGGAGAGCAAACCCTGAGTACAACCCTGAAACCAGAGAAGGGACCCCTCAAAGAAAAGGAACCAGAAGAGCGAAAGGGGAGCCCTAAGCAGACCAGCACCCCCTGCTATCAAGGAAGGAGAAGACTAGCTGTGGCCAGGAGACCGGAGAGCCCTGACAAGAGACGGTGATGAGCAATCTGAGGTGACGGGGAGCTGAGAGCAGCCTGACAGCTCTGCCAGTATGGGAAGAGTCCAAGCCCCCAGACAGCCAGTAGTTCTGACAGAACCTGTCCCAGAGTCAAGGCTCCCCGCCTGCCCATATTCTCCAGCTCTTCAGCTGGAGCCTGCTTCAGAGGTAAACAGGGGAGATCGCCTGAAGTTGGGACCAGAGATAAGTGAGTTAGCCATAGGTATTAATATATTAAGCAGGCTAGGGTTTGTAGCATATGTGAACCCACCCATAGTATAGAACTTTCTTTAGGGTAAAATGGTGCTTAGTAGCCAGGATGTTAGAGAAAGGAATTCTTATTTTCTAAATGCTATATCCTGACAAATCTGGCAAATAAAAGTCTATTTCTGAGGAGAATACAGTGTCTTTTTGCTGAGCTTAGGATCGTGAAGTATCTCAACTCTATTTATTATTACATTTTATCAATAAAGTTTTTGTATGTATAAAATGAGTCTTACAATATCAAAAAAGATAATACATAAGAACATAAGAACATAAGAAATTGCCATGCTGGGTCAGACCAAGGGTCCATCAAGCCCAGCATCCTGTTTCCAACAGAGGCCAAAACCAGGCCACAAGAACCTGGCAATTACCCAAACACTAAGAAGAACCCATGCTACTGATGCAATTAATAGCAGTGGCTATTCCCTAAGTATAATTGATTAATAGCCATTAATGGACTTCTCCTCCAAGAACTTATTCAAACCTTTTGTGAACCCACCTACACTAACTGCACTAACCACATCCTCTGGCAACAAATTCCAGAGCTTTATTGTGCGTTGAGTGAAAAAGAATTTTCTCCAATTAGTCTTAAATGTGTTACTTGCTAACTTCATGGAATGCCCCCTAGTCCTTCTATTATTCTAAAGTGTAAATAACCGAGTCACATCTACTCGTTCAAGACCTCTCATGATCTTAAAGACCTCTATCATATCCCCCCTCAGCAGTCTCTTCTCCAAGCTGAACAGCCCTAACCTCTTCAGCCTTTCCTCATTTATTTATTTTATTTATTTATTTATTGGTTTTTATATACCGCCGCTCATCAAAGATATCACGTCGGTGCACATAGAACAAAAATACGCAGTTGCGTGTACATATAACAATATAATAATAGCTGAATTCCATAATACATTAAAACAGTAACATATGGTATCAAGAACAACTTATTTAGCTAATAATAGATGATAAAATAGAGTAAAAAAATAACTGTGAATGCACAACTTTATCTAGTATCAGGGCAAAACGGGGTGGGGAACAAAGTGGAACGGGAATGAAGGAGAAAGGGTCAGGAATGGAACAGTATATATACATATATACAGTGGGCGAGATCAATGGTTATAAAAAGGTAACAAAAGTACTAGGAAAGAACAGGAGAGGGCTTAGCTAAATTAAAGTTGAGAGTAATAGTTTAGGGAAAAGATAGAAGGATTGATAGCTTAAGAAAGGGAGTAAAAGAGTTAAGAAAGATCATGTGAGATAGTAGCATGTTAGGAACAAGAGAGTTAAGGGGGAACACGTAATAATCAAGTGTAGGCTTTAGTAAAAAGCCATGTCTTGAGCTTTTGCTTGAAGGTCTTAGAGGACAGTTCAAGGCGTAAGTCAGTGGGCATAGCATTCCATAGTGTGGGGCCGGCTATGGAAATGGCACGAGCTTTGGTAGATGCATATTTAAATAGTTTAGGTGAGGGGGTTTGTAGTGTAGTAATATAGGGATTTCTAATTGGCCTATTAGAGTTATTAAATTGAAAGGTGTTGGAGGGCCAATTCATTTCTGGGTTGTGGAGGGATTTGTGAATGAGTGATAATATCTTGTATTGTATACGATAGTGGACAGGGAGCCAGTGTAATTTCTCAAGTATAGGAGTAATGTGTTCCCTTGTAGGTGTATTAGTGAGAATACACCCTTTATCATTTTGGTTGCCCTTCTCTGTACCTTCTCCATCGCAACTATATCTTTTTTAAGATGCAGTGACCAGAATTGTACACAGTATTCAAGGTGCGGTCTCACCATGGAGTGATACAGAGGCATTATGACATTTTCCATTCTATTAACCATTCCCTTCCTAATAATTCCTAACATTCTATTTGCTTTTTTGACTGCTGCAGCACACTGAGCCGACGATTTTAAAGTATTATCCACTATGATGCCTAGATCTTTTTCCTGGGTGGTAGCTCCTAATATGGAGCCTAGCATCGTGTAACTACAGCAAGGGTTATTTTTCCCTATATGCAACACCTTGCACTTGTCCACATTAAATTTCATCTGCCATTTGGATGCCCAATCTTCCAGTCTTGCAAGGTCCTCCTGTAATGTATCACAGTCTGCTTGTGATTTAACTACTCTGAATAATTTTGTATCATCCGCAAATTTGATAACCTCACTCGTCGTATTCCTTTCCAGATCATTTATATATATATTGAAAAGCACCAGTCCAAGTACAGATCCCTGAGGCACTCCACTGTTTACCTTTTCCACTGAGAAAATTTACCATTTAATCCTACTCTCTGTTTCCTGTCTTTTAACCAGTTTGTAATCCACGAAAGGACATCGCCTCCTATCCCATGACTTTTTAGTTTTCGTAGAAGCCTCTCATGAGGGACTTTGTCAAACGCCTTCTGAAAATCCAAATACACTACATCTACCGGTTACCTTTATCCACATGTTTATTTACCCCTTCAAAAAAAAAGCAGATTTGTTAGGCAAGACTTCCCTTGGGTAAATCCATGTTGACTGTGTCCCATTAAATCATGTCTTTCTATATGCTCTACGATTTTGATCTTGAGAATAGTTTCCACTATTTTCCCGGCACTGAAGTCAGGCTCACTGGTCTATAGTTACCCGGATCGCCCCTGGAGCCTTTTTTAAATATTGGGATTACATTGGCCACCCTCCAGTCTTCAGGTACAATGGATGATTTTAATGATAGGTTACAAATTTTAACTAATAGATCAGAAATTTCATTTTTGAGTTCCTTCAGAACCCTAGGATGCATACCATCCGGTCCAGGTGATTTGCCACTCTTTAGTTTGTCAATCTGGCCTACTACATCTTCCAGGTTCACAGTGATTTCGTTCAGTTCATCTGAGTCATCATCCCTGAAAACCATCTCTGGAACTGGTATCTCCCCAACATCCTCATTAGTAAACACGGAGGCAAAGAATTCATTTAATCTTTCTGCAATTGCCTTATCTTCCCTAAGAGCCCCTTTAACCCCTCTGTCATCTAATGGTCCAACCGACTCCCTCACAGGTTTCTTGCTTTGGATATATTTTAAAAAGTTTTTATTATGAGTTTTTGCCTCTATGGCCAACTTCATTTCAAATTCTCTCTTCGCCTGTCTTATCAATGTTTTACACTTACCTTGACAATGCTTATGTTTTATCCTATTTTCTTCAGATGGATCCTTCTTCCAATTTTTTAATAAACACTCAAAACCCTCAAATACCCCAACTATAGAGAGAATTCCACATACTCAATTAAAAATATCAAACATACCACATGCCATACTCAATCTTTCACCATTCGTCACCATTCTTCACCACATTCTTTCCAAAAAATAAAACTTTTTAGTCAGTAATATTTATTACAAGAGAGAACCAAAATAAACATTTATGTGATTATTCAGTTTATATCACTCCTAACCACAACCATCACTAAATAGATTCAATGTAAAGAACAAGTACTGTTTAAATGTGTTACACGCCCCACCAGCAGCCATCCCACGCACGGGACCGCTCACCTGCATAGTTCCTCGGTGGGTCTCGAGACGACCTCCTTTGCGGTACTTGCTAGCCCAGCTAGGCCCTGGTATCCCGCGGCAGCGGTCGCCGGGCCTTCCACTGCGCACCAGGTCTCACACCGAGGTTCGGCGTCTCCCTCCATGCTAGCCACGCCCATACACGTGTGCGGCCTGCCCCGACACTTGTAGGGCTGAGGGCGGGCCTGGGTTCCACGGCGTGCCCTGATTGATCTACAATATAAGGAAGTTCCTGACTTCACTTCCTTACCTTGGCAATCGGGTTGGCTTGTGTGCTAGATTGTCTCCGCGTCTGTTCCTGTTTGTTCCTAGTCTCATTCCAGGATCCTTCTGTTCCAGTTCTGTTCCTGACTTGTTCCTGCATCCTCATTCCTGAGTCCTGCCTGTTCCTGTGTTCGTCTATCTACCTTCCCAGGTAGTACCCTCGGACTGTCTTACAGGTACTGACCTTGGCTAGTTCCTAACTCGTCCGTCTGTCTGCCGCCTGCCTGAAAGACCTCAGCCTGTTCCTGACTCATCCATCTGTCTGCTGCCTGCCCGAAAGACCTCAGCATGTTCCTGACCCGTTCGCCTGTCTGCCACCTCCCTCAATGACCTCTGCCTGCTCCTGACCTGTTCGCCTGTCTGCCGCCTGCCTCGAGGACCTCAGCCTGTTCCAGACCTGCTCGCCTGTCTGCCACCTGCCTCTAGACCTCTGCTTGCCCCTGATTGCATCTGACCCCTGGTATCTGACCCTTGCTTCGGTGACCATTCCTCAGACTGACCTTGGACATTGACCTTTTGTCTGCCTGACCTCGCCTCCAGATTCTGGCTCTGTTCCTTGCCTTGTCATCACCAACTTGTCATCACCAACAAGAACGACTAGTAAAATCCAACTTGTGATTCCCTCACTCCCACAGGCCAAATTATCCTCCACCAGAAACAGAGCCCTTTCCATTATTGGCCCTAAACTTTGGAATTCATTACCTCATTTCCTCACCAATCAAGAAAACTTAAAATCATTCAAAAAAGACCTAAAATCCTGGCTACTCAGCCTATCTTTTAAAGACTGCACTCAATGAACTTTTAGTATATTAACATAGCCTGCTATCTTTCAAAATCTCCTTTCAATCAATCTCCCTGTTTCATGATGCAGATGTCCTCTGTTTTTCAATGTTCCCAGATATCTCTATTCACCTACTCAGGGTTTCCACCCTGTGTTATCCTGTTATACTCATTCTCCTTGTTATGTCTTTGCTCATCATTGTTAATTTTTGATATTTCTAAATTTCAAACATCGTTCAACGTAACACGTTGTTCTGTATGTAAACCGGAGTGAAGGCAACTCTGCTATACCTCGGTATATAAAAAATGCTAAATAAAAATAAAAAATAACTCTGTTCTGGTTCTCCCTGCTCCAGCTTGAACCTGACCGAGCTCCTTCTGTGTCTGTGGGCACGCCGGACTTCCATTCTCCCAGGAGATCCTGCGAGGCCCACCTAAGTCCAAGTGGCCCGGGTCCCTACCGGCTCCTCCTGGGGGGACCTCGGGCTTCCAGTGGTGAAGTTCTACCTAGCCTCTGTCTCCTTCAGTGCTCCGCCCCCTGGGGCGTTACCTCCTGTTCCCTTTCAGGAGCCATTCCATCCTTGCCCCAGGACAAGGGTCCACCCACGAGCGCAACAAAATGTATCCCATAGAAACAATATACACAATTTTTTTACATAGTGAAAGATTAAGAATCATTTTATACATACAAAAACATTTGTGATAAAATGTAAAAAATAGAGTTAATATATGTAATAAAAAGTATTTTGCATTATTGGAAATTTATTTATTTATTTAACTTTTTTTATAGACCGACATTTGTTAGGAACATCACATCGGTTTACACAGAACATGAAAGCAGTGTAAAAGGCTTTACAAGGAACTGGATTCAAACCATATAATATCTAAAATTGGAACAGAAACTTTAACAAACAGTGCCTAAACATTTTAGTAACAAAAGGTATTGCAATGGGAAGGGAATTGCATTTCTAAGAGAAAATAAGGGTTTAGAAGTATGAAATGCCATAGATTAAAACATTTCTAGGGAGCGGAGAGGTAACAAGGTAGGAATGTTAAGGAACAGATAAGGAGAATAAATTAGGGAGGCATATGAGGTAAAGGGGGTGAGGGTGGGTATAGAGAAGGTGTAAGGTGGGGGAGGTAGATGTCGGAAAGGAGGTGGGTCAGTGGGAGATTTTAAGTATATGCCTGCTTGAATAGCCAGGTCTTAAGTTTTTGTTGAAATTATTTAGGACAGTGTTCTTGGCGCAGGTCGGTTGGCATTGTATTCCATAGTGCAGATCCTGCTATAGATAAGGCATGTTCTTTCGTGGTAGTGAGATGTGTAAGTTTAGGTGACGGAGTGTGTAGGGTTGCCAGGTATTGAGATCTGGTGGGTCTTGTGAGGGTACGAAATAGTAGGGAATCATTGAGCCATTGAATATTTTGATTATGTAGGGATTTGTGTGATGGTAAGGGTTTTATAGTGTATCCGTGATGAGATAGGGAGCCAGTGTAGTTCCTTGAGAACAGGGGTGATGTGTTCATTTCTGCGGGTGCTGGTAAGAATATGGGCAGCAGCATTTTGTAGCATTTGTAGTGGGTAGGTTGTGTTTTTGGGAAGGCCTAGGAGTAAGGTGTTGCAGTAGTCAATTTTCGATAGGATGGTTGCCTGGAGTACTGTGCGGAAATCGTTGAGGTATAGAAGGGGTTTTAGGTTTTTTTTGATGTGAAGTTTGAAGTAGCATTCTTTTAGTGTAGAGTTAATGAATATTTTTTAGGTTAATTTGGTTGTCAAGTACAACGCCTAGGTCTCGTACATGTTGTGATAAGGAAAATGTGGAGGGGGGCGTGGAGAGAGGAGAGATTGAAAGTGATGTGCTGTGGCGATATTATCATGAGTTCTGTTTTGGATGCGTTTAGAGCAAGGTTGAGGTTAGTGAGGAGATTGTTAATTGAAAGGAGGGCCATTTCTGAAGTATTAAGGGCTTTGGGTAAGGCGTCAGTAATAGGTATGAGGATTTGTACGTCATCCGCATATATAAAGTGTGGAAGACCAAGCTCAGAGAGGAGGTGACAGAGTGGAAGTAGGTATATGTTGAAAGGGGTGGAGGACAAAGAGGAGCCTTGTGGAACACCTCGTGAAAGGTCAATTGCTTTGGACTCACTGTTACCTATTTTAACTTTGTATTGTCTATTGTCTAGGTAGGATTTGAAGCAGCGAAGAGGGATTCCTATAATACCAATTTCTGTGAGCCATTCGATTAGAATGTTGTGGCTGATGGTGTCAAAGGCAGAGGATATATCTAGTAGTGCCAGGATATATGAATGGCCTTTGTCCAGGCCTTTGAGGAGGTAATCTGTTAGGGAGATGAGGAGGGTTTTGTTGCTGTGATGCTTACAGAATCTGTATTGGGATGCTAAGAGAATGTGATGTTTCTCTAGGTAGTCAGTTAGTTGCATATTAACTGTTTTTTCAAGGATTTTTGCTATGAAGGGTAGGGTAGAGATGGGGCAATAGTTGGCTAGTTCTGAGGGACTGAGTTTGGGTTTCTTTATTATGGGTTTAACTATAGCTTGTTTAAGTGGGTTAGGGACAGTCCCTAGGGTGATGGATCTGTTGATAATATCGGTTATAGGTTGGGATATTATGTTAGGGATGGACAGGAGGGCTTTGGTGGGAATCGTATCTGATGGGTGAGAAGAAGTTCTCATTTTCTTAAGGATAGATTCGATTTCAGAGGAAGAGGAGGTCTCAAAGGTATTTAGTTCAGCATTGGGATTTTTTGGAAGGGTTCTGATGGGCAATGGGGTTGTTGGAAAGCATGTCATGAGTTTGGAAATCTTATCATGGAAGTATAGTGCTAGGTCTTCACACTTTCTTTTGGTGTCCTCTTCAGTTGTGGGATTGGGCAGTGTTCTAGTTAGGGCTGAGACATATTCAAAAAGGGCTCGGGCATTGAATTGTAGGTTATGGATTCTCTGACCATAGAAATCTCATTTGGTTTTGGTTATAGTCTCACGGTAGATGTGTAGGGAGGATTTGTATTTTGCGAGTTGTGAGGGGGAGGATTCTTTACGCCAGGTTTCTTAGGTTGTGCCTCGTGATTTTTAATTCTGGAGTGGACCAGAGATTTTTTGGGTTAGATGCAGGATTTATTTCTTTAGATTGTAATGGGCAGATTCTGTTAGCAATAACATTGGTGAGGTGATTCCAGGAAGAGAGGGCAGAGTTGAAATCGGTTAAGTCTAGTTTATCAAGAGGGCTGAGATTAAGTCATCCCTGGAACACGGCTTTATAAAGTGGATGGTGTTTTTTGAGCATGAGGGAGAGATGTTGATTGTTATGGAATAGGTAGTTCTTATGAGGAAGTGATCAGACCAGGGGATAGGTGTACATGGGGGGGGGGGGGGGGGGGAGTCCTGGAAGGATTAGGGAGTTTGTAAAGATTAAATCTAGGGAGTGGCCTGCTTTGTGCGTGGGGTTCGTTATGATCTGCTTAAAGCCCATTGCGTTCAGTGAGGCCATGAGAGCATCACAATTGGGAGATAGAGGTACTGCGTCGACGTGGAGAGATTGAAGTCTCCCAAGATGATGGCAGGGGAGTCTAAGTCTATATTCTTGGTTATGTATTCGATGAGTGGGGAGGCGTTTCTGTCTAGTAGACCTGGGGGGGAGTACACTAAGCAAATTTGAAGTATTGGAGATTTGAAGAGACCAATTTTGAGTTTAGGAGGAGGGTTGATAGTTTGGGGTAATAATTTAAGGTCTTTTTTTGCAGCAAGTAGGAGAACTTCACCTCTTTTCTTGGGTCTCGGAATGGAGAAGATGTCATATGTGTTGTTTGGGAATTGGTTTAGAAGTACTGTGTCAGTGTCCTTGAGCCATGTCTTGGTTATGGCACATATATCAGGTTTGTCATCCAGTAGGATATCATTGAGTATAGGTGTTTTTTTGACTATTGATTGGAAATTAAAAAGAATGAGGGTGAAAGCTGCAAGGCCAATAAATTGTATAAACGGGGTAAGCATGATGGGTAGTAGTGATCCGTGGTGTGGGCAGGGGTGGGTAAGGTGGGGTGTATAATGTTTGGGATTGTAGTGTTTGAGTATGGGAATTGGGTGAGTAAGCATGTTTAGGTTTGGGGTGTCCCTTGTATGTTAGTTGGGAAATGGAGTTTGATGCTATAGCAGGATATTGATAAGAGGAAAAGATGTTTTGATGAATGGGGGTGGAGGAAGGTCTGAGGGGCACAGAACTGAATGCAGTGGGGGGTGGCGGTGCCAGCTGCGGGGGGAGCTGCAAGGTGAGAGGTAGGTGAGTTAGGTGAGTAGAGGGGAGGGATAACTTGTTTGTAGAAGGAGCCGATCTGTATAGATATGGAAGTTCTCTGTCCCTTGCCGATTCTTTGCTGAGTTGGAATAGGAACTGGAACAGCAGCAAAGGAGCAGCACAAAGGGGTGCACTAAGGGGGAAGCCCCTTAGTTGCGCTCCTTCGGCACGCCATGCCCGGCTTAAATGGAGCTGTCCCTCGGCGCGTCCTCATTGAGGTAGGTGGGCGGAGCTTCCATTCCAGGGAAGGCAGGCCGAATCGGATGGGTTCAGGAGCAGGCCTAGTCTTCTCGGCGTGGTCGGGTGGAGCTTCGCGGCGGTCCGAGGCCTCCGTCGGGATCGGCTTCAGGCGAGGTGCACGCGGGAAAGGGCTGGCTCGGCTCACTGTCGCGGCTTAAATGGAGCTGTCCCTCGGAGCGTCCTCAATGAGGTAGGTGGGCGGAGCTTCCGTTCCGTGGAAGGCAGGCCAAATCGGATGGGTCCAGGAGCAGGCCTAGTCTTCTCGGCGTGGTCGGGTGGAGCTTCGCGGCTGTCCGAGGCCTCCGGCGGGGTTGGCTTCGGGCGAGGTGCACGTGAGAAAGGGGTAGATTTTCTAAGGTGTGTGCGCATCCATGTGCGCGTGCTTCCTGGCGTGCACAATGGATGCGCCAAGTTTATAACATGCGCGCACACAAGGGGAGGTAGACTTTGGCAATTTTGCGCGATGATGCATTGCAGCCTTCCCCAGATCCCTCCCAGTCTGCTCCAATTAAGGAGCAGACTGGGAGGGAACTTCCCTATCCCGTACTCTAACCTCCCTTCCCCGTCCCCTTCCCCTCTCCTCTCCTCTCCTCCCCATCCCCTAAACCCTTTCTCCTACCTTTATAAAATTTTATTTTGTTGCTTACTACTCCATTGGAGCAGTAGCAACTAGTGTGTGCAAATGGCTGCTGTACTGGCCGCCTCCAGCCCTGCCCCTCCCCGCCCCCGGACCGCCCCATTTCTTCAGCCCTGCACTTCTGCACGTAACAGGGTTTACGTGCGTGGCCGGGCTCCTTTGAAGATGCGCGTGTAATCCCCGTTTTTTACGCGCGCAGGGGATTTAAAATTTGGCCTTTTTTGAATAGATTAAATTCCCTTAGATTTTTGTTTTGATTTATAACTGTTTTGGAACTGTATGCTAATACCTTCTTTCTTGTACTGCTATACATTCCTACATGGAAACTACACACTAACAGAATACCCCATCTGTGTCACAGGCAGACCTTCACCAAATTCAGAATAAGTGACCACAATTATTATTTATTTATTTATTTATAAATTTTTATATACCGCCGCTCATCAAAGATATCACGTCGGTGTACAGTGAACAGGAACTTACGCCGGAGCGTTTTACATTAGAAATGTTCAGGCAAAAACTGAAAGAGAAACCCCATAAAGCCAGACTCTGCATGCAGTGATACACTAGAGAAATAGAAACAGAAATGCATTTCCCATTGCAGTGAGCTAAATACAAATATATCAGAGATGCACATTCCAAAATATGACATATTCTAGTCCTGAAACTGAAAATAAAATGCTTTTCTCTACATTTGTTGTTTGGATATTTTACGTTTCTAATCATATTGGGCCCAGTCTCATTTTCTCTTTCTTCCATCTGTCGTCTTCTAACTCCTTTCCCAGAGTCTCCTCGTTCTAGGGGTGTGCATTCGTTTTGAACGCATATGTAAAACGCAACTTTTTTTTTTTTTAACTTAAAAAAAGTGATGATGCGCAACGCATCACATTTTCAACTTATTCAACATAGCTACGTTGAATACGTTGAACCTAAATAAACACTTAAACCCCCACCCTTTTGACCCCCCCAAGACTTACCAAAACTCCCTGGTGGTCCAGCGGGGAGTCAGGAAGCCATCGCTGTTTTCCTTTGCGAGGAGCA
The DNA here is from genome assembly GCF_901001135.1 of Rhinatrema bivittatum. Lineage (NCBI taxonomy): Eukaryota > Metazoa > Chordata > Amphibia > Gymnophiona > Rhinatrematidae > Rhinatrema > Rhinatrema bivittatum. The sequence goes on along the minus strand of NC_042628.1, from coordinate 61,686,466 downwards.
CGTGACGTCGGCGTCACGTCGGAGTGACGCGGATGTCACGTGTTTCTCCTCGCCTCCGCTCCGGGACCCCCGTTGGACCCAACCGGAACTTTTGGCCAGCTTGGGGGGGCCTCCTGACCCCCCCAAGCTGGCCAAAAGTTCCGGTTGGGTCCAACGGGGGTCCCGGAGCGGAGGCGCGGAGATACACGTGACGTCCGCGTCACTCCGACATGACGCCGACGTCACGTGCTCCTCGCAAAGGAAAACAGCGATGGCTTCCTGACTCCCCGCTGGACCACCAGGGAGTTTTGGTAAGTCTTGGAGGGAGATTAAGGAGGGTGAGGGGTTTAAATTTCTATTTAGGGAACCGGTGAACGTATGGACAGACCCTCAACTTATGGGATTCTCCATATGTCCATATTGAACGAAATCGACCCTCACCTTCAACTTATCAACTTATGAACGCAAAATTTTTGTCTGCACATCCCTACCTCGTTCTCCTGCCTTCGATTCTTTCCTTACAGCCGCAAAACTATTACAGCTGTCCCGACCTTGATCTTTTCCATTCATCTCTTTCTTCAATTTCTTTCTACCTCTTTTTCCACTCCTAGCTAGATTTCATCCGTCCCCTCTCTTCCATCATTGATCGGTCCTCAATCTCTCTCTTTACACCTCTCATCCACTCATCCCCTTCCCAGCCCATCTCCATGCTCACCCCCTCCCTAGTCCTTCATTGCCCCACCCTTTTCCTAGCCCATTTCCCTCTTTCACCCATTCCCTAGTCCCCAATTTCCACACTCTGAACTCATCCCCTTCCCATCCTCCAATACTTTTCCCTGCTTGTTTCACCTCCCCTCACGACCATTTCCTCACCAGCCCAGTTTCTTCTGTCATTCAGTCTGTCCCCCTGCTTCTGTTTCTAACCCCCTACTCAGCCATTTCCACCCTCTTTCACAGACCCACTCCATCGCCTCTTGCCCCTCCCCATCCTTCAGACCCTTTCTTCTCCCCCACATCTCACATCCACAGCCACATTTCATAATTCCCAACTCATCTAACATATCCTCACTTATGCTGCCCACACAACTGCTGAGTCTCTATTCTCCCTACCCACCCCCAAGACTCTGCTTTGCATCTCCACTCTCTCCCCCACAAGCAGCCTCTGTTCCCTCCTCTGTCTGCCATCTGGCAGACAGAGGAGGGAATAAATCTGGGTGTCCTCTTCACCCCTATTCCTGAATTTCCAATCGTCCCTTCACCCCCTAATCGGGGTGTCCCCAATCTCCCTCCCCACTCACCAAAGTTGGAGGTTCTCCACCTCTGTCATCCCCAAGTCTCCATACTTCCTTCCTCTCAGTCTAGGTGCCCTCATTGCCCCTCCCCCCAATCAAATGTAAGGGTCTCCCATGTCCCCTGGAGCCACTTTTGAATTTTAAATTGGTTGCCCCCATCTTTTTATCCCCCTCACCTCCCTCCCCCTTTCACAAGCTTAAAACCAGCCTCTCTTCCTCCTGCACATTACTGATTCCTTTGTGCTGGCGTGGTTCAATAAGAAAGAATTTGAACCATACAGGATGCCGTAGTCACAAAGCCGCACGGTCCAAACTTCTCGTCACTGAACCGTGCCGGAATGAAGGAAGCAGCAAGGCACGGGAGGAAGAGAGGCTTGTTACAAACTTCTGAAAGAGACCAGGAAGACGTAGATGAAAGGGCAAAAGGACAGCGGCTTCGGGGAACTCTCTTCCCTGTCTGAGAGGCTCAGGTCATGTGCTCACACCTGGTGTGGCTCCATTAACCTCCTGCTGCAATTTGCTCCATGTGTGCTGACAGAAAGGATCCCTGCTGCACCCCCCTTAAGCCCCCCACCCGGTACGCCACTGCTGCCTGCAGCCTCCCCAGATAACTGCCACCCTAGGCACAAGTCTAGTGTGCCCAGTGAAAATCCAGGCCTATGTCCTGGTTAAGCAGGCGTACTGGAGGAAATACCTGATTGTAATTCGCACTGAGTTTGGATTTGGAAAATCCAAACAGGTGCCTGGGGTTTCTGGGTCTTTGCCCCCCACCCTTTTTTTTTTTTTTTAGACATGTTTCATTTTAATGAGAGCCCCTTTTGGGGAAGGTGCATCCTTCTATCTGTAGACACCGCTGGCTGTATACATGTGCAGATGTACCCCTTATTGAAGCAACGGCGCACACCGGACAGAAAAGAAGCTGGGAGGAGAGTGGCAGGAGCAGCAGGAGTCCATGCTGCTGCTGCAGGAGAGAGAGAGAAGAAGCAGGCATTGATGGCACCACTCTGTGAGCTGTCGTCAGAGCTTGGCAGGCGCAGCAGGAATTGGTGCTACTGCCGCTGACATTTCGTCAAGGTGTGGGGAGGGAGAGGAGTACTGTAAGAGATGTGAGTACCATGAAATAAGTCTCTGAGCAATGCCCGTGGCATGCATTTTTTAACTTATTGGAATTAAGGAAGTGAGAGCTTGGTTAGTAAAAGGGGACATTTCCTTATTGTCAGTATACACGTAAATTAAATTGTGTTTTTTGTTTTCATTTTTCTTTTTCTGAGTTGAGGTTATTTTTATCTTTCATTGTCATTTTTTGATTTCAAGTTTCTCCTGTATTTGTTTTCTCCTCCAGTGTCACTTACCTCCATCTCTACAGGCGACAGATACTCCCTTGGCAAGCTTTTCACTTTCATAGTACTGCCTGGAGAAAGCTTCTATTCACAGCAACATAGTGCATGATGGTAAATAAGGACTAATGGGGCCAACCAGTCTGCCTATTTTTCCTTTGGCTTTCCATGTTCTTAATGTCCTTCTGAAGGTTAGACCTGTGTACTCAAGCTGACCAGTGCAAGGGTAATATGTTGAGCTTATGCAATCAAGCATACTGTTAACTTTCCCTCTTGCTTTATTACATTGACTTCAGGTCACCTGAGTTGTTTACCAGTGATCTCTTTCTTGTTTGACAGTTCATGATTTATGACTAATGGCTTTTTGCAACCCTAATACCATACAATTTTACGCTACTTAGCACTGGAGCTCATTTTCTCAAACCTATGACCACTCTTCCAGTTTCTTCAGGTCCTTTTTTGGGTTTTATTTTCCACTTCTTCCAGAGTGTCCACTTTGTTACAGATTTTTGTCAGCAGGCTGCTCCCCAGGACTCACACTGCAGCAAGCCAGACACAGTCCTCCACAGATTGGAGATCAGTCAAGCTCCAGAGTCTAACCTCTTCGCTTGTCCTGCTCCTGCACTAAAACCCAGATGGTTTGTACCCATGTTCATTTTTACATCTTACCAGAGTGTATGCCTCTGGCTTGTTTACTGGCTCTTCAGTCTGTGTAAATCCCTGGGTGAGCAGTTTGGTTTCCCTTCGATAGCAGGGCTGAATTAGCCATGCTGTCTGGGAGTGTCGCGCGACCAGTCAGTAGGCGAAGTTTTCTCAGTTAGTACAGAGTTTTGAACTCTGTACGGCCACGCAGTGAGCTTCCAGTGCAATTGCCTTGTTACCTCAGACTCTTTTTTTCTGTGAACAAGTCTGCATGCGGGGTTTTTTCTCCTCCTCGTCTCTGAAGAGATTTTTTCTCAAAATGTGTTTTTTTCTTCAATTCTTTAGGCAGTGATGGCTCCTGAGCCATCCGGATTTAAGTACTGCCAATGCGGTAAAATTATGTCCATTACAGATGGACATAATTACTGCTATATTTGCCAGGGACCTGAACACGACCAAGTCTCATGCCGGGACTGTGCTCGTATGTCTCCCAGAGCCCAAAGGAAGTGCGCAGAAAAAATTGCACAACTAAAGGTATCGTCAACACAGTCTTCGCCGGTACCGTCGAAGAGACCGAAGAAGACTCCATAAAAAATGTCTGCATCGCTAGAAGGTACCTCGGCCAGGTCGGTCAATCCACCAAGGCCACTGAAGGGAGTTGAGGCCGCAACTCCTCTTTCACAAAAATCCCCTCATGAGCTGCGTGGGTTTCAGTTTACTGAACCCGCTCGATCCCACTCATCGACACCGAAGAAATCGGGTCATAAAAAATCAAATCAGCCGAAGCTGGATGGCACGTCGGCGCCAGGATGCACGCACGGCACTTAACTCATCAGCGCACAAGTCGGCACACGATGTATCGGCGCACGGCTCCGCGCCCAAGACATCGACATGTGGCTATGCACACAAATCACTGGCGCACAGATACGTGCACAAACCATCGGCGCACAATTGCGCACACGACGCATTGGCGCACAGTGACGTGCACATCACATTGGCGCACAACGGCGCACAGCAACGCACACGACATATTGGCACACCACTCGGTGCACAAAGGCACATCTAAGCATACAGCGTCTATGCCACGCGATGCAGCAGAGCATCATGGCTTAAAACATGCGAAGCTAGCGAGTCAACCTCAAATTCCAACGCACAGGACACCAGCCTTGACTCAGCCTATACTGCTAAGGCAGGAATGTCTTAAAAAGTAGAGATGTGAATCGGAACCAGAATCGGTTCCGATTTCAGTTCCGATTCACATCTCTATAGATGTGAATCGGAACCAGAATCGGATCCGATTTAAGTTCCGATTCACATCTCTATTAAAAAGTCACAAAAAATGAAACATTTAACATCTTCAAAACCTAGTGACACAGATTCTGACCAGCATCTGGAACTAGTCTCTGTCCATGATGCCAACACCTCTAGCAAAGATTCTGATTCTCTTGGGTTATCCCTTAGTAGACCACAATTCCTTCCTCAAGACTCGCTCATAGCAGCAATGCCTTCAAGACCAGCTCCTTTTTCAGGACCTGCACAACCTCTCACATCTAAAGCGATGTTACAGATTTCGCAGGCATTAAATACTTTTCTTCAAAATCTCAACACGGTACATCCTCAGCCTTCACTTGCGCCTTCTCAGCCTTCGCCAACTCCAATCCTTCCCTCTCAGCTGTCAGCACCATCTCCAATTGCTGATCGACCGGACTCTCCAGACTCGCCATGGCCATCGTCCCCTGGTTCATCTACAGGTTTTCCATCTGACCCTCCAGAAGGTCTCCCGGAACCTTATTCCCCTCCCGAAGACTTGTCCTATGCAAAGTTCATCAATAAAGTAGGCTCTCTTTAAATATAGAGACGGGAAAGATTCCTGATCCTAGGATGTAGGTTCTTGGAATACTGAAAATATTTGAAATGCCTCCAGAGCCAACAGCTCTACCTGTTACGAGCGCGCGCGGGCGCGGTCGTCTCGGGCGGGTGGTGAGCCCTTGGGCCATGGCAGGACCCCAGGAGGAGCCCGAAGCCACACCGTGGGAGGTGAGCTGAGCAGGCATGGTGAGCGAGGCAGGCAGGAACAGAAGCAGGGAGTCCGACCCTCAGCCGGACCTGCATGCCCATGGTAGCCAACACGGGGAAGTTGACTAATGAACGGTCCTCCGACTGTTCCCAGCCCTTTCGGACCTGCCGCAGGGAACGGCAATGGGCAGCAGGCCAGACAGAGGCGAGGGCAGACAGAGTCCTTAAACAGAAGACATCAGACGGGGCAGAAGCAGGCTGAAGCAAGACGGAGACATCAGGACAAGGGCTGAAACAAGACACTGGAAAGATCCAGGCGAGCAGGAACTCCGATGCTGGGATACTCACATCCGAAGCCCCCTCGGCTGGCAGAGGAAGACATCCGGGCAAGGGCTGAAGCAGACACTGTAGACAAGGCTGGACGGAAACATTGCACTGTCCATCAGGGCGCCCTACTCAGCCCACCCGTGGGACTGAGTCGCGGACCACCCTGTCCCAGATGCGCCCTACACAGCCCAGGAAGGCTGGTCGCGGACCACGCTGAGAAGGAGGGTGCGGGGAAGACCCAGGCGAACAGGAACTCCGATGCTGGGATACTCACATCCGAAGTCCTTACAGCTGGCAGGCACAGGAACAAACAACTAGGCACACGTCAAGGCAGACATCAGGAAACATGGAGGACCTGGATCAGCTAGGTTACAGACAACTGTAATGCACAATCCGAAGGCCCGGTGCAAATGAACAGACAGTCCTTAAATACTGGAGGTAGAAGGCAACTCCCTGGGAGGAGCTTGCCAGGACCGCCCACCGCTGGTCCTATAACTAGGGTAGAGAGCTGCGGGCCAGCCCCTAGGGAAGGGCGTCGCCAAACAGGAAGTCCAAACACAGAGGCATGCGAGCCACAGGCACAGCTAGGCCTCTCAGGCCCTGGAGCAAGTCCCGGATGGAACACAGGCGAGGCCCTGGCTTCAGAGCGGCCTCTGGAGGAAGGTAAGAGACCTCCTGTAGCGCAGCAGCAGGGGGGATCGCAACACTACCACCATATACAGTACTGGATACAGTCCTTCGTAGAATGTAGGAGAAACCTTTTCCACCACAGCTACATCAAGGAAAATGGACTTCAAGTACCGTATGTGTAATTCAACAATTTACGATGTCACACAATTGCCACACAACTCAATAGTAGTGGAATCTGCACTATCAAAGGCAAAAAGGTCAAAACTAAATGCCAATTCACCACCAAGTCCATGGATGACTTTGACCGTAAAGTATACCATTCGTCCATGCTAGCAACAAAAATTCAGCACCATCAGTTTTACGTAATCCAGTATTTATTTGAATGTCTTCAGAGATTACGTCCCATATGTTTAGCCTCTGATAATACTCTTCCACAGCCATTTACAGATATGGAAGAAGGACTTCGTCATCTACTTCAGTCTGTGTATGAGTCGTTTGAGTCTTCCGCAAGATCTTCGGCTACAGCTATAGTAGCAAGACAAATGGCATGGTTGAGAGTGAGCGCTATAAGAGAGGACATCCACAATAAGTTAGCAGACATACCATGTCTAGGAGACAATCTTTTTGGTGAGACGTTTGCGTAAACCATTACCCTTCTTAAAGAACAAAGTACTGCGGTGCTGTCACTCACTTCTACTACGGACCCCCATACCTCTTCCAGGAAATTTTACCCTTCATTCAGGAAGAAATCCTACTCAAGGGCACCCTATAAACCATATAATACCTATCGAATGCAAAATTATTCCCAACAGAGATACCAATCTCAGACTCATCAATCCCGTGGCTGAGCTCGTCAACAAAGACCACAAAAGCCAGCACCAGCACCCCCTCAAAAACAGACTTCATCTTTTTGAGCTATCCCGAACCACCTCCAGCTATTCTATGCCAATTGGGAGGCAATTACCCCAGATTCTTGGGTGCTGAACATCATAAGGGAAGGCTACCAGATAAATTTTGTAACACTCCCATGCCTTCCTCATATTCCCTCCCCCCAGAATACATCAACCCACTCACTGTACCTTCAGGAACAGTTACAAAATCTACAAAGCCAAAAATCCATTCAAAGAATTCCAATATCACAGGAAAATCGGGGATTCTACTCCCATTATTTCCTCATCCCAAAAAGGTCTGGAGGTCTTCGACCCATCTTAGACCTACGGAATCTCAACAAACACATTCAGAAAGAAAAATTCAAGATGACGTCTCTAAAGACTATTCTTTCCCTCCTACAGCCCAACAACTGGCTATGTTCCATAGACTTGAAGGATATGCACTCCATATACCCATGCACCCTTCTTCCTGGCAATACCTTTGCTTTCAAGCTCAGAACAGCCACTATCGATACAAAGTTCTACCCTTTGGCCTATCTTCGGCCCCCCAAGAGTGTTCACAAAATATTTAGCGGTGGTGGTGGCTCACCTCAGACAACTGTTGATCCAGATATTTCCCTATCTGGATGACTGGCTTTTAGTAGCCTCGGATCAGGCTACTCTACGGAATTGCATGTTCCAAACAATCAATTGCCTTCAGACATTGGGCTTCATAATAAATTACGAGAAGTCCAATCTGCAACCGACCCAAACACTACAGTTCATTGGAGCGCTTATCGATACAACATAACAGAGAGCGTACCTTCCGCAGGACAGGATTCAAATGCTATCGTCACTAGCTCGACGTCTATGCAACCAATCATATACTTCGGCACGTCAAGTCCTCCAGCTACTGGGTCACATGGCAGCAGCAGCTATCCATGTAGTTCCATACACCAGACTACACATGCGCCGCCTACAATGGGGACTAAAGAATCAATGGTCTCAATACTTTCAACCCCTCTCAACCAGGATACAACTTACAACTCAAATGCGCATGGACATTCAATGGTGGAAAAACGCCAACAACCTGACCTCGGGAGCACCTTTCCGGTTACCTCCCAATCAATGTATGCTCACAACGGATGCATCCAGGAGAGGCTGGGGAGCCCATCTGAGCAATCTAAAGACTCAAGGTCTCTGGTCTCCTCAGGAGTGCACACAACAGATCAACCTCCTGGAACTTCGAGCCATCTGGAAAGCGCTTCAAACCTTCTCCCCTCAAGTTCAGGGAAAATATCTCATGGTATACACAGACAACCAAGTCACCATGTTCTACATTAACAAGGAAGGAGGGTCAGGTTCATGGATCCTCTGTCGGGAAACACTTTGAATACTGACATGGGCAATAGCAAACAAAGTTTCAATGCAAGCCACTTACCTTCCGGGTTTAGACAACATCACGGCGGATCGCCTCAGCAGAATATTTCATCCACACAAATGGACTTTGAATCCGGAAGTAGCAGCAAGGATTTTTCAATGCTGGGGCAACCCAATAATAGATCTCTTTGCCACAGAGAGCAACCGTCAAACACAAGCATTTGCTCCATTTACCTGAGCAAACTTCGTCATGCTCCAGATGCCTTTCTCATCCCATGGACAGAGGGCTTGCTCTATGCTTACCCTCCCACTCCGTTAATATCAAGGACAATTCAGAAATGCATCCGAGACACAGCGGATATGATCCTCATAGCTCCAGCATGGCCAAGTCAGCCATGGTATCTGTATCTCATGCAGCTCTCCATTCTCCCACCAATTCCACTGGAGAACCATCCACGTCTGTTAACTCAGGAAGGGGGGTCCCTCCTTCATCCAATGCATCGTTCCCTCCACCTGAAAGCTTGGAGGTTGAAAGGTATTTATTAAGCCACCTGGGTCTATCATCTCAACTTGAAGACATTCTCATTGCATCCAGGAAACCTTCAACCAGACGTAACTATGCAGGAAAGTGGCATCGTTACACGGAATGGTGCAAACCGCGACAACTAGATCTGTTCTCATCAACAGCCATGCAACTTCTAGAGTATCTCCATACACTCTATCTTGCTGGTCTAGTGTTGGCTTCTGTTCGTGTGCATGTTAGCGCTGTTGCAGCTTTCAGCCACTCACATAATGGACTTCCCATTTCCAACCATCCGCTGATCTCCAAATTCATGCGGGGCATGCTACATCTATGGCCACTGGTGTCAAAGCCACCTATACCATGGAATCTCAATATAGTCCTTGAACAGCTAATGCTGCCTCCTTTCGAGCCATTAGATTCATGCCACATCAAATACCTCACATGAAAAACGGTATTTCTAGAGCTGTCACATCAGCATGGAGAGTAAGTGAACTACAAGCCTTGGTTCACTATTCTCCTTATTTAGAATTTTACCATGATAAGGTCACACTTCGGCCTCATCCTACTTTCCTTCCTAAAGTAGTATCGGCTTTCCACATAAACCAGTCAATTACATTGCCAGTCTTCAAACCTAAGCCTCATCATTATGACCGAGACAAGCTTCTGCACTCTTTAGACTGTAAAAGAGCGTTAGCTTATTACAAACAAAGGACTCAATCTCAAGGAAGACCATCTCAATTGTTCCTCTTTTAACCCTAATAATCCAAACCAGCCTATTTCCAAAAGAACCATTGCTAGTTGGCTATCCCAATGCATTGAATTCTGCTACAATAAACGTTCTATTGTTTTGTGCAACAAACCGAAAGCACACCAGATACGAGCAACAGCAGCATCTGTTGTGCATTTAAGAAAAGTTCCGCTACTGGACATCTGCAAAGCGGCAACTTGGTCTTCTCTTCATACTTTCACATCTCACTACTGTATTGGACAGCAAACATCTTCCGATGTAGCTCTGGGTTCATCAGTTCTGTTAAGACTGTCTACCTTTCTTGAAGGTAGTGTTCTCAACTCATAAAAACTTACTATATGGACACAATCCGGGAGCTTGGGACTCCCAGACAGCATGGCTAATTCAGCCCTGGTATCCAGGGGAAAAAGCAAGTTTGCTTACCGTAAACGGTGTTTCTGTAGATAGCAGGATGAATTAGCCATGCGATCCCTTCCCACCTCCCTAGACAGTCTACAGATTCTACCAAAAAACTTTTCCACGTATATCTCGCTTGGCTACAAGAGACTGAGGTAACAAGGCAATTGCGCGGGAAGCTCACTGCGCAGCCATACAGAGTTAAAAACTCTGTACTAACTGAGAAAACTCCGCCTACTGACTGGTTGCAAGACGCTCCCAGACAGCATGGCTAATTCATCCTGCTATCTATGGAAACACCGTTTACGGTAAGCAAACTTGCTTTTATCACTATATCATTTCATGTTTATGTTACTTTATCACCTCTTTGCCTTAGTATTCCATCATTGTGTTTCATTACATAGTACATTAGTACATGACAGCAGAAAAAGACCAATTGACTCATTCAGTCTACTCAGTTATTCCTGTCCACTGCTGTTTTGGTGTTTCATGGTTACACTGACCTCCATCAGCCTATGGCTCTCTCTCCCAGTGATATTCATCAATGCATCTGACACAGGCTCACTTTTCACCTTTCACTATCAGAAAATCTAGAAACGGCTGGACAAGTACTTGTTATTGTTACAGATGTAGCAGTGGACCCTTGGGCCGGCCTAGCGGAGTGAGAAGGTAGAAGAGGAGAGCATTCCGCGGTGAGGCAGTAGACCGGGAGGCAGTGCCAAGCCGTAAGTAGAGCTGAAGTCTTCACCCTGGAAGCCTGAGGACCCCTCGAGAGGAGCTCGTGAGGTCCCAGACCACTGGGACTTAGGAGAGCACCGGAGACAAGGCGACAGCTTCACCCTGGAAGCCTGAGGACCCCCCGAGAGGAGCTCGTGAGGTCCCAGACTGCTGGGACTTAGGAGATCAGAAGAAGTGGAGGGTGATGGAACAGTCCGAGGTCGAGGCAGGTGGCAAGGACGGAAGCCTGCAACAAGTCATAATCATGAACCAAAGACACAAGCAGAAGATCCAGATCCGGGGTCCGGAACTGGAAGAGAGACAGCGGATCCAAGACTGGGACAGGAGCTGCAGGCCCAAACCTGGAGCAGGAGCTGAAGATCCGAACTGGAGCAAGAGCTAAAGATCCGAACTGGAGCAGGAAACGACAGAAGATCCAGGCAGGACAGGAACAGAGTGCTGCAACAAGCAGGAACCTCGTTGCAAGGTGAATACTGGAAGCAGATGCTGGCTTTAAATACTAGCCGGCGTCTGATGTCATCTTGTGGGCGGCCCGCGGTCTGGGGGGAAAAGCACTTTAAATTGTGCTTCCTGGCATGCACACGCACGTGCCCAGAGGGGTAGGAGACAGGTTCTGGGGCTCGGCGGCATCTCCCTCGTGGAGACGCCGCCGCGAGAAGGCCCGAGTAGGCCCAATGCGCCACGCAACCCACAGCAGACCACCTGAGAGGCCAGAGCGAGCCTGGACACCCCGAGAGCCCTGGCACTGCCGCCACAGAGCCGGAGGTAAGGACCTGGTCGCAAGGCTTGCGACCGGGACCGCAACAGTAACCCCCTCTTGCACCCCCTCTTGGAAGGACCAGGTTTACCGGGATGACTGAGGTGAAATTGATGAAGCAGAGACTTGTCCAAGATGTGACGGGCCGGTTCCCAGGTGTTGTCCTCAGGACCACAGCCCTCTCAGGCTAGCAGGTACTCCCATCGTCACTGGTGGAAACGGACATCAAGAACCTCACGAACTTGATAGATGGGATCGGAGTGCACGGCCATGTCTGCAGGCTCAGGAACCTTAGGGTGATATCTAGAAAGAATGAGAGGTTTTAACAGAGAGATGTGGAACACATTATGAATGCGCATGGAAGAAGGAAGGCGTAACCGATAGGATACCAATCCCACTCTCTCTGCCACACGGAATGGTCCACAAAACCGTGGAGCCAATCTTCGGAATGGGACTCGAAGATGTATGTTCTTGGTGCTAAGCCAAACCCGGTCACCTGGGAGGAAGACCGGTGCAGGTTGGCGGTGATGGTTCACCCATTTCTTGGCTGTACTTGCTGCCTTAGTGAGCTTGTCCTGGATGGAGAGCCAGAGATCGCGCAGTTGTTAGGCTGATATTTGAACCACTGGCGAGATACTGGGCATTGGCAAAGGCAGTGGTGGTTTGAGTTGCTTACCAAACACTGTCAGAAACGTGGATTTGCCCGTCACCGAATGGGTGTGATTATTGTAAGAGAACTCGGCTAGTGGTAGTAGACTCACAAATTGTTCTGCCTTTCATTGGCAAACGTGCGGAGAAAAGTCTTTAATGAGCGATTAGTGCACTCTGTCTGTCCATTATTTTGTGGGTGGAAGGCTGAAGACAGACTAAGCTGCACATCAAATTGTTTACACAATACTCTCCAGTAGCTGGCCGTAAACTGGGGCCCTCGATCAGACACTCTATCTTGGGGAAGGCCGTGGATACGGAAAATATGTAGGGCGAAGAGCTGGGCGAGTTCTGGCGCAGAAGGCAGCTTGGGAAGCAGGACAAAATGAGCCATCTTGGAGAAGCGATCCACAGATGACAGTGTTCCCTTCAGAAGCAGGCAAATCTACCACAAAATCTGTGGCGATGTGTGTCCAAGGCTCAGTAGGTATGGGTAATGGTTGTAGCAACCCCCATGGCCTCCCCACTCACGTTTTTTGTTGTGCGCATATGGGACATGAGCTAACATAGGCGAGGATATTCTGTCTTATAGTGGGCCACCAGTAAAAACAGTTGAGCAAGTCAAGTGTTCTTTCGTGGCCGGCATGGCCACCCGAAAAGGATTCGTGAGCCCAGACCAAAGCTCTTCTTTGGGCGTGTCATGGTACCACTGTTCTTCCTATAGAGGTTACTGAAGTACTGGACAAGATTACCTTTGCAGGATCTAGGATATACTGGGGATGCTCCTCCTCCTCCTCCTGCTCTGTGGTTCGAGATAACGCATCTGCCTGCACATTCTTGCAAGCAGGTTTGTAGCGAAGCACGAAGTTGAACCGGTTAAAAAACAAAGACCAGCGTGCTTGCCTGGGGTTTAAGCGTTGCGCTTGGCATAGGAACTCCAAGTTCTTATGGTCCATGAAGACTGTAATGGGATGCGCTGCCCCCTCCAACCACTGTCTCCACTCTTCAAATGCAAGCTTGATCGCTAAGAGTTCTTTATCCCCAATGCTGTAATTACATTCAGCGAGAGAGAATTTTTTAGAGAAGTATGAGCATGGTAGTAGTTTCCCTGAAGTAGTGCTTTGGCTTAATACAGCTCCCACAGCTATGTTGGATGCATCCACCTCCACTATGAATGGGCAGAGAGGGTCTGGATGTCGTAGGCAAATGTCAAATTGAAAAAACTGGAAAGAATGCGACTAGATAATACTATTCAAAAAAAGAAAGTCACATTTATCTCATGGTTATATCGATAAGATATACCCTCATACCAGGGCTAATGCACACTTCCGCCCGACGACGTCTTTTACTTTTATGTACAAACACCAATTTGGCTGCCCGTTTAGAATGCAATCATAGGGTAACCCTTGTTTTTTAAAAAAAACATGGTTAATATACTGCCGCTAATTTTTAAGCAGATTTTAAGGTTGAATTTTATTGCTATTTTTCTTTTTTATCTTTTTTGTTTTTTTTCGTTGATTTTCTTTTTTTCTTTCAAAATATCTTATTGCTCTTCTCGATAAAGCAAAAGTCCAAAAAGCTAATTTGCTCGTAGCCCTCTCTCTGTCTCTTTTCAGTAAAGTGAGAGCCTCAAAAAGCTCATTTGCTCATTTGTTCATAAATGCAGAAAAGCAAAAGTCCCAACAGCTCATTTGCTCAAAAGATGCAACTATCTTTTTAAATGCACTATAAAGCAGGAGTCACAGCATTCTGCGGATAAGCCTGCACTCTGCGGGTAAGCCCGACAACGCTGGTGTTTCAAAGTTTTTTCTTCGTCAGGGGCTGAATGAGCATTTAAGGAATGAATGGCCATTCCACAGCATCAGCTCCCTTTCTAATAAGGGCGATGAGAGGCGCCACCTTTGAAGAGTAGTGTGGAATGAAGTGTCTATAGAAGTTTGCGAACCCCAAAAAAGTTGCAAAGCCCTCAACCCTCTTGGACGCGGCCAGTCCTTAATAGCTGCTACTTTCCCGGGATCCATCTGGAATCCTGTTGCAGAAACTATGTATCCTAGAAAAGGAAGAGACTCCTGCTCGAACTTACATTTCTCTAACTTGGCGTACAAATGGTTATCTCTGAGGATTTGAAGAACTTGCCTTACATGTCGTCGATGTGAATCCAAGTCCTGAGAATAGATTAGCACATCATCCAAGTACACAATAACTGAAAAGTGAAGGAGATCACAGAGTACTTCGTTCATTAAGTGCTGAAAAACTGCTGGGGCGTTGCACAAGCCGAATGGCATTACAAGATACTCATAGTGCCCGTCCCTGGTGTTGAATGCTGTCTTCCACTCGTCACCAGGATGAATCTGGACCAAGTTGTAGGCACCCCGCAAATCTAGTTTGGTGAATATTTTGGCCCCTTGTAGCCTGTCCAGGAGTTCAGGGATCAACGGATGGGGATAACGATCACGTTTGGTAATGGCGTTAAGACCTCTATAGTCGATGCAGGGTCTTAAGGAGCCATCCTTTTTCCTTACAAAGAAAAAGCCAGCCCCTGCCGGCGACTTTGAAGGTTGAATGAATCCTTTAGCAAGGTTTTCAGCTATGTACTCCGACATAGCTTGCGCTATAGAGCTGGTACCAGGAGCCACGCCACCTCGTGGGAGGCAGGGATAACGAATATACCCTCCCACGAGGTGGCGTAGCTCCTGGTACCAGCTCTATAGCGCAATCGAAGGGACGATGTTGCGGCAGGATCTCCGTCTTCTTTTTTGAAAAGACATCAGCAAAATCCGCATAAACCGCCGGGGGCACAAGGGCAACATGCAGAAGAGGAATGCTGGGTGCATGAGGAATGTGGAGGCAGTTATTGAAGCAGAAGGGGCTCCATTTCGCAATCTGCAGGGTGTCCCAATGAATAACTGGGGAATGTTGCTGCAGCCATGGTAGCCCAAGAACCACCGGATGGACGGCTTTCTCCAAAATCAAGAAGGATATCCTATCGGAATGCAGAATCCCAGTGTGGAGAGTGAGAGGCACCGTGGAGGCGTAGATACTCCCTGGAAGAAGTGTTCCTCGAATGGAGGTAATTCGCAGAGGAGTCTCACGTGGAAGAACGGGAATCCGTAATTGTTGTACGAGGTCACTCACAATAAAATTCCCGCCTGCTCCGGAGTCAATAAAGGCGAGGGTCTCAAAGGCTCCGCCAGGATACTCCAGAGTGATAGGTACTGTACATTGAGGAGCAGAAATAACGCAACCTAGGAGTAGCTCCTCAGGACCTCCTCGGTTCTGGAGTTTTCCGGTTGTTCCTTACACTGGGCCAGGAAGTGACCCTTCACCCCGCAGTAGAGGCAGAGACCCAAAGAACGGCGGTGTTATCGCTCCTCTTCTGACAATGGAGTACGCCCCAGCTACATGGGCTCCTCAGAGGACGCTTCTAGGTGCACTGGTCCTTGGCTGGATGCCGAAGTCAATGGTCTAGAGAAAGCGGGTGCCAGAGACACAGTGCGTCGAAATGGACGGTTCTCCTTAGCCTGCTGTTGCAAGCGATGGTCAATTCTTCCCGCCAAGTCGATTAATTCGTTGAGGTCATCTGGAATATCACGAGCTGCTAGCTCATCCTTAATCCATGCCACCAGCCCTTCCAGGAAGAGGCCACGAAGGCTGTCCTCTTGCCAGCCAACCTCGAGAGCGAGTGTACGGAATTCGATGGTGTACATAAGAACATAAGAAATTGCCATGCTGGGTCAGACCAAGGGTCCATCAAGCCCAGCATCCTGTTTCCAACAGAGGCCAAAACCTGCCACAAGAACCTGGCAATTATTTATTTATTTATTTAACTTCTTTTAATATACCGATGCTCAAGACAAGTCTTATCGTACCGGTTTACAATAAACTGGGGGAAAAAAACAATTAACACAGATAGAGAAAGACAAAGTTACAATAAACAGGGAGTGTAAAACATGGTCATTAGAGAAGAAGTAGTTTAAACGAGAGCAATAACTCAGATAGCAAAACATATTTGGTTAACATGGAGGTGTTGAACTTAGGTAATTAAATAAGCAGTGTCTAGCATAGGAGTTCCTTTGTGGAAGGATCAGAGGAGGCAACCGCTGGGGGCAGTGGAAGGGTAGGAACTAGAAGGGGTGGGAGGGAGGAGTAGAGAGCAGGGACGGAGGGTAATAACGGAGAGGTGAGAAGAGTCAGTGCTGGTTGTTGAGGCTCCTTCAACGGTATGCTTGAGCGAACAGCCAGGTTTTCAGTTTCTTTCTGAAGGTTAAATGGCATTGTTCCTGGCATAGATCCGGGAGTAATGAATTCCAATGATGCGGTCCAGCGGTGGATAGTGCTAATTTTTGAATGGAGTTGTGAATAGAATATTTGTTGGGGGGAGCCCGGAGAGAACCTTTGTATGCTGCTCTAATCGGCCTTGAGGAAGAATGGATTTCGAGAGGGATGGTAAGTTGGAGAGAGGATTGCTGATAAATGGTTTTGTGCATGATGGTCAGAGTCTTGTAAAGTATTCTATAGTGGATGGGTAGCCAGTGTAGGATTTTTAGGATCGGTGTGATGTGGTCTTTCCGGTGAGAATTCGTAAGGATCCTGGCTGCAGCATTTTGCAGCATCTGTAAAGGTTTAGTAGAGGAGACGGGGAGACCGAGTAGTAGTGCGTTGCAGTAGTCAATCTTTGAGAACAGAATGGCTTGAAGGACTGAACGGAAGTCATGAAAGTGTAGGAGAGGTCTTAGCTGTTTTAGGACCTGTAGCTTAAAGAAGCATTCCTTTGTGGTGGTATTGATAAACTTTTTGAAGTTCATTCTGGAGTCAAGAGAGGCCCCAAGGTCTCTCACCTGGCTTACTAGTGGTATAGTTGTATTGCTGGTGAGGTGGTTGTTATCGCTGGGAGAGATGACTAAGCGTTCTGCTTTGGACGTATTAAGAACCAGGTTGAGACTAGAGAGAAGGAGATTGATGGCGTGAAGGCAGCTGTTCCAAAAGTTTAGAGTGTTGGAGATGGGATCCGTGATGGGGATTAGGATCTGCACATCGTCAGCGTATATAAAGTGGGTAAGGTTGAGGCTTTTGAGTAATTGGCATAGGGGGAGTAGATAGATATTAAACAAGGTAGGGGAAAGTGATGAACCCTGTGGTACTCCTTGTTTGGTGGGTACGGGGTGGGATTCTTTGTCGTTTATTCTAACTTTGTAGTGCCTGTTATTGAGGAAGGATTTGAACCAGAGGAGTGCAGAGCCTGAGATGCCTATTTCCATAAGACGGTTGATGAGGATTGTGTGGTTTACTGTGTCGAATGCCGCAGATATGTCGAGAAGAGCTAGCAGGTAGGATTGGCCCTTGTCAAGGCCCATCAGGATGTTGTCCGTTAACGAGAGTAGGAGAGATTCTGTGTTTAGGCGTTTCCTGAATCCGAATTGAGAAGGATAGAGAATATTATGGGAGTCGAGGTAATCTGTAAGACGGATGTTGACCACCTTTTCCATTAGCTTGGCAATAAAAGGTAAGTTGGCAATAGGGCGGAAATTTGCTGGTTTAGCTGGGTCCAGGTTGGGTTTTTTAAGTAAGGGTTTAAGGGAGGCAGTTTTTAATGAGTCCGGGACAGATCCTTGAGTGAGGGAGCAATTGATGATGTCGGCCAGAGGTTTGCCAATGGTGCCAGGAATGGTGAGTAGGAGTTTTGTAGGTATTTGATCAGAGGGATTCGATTTCCAGGAATGATGTGGGTTCAAAAGATTCTAGTGTCTGTTTGTGGATGGCTGGGAGTGGAGTTGACTAGGAGGAGGCTGGGTATTTGATGTTGTGTTAGGTGTTGTCAGAGGGGCGAGTAAATTTTTTATTTTGTTGTTGAAGAAAACTGCTAGCTCTGTAGATTTGTTTTGGGCTTCTTCCTCTGGGATGATTGGAGGAACAGGGGTGGTAAGGGCTGCAACGTATGAGAAAAGTGTTTTCGGGTCGTATAGGAAGCCATGTATTTTTTTGGCGTAGAAATCTCGTTTAGTGTGAAGAATGGAGGTCCTGTAGTAGCTCATTGCGGTTTTGTAAGAGGCCTGTGTGGTAGGAGAGGGATCCTTCCGCCAGCATTGTTCTTTATGTTGCAGGTCTTGTTTGAGTTTTCTTAATTCTGTTGAGAACCAGGGTTTTTTATTAGTGCGGGCAGGGTTGATAACTTTGGAAGACAAGGGGCAGATTTTATTTGCAACTGAGCGAGTGATAGATAGCCAAGAGTTCATAGCAGAGTCGGCATTAGTGAGGTCCAAGTTAGTTAGGTCCTTGGCAAGGCTGTTGCTGAGGGCATCCATGGAACAAGGTTTCCTGAATTGGATAGAGGATTTAGGGATGAAGGGAGTCGGTTTTTTCTTTATTGATAGCTCTGTAGTTATCAGCGAGTGATCTGACCACGGGATGGGGGTACAAGTAGGGGGGGAGGTAGTCGCAATGGAGTCATTTATGAATATGAGGTCTAATGTGTGGCCTGCTCTGTGCGTGGGATTGTTAATAATTTGTTTGAATCCCATTACCCAAACACTAGGAAGATCCCATGCTACTGATGCAATTAATAGCAGTGGCTATTCCCTAAGTAAAATTGATTAATAGCCATTAATGGACTTCTCCTCCAAGAACTTATCCAAACCTTTTTTGAACCCAGCTACAATAACTGCAATAACCACATCCTCTGGCAACAAATTCCAGAGCTTTATTGTGCATTGAGTGAAAAAGAATTTTCTCCGATTAGTCTTAAATGTGCTACTTGCTAACTTCATGGAATGCCCCCTAGTCCTTCTATTATTCGAAAGTGAAAATAATTGAGTCACATCTACTCGTTCAAGACCTCTCATGATCTTAAAGACCTCTATCATATCCCCCCTCAGCCGACTCTTCTCCAAGCTGAACAGCCCTAACCTCTTCAGCCTTTCCTCATAGGGAAGCTGTTCCATCCCCTTTATCATTTTGGTTGCCCTTCTCTGTACCTTCTCCATCGCAACTATATCTTTTTTGAGTAGTGTGCCAACGAGCGAGACCGCTGTCTCAATTGTAGCAGCTCCGAAGTGGCGGTAGCCAGTCGTGCCAGTTCATCAAAGGACTGCTTAAAGCTGATCACGAACTGTGACAAATTGTCTAGCAGAGGATCGTTTCGCTCCCACATGGGAGAGGCCCAAGACATCGCCTTCCCATCCAGCAAAGATAAAATGTAAGCCACTTTCACAAAATCAGTTGGAAACTGGTTAGGCAATAACGGGAACCAGATATAACATTGGTTCAGGAAACCACGACAGGCCTTGGCCTCTCCAGAATAGCGGGAAGATGCAGGCAGCTGAGTCGGTGTATTGACGCTTACCACCGGCATGGGTAACGGGATTTGAGGAACTTCCGGAGGTGCTGCGTCCAAGCGGTTGGCCAATCGTTCCACGGTAGCCGCCAGTACATCCAAGCAATGTTGCTGTTGCTGTAACCATTGGGCCATACCGGGAATGGCCTGGAGCCTGACAGGTCCACCGGGTCCATGACCTTGAAAACTGTTACGGACGTAGCAGTGGACCCTTGGGCCAGCCTAGCGGAGTGAGAAGGTAGAAGAGGAGAGCACTCCGTGGAGAGGCAGTAGGCCGGGAGGCAGCGCCAAGCCGTACGTAGACCTGAAGTCTTCACCCTGGAAGCCTGAGGACCCCCCGAGAAGAGCTCGTGAGGTCCCAGGCCACTGGGACTTAGAAGATCACCGGAGACAAGGTGACTGCTTCACCCTGAAAGCCTGAGGACCCCCCGAGAGGAGCTCGTGAGGTCCCAGACTGCTGGGACTTAGGAGATCAGAAGAAGTGGAGGGTGATGGAACAGTCCGAGGTCAAGGCAGATGGCAAGGATGGAAGCCAGGAACAAGCCGAAATCAGGAACCAAAGAGACAAGCAGAAGATCCAGATCCAGGGGTCTGGAACTGGAAGAGAGACAGCGGATCCAGACTGGGACAGGAGCTGCAGGCCCAAACCTGGAGCAGGAACTGAAGATCCGAACTGGAGCAAGAGCTGAAGATCCGAACTGAAGCAGGAAACGACAGAAGATCCAGGCAGGACAGGAACAGAGCGCTGCAACAAGCAGGAACCTCGTTGCAAGGCGAATACTGGAAGCAGACGCTGGCTTTAAATACTAGCCGGCATTTGACGTCATCTTGTGGGTGGCCGCGGTCTGGCGGAAAAAGCACTTTAAATCGGGCTTCCTCGCGAGCGCGCGCACATGCCTAGAGAGGAAGGAGTCAGGTTCTGGGGCTCGGCGGCATCTCCCTCATGGACACGTCACCGAGAGAAGGCCCAACGCGCCGCGCGACCCGCAGCGGACCACCCGAGAGGCCAGAGTGAGCCCAGACACCCTGAGAGCCCCGGCGCTGCCGCCACAGAGCCAGAGGGAAGGAACCGGTCGCAAGGCTTGCGACCGGGACCGCAACAGTTATAATAACAATCAGGTTTGCATTGAATTCTCTTGTGGCATTTACAGATTTTGCTTCATTCCATTTTTATAATTTTTTGTTCTTTTTTTATTGTGAATAATTTCCCTGATGCAAGACCTTTGCACAAAACACAGCTGAATTAGGATTCGATTTTTCCTAAGTTCTGATTTTCATTAATGGGAGACTTCAATTACCCCAATATTGACTGGGTAAATGTATTATTGGGACACGCTAGAGAGATAAAGTTCCTGGATGGAATAAATGATAGTTTTATGGAGCAATTGGTTCAGGAATTGACGAGAGAGGGAGCAATTTTAAATCTAATTCTCAGTGGAGAACAAGATTTGGTGAGAGAGGTAACGGTGGTGGGGCCGCTTGGCAATAGTGATCATAATATGATCAAATTTGATTTAATGAGTGGAAGGGGGACAGTAAGCAAATCCACGGCTCTTGTGCTAAATTTTCAAAAAGGAAACTTGATAAAATGAGAAAAATAGAAAAAAACTGAAAGGAGCAGCTACAAAAGTAAAAAGTGTGCAAGAGGCATGCTCATTGTTAAAAAATACCATCCTAGAAGCACAATCCAGATGTATTCCACACATTAAGAAAGGTGGAAAGAAGGCAAAACGATTACCGGCATGGTTAAAAGGGGAGGTAAAAGAAGCTATTTTAGCCAAAAGATCTTCATTCAAAAATTGGAAGAAGGATCCAACAGAAGAAAATAGGATAATGCATAAACATTGGCAAGTTAAATGTAAGACATTGATAAGACAGGCTAAGATAGAATTTGAAAAGAAGTTGGCCATAGAGGCAAAAGCTCACAGTAAAAACTTTTTAAAATATATCCGAAGCAGAAAGCCTGTGAGGGAGTCAGTTGGACCATTAGATGATCGAGGGGTTAAAGGGGCATTTCGAGAAGATAAGGAAAGATTAAATGATTTCTTTGCTTCGGTGTTTACTGAAGAGGATGTTGGGGAGTTACCCGTACTGGAGAAGGTTTTCATGGGTAATGATTCAGATGGACTGAACCAAATCACGGTGAACCAAGAAGATGTGGTAGACCTGATTGACAAACTTAAAAGTAGTAAATCATCTGGACTGGATGGTATACACCCCAGAGTTCTGAAGGAACTAAAAAATGAAATTTCAGACCTATTAGTAAAAATTTGTAACTATCATTAAAATCATCCATTGTACCTGAAGACTGGAGGATAGCTAATGTAACCCCCATATTTAAAAAGGGCTCCAGGGGCAATCCGGGAAACTACAGACCGGTTAGCCTGACTTCAGTGCCAGGAAAAATAGTGGAAAGTGTTCTAAACATCAAAATCACAGAACATATAGAAAGACATGGTTTAATGGAACAAAGTCAGCATGGCTTTACCCAGGGCAAGACTTGCCTCACAAATCTGCTTCACTTTTTTGAAGGAGTTAATAAACATGTGGATAAAGGTGAACCGGTAGATGTAGTGTACTTGGATTTTCAGAAGACATTTGATAAAGTTCCTCATGAGAGGCTTCTAGGAAAAATAAAAAGTCATGGGATAGGTGGTGATGTCGTTTCGTGGATTACAAACTGGCTAAAAGACAGGAAACTGAGAAATTTTCTCAGTGGAAGGGAGTGGGCAGTAGAGTGCCTCAGGGATCTGTATTGGGACCCTTAATTTTCAATATATTTATAAATGATCTGGAAAGAAATACGACAAGTGAGGTAATCAAATTTGTGGATGATACAAAACTGTTCAGAGTAGTTAAATCAAGAGCAGATTGTGATAAATTGCAGGAAGACCTTGTGAGGATAGAAAACTGGGCATCAAAATGGCAGATGAAATCTAATGTGGATAAGTGCAAGGTGATGCATATAGGGAAAAATAACCCATGATATAGTTACAGAATGTTAGGTTCCATATTATTTATTTTATTTATTTATTTTTATATACCGGTGTTCGATTTTACATATCACATTGGTTTACATTTCAACAAAAAATGCAGGAAATCAAGCTTTTCCTTTGTCAATACATTGAACAATAATAAACATGGAAATTGTTAACAAGGGAGATAAAAATAAGGGAATGGTTAACACTAAGGGTTGCACGAAGGGGTGCACAAAGGGGAGTGCCCCCTCGGCGCGCAACGCACGGTGCATGGCGCCTGCTGGCTTGGCGCCTTTCAACAGTCCAGTTCCGATTGCTATGACGTCGGGGGAGGGGGCGGGTCTCACAATCATGCTTTCCCCACAGTATTCTCTTCTCAGTTTCAAAGGCTGTTTTTTCAATTTTTTTTCTTTTCTACCTTGGATGTGCTACTACCCAAGAAAGAGATCTAGGCGTCATAGTGGATAACACATTGAAATCGTCGGTTCAGTGTGCTGCGGCAGTCAAAAAAGCAAACAGAATGTTGGGAATTATTAGAAAGGGAATGGTGAATAAAACGGAAAATGTCATAATGCCTCTGTATCGCTCCATGGTGAGACCGCACTTGAATACTGTGTACAATTCTGGTCGCCGCATCTCATTGCGATGGAGAAGGTACAGAGAAGGGCTACCAAAATGATAAGGGGAATGGAACAGCTCCCCTATGAGGAAAGACTAAAGAGGTTAGGACTTTTCAGCTTGGAGAAGAGACGGTTGAGGGGGGATATGATAGAGGTGTTTAAAATCATGAGAGGTCTAGAACGGGTAGATGTGAATCATTTTTTTACTCTTTCGGATAATAGAAAGGCTAGGGGGCACTCCATGAAGTTAGCATGTGGCATATTTAAAACTAATCAGAGAAAGTTCTTTTTCACTCAATGCACAATTAAACTCTGGAATTTGTTGCCAGAAGATGTGGTTAGTGCTGTGTTTAAAAAATGATTGGATACGTTCTTGGAGTTCTTGGATAAGTTCTTGGAGGAGAAGTCCATTACCTGCTATTAATTAAGTTGACTTAGATGACCACCGCTATTACTAGCAACTGTAACATGGAATAGACTAAGGGGTAGATTTTAAGAGGCGCGCGAACAGCCTACTTTTGCTTGCGCATCAGACTCAAGCAAAAGTACGCTGGATTTTAGTAGATACGCGCGGAGCCGCGCGTATCCACTAAAATCCGGGATCGGCGCGCGCAAGGCTATCGATTTTGTATAGCCTGCGCGCGCCGAGCCGCGCTGCCTCCCCCCGTTCCCTCCAAGGCCGCTCCGAAATCGGAGCGGCCTCGGAGGGAACTTTCCTTTGCCCTCCCCTCACCTTACCCTCCCTTCCCCTACCTAACCCACCCACCCGGCCCTGTCTACACCCCCCCCTTACCGTTGTCGGGGGATTTACGCCTCCCGGAGGGAGACGTAAATCCCCGCGCGCCAGCGGGCCTGCTGCGCGCCGGGCCGCGACCTGGGGGCGGGTACGGAGGGCGCGGCTACGCCCCCGGGCCGTAGCCACGCCCCGTACCCGCCCCCAAAACGCGGCCGACACGCCCCCGAAACGCCGCGTCGACCGGGCCCGCCCCCCCGACACGCCCTGACACGCCCCCCTCCGAAAACCCCGGGACGTACGCGAGTCCCGGGGCTCTGCGCGCGCCGGGAGGCCTATGTAAAATAGGCTTCCCGGCGCGCAGGGCCCTGCTCGCCTAAATCCGCCCGGTTTTGGGCGGATTTAGGCGAGCAGGGCTCTGAAAATCTACCCCTTAGTTTTTGGGGTACTTGCCAGGTTCTTATGGCCTGGATTGGCCACTGTTGGAAACAGGATGCTGGGCTTGATGGACCCTTGGTCTGACCCAGTATGGCATGTTCTTATGTTCTTATGTTCTTATGTACATTATTTATTATACTTTATTTATTTATTAAATTTAGGCCTTAGGCAATTTACAGATTTGAACTCACAGCATAAAACAAATAATCAACATAATACATACAAAACAAAACACAGTTTAATGAATTATAGGAAGCAATGAACTGTCCGCATCCATTAAAAAACAGTTAAACATATACCAGTGGTTCCCAAACTTATCCTGGACAACCCCCAGCCACTCATGCATATTCATTGTGGCTATCCTGAAAACATGACTGGATAGGGGTACCCAAGGATAGGTTTGGGAACCTCTGACATATGCCATGCAAGAAGCCCTCTGCTTCAAGGCGTTTCGAGTTACGATTCAGAGTTATGTTTCTAATAAACACCCATCATCAAGCTTATTTTGACTTTAAGACTCCTGAGCATCTCCCAGCAGGCACACACTGATGTGCTAATGTCCATGAGGCTTGGCAAGGTGACATCAGTAGGAAGAGTACCTGGGACTTCCTCTCCTCATAATAGTGTTAGTGCAATGTCCCGTAGACACGCCATTGCACATTCCTCTTCAGACACAAAAAATGGGTGAGAAAATCACCAGCTGTGTCCCCTCCCACTCTTTGGTGTACAAGAATCTTTGGGTGGGAGAGACCCCAGGGTCCCTGTGGTTGAAAATGTTATAAAAACATATATATTGTGCTGGCAGTATTGCTAAGTGACCGGCCGACTGCAGTTGATGTAGTGCTGAAAAATTGTTTGTATTGGGGTTCAGTGAGATGTACTAACCTGAATGTTATTAAAGATTTTGAGTGGATTTCCCCTTAAGAAGGTAAAGGGGTTCCGATTGATGAGGGAGTGGCCTATGAGAGAATGAAACCTGGGTCAACCTGGCAGGAATTGCCTCTTCTTGGCTGGAACTGGAAACGAGAGATATAAGGAGCCTGGAGTGGCCAGCCCATGGCCTGGTGGGTTTGGGGACCCCTCCAGTAGAGTGGGCCCTACAAGGGCTCTTCCCCTCATGGAGAGAGACCTATGACCAGAAGTAAGAGAAGAAGGATTTCTTCCTCTCAAGGAAATAGCCAGAGTATGGTGATGAGAGAAGAGGAGGAATTTCCTTCAAAGGACTGGCATGTGAAGGAAACTGCGGAAGCCTACAGACTGTTGAATAGGGGAACCAGGACCAAGAAGAAGATGTGACTGGTGCTCAGGGAGCTGTGAGTAGAAGGAGAAGGTGGGATATGGATTAAGAGGCCCCAAGATTAGGGATGTGAACTCCATGTCCCAGACAGAAGAGAAACTGGTCAGAAATGTTGCAATCTTGGGTTTTGTACAAGGTTATGGGAAAGGAGGAATAAGCTCTCCATTCTGACAGAGTGTGATATGGAGGGGAGAGGAGATTGTTGAAGGGGAAGGAGGGATTTTAGGCTTTGGGATGTGAATTATTGCCCTGCTTTACTAAACTCTGAATAATTCAGCATGCTCTGTATATCCTCAATATAACTAGTACATAGTTGAGTGTTTAATTTAACCTTGGAGTTGCATGAAATCTGTGGGACTCCAAGAGTGGCCAGCACTTAAAGGTCAAATGAGGGGCAGGGTTCATGGAGTGGAGGGTATCGGAGGACTCCCTGACCAGTCCAAGAAGAGTAATCTACCCTACTGTTTTTAGCTGGGTCACTTACAGTGTTTCAGGAACCGAGTTTGTTTTAATTCTGAAAACTTTCTGTACTTAGATGATGAAATTAAATGTAACCCCACACCAGTGTGGCTGTGCTGCACAGGTGGGGCCATAAAAGAATTTGTTTCTCTTCGGGGCTGGAACCACTCACTGGGTAACTCTCTAACAAGCTCTCTTACTCCCAGGGCCAGATCCTTTGTAGATGGGGGGAAAGATTTACTTTCAGAGCCCAGTGTGACAGGGGTGACTCCTATTTGTATTCCATGGGAGGAATACACTTCTGTCCTCTCTCTCCACACTGTAGATGTTGTAAGTGTCCAAAACTCCATTATCTCTCTTCCCAGGAACAAAGACTCTGAATGGGGTCCTCTGCTGTAACTCAGATTTAGTATTAAACACAGTTCTCCTCCATCCTTCTCGATCTCACTCACAGATCCTAAGTTCAGAAGGGATCCTGGAACACATAGCTTTCGATGTTCCTTTGCCAGGGTAGGAAGAAGGGGCAGCCATAATCTACCTCCCAGATCTTCTATCAAACGGTCTTTTAGCCCCAAAACTGATATTAACACCGGAGTTGTTCCTTGCAGCAGGTCACCACATCTAGGGCAGGTCTTCCCTATCCCTGAGTATCCTAAGCACAGGATTCCCCATTCCCTGAGTCCAAGAAGGACCCAAAATTCTCATAAAATTGCAAAAACCCCCAAAACAACCTAGAGACAAAATCCCAACCAGCCAGTGAGTGGACTGGAAGAGGAAACCCCTCCCAACCCTGGTCAGAACCACCAGCAGGGTTTGCCTGTCCCTTCTGACTGGGTCTGAAAAATCCAGCTCAGAAAAAGCTCCACACTACCTCCTCACTTCAACTCAGAGCTGCAGTGCCCCCCCAGAGCTCAAGCCTACAAGTTGCTTTCCTTAGCTCTTAGGAAGCAGACCATCCCAGCACCCTCAAAGGAAGGGGCTGCATTTGAATGGAGCCTCCCTTATTTCCAATCTACAATAGACTGTTTTCTGAATATAGGAATACCCAGGGCTTAATGGTGAAGCAACCGAAGGGTCCTTTCACATTATATTTTACTGTTTGTATTTTACTTCTTGTGTGTACATATTAGGCTTTCATGTTAGCTCTTTTGCATTTATTTAGATTTTGCTCCCGCCTACCTTGTTGCCCAATAGTTTTTGTATATTTTTCCCGCACCAGAATCCTTCAGGTCTTAGTGATTCAATACCACTTCTTCACAGGCACTGGGTGTTTTTGCCTCTCCCTTCTTTATTTACAAAAATATATTTGGGAAAAAAAAAAAAGCAATTTGGGGTACGCAGGCCACCACAGACTTCTCACTCCATCCCCTTGACCCGGCCACCCAGGGTTTGTCGCCCACATACTTTCATGGTGTTACTCGCCTCTCAGAGCCCTCTCTCCATGCAGGACAGGAGGAGCTCTGGTCACTGCTGTTATCTGCTGTCCCTCCTTGTGCTGGAGGCAAGGAACCACAGCTCTTTTCCATCATCTCCTCTAGGCAGGACCAGAGATTCTTCAAAATACAAAAAACTGCCATTTTTCCTTCCTTTTCCTCCCATGGTAAATCCTGGGATCCAGCCCGCATCACCTTGGATCTTTTCGCTGGATCTGATTCCATTAGAATGGAATCTGAAAATAAGTGTCAGGAGCAAGATTTGAAAAGGTTTCATTTTAAAGCTGTATCTCGCTGTTTCTAAAGAGACAGTACTATGAACTAACTTGTCCAACCCTTCTTGATGCATGTAGCCCTGTGGTCAGAGACCAGAAAGTTCATTCTTAGTAAACCTCCGAGTATTGATTACAATGGTCTGATCCAGGTTCAAACTGGGCCAGCTTGCAGATGACTGAGGGTAGGAAAGGGGTAGCCAGAAGTTTCAGGAGAGAGAAACAAGGGTCTTTGCCACCCTGTTTTTACCCATTCCTTGGAGGCTGAGGTTCTCCACTGAAAGAAAGCCATATCGCCCTACTCATGACACCGTAGCAGCTCACTATCGGGATGGGGGCAACTGCCAACTAAAATGAAACAAGCCTGGAACAGGAGAGAGTTAACTTATCAGAGAGTACATGAAAACTGTGCAGTGCCACAGGACTGTGGAAGGGGAAATGGATCCTAATTACTCTCTGGGAGAAATGACTTCCCAGATACCTCACGATAGGCCTTAATAAATCCAACCTGGATTTATGCACAACCAGGCCAGTGATTAGGGTGGCAAATTTATGAGGGTGGCATTTGTAGAGCCCCCCCCCCCCCCCACCCGCTAGGTATCCACTATATGTTGTACAATATATATATATTATACAATATATATATATTCTGAGAAAATGTGCATTATCCACAGCGGGCCCTTCACTTTGGAACTCGCTCCCTCCAGACCTTCGTCTGGAACCATGCCACTCTACATTTAAAAAGAATCTTAAGACTTGGCTGTTCAAACAAGCTTTCCCCTAGAGCCAAGAACACGAAGAAAAGTTTACTTTATTTTGTTCAATGTAAAAACTCCTGTTTTATTCTTATTCTGTTCTATGTAAACCGCTAAATGTAGCGACAGTTACTGTTCCTTGTGAACCGGGGTGATATGTATATTATACAAGAACCTCCGGTATATAAATCATTTAAATAAATAAATAAATATGTCCCTAGCTCAAGCCCTGAGCTAGGATGCAGGAAGGAGGTAATGTGGTCCATCCCTGGCTAGCATCTCCCTTGAGGCTGTTTGGACTGGTCAGCCAGAGGCAGAGTAGGAAAGAGTGGGAGTTCTAAGTTTGAAGAAGAAGGAACTTGCAGTTTGGAGTTTTCCTCTGTCTCCACCAATCCCCACAACCTGATACTTGGGACTATTTAGTACCCACCCGATCAGGAAGGGGTTGTCTCTGAGGAGAGAAAGATTGTGGCAGAGATTTTGTACAGAATCTCGGTTCCTGCCTATGGGAGGACTTTTCTCCTTGCCTAGATGAGGTAAGGGAGGAGAGCTATTGTTCTTTGGCTACAGCCCAAGGAGGTTACCTCAAACTCTAAGTTCCTACTAAGTTAGCCATGTTATTTATACCCAATTGTTGGATGTAATTGTATATTTGTTTAATTGTTCAATCTGTTTGATGTAATTTTCTGTTCCTTGTTCTGTGTAAACCGAAGTGGTATGCGCAAGTGCATGAACTCCGGTATATAAAAGCCTTTAAATAAATAAATAAATAAATCAGAGTAGTGTGCTGTATTTGGAGAAGAGTTTTGTTCTTTTTTTGGGGAAATTGTTTTTGTCCACCATTCAGGACCGGGAGAAGGAGCAGAGGGTTACAAAAAGAAGAGGAGGAGGTCTCCTACTAGCAGCAAAAAAAGAGCTCAAATTTGCTTCACAATACCCAAACTTGAAATTGGCCTTTTCAAGTCAACACACTTACAAATCTGCCTAATACACGCTCCTCCTGGCCTCCTTGAGAACAACCCTCATCTCTCACTGAATTTATAACACAAAACATAGATCTGGATAGCCCCTCCATTATTCTCGGGGACTTCAACCTCCACGTTGACGCCACCCCCCGCACATCCACATGTGACGCCTTCCTCTCCTCACTCAAAGCTATGGGTTTCAACCAAATTATTACCACTCCCGCCCACAAAGCTGGCCATATCCTTGATTTAATATTCATAAACTCCCACATCCAATCTACCATAGCCCCTTTCCTGCACACCTATACCCTGGTCAGACCATGCTCTTCTAGCAACCTCCCTCTCGATAATCAGCAATCACCCAGATCTCCACACTAACAAAAAAAACTATTCAATTCAGAAAACAATGCAGTAGAGATGACCTTATCACCACCCTTTCCAACGACCTGGAAAAACTCGACATCAAGTATACCAAAGCAGCAATCTCATCCTGGAATGAGATCACCTCTAACATTGCCAATGCTGTATGCCCCCTAAGTATAAAAATTCTAACCACTTCCAGCAACACAAAAAAACCCTGGTTCACTACCGAACTCAAGAAACTTAAACATGCCTTGAGACACCTGGAAAAGAAATGGCGCCAAGACCCCACCCCATCCCTTTTGGCTAACTACAAGTCCGCCCTACACAAATACTGTACCTCTATCCTTAAAACTAAAAAGACTTTTACGCCATTAGAATACATGACCTACAATTCAATACTAAAGCACTCTTCACATATTTATTTATTTATTTATTTACGGGTTTTTTATATACCGGGGCACGTAAGTAACATCACCTCGGTTTACATTCAAACATTAATTCAGCATATTGCTTTACATTATAACATTAAAAACTGAAAGAATACAAATCCATGTACAAACTTTGTACAACGAAAATAAATATCAGAATATGAGTGACTGTGGGATTAAACTAGAACGCAAAGCAAAGGACCCAGTTCAGGCATAGTAGGCTTTTTTGTATAGCCAGGTTTTTAAGTTTTGTTTAAATTTTTTGTAGCAATCTTCCTGTCGTAATTCTGTCATATGTCGCCAAGCTCACCAAGGCTCCCACTTCCACCCCGACAGATTCTGACACGCAATCCAAATATGATAAACTCACTCTCCACTTCAGCGAAAAAGTTTCTAAACTCATACAGCGCTTTCCTTCTACATCCCAGCCCTCCACACCCCCCACAACAACCCCCCACACCCCCTTTAACACTTTTGAACTGACCTCTTCCACTGAAACGGAAGCTATACTAAAGAAAATTAAACCTGCTCGACACCCCTCTGACACTTTCCCCACTAAAGCCCTACTATCAATCTCCAGCACCATAGCAAAACCTATTGCTGATATCATTAACTGTTCTCTTTCCTCGGGAAATATACCTGACCCCCTCAAGCAAGCCACCGTCAAACCCCTACTCAAGAAGCCCAATCTGGACCCTAATGACCTCTCTACTTTCCGACCCATCTCTATCCTACCATTCCTATTCAAAGTACTTGAAAAAGTAGTCAACACTCAGGTTTCAGACCACCTTGAAAAACATAACATCCTCTTCCCTTCCCAATTCGGCTTCCGAAGACTATACAACACTGAGACTCTCCTACTCTCCCTCAATGACACCATTCTAAAAGGTTTCGACAAAGGTCACTCATACTTACTGGCACTACTTGACATTTCCTCCGCCTTTGACACGGTAAACCACAACATACTCCTAACCCATCTCAATGAAATTGGCATATCTGGTACCCCACTCCAGTGGTTCAAATCGTATCTCACTAATAGACTTTACAAGATCAGAATAGATGACTATGAATCTAAACCTATACACCTCCACAGAGGCGTACCCCAAGGATCCTCACTTTCCTCCGCCCTCTTCAATATATATCTACTTCCTCTCTGCCAACTCCTCTCCGACCTTGACCTCGCCCACTTTATTTATGCAGATGACGTTCAAATACTCATCCCCATTACTGATTCTTTAGCCACCACCCTTAAAACCTGGGAAAATGCACTATCATCGATCAATAGCCTCCTCACCTGACTAAACCTTGCCCTCAACACCTCCAAAATGGAACTACTCATCATCTCACCACCGCATCACCCTATAAGTACCCTCCCCCAAAACATCACTTTCTCACAGCATGTACAAGACCTAGACGTCATGATAGATAATCGCCTCAACCTCCAATGATTCATCAGCTCGACAATGAAAGAGTGTTACTTTAAACTTAACACCTTAAAAAATCTCAGACCACTCCTCCACCTTAGCGATTTTCATATGGTACTGTAATCCACTATACTCTCCAAAATAGACTATTGTAACTCCCTTCTACTTGGTCTACCCAAAGACACTATTAAACCCCTTCAAATGCTTCAAAACGCCGCTGCCAGAATACTCACTAACTCACGCAAAGTAGACCACATCACCCCCATCCTCAAAGATCTTTATTGGCTTCCCATCTACCACTGCATAACATACAAAACACTCACTATCTTACATAAAACACTTCACAGCCAGAACATGCACCTGTTGAATGACTCTAATAGGCCTACCAGATTCTCATATAAAGGCACACTTCACACCCCCCTCTCCAAAACATTCCCACCTTATCTCCACAAAAGAGCGTGCCATATCCATTGCAGGCCCTTACGCCTGGAATTCCAAGCCATCTGAACTCAGACAGGAGCAATGCCCTCAGAAATTTAAGAAAAAACTCAAAACATGGCTATTTAAACAAGCCTACCCTTAAGCTCTGCATATCCTAGTCCTTCACTGGCTAATCCCCCTCTAATTTATTTATTTATTTATTTAAGTTTTTTTATATACCAACATTCAAGACGATAGTCCCATCATGCAGGTTCACAAGAAACAGGGGTGCAATTAAAATAAACTTTACAATTTGAACAATAGTGCAGAAAAGCAGTTACATGTAACAGGGAAACAATAACTTGGAGTAAGAAGGAAAATGAAGATCAGATAATTATATATATATATAATAACATTATAAGGGGTGGCTATTAATGCTATTCCTAGCGAAGTATGTTGATTGAAGGGAGTTAAGTAATGTTGGAGTTAGGAAAGGCCTGCGTGAACAGCCAAGTCTTGAGTCTTTTCTTGAATGTTGAGATGCTGGGTTCCATTCTAAGATCCGGGGGAATGGAGTTCCATAAAGTTGGACCAGCTGTGGAGAAGGCCCGATCTCTAAGCGTGATGTGTCTTGTAGTTTTGGCTGGAGGTACTTGAAGTGATCCTTTGTAAGCATCTCTTGTCGGTCTTGTTGAGTAGTGTAATCGGAGGGGGATATGGAGATCGATTGGGGCTAATTGATAGATGATTTGAAAATGGTGAGGATGGCCTTGTAGATTATTCTGAAGTGGATAGGCAGCCAGTGGAGGCCCATCAGGATAGGTGTTATGTGTTCTCTTCTCCTGGTGTTAGTGAGTATACGGGCGGAGGCATTTTGGACCATTTGCAATGGTTTGGTGTGTGATGAAGGGAGACCAAGCATGATGGTGTTACAATAGTCCAGCTTTGCGAAAATGATTGATTGTAGAATCGTTCTGAAGTCATGAGTGTGGAAGAGAGGTCGTATTCTTTTCAGCACTTGGAGCTTATAAAAGCAGTCTCTGGTGGTTTTGTTGATGTTGGCTTTCAGGTTTAGGTGATTGTCAATTAGAACTCCTAGGTCTCTCACTTGTGTAGTGTTTGGTAAGGTTGGATGAGTGTGTGTGAGGGAGCTGTTTTCTGGTGTGATGATTAGAAGTTCCGTTTTTGATGAATTTAGTATCAGGTTGAGACTTGTGAGAAGCTGTTTGATATTTTGGAGGCAGGTTTCCCAGTGAGACAGTGTTTTTGCGAGTGACTCCTTGATGGGGATCAGGACCTGAATATCGTCGGCGTAGAGGAAGTGTTTGAGATTGAGGTTAGTGAGGAGTTCACATAAGGGTAACAGATAAATGTTAAACAAGGTAGGAGACAGGGATGAGCCCTGAGGGACTCCTACTGATGAGGGGTGAAGAGAGGATTCTTTATTATGAATCTTAACCTTATATCCTCTGTTGCTGAGGAAGGTTCTAAACCAAGATAGGGCAGTGCCCGAGATACCTATGGCTGTTAGTTGGTTGATGAGAAGAGAGTGATTGACCGTGTCAAATGCAGACGAAAGGTCGAGTAGGATCAGAAGGAAGGATTGTCCTTTGTCTAAGCCTAGGATGATGTGGTCGGTCATAGAGATGAGGAGGGCTTCCGTGCTTAAGGTTTTACGGAATCCGTATTGTGATGGGAATAGTAGGTTATTGTCTTCAAGGTAGTTTGAGAGTCGTGAGTTTACCAATTTTTCCATTATCTTGGCTATGAAGGGGAGGTTGGCTATCGGTCTAAAGTTGTTAGGATCGTTTGGGTCCAGATTTGGTTTTTTGAGAAGGGGTTTGAGTGAAGCTAGTTTGAGGTTGTCAGGGTAGAGTCCTTGTGTGAGGGAGCAATTTATGATATCTGCCAGGGTTTTGGAGATAGAATCTGGAATTGATAGTAGTAGTTTGGCTGGGATGTGGTCTGAAGGGTGGGAAGAAGGTTTCATTTTCCTTAGAATTCCTTGGATCTCCATGGATGAAGTTGTATCAAGTTCTTCTAACTGAGTGTGGTTGATTGAGGGTTGAGGAGTGGTTAGTGGAACAGTGGGGTTCGTGGGGAGCTGAGATAGAAGAGTGTTGATTTTGTTGCTGAAGAATAGAGCTAATTCTTCCGCTTTCGATTGAGCTTGGTCATGTGCAATCTCTGGTTGGTTTACTTGTGTGAGGTTGGCTACGTAGCTGAAGAGGGCTTTGGCATCGAATACAAGGTCGTGTATCTTCGATGCGTAAAAGTTCCTCTTGGATCTTAAGGTGCTTGATTTGTATTGATGCAGAGATGATTTGTAGATTGAAAGGGTGTTGGTTCCTGGGTTTTTGCGCCATTTAGCCTCATTTTGTCTTAGTTGGAGTTTGAGCTTTCTTAGTTCTGAGGAGAACCAGGGCTGTCTTTTGGAGGAATTCTGGTGTGGTTTTTTTTGTAATTGAAGGGCATAGCTTGTTAGCTATAGTTTCGGTGATTGTATTCCATGATCGAAGTGCTGAGTTCGGATCTGTAAGGTCCAGTTGGTGGAGTTGTGGTGATAGGTGATTATTGAGGTCTTCTGGGGAGCAAGTTTTCCTGTATGTGAAGGAGGGCGAAGGAAAGCAAGCCTGGCTAGTATCTTTTATAGAGAATGAAGTTGTTATGAGGTAGTGATCTGACCACGGGACCTTTGTGCAATCTGGGATAGATACTGGCTTGATTGCAGCGTTAACGAAGATCAGGTCTAACGTGTGGCCGGCTTTGTGGGTAGGTTTGTTAACTAATTGAGTGAAGCCTAGCGCTGAGAAGGCTGTGAGTAGTGTTTCACAGTTAGGTGATGGGGTAGGGTTATCTACGTGCATGTTGAAATCACCTAGAATGATAGCTGGTGAGTCAAAGTTGATGAGGGAAGAGGTTAATTCGATCAGGGGTGAAGCATCTGATTCCAGGAGTCCTGGGGGAGCATATACGAGAAGGATTTGGAGCTTGTCTGAGGTGAAAAAGCCGAATTCAAGTTTTGAATTGGAATTGGATTGCTGTAGAGAGAATCTGAGGTCCTTTTTAGTTGCTAAAAGAATACCTCCTCCCTTTTTTTTATGACGAGGTAGCGAGAAGAAGTCGTAAGCCTCTGTATGTAATTGATTAATTATTGCTGTGTCTGATGGTTTTAACCACGTTTCAGTGATTGCACATATCTCCGGTTTCACGTCGATGAGGTAGTCGTTTAAGATTACAGACTTTTTCGTTAAAGATTGTGCATTGAAAAGGCTTAAAGAGAAAAGGGTGAGGCCTAGCAGTTGCGTGGTAGGAGTGATCAAGATTGAAGAGAGGGATTTAAGGTTGTGTTGTTGGGCATGACGGAAAGAAATTCTTTTAGTTGGTGTATTATGTTGGAGAATTGGAATTGTGAAAAAAGGGGCCATTTGTAAGAACTATGTTGCGAGGTTAGAAGGATAATGAGGGGGGCTATGTGAAAGTTGGAGGCTTGTCTGTGCAGGTTTGTTGAATGCTAGAGGCTTGCAGGAGAGGCTGTATGAGTGCTAGGAGCTTGCAGGAGGTCATGAAGAGTGCTAGAAGCTTGCAGGCGAGGTTGGATGAATGCTGGAAGCTTGCAGATGAGACTGGATGAATGCTGGAAGCTTGCAGGTGAGGCTTGCAGGTGAAGCTTGCAGATGAGACTGGATGAATGCTGGAAGCTTGCAGGAGAGGCTAGATGAATGCTGGAAGCTTGCAGGTGAAGCTTGCAGGTGAGGCTGGGTGAATGCTGGAAGCTTGCAGATGAGACTGGATGAATGCTGGAAGCTTGCAGGTGAGGCTTGCAGGTGAAGCTTGCAGATGAGACTGGATGAATGCTGGAAGCTTGCAGGTGAGGCTTGCAGGTGAAGCTTGCAGATGAGACTGGATGAATGCTGGAAGCTTGCAGGTGAGGCTTGCAGGTGAAGCTTGCAGATGAGACTGGATGAATGCTGGAAGCTTGCAGGTGAGGCTTGCAGGTGAAGCTTGCAGATGAGACTGGATGAATGCTGGAAGCTTGCAGGAGAGGCTGGATGAATGCTGGAAGCTTGCAGGTGAAGCTTGCAGGTGAAGCTTGCAGGTGAGGCTGGGTGAATGCTGGAAGCTTGCAGATGAGACTGGATGTATTTGCCCCCTCTTTGTCGTTGGCCCTTCTCTCTCTCCCTGCTCGTCTCTTTTTTAAACTGTTCCCCTCACCCCCCTTCCCCCTGTCCACCCCTCCTCTATTTGAACATATTGTCACTCTCCTGCTTTCCCCATAGATCTTGAAACATTGTTATTGTTTAATTTTTACTGTTGTCGTTCCTATATATTGATATGCCTGTTTCATTTTAACTCACTGTTTTACACGCCCTTATTTTCTGTAACTTTGTTTTCCTTTTGTTAACTTTGTTCGATGTAAACCGACATGATGTTCCTACGAATGTCAGTAGAGAAAAATCCTTAAATTAAATAATAATAAAATAGTCTCACAAGGTCTTTCTGCAATTCCTCGCAATCTGCTGCTGTTTTGACTAATTTGAATAATTTTTTGTCATCTGCAAATTTGATTACCTCACTTGTCCTTCCCTTTTCCAGATCATTTATGAATATGTTATGCAGCACAGGTCCCTTTACCGATCCCGTGGTACTCCACAAACAACTTTTCTCCATTTGGAAAACTGACCTTTTAGTCCTACCCTCTGTTTCCAGTCTTTTAACCAGTTATCAGTCCACAATAGAACATTGCCTTCTATCCCATGATTTGTAATTTACTGAGGAGTCTCTCATGGGGACTGTCAAATGCCTTCTGAAAATCCAAATACACTATATCAACCAGCTCACCTTTATTTACATGTAGCGCCCCCTCAGGTTTTATTATGCTGCCAAGGGAGAGGGGCTGCACAAGAAGAATACCCCCATCTGCACCAGTGTGAAAGAGGGTCAGAGTGGGGGGTTAGCACCTCTGGGATAAATGATCGAATTGCCCCAATCCTTTCTTCTAGGAGTCTTTGAGGTTCCCACCCCACACCTGGGAACAGTGTACAGCACAAAAATCACCACTTTACTGTAAACATTAACTTCTTTTACTATACACAGATACACAGAACACTACAGAAATGATGAAACAACAGACAGGAAAATAATTATTAATAACACGCATCCATAAGCTTGACAATCACAAATTGGCTAAATATTTGTCTAGTAAATTAAGCACCTTGCCCAATCAACCAGGGCTATGAGCAACTTGAATTAGCAGTAGCAGTCTGAGGATTCTCCTGCTCAGACTGCCCTCTGGCAAACCTTATGATTACCCAAGACCTTAAGGGTAAATGTCCTACCAGTGCACAACAAAATGTTCTACTGTTACTTTCAATAGTCCCCAATCCAAGGAGGGTATACCCCTCCAAAAAAAGGAAAATCCAAGAACGTTGAGTTGAAAAGTGGTTGTTAAATCATAATCAATGCTCTCAGGGTGTATCGGAAGCAAGCGAAACGCAGACTCAATGTCTGCTTTTGCCATTAAAGCTCCTCTACCTGCTCTCAAAACTAAGTCCAATGCCTTACCAAATGAGGCATAACGCACCGAACAGGCAGCTTTGGGGATGAAATCATTCATTGCTGATCCTCGTGGAAAGGACAAGTTAAGGATCAATTGATACTTTCCCAGCACCTTCTTGGGTATGACTGCTAACGAAGAAAGATGCATTTTTATAAATGGTGGTTTGCGGAACGGCCCCGCAACTTGCCCTAACAAAATTTCCGCCCTCAATTTTTCCTTCACCACTTCCCTCTTATTAAGCGCAGACCTCACATTTATTACCCGCCCCTCTTCCCCTGGTCCTTCGTAAGGTATTCTAAAGCCCTCTCTAAACCCAGCTTCTAAAAACCCAGCTACCTTCCTATCCAGGTAGCCCTTTAATTCTCTACTCAACTGCGATACCACAATTGGCGAAATTGCCTTATCAATCCTGACTACTATACTAATTTCCTTTTCGCGTAGCACCTGCTTGCCCTTTAGGGCATTTGCTGGCTGGGTGTAGTCCTCCGCAGGAGCTGCAAGCATGCCTGAACTTGCATTCGGGAAACAAACATGTGGCTTTATTAAAATGCCAACACATGTCTGCTCTTCCCCCTG
Organism: Rhinatrema bivittatum; assembly: GCF_901001135.1. NCBI lineage: Eukaryota > Metazoa > Chordata > Amphibia > Gymnophiona > Rhinatrematidae > Rhinatrema > Rhinatrema bivittatum. Next base: position 61,648,133 of record NC_042628.1, on the reverse strand, counting down.
CCAATTTGTTACCCCCTCCCACCTTACTGTTCCCAAGACTTCGAAAGGAACTCTGCCCTCCACCCCTGGTGCTTGCATTAACCACCCCAAGTTGCCCCCCCCCCCCCCCAGCTGCCCCCTTCCGCTTCCTGCCCCTTTATTCATCATCTGGGTCAACCACAGATGAATATCCTGCGTACCCCATGACATATCTCTATTTCCCGCCATTTTGTCCCTAAACCTTTCATCGTGGTTGAGCCAGGCCCAACCATCGTAATCTTTGTAAGCCCCCAGTATGCTATCCGCATTAACTAATAGCGGCCCGTATTGCACCGGCTCAAAGTGACCTACCACGCTTGCCAACCTTAAAAACCCATCTACCAAATTTAAAATGTTTTTGGCCACTTTAGGACCTCCTGTCCCCTCTTTCCCCTTTTTCTTCCCCTTCTCCTTGTCTTTCCCTCTGCCCCTTCTTCCCTCCAGCAATCTAAATATATTAATGTAGTTGTGTTTCCTTATGCGCTTTTGAAGCTTCCTTGGAACCTCCTCCCACAATTCTGACAATGACGCCAGCGCTGGATGTCCCATATCCTGTCTCGGGCCCTGACTAGCCTTAGCATATCTCCTCCCTCCCGACTCGCTCGATGATGTAGACGAGGACGATGTCGAGCTAGAATCAGAATCTGAAGAATCATGCCTCTCTCTTTTCCTCTTCCTACGCTCTTTTCCTGTCTGCCCAGTTATCCTAGCCTCTTCCAACTCACCTGCTCGATCTCCGGTTAGACTCCCACCCATCGCCACTGACATTCTATCAACTGTTGGTAATCTGCTCTTTCCCAGGCTTCCTTTGCTCTTGCTGCGCTCCTCTCCCTCCATGCTTCTTACTGCGATGTCCCCGGAACTGCTGGTCCCTCAGTACCTGTGAAAACAGAAACACCAGCTGCAGCACCGCTCTTCTGGTTGTATCCCACACTTCCTCCCGCCCTGATCCCTCTGTACCTTGGTCCTGCTTCCCTCGATACCGCCTGTCGGCTTGACCCTTCCCCTGCCTCTCCTACCCTCACCCCGAACGAAACCCAATCATCTATAGCTACATCTCCGTACCATATGGGACACCCCTTCTCCTCGCTCCACCCCCAATATCCTTGATACCCGTACTGAAAAGGAGAGGCATTCCCACCTGCATACCTGTAAAAGTGCTGGCGCGTTGTGATGATGCCTTCTCCACCATATCTGCCCTATTCCCTGCCTCTTTGCTCCTGGATCCTCTTCCGCGTTCACATCTTATGCCTGCCGGCCAGCGCACACCCATATCTGCTGCAGGGTCCCCTCATCGACTTCTTTGCCTCCATTCCTCTCCTTCCAGTGGAGCTTCCATGACACACCGCAGGAATGCGGTCTCTATCTAATGCCATATCATCCCAAAATGCCCCAGCTCCTAATGCTGTAGATTCAACCAAAGACCGTCTACTGCTGCTAGGCCCCGATGCAGGGGCCTTTCCTTGCTCCTGCCCCTGCCAGGACCGCCCTTCCCCGGACCGCATGGGGTAGGCCCTGGAGGTAGCAGCAAGGAGGGGTGGAACACGCTGGGCGAAGGGGGCGCCTGGGGGGATGTTAAAAAACTATCTCCCTCGAATAAAGAAATATTCTGGAAATCAGGCTCCGGGAAAACAGGAAGGGGGGAGGGAGGATAGTCCTCAACCTTAGGCCCGCTTTCACCGGAGACCACAGGGAATGGGGGGGCAAAATGGGGTGAGCCACCGGGTGGGGGGCAGCAGGCGCAGGCGCAGGGGGTGGGGGTGGGGGCCCGCAGAGGCCGTGCAAGAAACGGCCCGTGCAGTAACCCTCGGCTCCTTGCCTCAGCTCTGCATGCTCGGTTCACACTACTGCCAGCGAGAACGCAACGCGCCCCTAGGGAAATGCTGCCTTCCTGCCTAGCAAACGGAATGAATTTTATTTAGCTAAACTAATTCAATTATTAATGGATAACTTCTTTTACCCGCAATGCCAAACCAACGTGTCTTGCTCCTAAGCCCGCCGGGTCAGTCTAACAAACCAGGGTTGCCAGGTTTTCATGAAAGAACAAGCTCTTTTTTCCAAAAAAACAAGTCCAAAAAAAGCCCAAAACACGTGAGATTGAAACTTTTTTTTTATTTTTTATAGCATTTAATGCTTGAAATACTTTTGTAATGCACACAAAACAGCTGACTTTATTGTAATAAATTGTTGTAGCTCTCACACAGACTTTATCCCTTATTCAGTAAGGGGTAATAGCGCGTCAAAAATGTGCGTCCAACCCCCGCCTGAAACTAATAGCACCCGCAACATGCAAATGCATGTTGATGGCCCTATTAGTCATTCCTGCATGATACAGTAAGTTAAAATGTGCAGCCAAGCCGCACATTTTACTTTCAGAAACTAGCGCCTACCCAAAGGTAGGCGTTGATTTCTGCCGGCACCGGGAAAGTGCACAGAAAAGCAGTAAAAACTGCTTTTCTGTGCACCCTCTGACTTAATATCATGGCGATATTAAGTTGGAGGTCCCGAAAGTTATAAAAAGTTAAAAATAAAAAAAAAATAAAAATTTAAAATCTGCCCGCGGCTTGAAAACCGGACGCTCAATTTTGCCAGTGTCCGGTTTCTACTCTCCCGCGATTTTTACTGTATCGGCCTGTAACAGTTAACTAAAACAAGGTCTGACAATTAGTGATAACAGCCAGTTCTTCATTCTCTATATTGTCAGCATTGTCACAATACATATTTTTGTTAAATCGCTTCAGCATATTTCTACCTGGCAAGAAGCTGGTACAGCAAATTCCCTCATGCTCATTCCCCTCTCCCCACCCCCCTCCAAGCACATCCCTGGCACACACTCATTCCCCTCTCCCACCCCCTATAAACACGTCTTCAATTCCCTCATGCTCATTCCCCCCTCCGAGCACATCTCTGGCCCCCACACTCTCATTCCCCCCTCCCTACCCCCTCCGAGCACATCTCTGGCCCACACATTCTCATTCCCCCCTCCCAAGATACTAATTCCTCCCCTCCTGATACCTGGCTGTAGCTGCACAGTCTGAAGATTCCTTTGCTGCTGTGCTGCAATGCCCTGCTGCTGGCCTTCCCATTCCAGGTCTGCCCACATGCGATGCTGTGCATGCCGTGCTGGACGGACGGTGCTGGGTCTGCTCACAAAATGTGCTTGTGTCCTGTGAACCAAGGTTTGCACTGCAGCTCTGCTCTGTTTGGCTTACTGCTGCAATATAGGGTTAGGGTGTGCCTGCTATAGACAGGCTTCAACGCAGCAGCAGCCAATCACTGTAACATGATTCAGCGCACAAGTCCCGCCCAACAAGCCCAAAAAAAGCGACTGGCAGAAAAAATAGCCCAATTAAAAGCAACCCGTGAATCAGAAAAAAAAAAACGCGAATGACTACAAAAAGAAGCCCAATCTCACGGTAAATAAGCAAGGTTGGCAACACTGTAACAAACCCTTTGCCGCGTCCCGGCAAGCAGAGGAGCACCCGCCAATGGGTGCACAGCGATTCAAATAGCTGCACCTCCATTCGCTGCCGCTACCACCTCCCCCCCTTGCTCCTTACCCACCCCTCCCCCCCGTCACGTCCGCCGCCGCCGTGCGCCTCGTCCCTGTTTACCATCAGCGGCGCAAGACCAGCCCGCACCACCGATCATATACAGACTTTTAAATACCTGAAAGATATTAGTAATGCACAGGACTCGAACCTTTTTTGATGAAAAGAAAATTGTAGAACAAGGCATCGTAATATGAAGCTCTAAGGGGCTTGAGCCAAGACCAGCATCAGGAAGTATTTCTTCAGAGAAAGTGTAGTGGACGCCTTTCTAGAAGAGGTAGTGAGGATAAGGACGATAATGGAATTCAAAAGATCATGGGATAAACAGAGGATTCCTAGTGACTAAATGATGGAGACGAAGCAAAGGGTAACCTGTGTTGACTGGGGCAATAATTACCCTAAGAATAAGCCAAAAAAAAAGATTTCTGGGCAGATTGCTGGGCAGATGCATAGAGCTCCTGGCTCTCAGAGAACGAGTCCGATCTCTGGAGGCTAGAGTGGCAGACCTGGAGGAGCTGAGGCAGACAGAGAGGTATATAGATGAGACCTTCAGGGACATAGTAGTCAAGTCCCAACTTCAGACTGGCAGCCCTGGTGCTGCCGTGGAGGAAGAAGGTCTCATGATGGGAGAGCACCAACCAGGTGCAGCAGGAAAGAATCCTGTAGCAAGGACCTGCTCTCCAGGTGATGCATTGTCCTTTCGCACTGAGGATATCTCCCCAAGGCCTACTGCCAGGAGGGAAGGGTTAGGTCGGCCGTCATAGTTGGTGATTCGATTATTAGGAATGTAGATAGCTAGGTGGCTGGTGGGCATGAGGTTCGCCTGGTAACATGCCTACCTGGTGCGAAGGTGGCGGACCTCACACATCACCTAGATAGGATTTTAGACAGTGCTGGGGAGGAGCCGGCTAACGTGGTACATGTGGGCACCAACGACATAGGAAAATGTGAGAGGGAGGTTCTGGAAGCCAAATTTAGGCTCTTAGGTAGAAAGCTTAAATCCAGAACCTCCAGGGTAGAATTCTCTGAAATGCTCCCTGTTCCACGCGCAGGTCACCAGAGGCAGGCAGAGCTCCGGAGTCTCAGTGCATGGATGAGACGATAATGCAAGGAAGAGGGATTCAGTTTTGTTAGGAACTGGGGAACCTTTTGGGGAAGGGGGAGTCTCTTCCAAAGGGATGGGCTCCACCTTAACCAGGGTGGAACAAGACTGCTGGCGCTAACCTTTAAAAAGGAGATAGAGCAGCTTTTAAACTAGAACAAAGGGGAAAGCCGACAGTCGTTCAGCAGCACATGGTTCGGAGAGAGGTATCTTCAAAGGATACTAATGATGCATTAGAATTAGGGCATCCCGACAGTGAGATTCCAATAATTAGAAAAATAGTCCAAGTGCCTGTAACCAAAAACTCACCTGAGCTAAAAAATTGTAACTTATCCCTATCAATTAAAAAGCAAAATGAAAATACAAACAAAAAACAAACTTTGAAATGTTTGTATGCTAATGCCAGAAGTCTAAGTAAGATGGAAGAATTAGAATGTATAGCAGTGAATGATGACCTAGACTTAATTGGCATCTCAGAGACATGGTGGAAACAGGATAACCAATGGGACAGTGCTATACCGGAGTACAAATTATATCTCAATGACAGAGAGGAGCACCCGGGAGGCGGTATGGCGTAGAGTCCAACAGGATAAACATCCTGCATGAGACTAAATACAAAATTGAATCTTTATGGGTAGAAATCCCTTGTGTGTTGGGGAAGACTATAGTGATAGGGGTATACTACCGTCCACCTGGTCAAGATGGTGAGACGGACAGTGAAATGCTAAGAGAAATTAGGGAAGCTAACCAAATTTGTAGTGCAGTAATAATGGGGGACTTCAATTACCCCAATATTGACTGGGTAAATGTATCATCGGGACACGCTAGAGAGATAACGTTCCTGGATGGAATAAATGATAGCTTTATGGAGCAATTGGTTCAGGAACCGACGAGAGAGGGAGCAATTTTAGATCTAATTCTCAGCGGAGCACAGGACTTGGTGAGAGAGGTAACGGTGGTGGGGCCGCTTGGCAATAGTCTTAATATGATCAAATTTGATTTAATGACTGGAAGAGGAACAGTGTGCAAATCCAAGGCTCTCGTGCTAAACTTTCAAAAGGGAAACTTTGATAAAATGAGAAAAATTGTTAGAAAAAAAAAGGAAAGGAGCAGCTACAAAAGTAAAAAATGTCCAAGAGGCGTGGTCATTGTTAAAAAATACCATTCTAAAAGCACAGTCTAGATGTATTCCACACATTAAGAAAGGTGGAAAAAAGGCAAAACGATTACCAGCATGGTTAAAAGGGGAGGTGAAAGAAGCTATTTTACCCAAAAGATCTTCATTCAAAAATTGGAAGAAGGATCCAACAGAAGAAAATAGGATAAAGCATAAACATTGGCAAGTTAAATGTAAGACATTGATAAGACAGGCTAAGAGAGAATTTGAAAAGAAGTTCGCTGTAGAGGCAAAAACTCACAGTAAAAACTTTTTAAAATATATCCAAAGCAGAAAGCCTGTAAGGGAGTCAGTTGGACCATTAGATGATCGAGGGGTTAAAGGGGCACTTAGAGAAGATAAGGCCATCGCGGAAAGATTAAATGATTTCTTTGCTTCGGTGTTTACTGAAGAGGATGTTGGGGAGGTACTCGTACTGGAGAAGGTTTTCATGGGTAATGATTCAGATGGACTGAATCAAATCACGGTGAACCTAGAAGATGTGGTAGGCCTGATTGACAAATTGAAGAGTAGTAAATCACCTGGACTGGATGGTATACACCCCAGAGTTCTGAAGGAACTAAAAAATGAAATTTCAGACCTATTAGTAAAAATTTGTAACCTATCATTAAAATCATCCATTGTACCTGAAGACTGGAGGATAGCAAATGTAACCCCAATATTTTAAATGGGCTCCAGGGGCGATCTGGGAAACTACAGACCCGTTAGCCTGACTTCAGTGCCAGGAAAAATAGTGGATAGTGTTCTAAACATCAAAATCTCAGAACATATAGAAAGACATGTTTTAATGGAACAAAGTCAGTATGGCTTTACCCAGGGCAGGTCTTGCCTCACAAATCTGCTTCACTTTTTTGAAGGAGTTAATAAACATGTGGATAAAGGTGAAACGGTAGATGTAGTTTACTTGGATTTTCAGAAGGCGTTTGACAAAGTTCCTCATGAGAGGCTTCTAGGAAAAGTAAAAAGTCATGGGATAGGTGGCGATGTCCTTTCGTGGATTGCAAACTGGCTAAAAGACAGGAAACAGAGAGTAGGATTAAATGGACAATTTTCTCAGTGGAAGGGTGTGGACAGTGGAGTGCCTCAGGGATCTGTATTGGGACCCTTACTTTTTAATATATTTATAAATGATCTGGAAAGAAATACGACGAGTGAGATAATCAAATTTGCAGATGACACAAAATTGTTCAGAGTAGTTAAATCACAAGCAGATTGTGATAAATTGCAGGACGACCTTGTGAGACTAGAAAATTGGGCATCCAAATGGCAGATGAAATTTAATGTGGATAAGTGCAAGGTGATGCATATAGGGAAAAATAACCCATGCTATAGTTACACAATGTTAGGTTCCATATTAGGTGCTACTACCCAAGAAAGAGATCTAAGCGTCATAGTGGATAATACATTGAAATCGTCGGTTCAGTGTGCTGCGGCAGTCAAAAAAGCAAACAGAATGTTGGGAATTATTAGAAAGGGAATGGTGAATAAAACGGAAAATGTCATAATGCCTCTGTATCGCTCCATGGTGAGACTGCACCTTGAATACTGTGTACAATTCTGGTCGCCACATCTCAAAAAAGATATAATTGCGATGGAGAAGGTACAGAGAAGGGCTACCAAAATGATAAGGGGAATGGAACAGCTCCCCTATGAGGAAAGACTAAAGAGGTTAGGACTTAGGAGAAGAGACGGCTGAGGGGGGATATGATAGAGATGTTTAAAATTATGAGAGGTCTAGAATGGGTAGATGTGAATCGGTTATTTACTCTTTCGGATAGTAGAAAGACTAGGGGGCACTCCATGAAGTTAGCATGGGGCACATTTAAAACTAATCGGAGAAAGTTCTTTTTTACTCAACGCACAATTAAACTCTGGAATTTGTTGCCAGAGGATGTGGTTAGTGCAGTTAGTATAGCTATGTTTAAAAAAGGATTGGATAAGTTCTTGGAGGAGAAGTCCATTACCTGCTATTAAGTTCACTAAGAGGTAGATCTTCAAAATATACGCGAGCGCGTAATTTTGTTCGCGCAGCAGGCGCGAACAAAAGTATGCTGGATTTTATAAGATACGAGTGTAGCCGCGCGTATCTTATAAAATCCGGGGTCGGCGCGCGCAAGGCTGCGCAAAATCGGCAGCCTGCGCGCGCCGAGCCGCGCAGCCTGCCTCCGTTCGAGGCCGCTTCGATTTCGGAGTGGCCTCGGAGGGAACTTTCCTTCGTCCTCCCCCCACCTTCCCCTCCCTTCCCTTACCTAACCCACCCCCCCGGCCCTATCTAAACCCCCCCTTACCTTTGCGCGCATCGACCGGCAGCCCCGCTCCGTCCTCCGGTCCCGGGGGCTTGTCCAGAGGCCTCGACCACGCCCCCGGGCCGGCACCACGCCCCCAGGCCCGCCCCCAAAATTCCGCGGCACGCCCCCGAAACACCCCTGGACACGCCCCCTCCCTCCCCTTTTCGAAAGCCCCGGGACTTACGCGCATCCCGGGGCTTTACGCGTGCCGGCAGCCTATGCAAAATAGGCGCGCCGGCGCGCGCGGGCCTTTTAAAGTCCTCCCCTTAGGGAATAGCCACTGCCATAGAGATGTGCTTCGTTTTTAGGAATCGGGTCGGGCTTCGGTCGACCGATTCGTTTAAAAGTTTAGTTTTTCGCGTGTGGTTTGGTTTTTTTTACGAACGGAGTTAGTGCACACTAACGGAGTTAGTGCTCCCAAGGTTCCCGTTAGTGCGCACTAACGAATGGTAGTGCGCACTACCAAAAATTGCAACTTTTAAGTAAAACGTATCAATTTGTAAGGAGTTCATTAGCTAAATGTACGGTTCTGGGCTCCAACTGGTTCGCACCACCTGGAAAACAGACAATGGGAATGTAGAATCAGTATTTTAACTCATCCGTGGTTAGTGCGCACTAACGGGGTTAGTGCGCCCAGTTTTCCCGTTAGTGCGCACCAACTAATGCTAGTGCGCACTACCTAAAATTGCAACTTTTAAGTAAAACGTATCAATTTGTAAGGAGTTCGTTAGCTAAATGTACGGTTCTGGGCTCCAACTGGTTCGCACCACCTGGAAAACAGACAATGGGAATGTAGAATCAGTATTTTAACTCATCCGTGGTTAGTGCGCACTAACGGGGTTAGTGCGCCCAGTTTTCCCGTTAGTGCGCACCAACTAATGCTAGTGCGCACTACCTAAAATTGCAACTTTTAAGTAAAACGTATCAATTTGTAAGGAGTTTGTTAGCTCAATGTACAGTTCTGGGCTCCAACTGGTTCGCACCACCTGGAAAACAGACAATGGGAATGTAGAATCAGTATTTTAACTCATCCGTAGTTAGTGCGCACTACCGCTGGGTAGTGCGCACTACCGTGGATTAGTGCGCGCTACCTTGAGCATGCTCTGTGAGGTCCCCAGAGGCCATTTTGCTTAAAATACACGCACTAATAATTATTTTCTTACTACGTGCAGTCTCTGACAGAGCTGAGTGAGCTGAGCAGCAGTAGTACACCAGTAAATCAACACAACGTTATCGTTGATTCATTCATTATTACCACATTATCATCAACTCTACCACTGTAAGTGTATAATATAATAAATATATAAGATTTTGTTTTAGTTTTTATACAGTATTACTTTACTAGTAGTTACTTAGTTGGTTAAGTTAAATAGTTAATGCACTTTTTTTCGGTGAAGTAGCATAAAATAATATAAAAATAATATTAAATGAAGTTACTTACATTAGGGGAAATTAAAAGTTTAACACACAAAAGTACTTCATTTAATTTTATGCTAATTTAGTGAAAAAAAAGTTTAACAGAGATTGTCAGTGTCAGACAGCTCCCTCCCTGCATGAGAGGCTGGCTGGCTTCACAGACAGGGGGGGGGGAGCTCAGCTGCCTGACCCTCACTCCTCCCCCCCCCCCCCCCCATGTCCCAGCCACTGAACTGAATAGTGTACTGTCACTGTGAGGGTGAGGGCTGAGACAGCTCCCTCCCTGCCTGCATTACGTAGTGAGAGGCTGGCTGGCTTCACAGACAGGGGGGGGGGGAGCTCAGCTGCCTGACCCTCACTCCTCCCCTCCCCCCATGTCCCTGCCACTGAACTGAATAGTGTACTGTCACTGTGAGGGTGAGGGCTGAGACAGCTCCCTCCCTGCCTGCATTACGTAGTGAGAGGCTGGCTGGCTTCACAGACAGGGGGGGGGGGAGCTCAGCTGCCTGACCCTCACTCCTCCCCTCCCCCCCATGTCCCTGCCACTGAACTGAATAGTGTACTGTCACTGTGAGGGTGAGGGCTGAGACAGCTCCCTCCCTGCCTGCATTACGTAGTGAGAGGCTGGCTGGCTTCACAGACAGGGGGGGGGGAGCTCAGCTGCCTGACCCTCACTCCTCCCCTCCCCCCATGTCCCTGCCACTGAACTGAATAGTGTACTGTCACTGTGAGGGTGAGGGCTGAGACAGCTCCCTCCCTGCCTGCATTACGTAGTGAGAGGCTGGCTGGCTTCACAGACAGGGGGGGGAGCTCAGCTGCCTGACCCTCACTCCTCCCCTCCCCCCATGTCCCTGCCACTGAACTGAATAGTGTACTGTCACTGTGAGGGTGAGGGCTGAGACAGCTCCCTCCCTGCCTGCATTACGTAGTGAGAGGCTGGCTTCACAGACAGGGGGGGGGGGGGGAGCTCAGCTGCCTGACCCTCACTCCTCCCCTCCCCCCATGTCCCTGCCACTGAACTGAATAGTGTACTGTCACTGTGAGGGTGAGGGCTGAGACAGCTCCCTCCCTGCCTGCATTACGTAGTGAGAGGCTGGCTGGCTTCACAGACGGGGGGGGGGGGGGAGCTCAGCTGCCTGACCCTCACTCCTCCCCTCCCCCCATGTCCCTGCCACTGAACTGAATAGTGTACTGTCACTGTGTGGGTGAGGGCTGAGGGCTGGCTTCACAGACAGGGGGGAGCTGCCTAGCCCCTCCCTGCATTAGTGTGTGAGCTTCTGAACAAACAGCTGTCCTATAGCACATACTTTTTTTCATCTTCTTTTTTATTTTCTCATGGTAGGATGGAACGTGAAAGGGAGTCTGGTGGTGACAGGGGGAGGGAGTCTGACTCCTCCCCACCGTCCTCCTCCAAGGTGGCAGCAAGGTCCAGGAAGCCCCGCTTTACCCAGGCCGACGTGGACCTCCTGGCCCGGCTCATGCTCCTGGATGAGAGGAACCTTTACACCCCCCCCAGGCAGCAGGCCTAACCTGCAAAGGGAGACTGCTGCCTGGGCCTCTCTCCAGGAGGAGTTTTTCCGGCGGGCCTCCTACCCTCGTGAGGTGGAAGACCTGAAAAAGAAAGGTGAGAAATAATAATGTTGATCTTATTATTCAATTATAAATTATGTATATTATTTTGTCATTGAAAATTAAATAGAGTATGATAGTAATACTAGCTACAGTAGCTACTAGTAGCATACAGTGAGTTATATAATTATAATGTAATAATTAACTACTATAAGTAATAAAAGTTATAATGTTAAGTAAATATATTTTTAAAAAAACAGAAATACTAGTAGCTAGCTACTAGCTAGCTAGCTACTAGTGTACCACCCTTACCCTATACTATACTAGTATTAATACTTAATAACATGACTACAAAGGAAATAAAATTATCTGTGGTATATTATTGATATTTATATTTATCGTTTTGAAATGGTGGTATTTGGGATTTTTTTGAAAGCCACATTGAAATATAAATAAAATAGTATTTATGTATAACTAACTTTTGTATGTTGCATAAAAAATAATCTAGTAGGTCAAGGCAAAACATGGGCATGTTGTAAAAATTAATCAATGTTATTCTTTTTCCTGTATATTCCTCTAATTTTCAGGTCGCCATCTGCGATTGCACGAGGGTAGGTGGCTCGAGGAGGTCCGCCGAACCTTGGCCCGTTCCGTGCCTGGTAAGTTGTTTTCAGAATACTACACAAGAACAACACACATTACACAAGTATTCAATTAATTGTAATGGAATTTGTGTTTAAAAATGTTTCTTTACTATAACAGTGAATGAATCATTGTGTCTGATCTCATTCTTGTTTTTAAAATTCTAACTGTTGTTCTCTGAATTTTGATTTGTCTTGTACAGAACCACACCCAGGCAGGGACGAGGCGGGGCTTCCTGGGCCTAGTGGGAGGCAGAGCTGTCACCAGAGGAGGACGGAGGCAGCAACAAGTAGTGGTCTAGGTAGGAAATAATATATCTCTTGGCACGGCCAGTACAGTAGTATATATTATCTGAGGCTGAAAAACAAAATCTTTTTTTTTTATATCAGTCAGTTATAGTGGCTGGGGATTGGGAATGGGGGGAAGTATGTATTTATTTATTTGTATATATTAAATGACACTGAGTGGCTATGATAGTAAACTAAAGAATTGAAGGTGAAAAAAAAGAAGAGGTTTGTAGTGTATCTCCTACCATCATATTCTGTGTAACCTGAGATTGACTATTATTTCTCCTTCCAATCCTTCAAATTATGTATTCTCTCTAATCTATGTTGATAGATTTGATATCCCTCCACTCTCCCCCTCACTCCTTCTCCCCTGCAATGGACTCCTCATTTTTCTATAATCCTCAAGGTCAATAAACTAAATAAGGGGTAGATTATTTTATAAACTTGCTCGCACGCATCCAGTATTTGCTTTTTTATTTGTCATATCTGACTATGTAATGTATGTATAATGTATAGTTCTGTGTCTCATGTTGAATAATTTTTTTTTTTTAATTTCTTTACAGGGCAAGAAAAAGCTGTCAGCATGATGACCCAGCGGCCCACCACTGCCACCAGCACCACCACCAGCGCCAGCGCCAGTGCCAGCACCAGCACTGCCGTACTTCCTCCAGGATCTCCTCCAACCTGTAAGTGCTGCTGTGCACAATATTCAAAGTTGGAGGAGATCCTGCAGGAAATACGGCAGTTCAAGGCGAAATATGATGCCGACTTCATGATGTTGCAGCAGAAGGTCGGAGAGGTGCAGGCTAGTGTGACCAATGTGGAGAAGAGGTTGTTAGCCCTGGAGGAGGCCCCTCAGGAGCAGAGGGAAATGGCTTCTCCTCCTCATGAGATGCTTCATGAGGAGGAGGTGCCAGTTCCCTCTGCTTCAGAGCAGGTTTCTCCAGTGGCGGCACCCTCCTCTCCACATGAGCCTGACCCTGCTGCAACATCATGAAGTCAAGGCATCATATTTCGCCTTGACCTGGGCTGCTGGCCTGGTTTTTTTTATTTTATTTTATTTTTTTTGAAAAAAATGTGTCTACTGTAGTGTCATTGGTTATAGTTTAATATAAATAATATGTTAAACAAAATAAATGTGTTTACATTACATTGTTAAAAATATTTGTTTGTTCTTTTTTATATATTATTTTATTAGTCATTTAACTAATAATAATTATTCCAAAATAATATAGTATGGTACTACTAAATTACAAAGAGCAGACATGTACGGATGTATGTCTATTATAATCCAACACATTTCATTGTTTTAGTAGTAACTAAGTTAGTCATACACTTCCATACAACATTCAGTCTGGCTGAATTAGCACAAGTTGTATACTTGTGAGCAGTAGCGCCAACGTCAAGGCTTCAACCGTGGCTACTGACCATTCACACATCTTTCAACCTGGCCAATACAATATTGTGCACTGTGTGCAGTGTGTGCAGCACTCAAGCTACTGCAATGACTCACACGTCAATGCCAAAAATTGCTCCATGACCAAGACAGCCATTTGAAGCAAAAAATGTAATGCTTGTGATACTAAAGTAGGAGTAAGGACTAGGAGAAAGCAGACTCATGAACAAAAAATCCTTCAGAAATGTACAACTTCTGGGTGCTCAGTTTTCTCTTTTTATTACACTCAAGGGTGTTTGTATATATTTGGTTAATCAATATATTGTTACAGTAGTGGATATAACAGTAACAGTTTATATCCAACTAGTAGCTAGTAGTAGTAGCTACTAGTTGGATATAAACTGGATATCCAAGTAGTAGCTAGTAACTCGTAGCTAGTAGTAGTAGCTAGCTAGCTAGTAGCTAGCTACTACTAGTACAGCCACTAGCTACTTAGTTAGAGTATCAACCTCTCTGTGCACTGTAAGTGCAATTTAATATTGTATTGGCCTGAAATTCTTTCATACTTCATTCACACAATCATGCTGTCGGAGATGGACGCTGAGGCAGAAGAACCCAGCGAGGACTTGCCTGCCTCAGAGGTGGACACTGGGGGAAAGGAGCCTGGGAGTGAGAAGCCTGTGTTGGAGACGCAGCAGGATAGAGTGTTCATGTCTTGTGACTCCCAGACTGGCTTCTCCTGTGGGCCACAAGAGGCAGCAGCGGCAGTGTTGTGGCCGCTGCTGCCTCTTGTGGCCGGGCGCCCCAGCAAGCGATGCGGGGAGCACAGCTACATAGAGCCAAGCCTCTCTTCCACCCCTTGACCTTGGATCTCGGCCCTCGACAAGAGGCTCACTCCTCCCAGTCACAGGGAAAGTTCGGATACCCAAGCTGTGGAAAGTTCGTTTTGATAAAAACCAATTGCTCGACTAAGTCTGGAGACAAACGTGCACGGTGTGGACTCACTATGTTCCCTGTCATTGAAAATACTCTTTCACTTTGCACACTAGTTGGCGGGCAGGAAAGAAAGTGCTGTGCTAGTATTGCAAGATCAGGCCACATTGAAGCTTTCTGTGCCCAATATCTCAAGGGATCTGAGTCCATGCTCTGAATTGGCTCAGACAGAAAACTCTTAACATGCAGTTCTGAAACATTCTCCTGCAGGTAGGACTCAGTAGTAGTAACTCTTCTGCCAACAGCTGATGCGATTGCTTGTGACATGGCAGGCAGTTCATTAAATGTGGAATGACTCATATTTTGATGTGTTATGGAAGGGGTAGGGGAGCAGCTGATCATACTAGTACTTGAGCAGGATGGAGTTGGAGACTGAGAGGATGATACTAATTCTTTTTCATCGTTACCAGTGGAACAGACCCTGTTAGACATTATGTTTTCAACCATTTTAATCAACTTTTTTCTCCAATGTGTAAGAGCATTGTTCTTGAGAACAATACTGCCTTTCACACGTGGGTCACACATCGTGGCTAACATATAGCAATCCCTTTGCATGAGAGGTTTCAATCTTTTTTCAACTTGCTCTTTTAAGCATTTAACAAGCATTAACACTTCCTTAGAGAAATCTGGATGATGCAGAAATTCCTCTAATACCTCCTCCATATAGTTTATTACAGGGATGACACCACCCAAAGTGGCATTAGCTGAACTCAATGCATCAGTATATACTTTGAAAGGCTTGAGGACATGCACCATGTGTGCAATGTTTGTCCAGTCCTGACATCCAAGAGGATTTTCCAATCCAATTTCAGTTGCCATTGCCAAATCATGAAGAGGTATCTGCTGTTCAGACAACCTCTCCAACATAAGATAGGTGGAATTCCATCTGGTAGGCACATCCTGAAGAAGGTTGTGCAAAGGTGCGCCAACTGCTATTTGCCTCTTTCTGAGTTGCTTCCCACTTTTTACACTACGATTGAAATGCCCAGCTATTTTGCGACACTTTTCAATCAACCGCTTCAGGAGTTGACTACTACAACTAGTAGTACCACCTTCCTTGCCACTAAGCCCCAAAGCATCCCTCACTATCAGATGCGGGGTATGTGCAAAGCATCGGATGCCGTTGAATCTGCCATCAGCCAGAGCCTTAATAATATTGGAACCATTGTCAGTAATGAAATATCCATTTAAGCATTCCATATCACTGCTTCTAAGGAGCCCATTCCATTTTTCCATCATCCCCTGAATTGCGTGTAAGATATTTTCTGAAGTATGTCTCTTGTCTAGCACTTGAGCATGCAGTAAAGCCCAATGGTATCCTAGCGAAACCTTTTTGGAGCTGCTGCCACTGCCACTGCCAATGCTGCTAGTGCTTACAGGTATTAATGCCTCATCCAGCTGCCACCAATGTGCTGTTAGAGACAAATATGCATGCATTGCATTCATACTAGTCCAAACATCAGTGGTGAGATGGATGCTCCTCCCCTTTGCCCTTGCCATCATAATCTGCATTTCAGCACGACATTTTCTGTATAGGGAAGGAAGCACCTGACGGCTAAATGTACTTCTTGAAGGAAGTTTGTAGTAAGGGGCGAAATAATGGAGCATCCGCTTAAATCCCTCATTTTCTACAATCTGCAGTGGCTGATCATCCAAAGCAATCATTAGAGCAATATGTCATGTACCCACTTTAGACATTGCCTGCTTCCTGCTCTGTGACATTGCAGAAGAACACCACCCCATCTGCTCCATGGTAGCTTGCCGCTGCTGCTGGGGATGAGGAAGAGGAGACTGCTGCTTCTGCAGATGCACACAATCTGTATCTTCTTTAGTACTACTACTTTCCTTCTGTGGCTGCTTCCCTGTTGCTTTACTTGAAGCCTGGGCAAGCACGGTGGGACCAGCTTCTTCTGCAAGCAACAGTGCTCTATGTTCTCTTTCAAGGTGATATTTCATGTTGCTGTTAGTAAGATGTCCAATAATTCTTCCACGGCTCACCATCTTTTTACAATGGATACATTGTCCAAATCTCTGGTCAGCCACAACATGATAATGATTCCAAATCTTTGATGTCCTTGTACTGTTCCTTACTCTAGGCTGGATACTTGTCATTGTCATACTAGTAGTAGAAATAGTAGTAGTAGTAGTAGTAGTAGTCACACGTGGATGTTCAAATGGTGTAGGGGACAGGGTACCAGCAATACTGCTGGCACTGGCAGTAGTTGTTTGTTTTGCAATCTGACTAACATTGTCATTGCTTCTGTTCTCCTCCTCCTCCTTCTCCTCAAAATGTTTACTAGCCAAAAACTCCTGATCATCCTCCTCCTCCTCCTCCTCCTCCTCCTCAATATCTGATTCATCATCATCATCCAATACTTTCTGTAGCACCATTCTTTCATCTAATCTTTTCACCTTTCCCTCAAATTTTGCTCGTTCCTTCCCTTGCAACAAGTTTCCTTGCACTTCTACATCCTCTTTCTTCTCAAAAAATCGCAGTTTTTTCCTAGGGACTGGCAGACAGCTCTTTCCAGTAGCACTATCACTAGCAACACATTTTTTTCCAGAGGGTACTGGTAGGGGCATTATGATCCTGTGGTCAAAGAAATATATAATAAATATAGTACATTAAACAAGTTAATAAATTAGTTTGGTATTCATTTTTAAAACTTTATTGAGCTAATAGCATTAGCTAGCTAGCTATTGCTAAGGCTACCCCCAGACCACAGGACAAAGAAGGATATAGTGATTATTTATTAGTCAGTGAGTGACACTGACAATTGATAATTTGATATAGTATACTTACTAATATATTATATTGCAATTTATACCATGCATTGGCCAGAGCATCAAACTGCAGCAGACTGAGACTGAAACTATTATTATTATTTATTTAAGGTTTTTTTATACCGGCATTCAAGAACTCGTTCTCATCATGTCGGTTTACAGAAAACAGGGGTGCAAAAATATAACCAAAAACATAGATAAACATGGAGAAGAGAAGCAGTTACAATTAACAAGGGTTCATGAACTGGGACTATAAGAAATAAAAGAGATAGATGAGGATAATTATATACAAGTGTACAATGTAAATAAGGAGTCCTCTATAAATACAAGAGAACAAAATAAATATGGAGTCCACTATATACAGCTACTTAGCATAGGAGTCACTGATGGATCTTGTTAGGTGGAGTTCGGGAAGGCTTGCCTGAAAAGCCATGTCTTCAGTCTTTTCCTAAACGTTAAGAGGCACGGTTCGTTTCTTAGATCTGGTGGGATAGAGTTCCATAGCGGAGGGCCTGCTGTTGAAAGGGCTCGGTCTCTCAAGGTTCTGTGATTAGTAGTTTTTACGGGTGGAACAAGGAGGCATCCTGTGTAGGCTTCCCTAGTCGGTCTTGTTGATTTGTGAACACGGGGAGGAATTTGTAGGTCGATTATGGTGTGTTGGTGAATGATTTTGTATAATAATGTGATGGATTTGTAACTAGACTGCAATACTTCAGTTCACTCATTACATTAGCCTCCTGGCAGGACTGGCTAGGCTTTTCTGTTAATACTACATGCAAGCCAAGCATTGAGGTTAGAGAAGTCCTATTCCTATTTTTTCATATCCTTTTCAGGCCTATTCTGTTCTTTGAACTAAAATAACTTCTCCCTCCCACTTCAAGTCTTACCCACAAATCTCACACACAGGAGCAGAAGCCTCAAGCCAAGCACAAGATACATAATATAGGATATTGGACAGACTATTGGCCAATTATAGGTTTAGTAGTAGAATTGATTTGATAGTAGTGACTCACTGGATTTAATAGCTAGCCATAGCCACTGCCAGTGACACTAGGCTAATAGCCAAGCTAGCTATTAGCCTAGTGTCACTGGCTATGGCTAGCTAGCTATAAACACTATTAGTGATAAATCTAGTAGATTACACATACATCTATATAATATTGATAAATATAATATTATATAATTTTATATATTTATAAATCTATTAAAACTCTACTGCTGCAATGTTCAGAAAGCAATCAAAGCACCTACCTTCACCTTGTCCTTTATAAGCAAGCCCTGCTGCTGGACTGGAGTGCTGGTGCCTGCCTATGCCTAGGCTAGGAATGCTGCGAACGAAGAGCTCACTCAAGAAACAGAAAAAAAGAGTAGAGCTCAGCTCAGCTCACTGGTTGTGGCTGGCTATTGGCTATTTTGGCTAGTGGTACTTGGCTGCTAGCAGCTATATGCTACTGTGGCTAGTGGCAATGGCTACTGGCTGGCTGCTAGTATCATAGGCTGATACTAGTATCAGCTAGCTAAGCCAGCTAGCAGCTACCCCTTAATAACAATAAAGGCTGTATAATATTAACTATCAAATCAACAGCTGCAGCTAGCTATAATGACTGATTGACTGATGTTTTCTCCTCAAACCCACAAAACAAAAGCAACACATAAGCAGAGCACCCCTTATTATATAGCTATTATAGCTACCTATTGACTAAAAGTAGGAGGGAAAATAAACCTATTAATTTAAGTGGCCAATTCAAAAATGATGCAAATGAATATTATGCATAATATATCAAACAAATTCTAGTCACATGATTGATGACATAATCACAGTATCCACAGACACACTACTACAGTAGGATTAGAACTTCAAGCTAATAGCTCTATCCCCCATTCCCATTCCCCATCCCCCATATAAAACAATCTGTAAAAAACAGCACCTTGGCTGTTGGTAACCTTGGTAATGAATAAAAAACAAGAAGACACCCAATAGGAATACATATTCAACCTTCAATTAACAAAAAAGTATCAATTTAGTATCAATTTACATTAGTGCGCACTAACATATATCAATGCGCACTGTCATGTACCTAGCGCGCACTAATAATCCGTTAGTGCACAGTATGGTGAGGCGCCATGTACTGCGCACTACGTCCAGCGACTGCACGCTAACGGATAGTCCATGCGCACTAACATCCGTTAGTGCACAGTAATAAAAAACCGACTTTAACCCGAAAATTCGTGGAATTTTGATTC
Source organism: Rhinatrema bivittatum (assembly GCF_901001135.1). NCBI lineage: Eukaryota > Metazoa > Chordata > Amphibia > Gymnophiona > Rhinatrematidae > Rhinatrema > Rhinatrema bivittatum. Next base: position 61,628,666 of record NC_042628.1, on the reverse strand, counting down.
TTTTTCCCAACTTCCCCAACAATGACGAATTAGACAATGTCGTTGGCATTGACTAAATCGTGAAAAATGAATGCACATCTCTAATTAGCAATGGTAACATGGAATAGACTTAGTGTTTGGGTATTTGCCAGGTTCTTATGGCCTGGATTGGCCACTGTTGGAAACAGGATGCTGAGCTTGATGAACCCTTGGTCTGACCCAGTATGGCATTTTCTTATGTTCTTATGTTCTTATGACTAGATGGATCATTTTTGGCTTTTTTCTGCTGACATTTACTGTGTTAGAAAGGGGATGAGAGAGAGGAACCTGGATTTGGTAGTGGGGAAATTGTAGGAGAAAATAATAGAGGAGAAGGGGAATGATGAATGGAGGAGATAAAGTAGAAGATAGAAGAGAAGGAATAAGGAAAGGAGAACATCAAGGTAAGAGAATGTATTAAAATATCCACTCAAGGAAAGAGACAAAGAAGAAAAGACACCAGAAAGAGAGGGGATAACAAAAAAGGAACAGAGAGAAGACCTGAGAATGAGAAAAAAGAGACACCAACAACCAGAAAAGAAAGCCAGTGACATCAAAGGTTGGAAACATTTATTGCCTGATAGAGAATATGAATGTCTCCCCAGTCTAAAATCTCTGACCTGAACATGTCTCCCACATTTTATTATTATCAACTTCTACTCCACCTTTCATGACTGGACAGCCATTTTAAAGTGGATTACAATAAGTGAGAACTAGCTTGGCAAGTAAGAGAGAAGAATAAATAGTTCTGTCATGCAGCAAATAGAAAGGATGATGAGAGTTTGTTTTAATCTCCACCCCTCCACCTTCCTGTACCCAAATTGCCTCACCCCAGCTCCTTCTAGAGCCCAGTGTAAGGGTGCTATTTGAGCTCCCTTAATGCTCTCTACTGCTCCCACCACCTTTGCAACACCCTCAGGCTTGGAGATCCTAAGGAACATGAACCAGTAGCCATAATCTGACCTAATAATGTTTCAGAAGAATGCTACCGCTGGGCTGGAAGACTTCAGTGGAGGATAAGTCACTTACCTCTCATTTCTGGGACCAGGGTTCACACCCAGTTAGAGCTGGTACACATAACAAAAGCGATAGCCAGACAAAACAGACATCCACAACAAAACTGTATGCTCCCCTGTAAGGGCTGGCTATCACAGCCTGCCCTTACACATGTAAGAATCACATTACAAACATGTTAAAAAGAGGCACATATAATTTACATTTTTCAAAGAATGGGCTAATTTTGACTTTCCTGTATGTAATTATTTCTTTTGTATGCAGGACCTACCCACCAGCAAGGAGGCTTCTGTAGTGGTCCCAAAAATAATTTGTGGTAACAGAAGTTAAAGAATGCACTTTTAAGTATATTTTGAGAATAGATTACCACAATTTTCCATGGGGACAGTCCACCAGACTTCCTCCCTCCCACCAAAATAAACAGCTCTCTCACTATTTGCACTACAGGGAACAAGGATCTCAGATTCACCCACCAGAACGCAGGGTAAGATTACCAATCTCCTTCCTTCCCATCTTACCAGTATGCACCTGCTATGCCTGCTTCAGGCTGTCATAATGTGTGGGGGCTCTGGAATCTCACGGGATCAGCTGCTTCCGCATGTTCAGATGGCAGAATGAGACTCACTCAGGTAAAATATGCTATTCTTCTTCTGCTAGGGAGGGGAAGGGAGTGAAAATAGTGCAAAATGTAGTTAGCTCAATTCTTATGGTGCAGCAGACTTGAAAGTTTGCCGCTAAATGAAAAGTGGGTGAGATGTACTGCCCTATTATACCTCCTCCAAGTGTTAGATCCCTAACCTCTGCCGCCTTCCTTCATAAAGGAAGCATTCCATCACCTTTATCATTCTTGTTGTCCTTCTATGTACATTTTCTAGTACCGTTCTATCTTTTTTTGTGATGGGATAACCAGAAGTGCACAGAATCTAGGGATGTGCAGCCAGAAAGTATTCATTGGATTCGGGATACGTATTCGTCGGGGCCCAGATACGTTGCATTCTTTCAATGGTGCCCCCGATACGTTGATACATGCATTTGTTTTCCGGTTCCTATTAAAGTCAATAGGGGAAGTATTTGCAGCCTATTTTTGGCTGCAGAATTGGGGTTTTATTATCAATTTTGATGAAACTTCTGGGGAGCAATCATCAGAACAACAAAACAGCTCCAAGGTACTTAGTCTGTGGCAAAGTGGCACCAAAGTGGCATGAATAGCCTAAGGTACTTTAAAGGAGCAAAGGGGTACCAGGAGTGGCAAGAAGAGTGCTTTAATAGAGGTGCAAAGCAGCAGCGAGAGTGTCAAAAACACACCACAGCTTCAAAAGAGAGCACCGATAACAGAAACATGAACCCTCGAAGGCAGCATGACAGGCAAAGTGGCAAGACAAGTGGCATCAACATCCTACAGCATAATGAAGGGGGAACATAGCAAGCAGAAAGACTAGCACCAACACACTGAGCAACCATGATAGTGGCCAGAACACCACAAGGAGTTGAGTGAGTCATCTGGAGTATGGCAGCAAGGCACAGAGGCAGAGGGTAGATACAGGCTGGCTACACCCAGGGAGTGTTCCCTTTCCTTTGTGCAGGAAAGGGCTCCCTAGAATGAGTTCGCCCCTAAAGTTGGGTGTTTCCATTGGTGTCTAGTGAGCTCTCGATGGTCTTTTAAAATCTGGTAGAGTTAGCCGATATACAAATGAGAATTTTCAAGGCCAAAGCGTAGGAGGTTACCATGTAAACAGCGGTTCAACATGGGTCAGAGGGTACATACAGGCTGGCTACACCCGGGGAGAGTTCCCTTTCCTTTGAGCCAGGAAGGACTCCCCGGAATGGGTTGGCCCTTAGTGGAGCACAAGCCTTCAAAGCGTGGCGAACTGGAGCAGGGTGTCACTGTGAGCATGGTCTCACTGTGTTGTCTTTGC